>NC_139771.1:10738241-11367686 GCF_965231275.1 Zosterops lateralis
GGTTGCTGAAAGCAAGCTTTCCTTGGATTGTACAGTGAAAAAAAGGAAACTGTTTTGCCAACTGCAGAAAAAAATAATACACAGAGAGGAGACAAGTTCAGCTCCTTTGTATAATCAGGTGTCACTCTGCAGAAGTGAAGAGCAAAAGAAACTGAAGATACAGTCCTTGGGGCATTATCGCAGTAAAGCCATGTGAGACAGAGTCAAATTTTGGCCTGGTGTGCCTCCCTGACCTTGACAGTTTATCCTGGGGAACTCTTTTGGCAGCCAATTGCAGACAATGTGACAAAAATGGAATTTTACGCACTAGGGCTCATTTTTACACTGTTTTGGAAGCACCTACTACTGCAAAAGGACTTAGTATGGAGTGGTGCCAGGTGGTACAACTGGAGTGATGATGATGAAAGAGGAGGAGGATAACATAATTAATTAATGAACTGCTCTTTAGAGAACAGCAACATTTGAGAAGCAGACATAGATTTAAAACAGCTTGTTCTTTTCATGTTTTTCTATTCTCCTTCTTCAAGCCAGATCAGTCTCTCCTATATAACCAAGCTAATCCTGCTTCAGAAATAATGTAATTTAGGACCATCAAAAACATTAGTATTCACTTACTGGCACTGAAGTTTGTTAGTCAGTGTGTTCCACTGTTTCACACCGTGCAAATCTTCAGCCTTTAGTGCAAAAATTATACACCTCAATATACCTCCATTGCATTAGTGCAAAGCTGACATTTAATTACTGCTTTTCAAATCAAGCTTTGCTCTGTGGCGACTGACTACAGATGCTGGACTTAATTGTGCTGAATTGTACCCTGGTGCAAACAGCAAAGACTACACAATTGCTTCAACAGCCAGAGGTGAAAAGCAGAAAATGGGAGCAGAGAGTAGAAATGGGGAAACTAGCATAGATGAATTTGTGTCTGCCTTTAAATGGTTCCTTTTTGGTTTATTCATTGCTTGCAGAAACCAGCTACGATCTCTCATTGAAGAAATCACATTTTTCACATCTGTGACTTGCTCACCCTCTGTTCCCATATCAGTATATTTTATCGGGGTGTCAAGGAGTGCCTGTTAAAGGCCTTTCCTTAGCAGGGAAGCATGAAGGAGTCCTTCCAGCTGTTGGGATCTTGGGACAGAGCAGCTGTTGGCTGGGATGGCCATAGGGCATTACAAAGCCCTCTGTACACGTTTGTGAGTGTGTGTACTGTTTGTACACGTGTGTGAGTGCACATATGCACACATGGATGTTCACCTTGCAAAACAAGGCTGGCTCATATTTATATCGTCAGTCTGCAAGAGGGGTGCTGGACAGTAATAGCCCTGCATGGGCTGGGTCTGTTCAGCTGCAGTGTATTCAGTTCTCTGCCAGTAGTTCTCTGTGTAACCACAAGGTGGAAGAACTGCTTTATTTATGGTGCCTTCTCAGCTTTCATGAAATGCACACAACTGTGTAGGCAAGTTTTATTAGTGTCATCATTTAATTGTTACAGTATGTCAATGCCCAAGGGCCACTTTCAGGACCAGAAGTCCTTGTGTTAAGTGTAATATGACAGTCCACAGTCCTGCAAGGAGCTTCCTGCAGACAGATCCCTGGGCCCCACACGGTGCATCAGGAGATCACTGTGACCTCTCTGCAGAGTACAGCTATACTGGGAGTCCTCTTAAAAGATCATCACAAGGGGAGCTCCGTGAGATCCTGCTCAGATGGAGCAGCTTCATCTCCTGTGCTCTGACAGAGTGTTCCAGGGACCAACCACAACTGTGACATACTTGATGTTCCCTTTGCCCGCCACCCCCGTGCTGTCTCTCAGGCTGTTTGACAGGTGCTTGTTAGACGTCCCTAAAGATTTATTTATGCAGGTAGGTGGGCTCTAGAGGTGCTAGCACATGTGAAACAAGGTCACTAAATGGAAGGTCATGATCTGAATGGCAACTGAGCACAGACATGAGGATGACCTTCAAGAAAATCTGAGCAGGCAACATTCCTAAAGCAAATGGTTTGCTACTCACCTAAAAGAGACAGCTGCTAGCTCCTTTAAGCCAATAGCCAGACTCCATTGATTTCCATAGAGCTAGAATTTCCCTTGTAGTCTGTAATCAGGAGACAATCTACCAGCTTGCCTGAGGAACCCCAAGCAGTGGCCAGTTACAACTGATGTTCCCCAAGGCACCACACTGGGGCCAGTTCTGTTTAATATCTTTGTCAAAGATATCATCTGGTCAACGGGATATCATCTGGTCTCCAACTTCCTAAGGGAAGTTGGAGATGACACCAAGTTTGGTGGGAATGTTGATCTGCCAGAGAAGACACTATAGAGGGATCTGGGCAGGTTGGACTGATGGGCCAAGGCCAATTGTATGAGGTTCAATGATTTTGAAGTGCTGGGCCCTGCACTTGGTTGTTTCATACCTGTGCCCATTTGAAAAAAAATAATTCCAATTTCAATATCTAAAATGAGATATCCAAACCACTGATTAAATAGAATACATCCAAAGAGGTAAGCTCAACTTCTCCATCAGACAAAAGTCTAAAAAGCATTTCCAGTGTCATTATCAGGACATGAGAGGTTAACTAAATCTTTTGAGTCCTAAACTCCCTTTATGACTCACACGCTAATTCTCAAATTTGTTCACCCAGGTGCTCCTAGGACATAATTTTATTCCATGTATTTATGCCAGTGCTTAATAAGGTATCTTATTAAGGTAGAATACTGTATAACACTGTACCTTTAACAAGCCGTGCTCCCAGCTGGCAACATTACAGCAGTTCTTTCTCAATAATGAGGATCCTTATTTCTGGCTCTGATAAAAAAGGACCTTCTATATAACACACACTTGGTGTAGCACAAAGAGTCAGTGGCTAAACCCTGATTTTGTCAAAGAACAACAACAAAACTGCAATAGGAGTACTGTTTCATCCTGCATCTTCACATGAAACCTCAATATTTCAAGTAGAAACAAAAGGTAATGTGTAGTTTTGCAATGAGAGCAGCGCTATTAATTCAGCAAAAGCTCTGTAATAAAGCTACCTTCTGTTTGCTAAACCATGCTATGAAGGGGACAAATTATGACAAATCATGGTAAAATTATGCAGATCAGCCAACAAGGTCAGATACATACCACCACTAGTTCATGCAATATGGGCAGTTGAAATATATGCAAGAAGAATAAACTGGTTTTACACATCCCTTTTCTGAGGGATGCAGTGTTGGTGACTGCTAGCCACAGAACCTGTTGTAGTTGTTCTGTGACTAGATTGATAATGGCTGGTTCTCAGCTGACAAATTGCACCTGTTCATGGTGAACCAACAGGTGAGGAGTTCAGCAAGACTGAGGGGTCTACAGCTAATAAATACAAGGTTAAAATCTCTGTACGAGCTAAATTCACAGAATTCACAGAATAACTAGGTTGGAAGAGACCTTCAAGATCATTGAATCCAATCCATGCCCTAACACTTCAACTAAACCATGGCACCAAGTGCCACAGCCAGTCTTCTTTTAAACACATCCAGGGATGGTGGCTCCACCACCTCCCTGGGCAGACCATTCTAGTACTTTATTGCCCTTTCTGTAAAAAACTTTTTCCTAATATCCAACCAATATTTCTCTTGGTGCAGCTTAAGACTGTGTCCTCTTGTTCTGTCAGCTGCTGCCTGGAGAAAGAGACCAACCCCCATCTGACTACAGCCACCTTTCAGGAAGTTGTAGAGAGTGAGAAGGTGATACCTGCGTCTCCTTTTCTCCAGGCTAAACAACCCCAGCTCCCTCAGTCGTTCCACAGAGGGCTTGTGTTCCAAGCCCCTCACCAGCCTAATGAGGGAAACTAAGGGCCCCAGAACTGGACACAGCACTCGAGGTGTGCCCTCAGCAGTGCTGAGTAAAGGGCAAGAATGAGCTTCCTGCTCCTGCTGGCCACACCATTCCTGATCCAGGCCAGGATGCCACTGGCCTTCTTGGCCACCAGGGCACACTGCTGGCTCATGCTCAGCTGCTGTCACCAGTGCCCCCAGGTCCCTTTCTGCCTGGGCACTGTCCAGCCACACCATCCCCAGCCTATAGCACTGCAGGGGGTTATTGTGGCCAAAATGCAGGACATGGCACTTGGACTTATTAAACTTCATTGTACTGGACTCTGCCCATCCATCCAACTGTTCCAGGTCTCTCTGCAGAGCCCTTCTCCCTTCCAATAGACCAACACACGCTCTTCCAGCTTAGTGTCATCTGCAAATTTACTAATGATAGACTCAATGCCCTCATTCATGTCATCAGTAAAGATATTGAACAGAACAGGCCCCAGCACAGATCCCTGAGGGACACCACTGGTGACTGTCCCCAGCTGGATGCAGCACTGTTCACCACCACTCTCTGGGCCTGGCCATACAGCCAGTTCTTAACCCAGCAGAGAGTGCTCCTGTCCAAGCCCTGGGCTGCCAGCTTTTCCAGGAGTGTGCTGTGGGAGACAGTGTCAAAGGCCTTGCTGAAGTCCAGGTACACAACATCCACAGCCCTTCCTGCATCCACCAGGCAGGTCACTTGGTCATAAAATGAGATCATGACCCACCCCTCCTAAACCCATGCTGGCTGGGTCTGATACCCTGTCCATCTTGGAAGTGCTGCATGATGAGACTCAGTATAAACTGTTCCATTACCTTACCACGTACTGAGGTCAGGCTGACTGTTCTATAATTACCAGGATCCTCCTTCCTACCCTTTTTGTGAATGGGTGTCACATTGGCCAGCTTCCATTCATCTGGAGCCTCACCAATCAGCCAGGACTGTTGGGAAATGATGGAGAGCGACCTCACAAGCTCATCCGCCAGCTCCCTCATCACCCTGGGGTGGATCCCATCTGGTCCGCTAGATTTATGAATCTCTAAGTGTCTCATCAGTTCTCTGACTGCCTCCTCTTGGATAACGGGGGGGACCATTCTGCTCCCTGATTCCATCAACCAGCACAAGAGGACAGTTGTCCTGAAGGCAAGTTGTCTTTCCACTAAAAACTGAGGCAAAGAAGGCGTTAAGCACCTCTGCCTTCTCTTCATCTGCAGTTACTGAGTTCCCTCCCGCATCTAATAAAGAGCAAAGGTTGGTCTTACCCTTCCTTTTACCATTAATATTTTTATTATTATTATTAATAGATAATAAAAACATTTTTATTATCCTTTACAGATACTGCCATTTTAAGTTCAAACTGAGCTTTCAACTCCCTAATTTTACACTTGCATGCTCTAGCAGCCCCCTTAAATACTTCCTGAGAGACCTGACCTCCTTCCAAAGATGATACATCCTCTTTCTATTCCTAAGTTCCTCCAAAACCTCCTTGTCCATCCAGGCTGGATGTTTGCCTCGTCGACTCATCTTTTGGCACACAGGGACAGTCTGTTCCTGTGCCCTCAAGGTCTCTGTTTTGAAGCACGCCCGCCTTTCCTGAACTTCTTTGTTTTTAAGGGCTGCTTCCCAAGGAACTCTCTGAATAATTCTCCTAAATAGGCCAAAGTCTGTCCTCTGGAAGTCCAGTGTAAAAGTTTTATAGATGTTCTTTCTGATTTCACCAAATATCAAGAACTCTATAATTTCATGATCACTGTACCCCAAGTGGCCTCCACCCACCTCATCTCCCACCAGCCCATCTCTATTTGCAAACAGATCTAACATAGTCTCCTTCCCCTGATGGGCTCACCCACCAGCTTCAACAAAAAGCTGTCCTCCACACACTCTGAAAATTTCCTGGACTGTCTCTTTTCTGCTGTATTAAGTTCCCAGCAGATGTCTGGCGGGTTGTCTTGCCTACAAGAACAAAGGCTGATGATCCTAAAATAGTGTCCACCTGCTTATAGAATAAGTTGTCCACCTCTTCCTCCTGGCTGGGTGGACAATAACAGACTCCCAGTAGGATGTCAGCCTTGTTGTCCTTCCCCTTGATTCTTACCCATAGGCATTCAACTTCATCATCATTAGTTTCAATACCTATGATGTCAAAAGCTTCTCTAATATAAAGGGCCACCCCTCCACCTCTTCTCCCTTTCCTGTCTCTTCTGAAGAACTTATAGCCATCCAATGCAGTGCTCCAGCTCTGTGAGTCATCTCACCATGTTTCCCTGATGGCAGCTACGTCATAGCTTTGCTGTTGCACCTTGGCCTCCAGCTCTTCTTGTTGTTGTTTCCTGTTATGGGGAATGTCTGTATAAAATAATATGTGCTAGGAATAAAGTAATACAAAAATAAGAAAGCACAAGTAGATGCTGGGAAAGCTTATTTACATCTGTAAGGGGACAGGCAGCTCCAAGGAGGAACCAAGAAATCAGCAACAGAAAAGGAGTTGCAGCCATGGAGATGGGCCATCAACGGTGATTAATCTAGGTTGCACCTAAATGATTAAAATCAGATATGCCTTAATGACTGGACGAGAGCACTCGGACCAATATCACTTTCTCAGAAATCCCATCAACTTCCCTTCTCTGCCCGGAAAACTATTCAGGAGAACAAGAGTCTCAAAAGAGGACACATGAATATGCAATCTGTGCAAAGGTGGACAAAGGAACCCTGCCTTAGGGAGAATAAACAGTATAAAAACTGGACTCATGGTGGTGGGGTTTGGGAACAAGGGGGGACGGGTGTGATAGAGCCCTGTCCAAGCGTTCACCCAGTATCAATCCCGGGGTCGGGGCTGTCCTTTTGTCGCGGCTTTCCGAGTTCGCTATTACGCGAAAATAAATTTTATTTTTTTATTTTTCAAATCCGCCTCTCTCGTTTATAACATTTTCCATGTGTTCTCTTCCAGCTTCTTTAAGGTTTCAGAAGTTTTCAGCATGGGGTTTTTTTTTGTGCTAAACTCTCCCCCCCCCCAGCGACTGGTAATTTTTCATGCCCTACTTGTTTTTCCTGTGGCTTATCTAACTATATTCTGTAAAAAAATATAATAGATCTAACTAAACCAAATGTTTTCATATTTCTAGGGATTAAGAATTAACTTTTAGTTATATGATCTAGTTTTGGAGTCATCAAACTATTGACCTGGAACCATAGTTTAAAAAACCAACAATGTTTGGAACATTAAGGAATAAAGTGCTTGTCTTGCAAGTACTGATGCCAATCCCTTAAGGACGTGTGGACTAGTAACCAGATACATATAGCTCTGATAATGGACTAATTTACACAAAAATTACTGCCAGCTTGATTGTAACATTCCCTATGTGGAAATTGGCCAGGCCTGGAAATCACTGCTGTTAACATGAGAGCCTTTACACCTTTGCAGAGACCACTTTCTGGCACAGAGTCCTAATTTCATCTAGAATTTTATGAAGCATTAGCAAAAATACCTTTCGTGCTGCAACACATTGGACCTGTATTTGGGAATGGAAACGTAGCAACAGAGGAGGCTGTTTGGTTTTGAAGTCACCAAATCTTATCTGGTCACTCTAGTCCAGCAGCAGAGTTCTGACAGTAGTCAAACAACAACATGAACATTGGACGTCTACTTCAGCTGTTGTTTTTCAAATCAATGTTTGGATGTTGATTTTGAATAACCTCCTGCACATGGGGCTGTGGAATGACATTCCCCTCTTGCAAAAGCTCTACTGGTGGGGTGCACACAGAGTGAGGCTGAGCCTTTAGCTGCATAGCTTTTTCATGCAAATGAAACATGTAATACACTGACATTTCTGCATGCAGTAATTATCATGTGCATACTTGAAAAGAAAATGCTGTACATGTAAAATTCTGCTTTTGATCCTGGAAATAGAACTGATTTCTGTTTATTTTATGGATATTTGAAGCTCTTGCTGAATAATTCTGTGATTCTTTCAATTTTGATCTTTTGACAACATCAGCTTTTAAATCCAAACTCTTTGTAAACTATATTTTGAGCAACTATCTTTTTCTTTCTTCTGGGTTCAGAGCAGCAGCAGAAATTCATCGTGTAAATTATCTTCCTGGCTTTAAAACCAAAGCTGAAACCTGAGCTGTTCTGTTTGGTATGTAGTGAATGGGCTTTGATTTGATTTTTAGTGTATTTCATTCAAACTTTATTATAAAACATCTCCCAGGGACACTTGCATGAGAAACACTTTGCAAGAAACAGCATTGTATTTCCAGTCTTCCATTTTTAAAGGTTACTGTAACATTTGTGTCATGCTTGCCTATCTCCATAATAATCCACTGTATGGCAGACAACTGCAGCAGTCAGGTCATAGAGCTAGATGTCTCTGTAGGTTTTTCTAATGGATTTTTTTTTCCCCTACTACGAAAGGGTTTCAATGTGTCATTAACCCAGTGACCAGCACTTCTGCAGTCACACTGTGGGCTGTCCCCAGGCAGCTGTAATTCCAGTGTTCTCTGACTCCAGTTTTGTCTCAGCTGATTTACTGATGTTGAATTTGGTGTAGATTTGAGATCCATCAAAAAACTATTACGGTTTAAATTGAGCAGATGATCTTTATGGATGGTTCAACACTGGGTTTTATGTTGATCCTAATAGCTGGTTACTTTAGAGTTTATCCATCCATATTTTTCAGTGGAATGATGGTGACTTTCAGCAGATGGATAATTTAAGGTGTGGATTCAGATTGGGCATACAAAATGTTTTCTTGATCCTCTTTTTAAGATTTGCAGTTTAAATCAAAACTAGATATAAGTTACAATATATCACTTCTTTTTATTGATTTTTGATTACTATTTATCTCTCAGTCTCAGCGAAGGCTTTTTTAAATACTAACATTTAACAGGCTTGATTTGATCCTGCTTCTATTTCCATCATTGGCCAAAAATCCTGGGTCACATCCTCTGAGTAGACATCCCTGTGGATCTCCTAGTGCACTTTATAAAATGGATCCAGTAAATCCAATACCAACAGAAATATGATTAAATACACAGTGAACACATAGCTCCAAAAAAAGCAAGTTATAGCTTCACTTTGAATTTTTACTTACAAAGATTTACTTTCCTTGTGAAAGTAGGCCATATAAATCTTTATCAATATTTACTTAGCTCAGCTAGGGAAACAAAACGGTAACTACACCCTGATCTGTGCAATATCAGAGTATTACAAACACATTAAAGCCCTCCTTAAATGCAAGTGGCCAGGCTGCTGGCCAACTAGGAAGAGCAAGAGAATTGCTAACACGCCTGAGTTTTACAGACGTGCCAAGAGGCTTAGCAGCCTTTTGTGAACATTGCTGTTACAGCAGCTTGCCTGGAAAAAGAAACAAAGAAATCATGTTAAAGACTGAGCTGCTTAGAGCAGCAGCATTAGTATGGCAAATTTCTTGGCAAGAGAGCTGTGATTTTGGGCTGCTTCATGCTGCAGTACTGGGTAGCAGTGGATTCCTCATCCCTCCTGAAAACACAGAACAATAACTGTCAGGAAGGCTTTATCATTTGTGAATACTGGAAAGAGGGTAAATTTCCTGTCCTCTTGTTTTGTTCATCTGCCATTTGGCATCTTTATGTGAGAGCCCAAGAAGCCATCAAGCCATAAGCTATTAATGCACCAGCTATGACAAGGCTTTGGAACAATTTCAGTCTTTGTATGGCCTTTAACTGTTTGTCCCCTCAGAGCACTCCAAAGAGCTGGCTTTACAGTGGGCTGGCTCCAAGCTGAGGTGAATGCTGGTGCATCAGGCATGCTTTGATGAGTGGATTTTCAAGTGGCAGTGCTGGCACAAGCAGCTGCTGTGCCACACACCCCTTAGTGAGCACTTGTTCTTGGTGCTGTGCTAGTAATAAGCAATTTGTAGCTTCATGGTAACATGGACTACAAAATTATCTGGCTGCAAAAATGCTTGTTCAAATCCTGCAGATGAACTACAGATTTAGTCTTTTTCTGTATTCATTTAGGAGTTCTGACTGCAGCATGAGTGAATACCTTAGTTAGCTTCAGCTGAGGCTGATAATTAATGAGAGCAGCAAGCATATAACAGCTTGGGCTTCGGCATGGGCTGTCCAAGCCAGCTAGAGATCACACTGAATTGCTCTGACAGCTGGCACCTGCACTATTGAATCTTCACTGCTAATCATTACATCTGGCTTGGGTACATCTATTCAGCTTAAAATCACATCTCACAGCAGCAAGATGGCCATAGTTTTGCCTAAATGGAGGTGTATTCCTGCTGACAGAAGGGAGATGGAATCATACACCTTTAAAGTTACTTTTCTTCCTATTTTTAATCTTCTTGCCTTTCCCTATACACTTTATAGTGTACCTGTGGACTATTCAAGTAGTTAAGTGAGCGACACAACTTTAAAATGTGTCTTTACTGAAGGATGCTCAAGGAAAAATCCTTTACTGAAGGATGCTCAAACAAATTAAGAACCCCCTAAGTTCTACTTAGTTTTATTTAATTCAATAGCTGAGCAAGTAGATGCCACATTGTTTCAGCAATATTGTAAAACCCTGTTATGCATATTCTGTAGGTGACTCACTAAATGCAGCAGGGCCTTTTAGTGGCTAGTTAAATCAATGAGATTTGTTACAGAGCTCCCCAGACAGCTGAAGCTTTCCTAGAAAACATGTGGTAGATTATCTAAATTCAGGTCTCAGTTACCCAGTAAATCTACTACAAGTTCTGCAAAGCACCTTCTCTTTTTTGCTGCACTGCTACTGTATCTAAATGGCATATTTTGTTAAATCACATCTGCTTTGAGAAAAATACAGTTCATTCATCCTTCTAATTACTACTGTTCAAATTTAGCCTCAATTAGTGACCTCTCAATATGCTGAGTTTAGTTCTACCTGTGTACAAGTGAGACTGGCTATGAAGGCACATGTAATAAGCCCTACATTCTTTCTTCTACTTAACATATCAGCAATTATGTATGTGGTGTTGCTTTTTCTATGAAGGAGTTAACAAAATGCCCTTGTTGGCTGCAAACACCCAATCTCTCCCAGAAAGGCTCAGTTTTGGATGCTATGGACAAATATGTTGCCAAAAATCAAGGAGGTGAGAGCAGTGCAACAGAGTTATTGTTCTACCACTGTGTAACACTCTCTATATGTGGATCTCAATATAGCATTATAGAGGTGTGAGCCACTCCCTCTAAACACATGGAGGCAGACCCACAAAATGAGTAGGGATGTTTTATTATAACTGTTTTACATGGGTGAACCTGGGCGGAGAGACCAGATGCCCAAGACTAGTAAATGGAGTAATTGAACTGAAAATACACCCCAGAGATTCAAATTTCCAATCAGTGCTCTAGTTACAAGACATCTCCCTGTGATCCTCCTCCTCATACTGGGAAACCTGAAAAAGCCTATTGGATGGGTATTATAGCTTTTTATGTTTGGATTCAGCAGTTGTTTCAGCCACATTTGAAAGGAATGAGTCAGGAATTTGTATATGTGGGAAGTGGTTTCCTCTCACATTACTGCATGTATGGATGAAATACATTTCCTCTACTATGAAGCTGCTGAATGAGAAAATAAAGTAATGCAGCTGACTGGCACTTTAGTGGCTGTACTTGGACCATGATAATGAAAAGCCAACAGCCTTGGGAGGCTGGTTTGGATAATGCATTCAACAGAAAAGCTGGTGAAATCACTTGTATTATTATAAAGAATGACTAGAAAAGTACAAAGTAGAGAAAAAATACCAATATTAAAACCTGATAAATTAGAGCCAATTCTTTAGTGAAACCTCTCCTGGCTGAAAATGCAGGAGGAAATCTGGCTTTAAGACATGAGCTATAATGCAATAATGAAGATGCCTCCCTCTGTGCTTCAGGCAGTTTTTGTAGCAACCAGTTCAGGAATCAGAGATAATGATAATGGCTTGTGCCTGCAGGCATTACAGCCATGGCACGCACAGTATGTGAGGCACTTAATGTCAAACTCACCAGCACCATGCAGTGAGATGCAGCAGGGCTGATGGAATACAGGTCACCTCCCAACTCCAGCCATAGCCACAGGATCTGTGGCATTGCAGAGCAGGCAGGATTCATCTGGTATGAGAATGAAGAGCAGAATTTGGGCTGGAGCGAGAACCTGCCCAAAGATGAGTGTCCACAAATCCAAATTCTTCCTTTTGTCCTTCAAAGCTGGTTTGACACTGGAGTGATAAGCTTCTGTAAGGTCTGGAGCTGGTGAACACCCTGAGTGGCTGCTGGGGAATTTAAGGAGAAACAAAGGAGTTTAAGGACTGGACAGATAAGTGGGCTGAGGTAGAAATGGGATTAGGGGAAGAGAAACAGAAGAGATTTGCATAAAGCTTTTGAGAAAACTCTGAGGACAAAACTTTGAGAAAACTTCTGAGGAGAATGCTACAGCCAGCAAAAAAAATGGAGAAGGGAAAAGACATAGGGGAGTACTAAAAGATTTCTCCATTTGTTCCTTAGCTCAGCAAGAAATTTAATTATTTTTGACTTGAAGCCCAGAATAGTTCCAATTATTTAAAGACCAACACTTTTTTTTTTTTTTTTTTAGTACTTTGATGAACTAGGTAGAAAACAGAGTTGCCAGGTATGTTTTATAAAAGGAATCTTACTGCTGTCAGTAAAGAACTTCTAAAAATAATGTTATACATATGTATATAAAAAACATAGAACATTGTGGAACACTTAAAGGTAAGGTTTGAAGGTAATTCCTTAGGCGGGGTAGGGCAGCCTGTCAGGAGTTACAGCTCCACACCATGCTGGGTCGCCCTGCTCCAGCAATTCAAACATGCAGCCACAGCCTGGCCTGTGCTGTGGGTACAGCCAGGAGTGATGAGTGAATCATTTCAAAACACCAAGGACAGTACACACTGAGACATTCACCAAGAGAGAAGAAAAGTGTCCTTCTGCCTACTTTCTATGTATATTTTTGCTATTTCTAAGTATTTCCTTTTCTTTCAACCTTTATACATCAAATGATAGTAAATTGCAAATGTTCTAGTTCCAGCTGAGAACAAATGGGGGTGAAATAACTTTTCTTTGAAGCTGGAGATAGAGGCCACTTGAAAAGCTGTAGGGAGAGCTACAGACATTTGCAAATGAGAACTGAATTTCTGACCAGGTGATTCAAAGCATTGTGATTCATGAAACTTATTTTCATAGGAGCTACAGAATCCATTAAGAGAGCAGCCAGTGAAATGGACCACCCCTGTAGCTGAGACAGCAATCACTAAGTAAACAGCTTATTAAAAGAATGTCATCATCTTCCAAATCAGCAGAAAAGCAACATAGATCTTTATGAATATATCTTTACATTAAAAAAAAGTTATTCTAGCTTTTTAATTTTTTTTTACTAATTGACACATGATCATGGACCTCAGTACACATCTCAAGTAGAGGAAAAAAAAAAAAAACCAGGACCAGAATCCAGGGCCAAATCCTTTTACTTCTGAACCATCCCTACAAAGAGATGGAGAGAATCATTCATCTCACCTTGGCTCCACCACATGTTGTAACAATCTGGAAGCACTTCCCATCTCTGTTGTCAGACTCATGTTTTGCTGCTCCCTCAGCCTCTTACCTGGAACATCTTTGGGAATGCTGGTAGAAGAGCTGACAGCTCTGTGAGCACAAGGCAATTTTCTTTTGCCAAATCGAGGCTTTTTGAGTGGCAAAGTGTGTTTGCTGGAACACAATACAGACACTGCCCCATAAATTTCAATATTGCACACAATGCAAATTGTGTGTGTGTGTTTGCCTGTTTGTGGGCAGGGACTGAGACACAGGCACCCAACCCCAGCAGTGCTGTGTGAGGATGAGTAGTCAGATGCCTGATGGCTTCCTGTGTGACCACATGCGTGAAAACAGACAAGAGAAATCTGCAGGGATCTTTATATGAAGTCAGTTATCTATGGACAATTTCAAAATAAAAAATTAGCTGGGGTTAAAAAATGAGAGCTTCAATTAGCTTTTTGTAGCATTTAATTTTTTTTGCTTTATTCCCCCTGTGCCACATGACCAGCTACCATTCCAACATTTTTCTTCATGTATGGGAACTAGTGAAGTAATTCAGCACTTCAGATGAAACTGTAATATATGCTTTTGCTTCATAAACCCCCCACTCATTTAAACAGTTGGTAGCTTCCAGCACTGCTTGCATTTTAGAGTTATGGATGATGTAAATTCAATCTTGATGAAACAAAAACCTAACTGCTCGTCAGATGGAAAGGGGCTGCAGTAAAATATTATTTCAGTGAAACCCACACTTGGTGGAGGTTGGAGAATGCATATTCTGTAATTTTTTGTTTGGGGTTTGGGGTTTTTTGGTGGTTTTTGTTTGTTTGTTTGTTTGTTTGTTGTTGGGGTTTTTCTGGGGTTTTTTTTGTTTTGTTTTGGGTTTGGTTTGGTTTGGTTTGGTTTGGTTTGGTTTTGGTTTTTTTGTTTTTTTTTTTTGTGTTTTTTTTGGTTTGGTTTGGTTTGGTTTGGTTTGGTTTTTGTTTTTTGGTTTTTGTGGGGGTTTTTATCAGGTTTTGTCATAGAAGAAATTAAGACTCTTAAGGACTTTCACAGCAATGTGAGATAACCCATAGATATAGCAGACCTGCATATTCTCATACTCTCAGAGGGATGTTGGGTGAGATCTATACCTCTCAATAAGCATGCCTTCCTCACAGAAGGAATACTAGGAATACTAGTGAGGAATTCCTCACTTTCAAATACTAGTTTGGGAATCATAATCATCCCAAGGGCAACCCAGGAACTGCATAAGGCCCACATAAAATTAAGAAGTTGGTGCCCCCATGCTAGATATTTAATCCAGAAAAGAAGCATTCCCTTGCTTGATACATAGTGTTAGACATTCTGACTTGGGCAGAAACAGAGACAGATACATGAGGGTCCCCACTGGCAGTCAGACCCTGTGGGCAGCAGGAAAGCTGATGCTCAGTACATGTGAGGGGAGGTCACTTGGCTTTGCTGCATGGAAAACATCCTGTTAACTGCCCAGTGCAGTTCAAGCTTGCTGATTGCAAGGCCAATGTATAAAATATATGTCATTACTCTCCTCAGTTATCATGACAGACCTTCTCAGGATATACACTTGCCTTCCATCCAGCTCATTAAATATCAGTCTTAAAAGCAAAACATATGAAGTGAGAAAGAAATAGCCAGCTCACTACTGAAATCAAAGTTTAATTGAAGAGTGCCAGCTGAGTTTCACATACATGGTCAAATATTACTATCGAAAGGCTGCAAATATCTCCCTTCTTCCCCTGAAATATTCCGAATAGACTGTCTTTCAGAGAGTGAAATCCAATAGATTAGCCCAGGGCTTAAATCACAAGAACTGTAAGGAACAGACCACAGAGCAGAGACCAAAGAAAAAAAAAATCAAAAATCCCTTTAAAACAATCTTCCTAAAAAAAAGAAAAAAAAAAAAAAAAAAAAAAAAAAAAAAAAAAAAAAAAAGGAAAGAGCAAAATCAGTAGGTACAGTTGTAGAATTTTGAGTTTCACAAGAAAACCCTTAATGGATGCTCAAGAGCATTGCTTCCAGCTTCCTTAAGAGCCTTGTAGAGAAATTAAAAAAAAATTATCCTTACTTCCCAGTAACGACAGAAGTCAAAGAGTTTCTAATATTGGGCAATTATTGATTGGAGGAACTTTCTACTAATTTTGTCTAAAAACTTATTAAAGCAGAATTTTCCTTCTTGATCTTACACCTACAACTGCACTTGATGACCAGAGGGCTTGAGATTTTAGGAACTGGTCACTGATTTGTACTGCTGAAGTTCATGGTTGTCACAACTCTGTTCTAGACAGATGATAACCTACATATGAGCAATGGAAAGAAAAAAGGATGGCTGAATAATACTGAAATTATGCAAACACAAGAGTACATGTTTAGGCTGTGACACACGTTCCGCTTGGGAAACGTAAAGGGAGACAAGCAATTAGCTGTAAGGATCATGGATTTACTCTTTTTCTATGTGTTTTCCTTAATTTCTTCCCCCCAGATCCCTTCCTGTCTGAGCATTCCTCAGTGTCCTAACTAGAGTTATCAGGAAAACTTAGAGATCTTCCTTCTAACAGTTTTTACATGACAGCTTAATATTCCCACTGGCTATTTATAGAATAATTAATGAATAACGAAAGTCAGAGGGAAAGGGCTTTTGGATCATCCTCTCCACCTCCCTCTGCCATAAGCACTGCAGTGAAAAAAAGCAACAAAAAAAGCTGGCATTTTTGCAGCCTAAAACATGCTTGAAAGAGAAAATTGAGATGCTCTAAAATACAAATCCTGGAAGTAACTAGTGTAAACTACCCTCATTTCTTTGCCTTTTTTTTGTTCCACTTTCATTGCTGCTTGTAGTTATCAAAAGCCACTTCTTGCTGACAATGATTATTCTCATTCGATATCATAGTTTAGTCTTATGTTTGCCCCTGACATTCAGTCTGCATTGCAGCATGCTGTCATTTACAGCTGTGGCCTAAGAGCACAATGAGATTTCCAGTTCTGTTGTCTGTACTTCCCAGGCAGTGACAGATACACTGCAAGGTAGGCACCAGAGAACTGATGAATAGTTATTGGTAATTCAAATGAGATAGCATTACTGGTAACAATTTTTAATGTAACCTATTGTCTTCAAGCCCTATAAAGGCTAACATTGTCTTCAGAAGCATTGTTTGAATCGTTCCTCTTCCCTTTGATTATAGCCAATTCTGTTGGTAGGGAATTAACCTTATGCTACTCCATTAAAGCTATTCCTATTATATAAACATTTATTGTTTAGCACATCTCTCCTTTCCCTGTAGCTGCAATATTGATATGCAGATAATACTGCTCTCATTTATTACTTTTTAGTTTGCATCACTTTATTCATCTCTCAAGGGAAGTTTTCTGAGCTCTAAGATCCCAGTCATACCCAGACTTTTAATAAATAGGATTTATGTGAAAATGTAAAATTCTTCTTGTCTTTGTTAGAGACTGCCTACCAGCCCTAATGAAAGACTCATTTGTGACTTGATGCCAAAGGATTAGTTTTCCACTAGCACAGTTTCAGGCCTATTAGCAAAGACAGGATGTCTTGACTGTTATGTCTGTGCTTTAGATGATGTTTGCAGGAGCTGGTGTTCTTCGCTAATGGACCTTGGCTAATGGGATTTTGTTTCAAACAAAGGCTTTTCTATATTTTACCTTTGCATCAGTCAATTACAGTCTGGCACTCGTTTTTCATCAGATGACTTAATCTATTTCTTAGTTTCCTGGATAGCTTAGTAGATCCAAGTGGGATGAACAGCAAATGAGGAATTTCCCTGGCTAGAGCCTTCTGTCATATGTCTGCTGTGAGCTGAGCCCTGGGCTGCCACCTTGTCTGTGAGGCAAAGGGTCCCAAGCAGCCCAGGCTTCACCCAGCACTGGAGCTTGCACAGCCAGATTGAAGATGAAGAGCCACACACAAAGGCTGGACAACCTTGGCTTTCAACCACAGAAGTGCAGAGCACCAGTACTATCAAATTAAGCATCATCAGAAAAGCACAGCTCAAAGGCAATTATGTCCTTAAGCACATGTTGCCCTTTCCTCTCTGTGGGACTCAGCTGTGATCCGGAGCCAATGCAGCATTTGTCTCCCCAAATTCTTCAATGTCTGCAAAATCTGGAAGCACTGAGTGTCACTGAACTTCTATTGATCCACTAAATCTGGAGGAGGAGGGATGAGATCCCGCGGGTTCAGCCGAGCAACAAGGCAAACATCGTAACTGTCGTGCATGAGGACATTGGTGGCCACCACGTTCCACTGGTTCTCCCACGTATCCAGCTCAAGGATCTCTTTGGTGATAACTTCATGGCGAGCTGAAAAACAAAGGCAACAGCAGCAGGCGTCAGTGGGCAACTCAAACAGGATCAAAGAGGTTTGGGCAGTTGTTATTACGAACCTTCTGAAAGGGCAAATTAAAAGGTAATTTGTGTGGTACTGGCACTGCGCAAAGAGGACGTGAGTTGTCAACATACAGCAAATGAAATAGTGCAGATTGAAATCTCCACAGTGTGTTCAGTTCTCACACTCGGGGTGCCAGGTGCAGCTGCAAAGACAAAAGTGTCAAGTGTTCCATTTTGTACAAGTATGCAGGTGGCATTTTATCCTGCAGTCACTTGTCAGATGCTCATCTTTTAGAGGCAGAGTATTGCCACTTGTTCACAAGTATGCCTGCATGCAGTGTGTTCTTTTCTTGGCCCCAACCAAGATGCAATTCTCAGGCTGCAGAAAGCCCTCCAATACAATGGCTTTTCTTGGATGCATAGTCTGGACATCCTGTGATTTAGGGAGAAATAAAGACAGAACACCCTTCCCCCAAGGCTCTAAATGCACTTTAGATGTTCTGAAATGCTGGGGAATTTGTCATGGACAGGCAGGTTAGAAGAATGCCATTAAATCACAGCCAGTCTCCAGACAAGAAGCCTTTTACAAAGATAAACAAAAAATGAAAGAGTCACCATGAAGCAGAGAACCAGCAGTGTTATATTAAGATTCTTACAAGACCAGATTCTTACAAGACCTCTCTTTGCAAACAACAGTCCTGAGCTCTGCAACAGTTGTTACTCAAAGCCAGTCTTTCCTAAAAATAAAACCATCTTTCATTTCTGCTCACTTTTTCTTTCCATCTTACAGTTGCTTTCTCAGAGCAAGTAACCTTTGCCTAAACTTTCCTTACTTTGAGCTGAGGACATTCACGTGCTTTGCTGTCAGATGAGCCTTGGGAGAGATGCATTAAAAGCCAGGTCTCAGACTTCCAAAAACAGACACTTCACGGGTACCGGGATAAGAACCATCATAGCAAGAAACATTGAATACTCAATGCTGTTTTATTGAGTCTTAAGAGACTGGTGACAGGATAAAATTTACAGGCTCTGGAGTGGGATTCCCATTCATCTATCCCTTGTGGGAAGTTTTTTTTATACAAACAAACTCCCAGCAACAGTCCTATCTCATATCTATCAGTTGTACCTCATGGTTTGGGCACTGCCCTTATGTGTAACTGACACTAAAGGATTGAAGCAGGGCAAAAGAATGAAAGCAGAAGAGCATCCAGAGACACAGATTGTTTCTCAAATTGCAAACATATTTCTCCAGGGGACAGCAATCCTGGGGGTTTAGTACCCCCAGGACAGTGCTGTCATGTTTTAGGTTCCATGTAAAATTGATAGTGATGTTATAATGATGTAGTGTGGTGGGATATAAAATACCACTAAGGCTCCCCTGCAAGAAGGAGCTTTGGGATATGGGGAAGTCAGATGAAAACAAGACTTCTCCTCCTCCCAGGAACTGGCTTCCTTGCTGAGTGGATACAGGACAGTTCTGTTTTCTGCAGGTCCTGAACATACACAAGATCTGTGGATGTTGCACAAGTTTTGTGGCAATTTCCGCACAATTTTGTTGTGCTTATCTAAGGAAAACACTCACCAACCAATCATGGTGACCCTCTTTCATGTGGATAAAGGAGGGCAGCCCAGCATTTCTACCCCAGCTTCCACAACTTCTCATCTCCTCCCCCGTTGTGGCACAATTTATTGTGGTATAATTTTTGTTGGTCCAAACAAAGCCAATCCTCTAGGACTCTCATAGATCTCCACCAGCTTACTCTCCAGGAGCTTTGAGTAAGATTTCAGGATATAGTCTCATCTGAATAATCTTTGTTCCATTCCTTTCTGTGAAACAAGTTATGATGGTTTGCTTATTCAACCTGGACTTTATAGGAGAATAATAATCCATTGGAAGACTGCACTCATTCAAGATAGAAGACAGAAAACTGCTAAAAAAGCCATTTACATGTGAAGGGAGAAGACATGACTGAAACAAAGCAAACAAGTAACACGTGCCAGTAACAGCAAACTCCTGTTTGACCCTGCAAGAGTGAAGAGGTTTTTCCTGAGGCAAATACAGAAATACAAACAGACCAAAGCTGTGACACAGGAGGCTCCTGTCTCTGGGGGTTTTTTATTAGATTGTCTCTTTTATGCAATAAATTTTTATGCCTGGATTTTCTTTGGCATGGATGATGACAAAAATGAGACAATCAGAGGAAAAATAATCAAATGCTGGAGCCAAGACATTCTGTGAGTGATTGCAACACTTCAGAAAAAAAATCATAATTAAAACATCAAAGGCAAATTCAGCAACCCTTCCTTACAAGCCTTGCTGTGTTTTTTTCCTGACCCGGATGACTCTCAACCTTTATGTCTCTTGTTTCCTTTACCTGTGTGACATTCTAACTGGTTTTGTTCCACTCTAGAAATTCTGCTTTCCAGCAAATGGAGTGTTAGTTAACTCTTAACTCTGGGGAGATAAAAAGAGTGTTATTTTTTAAACAAGGGAACCAATAGTTTCTCTAGTCCTGTTTAAAGGAAATTAAACAGCACCCTTTAGATGAGAAAGTTCATGTGAGGCAAAGCACTGCTCAGAATAGTCATACTTCAGAAAAAACATTATGCCTTTCCTATTTAAAAGAGAAGTGACTTAAAAAATTTTAGTTCTCAAGCCTTACTTTAAAATTTATTTTCCTCTTAAATTTTCTTGGTAAAAACAACAGAAAAAGTGATGTTTTTTAAAGACAATAGCACCTTTGATTCCAGGCAGTAATACTGGATTTGGGCTTTAATCCCAATAAACAGCTTGAAGGTACAAATAATTCCTGATTCTTCTTCATTGATTTGCCTTATCTATTTGCAATTTTTAAAGGGCAGTATCTTAGCAGATATTTTTTCTCACAGGAGAACCATGTGACACCTACATAAAGAAATTTGCTGTATTACAGAGATTACTTTCTTTAAAAGCTACTCCATACAACTCTCTGTTCTCAAAGCCTTATTCTGCCTCACCAGACAATCACCTTTCCTAATGAAAGGATTTCACTCATTTTATTTCTACAAAATGAGGGAGCATTTTTCTGCACATTCTTGTTTTACCATGAGAAGTTTTAAGAAACTTTCTTACACTGTGTTTTTATGCACAGGATTTAAATCACTTTATATTAGAATTATTCCAATTGTACAAAGCTAATCTTAATACAGATCTTTTTCTGGCAGTAAAACAGTGATTTATTCATACTCAGGAAAGAAACATGCTAAAGCAGCAATGTGATCATTAATCCCAGTGTAAATTAATCCCTACCAGAAACTGTGGTATGTTAAAAAGAGTCAGAACTCTTTTGGTACAATTTTGCCTTCTTGATGTACAAGTGCAGACTGAAGGTTAACAATGAGCCTACAAATCCATCTCTTCCCAGTGACAAGACTTAAATTACACCTGAAAATGTTTAATTTTAAAGTGTTAAAATTGTATTTTATATATGCAAATACAGTAGTCAAAGAAAAATGAGTTTAATCTTTAAATTAACTTTTATATTCTGGTCTGCAAACAAAATACTTTCCCACAAATTTTCACTTTTTTTTTTTCACTGAATGTGCAGAAAGAAAAAGAACAAAAATATTAAATTTCATTAAGTGATTACCTGCACACCATACACAATCATGTCTTTTCTTGGAAATGTTTGTGATTCAATCCCCAAATATGGCCAGACTTCATTTTATGCCATAAGTTTTCTCATGCCATTTGAATCAGTATTGTACATAAAACAGGATGAATGATTCTTGGAAAGACCCACAGTATGACTGTAGGCAACATAAATATTTTATGTGCTTTTTCATTTGGCTTTTTGTTTTGTTTTGTTTTGTCGGGTTATTGTTTGGTTGGTTTTTTCAGGGTTTGGTTTTGTTTTGTTTTTTTGTTTTGGTTTTTGTTTTGGTTTGGTTTGGTTTGGTTTTTTAACCATATTCCAATTTCTGATTTGGAGGCTGAGAAGGGAGTATGACAATAGTATTTATTACCACTTCTAGTCTTTTTTTTTTTTTTTAACTTTTCTTTTTCTTTCTCATTTGTAACTGAAAATTCAGGTACAGTTATTAGGTTTTAAGTTAGAGGGATATAGGGAGGCAGATGTAGAAAAATTAAGCAATATGCTTAGCAGGTAGAAAATCCATATTTATCCAGGACTACTAACCATGAAGCAATTATGTTTGTAAGCTGAGATAAATAAATTCACTCTGCTGTAGCCTGCTTATTGTCCAGAGGACTGAACTAAAAAAAAAAAAAAAAATCATTCTGAATTTCCATTCACTTGAGTTAAATCTATGGCAAGTTTGCTGAATTATGATTGATGTTTCATTGTTTCTTCCAGAAGCCCATTGTCATCAGCTGGGAAGTTTGCTCCAGCACAGGAATGAGGAAACAGAGTTATGGAGACAGCAGCAGCAGGTGCCAAGTCACAAGTTGTGATGCCTCTGCATCAGTGCAGGTCAGAGATATCCAAAGTATTGTGGGACAAGTTCACCTGCCTTCTAGCAGTGACAGAGCCACACTGACACACTGTTAGATGGTCAGCAGCACCTCAGCAACTTTATCCAGAGCAGGGCCACCTTGTGTGCTGGGAAAAGCCTCAGTGTCACATCTGTCCTAGAGCTCTGTGCCCTGGGACACCTTCACACAGACCACTTGTCTGAGCTCCTCCTGATGTTGGTTCTCAGGTTGATACAACATTTTTTCCGTTCCAGTTTGAAGGTTCTTAATATGCTCTGTCTTCTTTTTGCCATAAATCAATTTATATAAATTAAAAAAAAAAAAAAAAAAAAAAGGCCACGACACCAAACTTGGGTTGAACTGCTGTCTGTTCTGCCAATTCAACAGTCTTTGAAATATTTGCTCAGGTGTTTCTTTTACTTGTTTGCCCAATTCTTGACAGCAAACAGCCACTCAGAGCTGCCTTGAAGCAGTTCAGACTCCACTGCTGGTTTGTACCTGCTTTTTCATGCCATTATCTGTACCAGAGAATGATTTCAAACATATGGGACTAGCCTCTGCTACTTATCTCCCTCGCCACTAATTGCTGCTTTCATAATTACATGAGGCAGAGTTAGGTGACCTGGGAATTCATATTTGTGTTGCAATGGGATAGAAGTGCATTTAGATCATTACTACCAGATGTCCTGGCTCCTCATTTGCAGTAGGAAAAAGAATAAGTTCATCAAGTGAGTGGCTTTCAATCCCATTTGTGTGTGTGAGCTGCTCCCTAACTCCACCAGCCTTGCTGGGGAGACACAGCCAGCACCCTTGTGAGGTCAAGGATATCCATCATCTGTGCCTGTGGGCAGAACCAGGCAGAGAATACACAGGAGAGGGAACATGGCTTGGCTGTTTAACATGCTGGCCAGCCTTCATGATGTGAAGTACCAAGACAGTGTATCCTATCAGACACACCCAGAGCTGGGAGGAAGGTTGGGGCTTGAATTTACCACTGTGGCAGCTTACTGTTTTCCCAGCACCTGCATTGAGTAAGGTAAGATATTCATTCTCATAGATAGGTTCTCCCTCCTCCTGATGTGCTGTGCAATTCTTCAGGAGCATAGTTGCATGATCCACCCATTCACTCACAAATCAATGGATACTAAAATTTTTAAAAAAATAAATCTATAAAGAATGGGCTGTTTATAGAAGGGAACTTCTAATTCAGCTGCTTCAACTGTTAGCCTTGGGATTGACCCAGCTACTTAAGCTTTTAAAATCTTTCCAGATTTTGGCTGCTGCTCATGCCCAAGGCCTCTTTCAGGCACAATCTTACAAGTGGTAATAGCAGGATCAAAGATCACAGGTTATAGAGGCAGCAAGTCAATGCAATATCAACTCATATGCGTAAAAACAGCAAATCAGAGTAAGAACTGTTTGGCTCAGTCCATCCTGAAATACTGTTTCTAATTGCCTTGCAATAGGTTCATATATAATTTATAGGATATATAAAGCATGTTTAGAGTGTGTGCACGACAGGCATTTTTGAACACATAGAAGATGTCATACATGGCTACAAGACATGTTTCTAAACCACCTATTGACCTCTTCAGCAATTATTTAAAATGCATTAAAATATCTATTAATCATTCATTAACCCTTTTATAAACAATAAATGAGCCTCAGTAAGAAGCAGGACTCAATAGCTAGTATCATGGTTCCAGAGAGTGAGAAGGTCAAATTTATGTGTGAAATGAGCAGGTGCTGCAGCCCAGCAATTCCCCTGACCTGATTTGGCCTCATTTACTGCAGCACATTTCCAGCTAATGAGCAGGGTAGATGAGTAGCCCTCCCTGGGCAGGCAGCATTTGCAGAGGTCTCTCCCAGTGCCTGCAGCTCATGCTGGTGCTGGGGGAGAATTTGGTGAAAGGTCAAGCTGCATTCTTTGGGATGGATGTGGCTTGTGAGCTGCAGAGCCATGGCAATGCTTGCCTCTCCAAATCCCTTCCAGTGATCAAATCCACATTTTGAATTTACAACCTTTGGTTCTCAGGAATCAATATGCTGAGCAGAGTCCTATGCTGAGCAAAATACAAGTGTAGCAGTGGGGAACATAGACACAGACCTTCTGTATGCAGAGGAAATCACTCTATTGCAGAAAACACCTCCTTTATAGGCCTTCAGTTTCCACCGGACATAACCAACACTTAACAGAAGAAGACCACCCATTGGCTGCTCAGCTGCAGCACTGCTGCCCAGGCATCTCACCACCCAATCAGCTTCCTGCTCACATGCTGCTCACGCACCTCACCACCCAATCAGCTTCCTGCTCACGTGCTGCCCATGATTCTCACCACCCAATCAGCTTCCTGCTCACGTGCTGCCCATGATTCTCACCACCCAATCAGCTTCCTGCTCACATGCTGCCCACGCTTCTCACCACCCAATCAGCTTCCTGCTCACGTGCTGCCCACGCTTCTCACCACCCAATCAGCTTCCTGCTCACGTGCTGCCCACGTGTCTCTCCCCACAACTGCCTCTCACCCCTCGACTGCCCTCTGGCTGCCCAGCCCGGTGCCGTGCCCTGCCACAGGGCTTTCTGGTAAACATAAGCTTTAATAACTTTTACAATTATAACCCCATATACGAGGGGTATGAATCCCTTCCATTGGTGGGAATATTTATTCTAATGGCAACAACTGTGGGCAGGAGAACTTTAATTATTCGTCTGTGCACATTAAATTTTAACAGAGGGAAACAAACAGTGCCGCAGATAAGCAGCCCGGGGTTTGAACCTCTGCTTTATTTAGCTGGGAACATGGGAAGGTGCTGGAGAACCAGGTTTTGTTCCAATCTCTCAACCCCCAAGCTTCACAAGTGCAGTATTTACTGTGCCAGACTCCTTAATATGCCTATATTTAATTCCAGGAATGTTCCATAACCACTATTATAAAAAACAAGCACTAGAATGATTCTCCATCTAAATCACGTAATAGAGGAGACTAAGGGGAACAACTTTTATGGGAGATTAGTCAAATAATTATTAAGCTAGTCCACTGTTAGGAGTGGGCAGTGTGGAGATGAAAACTCATTAGCTCAGCTGGAATACAGTAATTACTGCACAGTTCCGCACTGCTGTAAGCAGAGCTGCTTCTATTCCAATGCATGGATTGCAGATTATGTAAATGAAGAAGAATAGACAGAAAATTAATCCATGGTTAATTTTTGTTTTCTTTTGGGGTTTTTATAAGAATCAAAATGAATATAGATAATAGGACTCTGTATCACTGTCACCTAACAGTAACAGTTGCAAGCACAAAATAATTTAGATTCTTGTATGTCCATTTCATAGATATTTCTTCCCTTTTCCCTTCCTCTGAGGCTGTAACATTATTCAAGTGAAAAACTAATTTCTACTTGATACCAGTAGGTAAATAACAAAACTGGATTAAGCAGCCCTGGTCTCACACGAGACTAAACACATTACAGAAATTTTCAACATACATGGTAGGGAGGCAGTACATTCACCTCCTCTGCTCTAAGCTACATAGGAGGGAGATGGCAAAACTGCCAGTTCAGAGACAGACAGTTCCACAACAAGCCCCATTATCTGATGAAGTTATAAGACCTTGTAGGGAATATGTGGTGCTAAGAGCAGATCTATTAAACATTTCATCATTTGCATTGAGGTGGTTGTGCCTGTACTTCACACATCAGCTGATGTCGTGTGGGTGACAGTATCACAGTAAAGGTAGCATTTTAATTAACATCATAGAATTGTTTAGGTTGGAATAAGCCTCTAAGATTACCAAGCCCAACCATTAGCCCAGCACTGCCAAGCCACCACTAACTCATGGCCCTCAGTGCCACAACTACATGGCTTTTAAACACCTCCAGGGATGGTGATTCCATCACTGCGCTGGGCAGCCCATTCCAGTGCTTGACAGTGCTTTTAGTGAAGAAAATTTCCTTAATATCCAATCTAAACCTTCCCAGGTGCACCTTGAGGTTGCTTCCTCTTGTCCTGTCACTTGTTACACCCGGGAGAAGAGACTGACCCCCATCTGGCTACAATCTCCTTTCAGGTGTTGCAGAGCCATAAGGCCCCTCTGAGCCTCTTCTCCAGGCTAAACACCCCCAGCTACTCCCAAGGAGCCTTGTGCTCCAGTCTCTGGAGCTTCCAGAGCTCTGTTGCCCTTCTCTGGACACACTCCAGCATCTCAATGTCTTTTGTGTGGTGAGGGGCCCAAAACTGAACCCAGGATTTGAGCTGTGGCCTCAACAGTGCCCAGTACAGGGGGACAGTCACTGCCCTGGGCCTGCTGGCCACACTACTGCTGATACAGCCAGGATGCTTTGAGTTTAAAAAAAAAAAAAAAAAAAAAAAAAAAAAAAAAAAAAAAAAAAAAAATCCACTCTGTGTTTCAGTTTCTTTCTTTCAAATCTATGAACCAGCCAGCTGGACCAACATCTATAGCCTGGAACTAAAGCTACAATCCCCAGCCACCAGATATAGGCTACAAGTGACAGTGACAGCAGATGACCAGCAGAATGGTCCCAGCAAGCAGGCACACACCCTTTCTTTCACTACTTTCACCAGAAAAACATACTTATAATGCTTAGAACCAGTCATAAAGAAATGGAATCTGATCTGGCAGGCATTTTTTAAGGGTGCAATCCTGCATACCTGAAGAGCTGCTCCCCCCTCCATCAGGGAGGCATGCTTATGAGGCTGCTTCTACTGGGCACAGGCTGATGTCGGTAGCTGTCAGCTTGTGTAGGTTGACAGGTTTTTGTTCATTGAAAAGAAAATAAAATATATGAACAAGAATACTGTACAGTCAGACTGCAAAGGCTGGTTTAAAATCCACAGTTACAGCAAGAAATGTGGCAGTATTTTAGCAGAAATCTGGCTCTCTATTGCACACTGAGCCCTGCTGAGTATTCATACTGGGAGTAATGTTTTCACTCTGTGTTGAACTATAAACTAATGGAAAGAAAATTTTAAAACATGTCTGATTATCTTGAGGAATGCTACAACAGTGCTAGAAAATGACAACGTTTGAGACACAAGGCTTCATGAGCTGAGCTGAGACAAGCAGTTTAATGGCTCCCATTTGCCATAGTAGTTTTAGTAGAAAATGAGCTAATTTGTATAAACTACTGGCCAACAGATGAAGTTTTGCAAGTCTTGCTAAGGAGGAAACAGATTCAAAAGAAGAAGTGGGATTTTTGGGTACTTATGGCTGTAAAAACATACAACATTCATCAGCTAGTGATATCAATACAGAGGTCTCTCAGGTGTTTGCACCATCAAACCATAGACACCAAGTTCTTATGTGTTTGTCTTAGGTAAGCCAAGTTAGAGTCCCTCACATCCTGATTTAAACATGAAGCTTTTAGAGAAGTAGAGCGCCTCAAGTTTCTGAATTTATTTCTGCTCCTTCAGAGCACATATAAAGCACCAAGGATCTGAATCTCCCTCTGAAGTGTCTGTGGTTCTCCATCTGCTGCAGGGAGCCTGGGGTTACCAAGGTGTTAGTGTAGGCACTGCAAAGTGTCTAAGCTTCAGTTGAATTAATCCCCTTTCCTCTTCCATGGCCAGCTTTGAACAAGCTTCTAACTTGAGCAAGGCCCAGCAGGGGAAGCCTTACAAGCTTTACCATCGTATCTCAACACTGAAAAATATTCCTTGCAGTTCAGAGGAATCTTGAACACACTTTGGAGTTCACTCATCTTTTAGACGGACTCCTGTTGCCACTGCCAGCTGGCCAAGCTGACTTCCCTCTCGAGTAGCTGCAGTTTTTCTTCCTTTTCTCCTGGGGATGATGTTAGTGCTGCACCATTTGTCCTCCCTTCAGGCAGACAAGGACTTGTGACAGGCAATACATATGGAATGGGAATCCTGCCATCACAAAACTTTAATTGTCACATGGCACTCGGAAAATATGGTAGCTGAGCAGTACTCATCCTTTCTTCCAAATTTAGGGCGCTTTAAGCAGTTAACAGCTGCCTTTCAGCTTTGGCTACAGCATCCCTGGATTCTAATGATCCACTTAGGTCTATACATATGCAGGAAGGCATACAGAGCATGACACATACCAGTAAAAAATTAACATGTAAATTAATATGTCTTTACTAGGTGAACTTCCTGCTGGATCAAGAGTGGGTTTAAGCAAATGCAAAGGCAAGTGAAGGCTGAAGAGATTGGGACAGATCTATGCTATTGAAGGAGTTAGTTTCAGCCCCATAGGCTAAGACTTTCATTGCAGCAGTAATTTTGGCTTATTTTCCTTTTCTTTCTTTTTTTTTTTTTTTTTCTCTGCTGTGCTTATTCTTGAATGATCACAGCAGCCCTTTGGCGTTCAGCAGGCAGAAAACCCAAAGACTACAGCTGTGCTTCCAGCTTGTTCCAAGAACTCCACTTGGATGAAACTAAATTACAATGTTTTGTGAAATTGGAATATCCTCTTTCAGTCATATCCCTCACAAAAAAACAGTGACATGCCAAGAAGCCCAAAGACCAAAACCAACCAAACACATCCTAAAATAATATTTTCTTCTACTAAAGCAGCAGCAGCACATGCTGTTCTGTACCTTGAAGCTGCTGAGCAGCTGTAATTGTGAAAGTGCAGAGTCAAGTCACCCTCTCCAAGCTCCCATGTGACAGTAATAACCCTCTCACTCCACCCTTCACCCTCAAGGAGTACATCAGTCAAGAGCCCTTTCCAGGATGCAAGAACATGTGGCCAAGGAGAGAGGCTAGCCAGGTGACATCTTCATGTTCAGTTTATGGCCTCTGCCCATCTTTGTCTTGATGACAGTAGCTAGAAGCTGTTATTGTTGTGACCATTTAGAAAGCCCTTTTCCTATAGTAACTTGAAAGTCAAATTAAGAAGTCCATCTTTAATGGCTTCCTCTCAATTCCTAAACTATGCGGTTGCACTTGATTTGACAGCAAGACTCCTATTTTGGCTGCCTTGTTAATAGACACCATAGCAGTGTCTAACATCAGAACTATACACTACTGTTGTACAGAATACACATGTAGGGGGTCAGAATTCAGGTGGCACAGGTAACTGCAAAACTGGCATTTTCTAACTTCTTGTTTTCCAATCTAAATAACACTATTAGTGCAGAGGAGTTCTATGCATAATGATATAGATTGCAATAGGAGAGGAAGGAATCAGGACCCCATTGAGCTGGCATTATATACAAAATATATAAAGGCAGCCTTCATGAAATCCACAGGAAGACTTTCAATCTCTCCCAGAACAACCACTTTTTATACATGACTCAGTGACAGATTTTTTTATGGCTCTGAAGTCACCCTAGTCAGAAAATCTCATATTAATCTGTTAGTCACCTGGAACAAAAATGCTTCATTTTTCAGTGCTAATGATCACAGAGTCATCAAATTGTTTAGGGTGGAAAAGACCTTTAAGATCATCCAGTCCAACCATTAACCCAGCACTGCAAATCCCACCACTAAACCATGTACTTGAATTCCTCATCTACATGTCTTTTATATTCCTCCAGGGATGGTGATTCGACCATTTCCCATGATTAGCCTTTTGAAATTTTACCCACTAACTTTAAGCTCTTTCATAATGTTGCTGAGAAAAAGAACTAGAATTGCATAAGGTTTGCAGTGGAAACACAGTGAGTTGTCATAAGCATAATTTCTCTGACATCACGGAGCTCCTAACAGAGATGACATGAGAAAATGCCTGCTAGGGAGCTGCCAAACAATTGTTTTCAGGAAGCAGCTTCCTCAAACAGTAGCAAATGAAAGCAGAAGGCAACTGTGAACAAGCTGATAAAAATCATCTTTCTAAAATAACAGCAGCTTTAAGTTTAGAGGTTGTTATGCAAGTAAAAGTGTAATGAGAAGGATATATCTCCCAGTGATACCATGTGACCATTCCTGGTCAACAATGAGACATGACATTTATTTGCAGTAGATTACTGCTATCTGTGGTATTGCTTTCTCCTGGAAAGGAAATTGAGGTGGCAGCTGTATATAGCAGAATCATTTAAGTATGTTTGTTTTGCAATCCTTTCCATTTATAATGAAAAAAAAAACAACCAGGTTATTGGCACTGGTGATCTTGATAAAGCTAAGCAAAGTTGGAAAGAAGAAGACTTAAAGGAAGATAAGTGTCCATGGGGCTAGGATTATTTAAAATCATTAGATCTGGAACTTTAGTCTCTTTGTATCTCAGTTCCCTATCCAGGGTACTTATTAAGTACACAAGCTTTTTCAAGGTTGATTACAAAAAGCATTTGAGTAAATAGGCAGAGTGAGATAACATGGCTAAGGGCAGATGGACAGGGTCTTAATCTTCAACAAATACACCCAAGTTCTCTAATGTCTGTAAAACACTAAGCTCCTCATTTCTGTGACTCTAAATGTAAATCCAGAATAATTCTGGTGAGGTTTTAGGTTTGGACAGGTTTAGTGCAGATCAGAAACATCCTTAAATTTTTGTCTTTTGTTAAGGAAAAATGCAAAAGTCAAACAGAACCCAATTCATATTGACATTAGGAGCTGGCGGTTCAAAGTGCAGAATCAGGTCTGTGGCTCCAGGGCATGCCAGTGCCACCTGATGGGGCTGATCACTGTGTCCGGTGAAAGTGATTTTAACTGCACTGTTAAAGACTGTTGGACTCATTTTAGTACCTGGTCCATGAAATCCTCCACAGAGATACAGCTTCCCTTCCACGCAGCCTGCGCTGGTAGAGTTTGTTCGTAAGGAGAGGAGGGGAGAAGGCATAGGGGGTCCATCCCTCCAAAAGTCTCCATCAGGGTTATAAATCTCCACTGCATCAAGACATTTCCGTGTCTGTCCTCTGTCGTAACCAAGGCACCCAATTCCTCCTGCAAAAGATACACAGGTCAAATGTAGCAATCCCGTGTTCTGCTGTAAAATACATTGCTGGCTGCATTTTCTGTTTACATCCTCTTATCTCCCACTCTTTCCTCTTTGCAGCTTCAAAAGTCTGAGAGAGAACTCGAAGCAGAAGCTACAGCACATTATCCACAGACATCAAAGCAAGATCCTTTCTGAAGTCCCATATCAAAGGAAGGAAAAGCAAAATGTCTTCAAAACACAAAGGTATTTTGTTTTGTTTTCTTTCCATATGGTAGAAATTGTCATAATTATTTGTTCTATTTGCTGGACAAATTGCAATGGATCAAAACCTATTTTCAAATACTGTTGGTGAATTTGACCCTCACACGTTACCAACCATTATTTGCATTTTTTGGTTAGTTTTTGTCAATAAAAGAAAAATACTACACCTATCTCTTATGGCAAATTACACCTATTTCTTAAGGCAAATTGAATTCCAGGAACAAATCCATACAACACATAGGAGTGCCAGCTGAGTTATTAGCAACAAGCCCTACTGCCGAGTGGTTAATTAGGGTGATTGAAGTCAGTATGCAGGATTGAAACAAATCCCAGTTTCCCTTTGCTGGGGCAGGCTGCAGATGTACCTGAGATCCCTGTGCACACTGGAAACACTGTACCCTGATAGTACTTTGCAAACTCTGCCTTTCCAAATCCCTTCCAGTGATCAAATCCACATTTTGAATTTACAGCCTTTAGTTCTCAGGAATGAATATGCTGACGTGCCCGGCAGGTTTTCCATCTGTGCCAATGGACACAATACTCTGTAATGAGCACTGATGGCATTCTTTTGTGCATGTATGTGTTTGTGACTACTTTTAAGCATAAAATGATTGCAGTAGGCAAGGCATTTCCACATGAAGGCTGGCATTCCCTACACTCGTAGGGCTGCTCAATTGTGCAAATCCAAAATGCATTGTAACCATGTAATTATGTGCTTGCATATGCAAAGGGAAAGGACTGCAAGTGCAACCTGTGCTGACTCTGCTGCTTTTAAAATATATTGGCCCTAGTGCTGGTCTGTCAGAGGAATGATCCCCTAGTGCTCCAGGTTTTACTTGCATATGATTTTCTATCTACCTCTTAAAATGTACTGTGTTATTTTTTAAATCTTTTGTGTATTCTCCAAAAGTTTTTGCAAGAGGAAGCTCCCCATAAATGGGTCTGAAACACTCCAAATTTGCTAGCACTGTATTCCTGATCTGTATTTTAGAGTCAGGCAAAGATAAAATCGGTTAGACCTGCATCAGAGCAGCAAAATTAGACTAAAATTCAGTGTCCATTATCATCAGCAGAAAGTTTTCCTCTGGCTGAAATTAACAGAATTTGTTTCATTCAGTATTTGAAATTGAAAACCTTCACCAAGTTTAGCTTTCATCTCGTTTTCCAGCACAGCAAATCTTTGCTTGCCTCAATACCCACCAGCAAGGTCCTTGCAGTTTGTATGAGATACCCCTTAGTGTGTGCTTACACCAGGCTGGCATCTAAATGTGCTTACACCCTCAATTAAAGCAGCATTTGCCCTGATGGGCTCCTCACTGAGGCTTGATTCACCTAAGACAGCTGAGGTAGGGATTAACTGTGGTCATGGAATTTTGGTAATCATTTCCATGTCAAAAAAGGAAGTATCACCCTGCTGAGCCTTTCTCATGATGGAATCTCACTGAGCTATTCCTTGGGGTATTTCAGAATTCAGACATTTACTTATTGTATTGTTGTTTATGCCAGAAGCATTATCCTCTCCTGTGGAGTCTTTTCCACTACACCTTCACGACTCACGAAAGTGGTGCCACTCTTAGGGAAGGACAATATTCCCCTAAATTTATCAAGAAAAAAATTAAGAGCTAAAAATTTTTTTTAATTGAAAAGGCTATTTAATTGATTGCTTATCTCCTAGGGTTTCTGATTGTACAGCTTCCATTGGCAGATTCATAGACTACAGCGTGCAAGATAATTTGCCACCAGTTTGTGTACAGTCCACAAGCTGCAGTGTAATTCAGAGAGAGATTCTCAAGGCAGTTTTAACTGGGAACCAATAATATTAAAACTCCCCACTGACTAAATTGACCCTTTCAAAATACAGCTTTGTAGTGCCAAAGACAGATGGCTGCTGGCTGTCAAGCTAGATATTTTTAAATTGGCCCAGTTGTTACTGTACCCTGCTGAAGAATATGCACTCACCCAAAAGAAAAGTCTTCACATGAAAAATGAAAGAGGTTCTTGTTTAATCAGAGGAATAAATGGTACCAGTTAGGGAGCACATGCAAGCATGTAAGAAACCAATAACTTTGCTGATTGCCTTATTATTTCAAGCAGGGAGGGGGGGTGAACAAAATGGCCCTGAACTTTTCTAGAAGCATAATAGGTGTTTATTTCTTACTGTGTTTTTATTGTCATTTTCTAAATAGAGTAACTGTGGGGCAAGGTAACTTCAGAAAGAACACAAATAACCAGGTACAAAACTGACAAAGCAGTCAGAGATTTTTTGCGAAAAAACCTCACAACTATTACCTGTTAATGAAGACATTCAGCTGCCAGTCCAGGAGATCCACCACCAAATATTTTTCTTGTATAGTTATTAGAAAAGTAGTTTTCCAGGACCTATTGGTGCATCTTTTCAAAAATTTCAGAGCTACTATATGTTTTCAAGTATTTATGGAACCTTCATGGGGTGGTTTAAGCAACTTATATTTAATATCTTTTAATCCTTTTAGTCTTTATCAGAGACAGTCCTGAAGGTACAAATTACCTCCATTTTATTTAAACCCTGCACAGCTATTTCAGCTCAATCCAATTTCATAATCAGTTTACAATAGCAAAACTAAGTTCTCAGCAAATATAAAGGAAGAAGGAAAAATCAGAGGGGAGTAAAATTCAATTTTCAAGCTTAGAAAAAGAGAATTCTGGAAAATAAGAAATCATGAACCTCAACCTCCTCTCTTAAAGCAATGTTAACACTTGAAAGGTTGCTAACAAAGGAACAAAGGATATCAGACTCTCTGAGCACTGTTTTTCTGTGTTCCCAGATGCAGAAGTTGATAATTACTCCTGTGAGAAAGTATATTTTTTCCTCTAATGGAAATGGCTGTCTCAGGACTCTTTCCAAAGAACTGAATACAAAAATCAACAAGAAAAATGTCTCAAATTTAAATCAATTCATATCTACAACCAAGTGGAGAAATCTCACATTAACCAGGCTATTCATCATCTATAATGTATATACCATGTGAGATTTCAAATTGGCAGAAAAAAACCCCTGCTGTGTCAGACAACTCTGGCCACTTTCTGCTCCATCACTCAAGAGTCCAGATCATCCTGTTCCACTGGTTTCTTCATTCATATTTATGAAACCATCAGGAATGCAAGTGGTGACATAGGGAACTATAGTTAAGACGACAGAGATTGTCTTTATCTCAGGTCCTTTGGATCGAGCAGCTGAAAAACTGAGCTCATGCCCTAAATGTCATCCTCTACATAAAATGGGGGTGACATTTAGGGAGCTAAGGTAGGGTACAGAAGAGGGAATAGGGGCTTAGGTCATTTGAGGGACACTCTTGTACCAAGTGATCCATCAGCAGTGTATGGTGTACTTGAGATTGTGCCTTAAACCACCCAAAATTACAGATGAGGTCGCTAAAACACACCTGGTCACAGCCCCCTGGGAATCCTAGCAGATGTGCCAAGGGCAGCAATGCCTATTTCTATGCCTATAATGTGGAGAGGGTCCTTTGTTAAGCCACACTCCTGAACAGAGCAGGTGAATTCAACCCCACCTGGTTCAGTTCTCTGCCTAAAGCTCAATTACATGTCCTTTGTGCAGGGAAGATGGATTTCTCACTGGGAGTTTTAAACATTTCTGTCATTATCACATTGATCGTATGAGAAGATTAAATCCCAGAACTCAGTCTTGCTATCCCTTACAAATACACCCTTTCAACAGTTTAGGCTTTTTACAATTGCACTTTTCCTAGGAGATATTTCAGATGCCACTGAATGACTAAAATAACCACCGAAGCCACCTTTGTGTTCCACAACCCATTAATGCTTGAGAGCTTTCCATATCACTCTTGGATTAGTCTGCAATTGAACATACTTTCAAGGGCACTCTGTAAGCAGTGGTACTAATGGACTTTAAGCTTAACATGAAGCTCCCTTCCTAAAATAAATGTATAAATAAAATACATGATCTTTATTAAGAAGTCAGGATAAAGAAGACAAGCCTTTGATGCAAGAAGGCGAGGCAGGGCAGGTGATGTGATTAGCACGTCTTCAGCATTTCAATGAGGCACAGTTCTCTGCCGTGCTTTACCCACACACTGCTCGTTGTCTTGCTGAAGGCAAAGCACCCAGCTTGGGCCAGGGTCAGCTGCCTCTCCCTTACCCCGTGCTCACTGGGGAAGACCAAATGCAGTTTAGAACCACATCAGCCTTAATAACACCACAGCCTTCCAGTGCTTGTGGGGGAAGGTCTATAAATGATGGTGAAGTGGTAAAGAGTCACTGTGAATGATTAGTTCAGCAGGTGCAAAGGCAATAACTGCTTAAATACCTCTAAATATTCCTATAGGAGTGAGCCTGACACGCAGTTGAGTTACAAGAAATAGGGAACATTCCAGCATCCAGTGACTTTACACATGTCACTGATAAAAAGCAGGCACTGGCTTTGGAGTTGCACTGGCAGAGGAACTGCACTTCTAAGTCTCATCCACACTGAGCTCTTATGGAATTAAATTTGCCAGGCAGCCAAGTCCAACAGTGACTTTTCTTCCAAGAAAACCACCCAGATGTAAGTCTAGATTGCTCATTGCATAGACAGGGTGATTGAACCAAATAACACCTGAGGTGGCTGGGGGTCCACAAAGGACTGGGCTCCATTGAGACTGACTACCAGAGCCACATCTCAGAATTTGGTTGAAATTAGACAGGCACTACTGTCTCTCAGACAGGGCAGTGTATCAGGGAACAAGAGGAGCAGAGCTGCTTCCAAAAGGAAATTGAGCTGGGTAATGAGCTCACCATGAGGGCACAGCTCCACAGAACCAGAGACGGGCAATTGCAGGAGGCCCTCCCAGCAGGTATTGGGCAAAAGCACAGAAGGAATTGACCCCTTGGGCCTCTGTTTAACTGATGCTCCTGGTTCTGTGGGCAAAAGGAGTGCTGCTCAGGATGATCAAGACTTGTTAGTGCTCTCAGGGTACTGACAGTGTTATTTTTTATCCTATAATTGAGTTCTCAGATCACAATACCAAGCAAAGTGCTCTTAGTGGTGCCTCTTCGAACTTTTATCAAAGGAACCTGGGAAATGGGTTTAAAAAACAAAAAAAAAGTAACTCTTCAACAAGCAAATGAAATCCAAGATTTGTTTCACATAAAGTAGTTCATTATTAAATTGATTTCTGGAATGTACAATGCTAATCCCTTATGTAACGTTTCCCTTCATTACCAGCACTCAAGCTGAGTCTCAGCAGTTACATTTCTCTCTCATTCTCTGCTAGGCAGGGCTGGTGTCTCAGAGAAATGAGGGAGCCATAAACCAGCCCTGGCAGGCACTTCCAAAGATGAAACCAAGGAGCACTGTCATCCTTTGGTAACCTGCAGCACAGCAGATGATGTAATGCAGCTTGTAGAAGACAGGAAGGCAAAAGATTGATTAGAAGCAGGGCTGATAAAACAGATTATTGTCTTCCTAAGCATGCTCAATTTTTCAGATTCAGCTCCTTCTTTTCTCATAAAATGTCTTTTCTCACTTCCTTTGAAAATACTTAAGTGTGTAGAAATCAGTTTCAATCTCATCTATCAGACCAATTTATCTGCCTATTTTTGTTCCTCCCTGCACACGGACACCTTGGAGGCTGTTGCACAGATATAAAAGCTTAGAATCAGACCCATAAGCTGCTACTTGTCAGAAGTCCAAAGCATATTTATAAATAGACATGTTTATTTTAAAAGAAAGTGTTATTCAAATGCACAGTTAATACTCAAGCATGAAAGCTAAAATGTCTCCTTCCAGCTCCTCCTACACACACTTTCTTTTCCAGAGAGACCCCAAAGTAAATATTCAAATAAGTATTTTATGATCAAGACATTCAGTATTTAATTGAACCTCATTTAACTGTTTAAAACTTAAAATAAGCTTGCAACAAGAACCCAGGGGGAAAAACTCCCAAGTTGTAAGAGGTAAGATGCCAGTCTGAGGAGGATAAACAAAAATTCTTTGGTTCCTAAATCTTCCCTAATAGGATTTCTCATTTAAATCCTTCAATACATTATTGTTTATAAAGCAGGAATTATACAGCATAAAAGCAACACATGGTTAAAACTGTGATACAATTTTTTTTTTAACAGTGACCTGTATTTCAGAGATACTAGTTCTACAGAGTGTGTTTTGTCATAAGTAATGAATATGCATTCAAATGGATTCATTTGGATAAGTTTTCCTGATTTGTATGTTGGCTGTGATATGTTTTCAGAGAAGTAGCTAGAAAGGATATTTTTTTAAGTGAGAGATTAAAATGCATGACCTTAAATAGAGCCCTCCCATCTGGTTTTCTTCCAAAAGTGTCTCAATTGCCTGTGTCATTAAGAACACAATACTGCTCTTTCTTGGGCTTTCCAACGAATATAGCTATGTTCCTGGGAAAATATAGAGAGAAAGAGCTGAGACCAGTGAAAAGAGACTAATAGTTGAAAGGATTTTGAGCTTTAGGAAATGCTGTTCATTTTCTTATGAGGATTATGTATGGTGTATAAATAGCATGAGATTCTCTAGGAACATTACACAACAGACAGACAATAATTATGTTGCAGGATTGCTTATTAAGACACATGGTATGGGTTCTTGAACAATACTCAGATTAAAAATACTGATCTATTTCTCATTTTCCTTCCATCAGCGTGACTCCAGAATAATTCCATTTAAGTCATTAGGGTTTTACATGCTGGAGCTGGCAATTAGTCTGTGAAGGGTTTTTTGGACAGTGACTTCATACTCTGTGCTGTGCCAGTAGGACTTATCAGAAATTAACACTTCAAAGGCTAAGCATGAGATTCTGATCTGGGTGAGAATAAAATGATCTTGACACAACACAACTGCCATCAGCAGACTACTTACTACAAATTTACACCTACATAGAGGAGAACAAAAATAAGATTTGTCTATCAAAGGATCTACTACTTCACCTTATTCAAAGCTGGTATTCCGTCAATTCTTTCTACTTCACATTTATAATATAAATTTTATTTATACATCACAGACATTAGAGAGGATCAACTTCCTCTGCAATGAGTTTTCATCTGTGCTCTACAGTCCCTCAATGTGCTGACACCTGTGTAGGAGATCCTGCTGCAAAGAGCTGACAACCTTATTTAATTTAAGGACTTTGTTTTCAGGACTTGCTTGCAAGAAATCTTATCTCCCTGTATCACTATGTGCCCAGCTAGAACTATCTCTTTATTTCATGTTTTTAAGGAGCAGAGTGTGGTCCTCCAGGCATACAGAACATGTCTTGCATTTACCTGCTTCCACCTTGCCTCTCTTCCTTTCCTTCCTCTGCCTTCAGCAGCCCCCAGTGGATCTCCTTAGCTCGCTGCAGACTGTAGGATGCCTGTGGAGATTCTGCACCCCAAAAGGAACAAGAATGGTAGGCAAAGTGGGGGATACTTGTAGGAATCCAAGCAGTGCCATTCCATGCTTCTGAATGGCCCCTTCACTGAGTGTCCCCTGATTGGGGCTGCACTAGAGCCTGTTAGATGTCCAAGTTCTGAAGTATGCACACACACTTCACCATGAGAAATTTCCATTAGGATTGGGAAGGGTATCAATAGCAATAGCAGAAACTCAACAAAAGTCTCTCTCTCATCTATAGCACAAAAGTTTAGTCATTATGCCTGAGCTATTTCTGAGTCCAATACATGAGAACAACCTATGAGCTATGATCCTCTTCAGAATGTGTCTTTTTGCACAAATCACCCTCAACAGCCTCTTTCTAGACCCCAGAGTTCCTGACACTCCTTATGGAGTGGGGTGATGTCCAAGGGGTCCACAGCTTTGGGGAGCCTGCAGTGGTTTTACTACCCGTGTGACAGTTGCTGTTCTTTGCTCTTTGCACTATCAACCTCTATTCTTTCCATCCCCATTCTCTCCTGAACATCATCTGCATGATCAAGTCCCACATCAGCCAGATTCAGAATACTTTCACTGCCTTCCTCTCAATGCCATGAATTGCTCGTTCCCCTGGCCAGTGTGACCATCACAATTGTGTCCAAATGGGAGCTGGACCCACCTCGCAGCCCAGCAGCCTGAGAACTCACAGGGTGACAAGAACCTGTCACCACAGATAAACCATGGAATGTAGCTTTTCTGTATGAGGTGTCATTACAGCTGGTGAGTGTGAGTTTGCAGCTGGAGATGAGGCTGTGTGAGGTGTCTGCAGAGTAAGATGTTGATATAATGTCTGTATCACTGTTTCCAGCAAGAGTTCATTTGGAAATTGCTTCATCACTTTGAGAGGTCTTGGAAAATGCTTTAATCTCTCCACAGAATTTTCAGCCTGTGATGTTTAGCATTTAACAATCACATTGTCTTCTTAATTTTAACAGATAAATCTCCATTTCCACCCATACTCCTGCAGGTGGATTTCAAAGGCAGAATTTGTTGACCATTTTTGGCTCAGACTTGTCTTTCAATTAAAAAATTAGTTGTAATATTTTTTGACTTCCTAAGAAAACAAGACTTATGCAATTCCTCTAACTATATGTGTGTTCTCTATCTACATTTACATTATTTTCTCTACCTTATATAGCTTTTGTACCTGTTGGCCAGTTTCAACTAAATTTTGCAGATTTATAGATGTTGAAGTTCTTACAAGGTTTGTGAAAACTGGCAATGAGGAGTTTGTGAAAGCAGCCCAGACCTAGGTCAAAATGTCTTCTCTGCAACTGATATTCCTGATACCTGATTGTACCTCATTCATGTCTGCACTTGCTGCAGTTACACTTTGAGTGGCCAGAGAATCAGAAGGGAGGCAGGCTCAGAAATGTAATGGCTAAAATAGCCCAATCTTTCTCAAAAATCTGCTGCTTGGAGCAGTGTGTGAGCTTAGTTACCCTTGGTATTAATCACAAGCAAGTTTGTCACTCCAGATTTACACTGTTAAAACTGAGAACGAGCACTGCCTTTATGAATGTTTAGTTAAACTTAGTGGCAAGAGTGAAGGGCCAATTCAGCAAACTGTTAAACTAAGCATGAAGTGCATTGGTTCCCTTAGGAATAGACACAAATAAAGGCTGCCATGAGAAGGTGTGTGAACCAGCAAAGTGATGGAGACAAAGCAAAACCCTGTTACCACACATGTGGAGATCAGATTCTAGCAAAGATTTTCTCTCCCACACACAGAGAATTATTGGTATTGGCCAGCAGGTAAGAAAGAATTAAAGTTAGTGTTCAGCTCCCTGAATACTGCAGCACTGGCTGCTACACATACAGAACCAAGGCTTTTTATTTTTTTAATTAGCAAAATGCTTCTGAAGGTCAATGAGACCGTGAACTTTCCTCAATGCCATTTAAACAGGCATCTTTCATATTTAAGGCTGTGTTTGGTGTTCAATCTGTACATTTCATTACTGTAATCTCTCACATATGCTTCTTGCTTTGTGAAATTTTCAGGGAAGAAAATGAATGCTGTTTTTCCCATTAGCCACTCCTTTTCCTTGTGCCAGTGTCAGGCTAGCTGTGAAGAAGACTGTCAGTTTGTTTTATCACATGCATCCCAAGGCAGCTGCTTTTTTTTTTTTTTTTTGCTCTCTGATTCCCTCTGTCATCACAGCCTTTGAGGTCTTGATCTTGGACCACTCCTTACTGAAACACATGAATGCTGCTGTTCTCTTCCCAGCTATTCCAGCTGCTTCTGCTGCCCCATTAGAGCATCAGTGTCAGTATAAATAATTATATGTATTTAACCTTTTACAAAGCATGAAGTCTCCACGTTTCAAAGCAAAAGGGGGAAACCCTTTTGAACCTGGGCAGCCAACACTCTCATTATTTAACAGCACTCTGACATTCTCCATCACTAACCTTTGACAATAATGACACAACTTTCTGTTTGCAGAACTCACTTTTCCATGTGGGTTTCTTTCACTCTTCCTCCTGGTTGTGCCTATGGATGTCTCTCAAACCACTTAAGAGAAAGGAGTTTTTCTAAAAGATAAATGCAGTGTGAAAGCCACTTTCCTCTTCTGTTCAAAGACACCTTTCCTGTATAACCCCCTGTGAAACACTTCCTGTATTATGAGGCAGGAACAAACTCTGCTTTATCCCTGGTATGTAACAACCTAGACAAAGCCAGAACACCCTGATACAGGATGTGTATGAAGCTGATAAGACTGTATTTTTGTGTTTGATGCTTGTAAGTAGTTTGAAGCAGAGGGGATTGAAATATCCTGAGGTCCTGATAGAATTGCTGCTTTCTTCATGCCTAAAGCTGCCAATGAGACCATGGGAGCATGGAAGGGCATGAATCACTCACAGCCCACCTGTAGATTGACTGGAGGAACTCTTTTCCCTGCTATTCTAAGAACTTTCCAGTCATATACCTATCTACAATAAGATTTTGAGGCAAAAGATTTTTAGGTAGGAGATTATTGAACTGATTTCCCCAGCTCGTAAAACTTTTGGTCAAAGTACTGTTTTGAAACACAAAACCTGAAAGGATTCAATCAAAAGCTGACAAAAGGAAAAATTTAGATTTTTTTGTTGTTGTTGTTGTACTGTGTTGAGGTAGGTGAAAGAGAAGAATTCACTGAGTTTTATCAGGAGACACTCACGATGTTGGTTTTGGGAAATCAAAATTTTCTTTATCCTTTTGCCTTTCCTTCATGATGCTGTGTATATTCCTTAGCGTTTCATTGCTCACCTGCAATTCAAGGCTTCTCTACCCACCTTTTAAAATTCATTATTATTTATGGCATACACTGACACCTCAAAGAAATGTATCTTAAAAAGTGAATCTTTGTTGCACGAATCCAGAACACTCTGCATTCACATAATTTAATCTACATAAATTACAGAAGGAATAAATAATGTGGGGAACAAATAACTTTAGAAAAAATACTCTCCATTTAGTACGAGGTACTTTGTCGTACAGTATGTAAGAAAGGGTGAGATATTTCACTTCACAAAGAAAAATTGGTGGAAAGAAGAAAAAGTCATGGTGTTATCTGTTAAAAATCTGTTTCCTCTTACCCAAGACATAAATCTCCCCATTGACTACGGCTGTGCTGAAGCGGTACTTGGAGAACTTCATTGGAGCTCTTTCTGTCCATTTGTCTTGGGCTGGGTCGTACCGAAATGTTCTGTTACTTAATCGATCCGGCTCCTCATCAGGCAGATCCATCTGTATGAAATATGACAGCCATATAATAATATGACATTTGGAGCCCTCCACATATGCCTGCAGGCAATTAATCACAGCAGACAGCTCAGCAGATAAATAGCATAAACACATCAATTATAGCTGCAGGGGATTGTAGTCCCCAGGGTTTAACAGCACCCATGGCTGGTGGCTGGGAGTCTGCTGTAGAAGGCCAAGGGGTAAGTGGGTATCTGTGTCCTGCAGCAATACAGACAAGGATTTGGGTACTTACTCACAACACATTCAGGGTTAGGGTTAGGGTTAACAGTCCCAGCTCTGGAAGAACATACCCCCTTCCACAAGGCTGCTGTACAGTCCTAATAATAATGAGGGAAAACCAGTCTGTCCCTTTTTTTATGCTGAATGTTGAAATCTCTTTCCACTATTACTCTGACTGTACCATGAGTCTCAGTCAGGTACTTTGCTGCCCTTTCTCAGTCCTACATTTATTTATTTATTTTTATTTAGATATCTTATCCTAATAAACATTTGCATGTTTATTTAGTCAGCCAAACCACAGTGATGTTGTTTAACAGCTGTAACTTCAATAGTTTTCATTATAAGCTCCTAACCCTCTTGCTATGTCTTTGTTGCCATAACACTTTTTATACTCACTCCTACTCCTCTTGTTCTCTCTAATCTTTCCACCTCTCTGCCTGTCTTATACAATGCAGGGAATTCAGATACTGTTTTCTGGGTACAACACCCTTGAATGTTAGCAGTGGGATGTGGAGGGAGGATTCTGAAATATTTTGGGATGTAAGTTTTCACATAGAGAGAGTGAGAAGGAGAGAATTACTTTGCTTGCTTGTGATGGTGTCACATGTGTCCTTGTTTTCTTGTTACTTTTCTTTCCCAAAAGACCTTTCCAACATTAATGTCATGGACAAGATAGTAGGAGGCAAGCTAAAGAGTAAGTCTAAAGCCCCTTGGTTATTCCCTGTAAGTGCCTGGGGTGTGTTCTTTCTCTGTGGTAAGTGTGAAACACTAATTTATTCACTGAAAGAGGGGTATTTTAAAGCTGGTATTTTCAGCACAGACTAAACATGTACTTAGGAGAAGACACCACTTGAAATGCTGTAAATTCACATCCAACCACATTTCCAACCTCATTGGTAATGTTCTCCTTGGAGTGCACAATGTTCTCTCTGTGTACAGAAGATGTAACTTCCAGCAGCTTTTCAGACCCTTGTGTCTCAGGGGTCTGAAATCTTCCTCTTAGCCTCACGAAACATTTTCCCCCATTATAACAGCCCCCAGTTACCAAGGCTGGAGTCACTGTGGGTTTTAACTGTGCTGGCATCAGGAGCCAGACCAATGCTGAGTAGAGCAGCACTGCTGTGAGCAAGTCCTTGCCCTCCTAAGCTGTCATTTTATGTCCTGGCTTGACTTTGTCTTGCCTTATTTCAATTACAAAGCCTGAGTGGGAAGGGAACATGTATTTATCTCTGTCCTGTAATGGACACATGCATTTAGGGCACTCTGTCAGTGCTGTTGTTAGTGTTTGTTCAGGATTGACAGAACATTCAGTGCTGCTCCAGCACAGGGACAGCACCTGGCTTGGCCAGCTCATTTGCTTTCCCAGTGCAGCTGTGGTAGCCCCACATATACAATCATTGCATCTGACAGGGGGAAGATAGATGGTACCAGAAGAATTCAGCACTCTCTAGTCCTGGTCTTAAAGGACTTTTCTCAGAACTTTAGCTAATTTATTCTGGTCTGTGCAGGTATGCCATAATCTTACAAAGCTGTGGGTTTTGATCAATTGCTGTTAATCTGTTCATCTCAAACCTATTTCTGTATAAACTCAGACACCTGTGCATTGTTACTGATAGTATTGGTAGGCAGGTATCCACGTTAGGTAGTTTTTAAAAAAATAATTTTTGGCTCAATATTCCTGACTTGTGCTTCTAAGCCACTTTTCCCCTTTCTCAGTCTCTTCTGGAAAAAAGCTTAATAAAGGTGGTTGTCTGACTTCAACATCCATCTTTGTTATATGACGTATCTTTCAGTTCAAGTTTTTTTACAGATAGATTGTTTCTACATTAAGTATTTTTTAGTTCTTCACATATGAGATACCCTTTTAGAGTTGTTCCTGTATCAGAAATACTCTCTGGTCTTTCTGTCACCTCCTTGGGGACTCCTGCACTCAAAATATTCAAAGATCTGGAGGTCTTGTTTAGCTGAATGCATCTCACTTTTAAATACTTTAAACACTAATTTATTTTAAAAGGACAGAAACCATTGAGTTGTGATGACAGTCTGAACATCTTGCTACGAGGATTACAGATGCTCCACTTCATTGTCAAGTGAATGTGGGGCTTTTTCCTGAGCACTCAAATTTAAAATTCACCAAGCAATAAATAAAAAATGGGCTAGACCCTTAAAAAGAGATATTTTGCTCTGGGAGCAACTGGAGAGAGTGAGCACTGCCCTTGACATCCATCTTCCTTGTAGCACAGCTCTGTATAATCTCTGTTCAGATAATAATATGTTCAGATAATAATAATCTCAGTTCAGATACTACTGAACATGTATCTGTGGCCCTGCTGAAAATACCTCTAAAAACTTTACATGGCTAAATAATGCTACAGAAATAAATAAATAGATTGGTTAAAGGACTCTGTTTCCCAGAGAATGCTTTGACTTTTCTTTTAAAATGTAATGTAATGAAAATCAAATAAATTAACTTTAGTTAAACAAGAAAGCTTCCTGAGAAATCGAGGTGAACTTTAAATGTCATATATATCTGTCCCTGAAGTGTACCTGTGTGCACACTTTTTCAAAACAGGCACAGTTAAGGGTCCCTGTATGATTAAATGCCATTATTTATTATATCCAGAAAAATTAAGGGGATAGTAAATAAGGAATAGAAAGAATGGAACCTTTAATGACAAATGAGATGTATTTTAAACTTTTTTCCACTGTCCACATATCTGTGAATAAAAACTGCCCTTCCTGACGTTGGCATTTACAGTGAGAATGGCATAGATAGATAATATTCTTCTTCACCATGTTAGGTTTTCCTGCAGAATATGTTTAATCAGAGGAATGTGAGGAACTTATTCTTCTGTTATCAATAATGTATTTTCCCATGCAAAAAGCACTGTAAAATTACACATGAGTTCTTGTTAGTGCACAAAGCAAACAAAGTAAATAGGCACAATTCTCAACCTGTGGTGTCCATCCACCCAGCACATACAGCTTGTCCTTCACTGTCACCACCATGTGACAGGCCAGTGGTACTGGCAGAGGCGCCGTGCTTCCCCAGGTGCCTTGCTCCATGGAATACTTCTCCACACAGTTTGTGACCAGATACTGATTTTTCACTTTCATTTGCCCTCCTATTACATAGAGGTCATTGTGGGCAGTGCCCAGTGCATAGAGCTCACGGAGCTGAGTGCTGCACAGACTGTGCCAAAAGTGGTTTCCTTGCTGGTGGTATCTGTAGGAAAGAAAATCCAGAGTTGTAAATGCCCTGGCTCACCCAGGTCCCCATCAGCCTGCTTGGAAATGTTACCCCCTTTAATTGTCAGTGTTTACTCAGTACAATGAAAAGAGGAGCTCTCTTTCACAGAGAGGTTATAAAATCATGCCCAATGTTTGCAAGATCAAGCATTTTTAGTGTGAGGAATTCTTTGTTCTTTCAAAGACATTTGACCCTAATTAAGGCAAGAAGTTACTTATTTCTGCATGTGCTGCTCAATCACAGTTTGTGCTGAAATTAGTTGGAGCAGTGAGAACTCAACACTGCTGAAAAGAAAGCCACTTCACCTGCCTCACTATGAATTTATTTCCTCAAATTCAGGCATTTGCATTTGAAAATGCTGTCCCCATTTTAAAATTTTATCTTTAATCCAGGAAATGTCTGGTTTTCTTCAGAATGTATGCATCTGAAAAAGATATGAGTAAAAATAGAATGAGGTTTTTGAGCTATCAATCATTATCTTTAATCTGTGAAGCCCTATCATCAACATCAACAGAGAAGCATGTTTTCTCCGTGTTACTGGGCTCATTGGATCATTCACTTGGCTCATTTCCCTCTGCTAATGACCTAGAAAAGAAGTATCCAAGGAAAATACTGAGACTTGGGTAAGGAGGATGTAAAATCTACACACATCGATCTAATTGAGCTCATTTACTCAGAGATACCACAAGAGTAACTCCTCATTCTTTCAGGAGAAGAGGCATCAAGATTTGGTTTTATGTATATAACTCAGAGCTATGAAAATAAGTTGTGACAAATTGATTAAAGGAGCCAAAATCTCTAAGAAGAATAAAGCAAGTAAAAATTGCTTTCTGTAATGGTCTTTTTTGGTTTTTGTCCCCAGGGACATTATTTAGATTTAAATTTTTTAAATTATTAGAAGATTTCTGTCAGAGGGTACACACCTATAAATTTCAATGTTCCTGGTCCTTTGTCTAGACATTTTGACGGCACTTGCCTCGCCCGCCACAATGATATCATTTTTCTCAGTGACAACACCAGTGCAAACACATCCTAAGCCCTCTCCATATTTTGGGGAGGAAATGAAGTAAGTCTTTCGTGTGGCAGGAGCATAACAAAAGCTGGCATCTGCATAGCTGCCATGCCTGGACCTGATGCCAAGGGAGTTGTTGCCGACACAGAGCAGGAGATCCGTCACCTCCATGCCGTATCGCAGGCTGAGGGAAGGGTGGCTGGACAGTTGGATGGCTTTCAGTGCTTCCTCGAACATATCATTGCATTCTGCATTGCACAGAATAATTGTGTTCCTTTTCCGGGCTTCCACAAGAAAAGAGGGGCTGACAAGTACCAGTCTCACTTGCTTGAGGAGCTCAACAAGGTGTTGTGAACGTGACTGTCTGTTATGCTTGACCCATCTAATGACGAGGTCCAGAATGCTCTCCTCCCTGGAAATATTCAGATCATCTGATTTGATGAGAGTCATCAGCTGCTGGAATTCAACCTCTAGTATTTCTTCTTGCAAGCTTACCTCAGCAAAATGCTGATACATGTATTTCCTTGCTCGGTCACATAAATCTTCTGCCCCAATGTGGTTCGCAAAGTAGTAGATGCCCACACAGTTGGAAGCATCCATGTGTTCCATCATGTACTTCTGACACATATTGCAAACCTCTTCCATCTGCATGAAGTAGGCAGCCAGGGCCACAGTCTGCACGTTGAGGGTGGTGAGGTGCAGGTCAGCGCTGTACATGTAGTGCAGGATCACCGACACACTCTCGGCAGAGACGTCGTGCAGCACCACCTCCCTCTGTGTGCACTCTGCCAAGCCACACGTGAACATGGCTTTGAAATAGGCACTGAAGGCAGCCAGCACCACCTTATGGCAGGGGAATTTCTCACCCTCTGCGATGAGCACCACGTCGATTATCTGCGTGGACTCTTTCATTCTCTTTACTTGCTCCAATAAAGTCAAGCTATGGCGTTGCTTTTTCTTCTCCTCAGCCTTGCAGTTCATGGTTGGTCTCCAAACTTCCTCTCTTTAAATATCCTCAGAACTCAAGGTCTTCATTGGGAATGCTTCTAGAGATAGAAGCATGATATTGTCCAATCAGAAAAAACAAATGAATATTGCTGTAATTATCTAATGTTAATAATCTGTATGATTTGATGATGTGAATCAGTAATGTATAAAATTGTGCAAAATTATGGTGAGGTGTCAGGTTCAATGCCTCCAAAACAAAATATAAGAAAAATCAACACCTCAAATGACCTTCAGTATTCAATACCTACCCCAGGTTCTGCAACTATTTAAAGACAATTCGATTTCCATTCAAAGCAGCCTTTTTCAACTGCCTTCTCCCTCTTTTCCCTGACCCTGATATAGAACCTATAAAAATTGAATTGAGAGGGTCAACACAGGGTTGTGCATAGAGGCAGCTTTTATCCCCAGAGACTGGCAGTGAAGTGGAAGGAAGCAACTTGGTCCAACTGGCCAGATTCTTTTCTCTCTCACACCAAAGCATAGGTCACTGGTTTCTACAGAGTTGCAACCAGTTTTCTTTGGGATGAGTAAAGTATCAGGAAATAGAGGCCAGCCTTCCAGCTGTCCTCCTTCTTCTCAGCAGGATGTTTATCTGCTGCAGAGTGACAGTTTTGGTTCCACTGTTTTGGTTCCACTCACTGTAAACTCTGTAAACTCTGTAAAGACTGTAAACAAGGGACATTTTAAATTAAATTGTAATTATTTAACATACTCCCTCCAGTTTTATTTATGAAGGGAAAAAAGGAAATTTGTGGTCTCGTTTCTGTTTGGTTTTTGGTTTTGGGGGTTTTTTTGAAGGCAGATCCTTTAGTGAATCTCTGTCTTTCTGCAGAATGTGAGGTACAGGTGTAGAATTTCAGTGGGAGAATGACATTTACCATCACTCGAGAGATAACAGTCCTTATCACAGTTTTTGACTGTACTATGGTAATGAGACAGTTCTGTTTTAGAAATGCATTAAGGACTCGTGTCATGAGTCACCAATACACGAACAAGTCCTAAAGCTCTGGTATAACCATGTTTGAAACACGTTGTAAACATGCTACAAAGTACTTAATGAGACTGTTGAAATGAGTAACCTTCCTCAGCAGCTTAAATATTTTCAGGATCAAGGGCTTATATCACAGACTGAATTGGTTTTCTCAAATCCTGGCAGCACTAAGTCTTAGTTTCATTGAAGAAACATGTATCAACATAAAAAATGAGTGTATTAAATTCTTCGAAATTTCATCTAAAGGTATTTTTGCAAGCAGATTTTTCTACAGATTTAGATAGATAGATTGTTAAAAATATTACAGTTATTTCCCAGGTGGAAAGGAAATCTACAGCTATATCACCAAACTCAAGCCTCCTCTTTTAGCTGTTCAGTTGTTTTTGGAACTAGTCATCATTCTACAAGTTAGGTAGATTCCTCACTTTGAGGGCTAATTTAAAAGCCAAGCATGCTTGAAGATTGGCATTTCCTTAATTTGATTCATTCTTTCCATATTCCAAATATGGAACCAGAAGCAACAAATCTAAGAAATGAAACTGGGTTATTGCCAGATTTAAAAAATTGATTTGGAAGACTAAACATTAACATCTGGATGTGGGCCAAGCTCCGAGCTCTTCTTATGATACTTTTAAAATTCAATCAAAACAGTAAGTTGAGTACAAAAATACAGAGATGGTATTTTAAAATCTTGATTTTTTTTTTCCTCCATTGAAATTAAATACTAGATTTGAGAAAACATGAATCTTAATACTGTATCAACTGCCTCTCTGCCTCTGGAGCAGTCTTTACAGTCAGTAGAAGCCTTTCATGAGACAGGAAATGTTCTCATTTTTATCCTACATGATAATTAGACAGTTTATTGTTTTCCCCTTGTGCTATCTAATCATTTTGTAATATTTGATCTTCACTGCATTTTGATAAAGGAACCTCCCCATATCTCAGAAATTGTGCTTACCATCTCAAAGACCATAAGCACAGACATTTTTAAAGAAGATGAGCTGTAGTGTCTTGAACCAGGTTGTTCATTTCCAGCTGTATGAAAATGTTAATAAGCACCAACAAGCCCCAATCCTGTTTCACAATCTGACTAATCACAACTTTTCCTCCAAAATTATCAACTTCTTTCCTTTCTCTTTTATGATGTCAGAACTTCATGCATCCCCCAGCTTTTCTATAATGGTAAAAATGTATATTTTTAATGTAAAGAACAAGTGAGATAATTAATCACCATCGTTTTGTAGTGATCAGGAAGAAGCTGTGTGTAGAACTGAGTCATGATTTCATTTCCTTTCCTTTGCTGATCACCTTTAAGTTTTCTTTTACTGTAAGAGCAACACTTTGTCAGTGTTTACACTGTTCATTAGATTAGTGAATTTTAAAGTGTTCATACCAGTGGTCAGCACATCTGGCACAACACCTTGGCAGCCATCTCATCTGCTCTTTCATCAGTAAGGTCTCAGCAATGACAATGTTGAGGCAAAACATAACTCATGCCATTTATATGCTACTTGAGGTATTTGTATCTGATGGACAATAATCTGATCCTACACCACTCCCCAGGCAATGGAGGGCAGTGCTCATCTGCATTCAGGGTAGGTGGTCTCCCCTGCCACCTAAAAGCTGATAGGTCTGCTCTGGGCACCCTCCCCAGGAGCTGCCCCTGGGAGCAGGAGATGAGGTGGCCTCTTCTGGACCTGGTCTATACCCAAATGTCACCCTGATTCTTTAGCCTTCTGATGAGTGTTTACATTCTTAAACTGGAGTCTCTCAAAACACTGTAGTTTGTTTTCATATTTCTTGCTGATGGACTTCTGAATTGACCATTGGGGTCAGAGAGGTGTTCCTCTCACCTACCAATCCTCAACCAAATTCCTAATCCTATTTAAACCCTAAATCATAATAAACTGCCCCTTCTTTTCCTCACTTCAACTTGATGGTGAGTGTGTGGTTCTTTCGTGTCCCTAACAGCGACACCCAACCATCACCTCATGATGTGCAGAGTCTGCACCTCCCAGGCAGGATCACTGCAACCCTCCAACCTGCCTTCACCCACCTCATTAAGCTCTGCAGAGCAACGCTGCTTCCCCAGGCAGAGCTGTAGGAAGAGTGTGGTTACCTCACACCTGCAAGAAGACAAAATTCACTTTTCCTTGTCAGAACACACCTTCTTTATCTCTGTGCTTTGACAGCACAGCCAGCTCCTGACTGAACTGTACTCAACAAATTGTGCTGTTGACTTGCCTGTGAGTCTAGTTTCTCCATTCTACAGCTGAGGAAACTGAAGCTAAAAGGTTAAAAGGAAAATGGGACTAAAACCCAGAGGTGAAATCTTTTCATTAACTTCAGAAATTCATCCCTGTTCTTTAGCTGCAAACTTGTCACTTCCCTCTTGGCTTTTAGCAGTGTTTATGTGAGGTCATAGGAAGGATATTAATATTCTTCTTTATATCACTGAAAAGACTATTAAAGGGTAATGATGAAACAGTGCTGTTTTGCTTTCCCTCTAGGTTACAGAGGGGAAAAGATGGTACATTGATAGTAAAAGAGAAGATAAGTGTGATACAAATATAATTTGCAGCAAGACAGTGCTCTGAGATTGTGTCAGAGGCTGGGTTGTCATTATAAAAATTCCAGTGCAAGGTTCAAATCCTTTATAATGTCACCAGGAGCTGAAATCAGAGTTAATGCCTTACTCAGAATCTTGGGATACTTTTTTCTTCTACTGTGAAAAATGGATTCAGGTGCAAACCTCCATTAGATGTTACTTTATTTGAGAGCTGGGCTATTAATTATTCTCCATCTCTCTCTTCTACTTTAAGTTTTATATCAACTATTTAGTTAGTCTAATTTCACCTTTTCCTTTTTGCCTTTGTGCCATGAACCTTATGAAGAGCCATATATAATAGTATGCAGGAGCTCCAGCATACACTTTGCAAGGTAGTAGCATACTGTATGAGCAGTTTAAAACATAAAGAAGCACACTGCTGTGAGCTCAGCTCTCCAGCATTTATGAGGCCATCAAACTATAAATAAATGCTGTCCTCAATTCTCAGTTACACTGCGGGCTCTTTGAACTGCTCCAGTGCAAAGGGACTGTAAAACACATGGAAGTAGCTCATCAGGAATTTCCCCCACCCTCTGGGGGGATAAAAAAGCTACTCTGTAATTAGAGACATTATTTTGTCTGTATTTTTTTGTCTGTGACATAGATTTTTTTTGTCTTTACAGGAGGAATCTCCTATTTCTGTATCATGGTGGGAGGGTGGGAGCTGCAGGACCTGGCTCAGCAGAGGTCACAGCACCCAGTGTGGGGGGCACCTCCTGCCTACTCCTCTTCCCCCTCTGCTTTTTTTTTTTTTTTTTCCCTTTTTTTTTTCCTTTTTCTTTGCCTTAATGAGGCTGCCCTGCCTTAAGGCGGCCTCCCTTCAGGTGCTGAAAGGATCAGAGTTCAATCACATCAAAGAGCCAGTGTCTCTGCCTATGAATTATTTGTGCTTCCTTTGTTATCAGTAAGCTGAGAAGCAAATCTGTTAATTGTATGCATTATGACATTTGGCTGACAGCCACAGTGAGGCAGAAATCAGCACCCGGATGATAATAATGTTATAATCTCAGAGTTCAATTATGAAGGCTGTGCTGGCATTTAAGATCAAGATTTTAAACTGTGCAAAAGATCCCACAGTGCTCAAAAAGAGCAAATAATAATGCTAATCTTGATACAAGGGAAAGTATAATGGTATATATTAAGGAAGCTTCCAATGAATTATAGATGTTCCTATATCTATAGGATAATAATAATAATCATTCTCTTAATTCTGACACCTGGAAAGATGCCAGAAGAAATTATTATGTGATTGAATTATAAGGATTTAGAGGGCAGCAAGGTGATAAAAGCAGTTATGGCACCTATTTATCAAGAACAAATTGTGCCAATCCAAACTAATTTTCTTCATTCTTTTCAGGGATAATAGGGGATAAATTAGATACTTTGTCTTAAGACTACTGATATGGTCACACATGACAAATTGTGATGAAATCCACGGACTAAACCAACATCAGTTAGGTGCCCAGTTGGCTGAAAAAACAGATTCAAATGATAGTTATTGGTGGTCAAACTGGGAAGCATTTCTAGTCAGTGGCTTGAGAGCTGTGCTGAAAAGGTCATTCATAGTTTCAGGGAACACTTACTTTCTTGCTTTGACTCAGATATGATTTCTTGAATTAATTTCATCCATTCTATCCAGATAAAATTTACAGACTTGTGGCAGAACATTAAGTGGGAAAACAACAACTATGGGCTTACAGGTAAGTGTGACTAAAAGATGGTTCTCTGTAACAATTATACATTTAGTGTGTGGATGTGTTCCAGGTCTCACTATAACTACCAGCATCCAGGGTACCATTCAGTCAGTTGCCAGTTACTTAGAGAATTAGGATTTTCAGGCTTTCAAAGGCATCTAATTAAGTTAAACGCCCAGCTCCTGCTTCAGCTCACTGTTTAATGCAGGAACTGAAGTGTCTGCATCACTTTTAAAGGTAAAACTTCAGCCTTAAATAATTTAGGGAATTCTAAAAGATTTGGCAGATGATATCACCTTTTATTAAAGTCATAGAAAGAACCCTCCTTGCTCAGCCCTCTCATTCTCCCAGGATCAGCCCTATAGCAGGTACAGTTCTGGTGATCTGAACTGATTTATTCCTGGCAGGAAAGGAGGAATTTCGAAGTTTTGAAACTACTAACACTACAAATCAAATTACATCATTGGCCCATACAAGATAAAGTCTAACAATCCTTCTGAGAGAGATTTTAACTATTTTTCTCCCTACATCTCTGTGGCACTTTGTTTCTGTTACTGAGAAGCCTGAGTCAAGACACTCTGATGTCTCACTATATCCAAGCAGAGGCCTGTTCTTGCTGGGATGTGCTGCTGGGCAGGGTCATGGGAGCTTTCTTAGCTTGTTACAGTCTGCAAGTAGTGCAAAAGGAGGCTCTCAGTGCAAGGAGACAGGCTGCTGACCCACAAGCTGCTTTTGTAGATGTAGGCAGCTGTGGCAGTGTTGTGTTCCCATGTGTGCATCCCCTGCAACCCTGCTGCTCCAAGCATCCCACTCCAGCACAGCCTGCAGTCATCTCCACTCAGACTGCAACAGACATAGCCTGGCCTTTCCGCAGAAGCTTCATTTTCCTTCTTATTGCATTGCTCTTAATTTAAAATAAAAATAAAATGGAACTCAACAAGGTTCTCTGAGCTAGGAGAAACTTTGCACCTCCCATGAAGATTTTTAAAGCAGTTTGCAAAGCTTCAAAAACTGTGTTTGGGAGCATGATTGACCATTGGAGACCTGAAGATGCTTTGATCAGTTTTCAAAGCCTTTGTGTAGTTTATGATTCTGGAAAGATTTGACAGTTTGAGCTCTGTTTACTGCCAAGACAGGAGCCTAGATGTGGGATTGGATTAATATTGATCCTATCTCAGCAAATACCAGACATATTTTTTTTTTCTTTAAACTGTTATAGATTCATGAAAAAAATCAAAGCAGCTGGAAATGAAAGACCTTATAGGCCATCTTTTTGAATGTGCCTTCACCTGACTTAATCTGGTTCAAAGCTCAGTGAAGTCAGTGAAAAGAATCCCACAATTTAAGTAGAAAATTGATGTGGCTCTGTTAACAAACAAATGCCTATGTACAAACCCCAGTCTGAGCCAATTATGTGCATTAATTGTATGAGAAGAATAGAAGTTAAAGATATGCACACCAAGCCCATTTCTTTCACAGTTCACTTAGGCAGATCATTTTTGTTGCAAATAAAAACTAACTGAAATGGCGAAGTACTCATTCACAGAAGGAGGATGCACAAGTCTTTGCATCTATGACAGATGTATTTCTAAAATGCATTTTAGTAGCTCTTTAAGCAGCCTGACAAGGCATTAAGGGTTTTTCTTTTTGCATTTCTCTAAACATACTGGCTAGTATAGGAAAGGCTCCCTTTCTGGAATGGTTATATCATATAATGTAAACAGGATTGTATCACAATCATAAGAAACATAATTTAATAACTGTGCAAACTAGGCTATCTTTGCATTTTTACAAAAGATTGTGAACTCTAATTGCTAATATTTACATAACTCTGGAGCATACATCCCTCAGGTGAGCAAATGCTAGTATGTAAAAACTTTTAATAATCTTGTCATTCAGCAGTGAGATTAGAATAAAGTGCAAATTATAAACCCTTATAACTTGATGTCAGGATTCCATTTGTTACTGTTTGAATCCAAACTTACCACTGAATTTCTCCAGTTACAATTTCAATCACTATCAAGTAAATATGTGGGTATGTCCTTATTCACAGAAAGGAAAATTCAGAGCAACCCATGGCAGCAAGACATCACCACCTCCAAAATGGCCCCTGCACTGACACACACATTCAGTATCTCCTAAATCTGCAACCCCCACTGAACCTTCATATTAAAAATGTTCATCCCTTTGGCAGGGATCAGTCCCAGGCACATATAGATACCCTGATGGAAGAAGCAAGAGCTTCTCTGAGCTTCCTATCTGGAAGCAATGCCAGATGTTTGCAGGTTTGTGGAGTATTCAAATTTCCCCACTGTGCATAGACATCCGGCACTGAAATTTCTGCATCCACGGGCTGATCCTGTTTCCACACTGCTGACAAACACAATATAGCTGCAAACAGACCTCAGGTTTGATGCTGATCAATGGTTCCTGTCCTAACTTTGTAATGAATCTCTTACAATTCCTTTATGAACTGGACAGCAGGCACTGTAAGGAACAGAGAGGGCTCAGTTTTGGCACCAACAGTGGGTCCTACAGCCTCCTCCCCCTGTTGCTGCCTTGCAGCTGGCCTTGTGTTTATGCTCCTCTGTAGTACCTTTAAAGGTTCCCCAAGACATTCAGGTATCACTGCCCACAAGTTTCTCATGCACCCAGCAACCCAGAGCAAGCTTGGCCCTGGTGATTCCACATTGCCCATCTGTCCCAACACCAAATAGCCTTCCCTTTCCTGTTCCAAGTGGGGATGGGATTTAAATGTACCTTTTCCGACGCTGGGAGCAGCAAGGGCCTGTGAGAGTGCATGGGAGAGGGGAGCAGAGGTCTCAGACCACTGCACAGAGCTCCTGGTAACAGTGAGGTGCCAGGGCTATAAATAGCCTTGCATTAGACTCCTGGCTGGGATGAGGAGCAGCTCTAATGTCAGGCACAGGGGACATTAGGACACAGCCAACAGGCACCGGTGTGCTGTTCTCCTTACCCCCTGTCCGTGTGCTGCCTGCCCTGCTGCCTGCCTGGCACTAGCTGGGCTGCATCAGACTCTTCCTTGGGGTGGTGCAGCCACAGCAGGTGTCGGTGACCACTTCAGGAATTGTGTGTCCCTCGCAGACCTTGCACAGAACCAGGCATATCTCTGGGTGGCAGCTGTTCCTGGGTGGCTGCAGCAGCACAGGAACACCCACCTACCTCTGAGGCATGGCTACCTGTCGTGGTTTGAAAGCAAAACCAGTGAGAGGCTCCAAGTCAGAAATACAATTTAATAAGAAGAAAGGTAAAAAGGTCAAATAAAATAAAATAAATACAATAACACAAAGGATCACTGACAGAGTCAGAATACAACCTGAGCAGGGTGGTGGGAGCAGTCCAGGTGAGCTGCTCTTCCTGAAGCAGCAATCCTGTAGAAAGGTCTGGTAGCTCTGGTCCTCTGGGAATCCAGTGGGTCAGGGCTGCTTATATTGTTCCAAATATCAGATTATACCAAGTGAGAATGCTTGGCTCCTCCCCCTGGGCAGAGCATCTCACAATGGGATGATGAGTGTGAAGTGGGTCCTTGATGGCCCATTAAACAGAGATAACCCCCGGAGGGAGTTACCTGTGAGTCATGGGCCAGGCATTGATGGGCCATTAGCAAAAGACAGCCCGAAGGAGGGGCCTGGGAAAACATTGCCCCACCTGGTTTAACAGCTCATGAAGATGGTGATAGAATAAATACTTTGTGTACATCCTCCACTACAACTCAGGACACTATCCAACCACAGCAGATGATATTCCTTGCTGACCCTATCCAAGTAATTTCCAAAACCAAGGCCACTGTCTCCATAGCTGATAGAAGTTTTCCCAAACTGATCCTCCTGCCCTTCTGCGAGATTGCCAAGAGCTGAAGGATTTCTGACCAAACTGAAGTGTTGTCTGTATACTTTATGGCTATCTTCTTGTTTGTGTTGGTGTAGATCAGAAACAGATCCACTAAACTGGTCCAGAATAGTGGGGCTGCTCTGATGTATATCTTGTACTTTGAAAACTAAAGAGGAACAGAGACGGCCACAATACACTATTTTTATTTCCATATGTTTAAGATGGAAAAAGATTAAGCAGAATTTAGGGTTATAAAACTGTTTAATATTGAGCCAATACTTTTAGTTGAGAAAGACATTAGGAATTCTTTCAGAATGTTCTTTTTTAAATGGCATCAATTTATTCATTTTATTCGCCATGCTAATTGGTTGATTGATCATAATATTTTCTGAGAAAACTGAAAATGAAATGTATTTCCTTATCTAGATTTTTAGTCTGATGATTTTATTACACAGTTTTTCTAAAATCCATAGAGAAAGTGTGCAGAAATGTTCAGCTGCTTATAGCAGTTTGTTGGTTTACAGGAAAAATTAAAGTACATTCTTTTAAATGCATATTTCATAGCATTTGTGAACAAAACTATGAAAAAGAATCCCACTGATTAAAGTTTATTCTTGTCAGAGAATTCAATAGACCAGATAACAAAGATATATATTGTCTGAACTCCCAGACTGTTCTTATTAAATGTTTAGATTTATCTTAGAAATAAAAATACCAAATCTGATACCACAGCTCTCACAGAAGCCAAGATAGAACAGTGTCCTGATGAAATGCCACAGCTGTGATAATAATAGACCATATCCCATGAATATCTCTGTTCTCCTCTAACATGGAACAATTTATAGCATGGCGCTGGTTAACAATGGAGGATTTATGTAGTTAATTTTTTTATATGAAACTAGTCCACTACCTCAATAATAATCACATTTCCTTTATGGGTGCATTTCTTCTGATAATTTCTATAATGAGCCTGTTTCACAAAAACACTAACACTTTTAAGGCAAATTTCTCTTTATTGCTCACGAAATTACAAGTATTTCTCTTGCACTTCACTGAATTTACTGGGACACCCCGTCATGCAGCTCAGCAGCACTTCATGATGTCACAAATTAAGTGTGTGCCCTCCATATTTTTGCTGGAATTAAAAGCTTTTTCTGCTTTATGCCAAGCCTGGTTTCGCCTTCTTCATGTAATTAAGTCATAATACTTTCATTCTGATATCATTATCTGTTGTCATGGTGATTTTTATTGTAAAAATGGATGGCTGAGAGGTGGGTGAAGACAAGTTTTTCCTGAACTTTGTTAAGCTAAAACCAAAGGGAGGAGTATCTGTGATAATTCAAGAAATGTGTCATCTTTTAGCACAGTGTATTTTAAAACAACGAGAAGGAGTAGACATCAGAGACAGAAAAGGCACGTTTACTGCAAATATATCAGTGTTTAGGAAATGTGTGTTGAGTTTAATGTTTTAGAACAGTATCTGCATGACAGCAGTCATACAAAACATGCTGGTGCTGCATGAGCAAAGACATTCCTTTCTAAATCTCAACTCTTAGTGATTCACTTATTGGGAAAATAGCCTTTTTTTTAGGAGAAAGTCTGACCAGTTTCCAAGAGTGTGTTTATCATAGTCCAGACTTTGAGAACAGCTACACAACATTCACACTTCACCCAAAAGCAGGACATCTGTTCTGGTGGGTGGGTGCACACAGTGTCCATGGGTGAAGCTTTGCTTTGGTTTGCCATAAGCAGGACTATGAGCCACAGTTAGTTCCAGTTGCTTCAGAGGAGAGCTACATCAGCTCAGCTAAACTCTGGTGGGCATCAGGACATGGTTTTTCTTTTCTGCCACTGAAACATCACAACCGAGTTTCTGAGCTGAACTCATCTCCTCTGTCACTCTTGCCACGGTTCAGAGCAGAACCTCATTCTCCTCTGAAAAATACACAGTTGTGTTATTAAATGGTGGCACATTATTGTGGCTTAGAGAGGAGACCCTCATGCTTGGGGACTCCATACCCATGGGTGACTCCCCAGCATGGCCACTGCTCTTCTCACCTCCCGCCTCAGCAGTTTCTTGGGGCTCCTCAGCCTCTTTTTCTGGAGAGTGAGGCAGCCTCTGGTTTGGCAGCTGGTACCTCATGTTTGCTTTACTTCCCTTGTGAATAGTTCTGGCATGTTCATTCATCCAGGTGGCATCAGCTGAGTGTGGAGGTGCCCCCAGACTCAGCCAATGCACGGGCCGGTGGCAGCGGCACCATTCATGTCCCAGCTGCTCCTTGCTCCCAGCACATGCTGTGTGGGCAGCTTTGGCATCTCCCAGCTGGGCAGAGAGCCCAAGTGCCTTCAGCCCTCAGGGTGGGTCTGGACCACATTACAATGGTTGCTCTACAAACCATTTGTTGTCAGAACCAGTAATGATATTTTGGTTACCATATCTGTATAAACAGTGCCAGTTTGGGTACATAGGGGAAAAAAAAATCAGAAATACAGAGATTTCAAGTTTAATTGTATTATCTATTCTCTTATGACAGTCCAGATACAATATTGACTTGGGTTTGTTTTTTTTTTTTTTCTTGGGGTTAATTTTGACCTTTAGAGCAGGCCAAGGGCAATCTGAAGCTTGTGTGTGACCACAGGCCTGAGTGGCAGCACTCTGCAGCCCCTCTGAATTGAAATCTCTTTCTGGCTCTGTCAACTGATTCCCAGGTTGCCTGACAGATAATGTGGCATGCCAGAAACCCGCTGCTTTTCCATTTAAATAAATGAGAAAGTTGTGCTTAAATTAACACTCCAGCAGAGGTAATAAGAACCAACTCAGCAGCTGCCATGATGTATGCAAATTGCAGTTTCACACATTAGGAGCTAGATGTTGTTTAATTTGTAGGTCTTTCTGTCTTTTAAATGAAATAGCCTCCATCAAGTTCAGGCAATCTTAAAACAAAAAGCAAAAGAAACCCCTCAAAGTCAACCACTCACCAGTGGCTGCTACAGTTTTTCTTCTGGGGTTTCCCTCCTGAGCTCCAATAAACAGTTATTACTGAGTTACACTGCACTGCTGGGTGCTTTTAGGCAAAATATCTGCTGATTTCCAAGGAACAGACAGCCTGATTAAGGAGGTACTGCCGGCCCTTTGGTAAAAACAGAAACCTCATTTAATTTGCAATGGTGCCACAATCCAGAGGCTCAATATCCATCAGGGATTTCCTCTGGAAATGAAACTGTAACAAAGCAAAAGAAGAGCTGTGATAGCTAGCAGCTAATCAGACAGCAGGAACAGGCTGATAGGAGAGTCCCTTTTCTCCTTTTAGATCAGTAGAGATGGGAATGAAGATGCAAAGAAATATGTATCTGGATGGGCTTTTTGGAAAGGTCGGTCTATACATTAGTTTTAATGCTCCTTAATCTCTCTAAGAAAATTATATATGCAACTGTGTTAGAGTCAAAAGATTTCCAAATAGACACCAAAACTGAAACTCAGCAAGAGAAATGCATCCTCAGAACAGCAGAACTTGAGATTATTATGGCCACAGAAAATAGGAATAACTAATGTCCATCAAGATGTGCTCTTTGAGAAGAAGTAAAATATTAAAACATTCTGAATCAAATTTTAGCTGGCTCAGAAATGTGCAGCCCTTGTATATAAGGCTAAAAATATACTTGAAGCTCACACGTTCTTTTCCAGGTTTTATTCAAAAAGGCAGAGATTTCATTCTAAACCAAATCCCATCCACATGATTTAGGGATTTGCCTATCTTTTTTTGCTCTTCTGACTTATGTGGTCAGTCCTCAAAAACTATTGCTACAGGTCTTTGATACCTTTGGAGGAGATTCTCTTTCCTCTGCTTTTGTCACCAACCCCTCCATATTCTTTACCTGATCCTGGCTGTCATCTTCTTAGCCTTCACCTCACCTAAAGATACCTTAGTGACCCCTGGCATCCCATTAGCAAAGAAATAATAGGAACTTGCCCTATCTAGTCGTTATTTGGCTGCAAGTGCTGAAACAAACTCTCAAGAAAATGCAAGATAAAATGCTGCAATGAATTTGTGGACAATAAACAGACTATAACCAAAACACGGTGTCTGAGAGTGATTCCCAGTTCCCAGAAGTGAATGCATAGTCAGGCTGGTTTCCAGCTCCCTGCTGCAGTCAGAGCAGCAGAGGTACCTCCTCTCCATTGCTCTTACTTCTCAAGGAAAGGAAATCTGGGCAGTCAGGTGAGATGAGAGCTGCAGCCTGCCCTGAGCTGAGCTGTTGGAGACAAGGATTGAACGAAAAGCCCCAGGTGCCTCTATTCTGCTCTTCAGATGCAGTCTTGCCAGACTTGGGTGGTTCACAGTTTAGAATACCAAAGAAGACGGCAATTCTGTGTGCTCTGGCTCTGTCATTCAGTACAAGCCCCTGCCACTCTCTTTAGTCTTTGTCTCTTATTGCTGAACCAGGATAATGATGATTTCCTAGCAGTCTGAAAGATCAATTACCATTTACTAAGCTGCAGGGCCTGAGTGCCAATTGTGCAAATACATGTTTGTATATTCCAATGAATTCTGCATTTGCTGCAGCCCCCTGGCCTGGGATACAGTGGAACAACAACAACAGCAACAACAAAAAGTAGCATTGTTCTTCTGGCAAGCAGAGGCAATAACCCTGAGACACAGAGTTCTCCCATCATAGGCACAAGGCATTTGTCCATGAAGTGGCATGAAGATGATGTTGGTTCATAATGTCCAGTGGTGAGTACAGAGCTGAAGGAGGTTCCTCTCTCCCATTCCCATGCAGTCCCAAAGGTGACTGGGATTTAAATGTAGTGCTGAAGCCACATGATGAAACCCTGTACCAGAGACACACAGAGAGCCTGGACTCTATGTCCAGCCCTGGGTGTCAAGGTAGCTGGGACACAGACGGTTACAGCAGGAGCATGAAGGAAGGACCACCAGCAGGGCCTTACCCTCACAGCCCTCAGTAAATGGTGCACACCCTAACGGGCTGAGCACCAGCCATCCTCCTTCACCCTCTGATCTGAGTCACCAGGCTGCAGTTTTCTGACTTTACCTCTGAGGGTTCTCATGAATTAGGAGGTAAAAACCTGGAAAGATCTGCAGTATCACCACTCTTTTAATTGCCCACCTGCAGTTACCCATAAACTTACAGCTGACTTTGCTCAAACCTTGCAGCTGAACATAGTTTATCCTAAAGCAGCACAGAAAATAAACAGGAACTAAGATCCTTCCAAAAAAGTAAAATTTCTTCTATTTCTGTTCAGGAAAAAAAAAAAAAAAAAAAAAAAAAAAAAAAAAAAAAAAAAAAAAAGGATGAAGAAATGCAGCATCTTCCAAGCTACATCCCATGTGGCAATCTTCCAAACCTCTTTCCATATGTTCCTAAGTGTTGAAAGCCCAAATGTTCCCTATCTTGCTGCCAAATTCTCTGCCTCAATCCAAATGGCTCTTACAATACAGTTGGATATTGTCTAGTGAAAAAAAACCCTCAGATTGATTGATAATTAAAAATATATTTGATCATCAGATAGAGAAGAATGGCCAAGGAGTGCCGTGCTGAATGAATCATTCATGCTCACATATTTAATAGCAGAAGGATTTCTTTCTGATCTTAATGGAGTTGCCCCAGAAATCCTTAATTGTTACAGAACATATTGCTGAAGAGATTTGAAACTGGGCAGAGCGGAGGAGGCAGATGAGCCACAGCAGAGATCTGCACTGCCGGGTGCAGTCTGGGGAACGTGTCTGGCAGGCTGCACAGGGAGGCTTTGGGCTCCAACAAACATCCCTGGGTTGGTCTCAACCCTGTCTCATTTCAGACTGAGCCCCACAAAACTGAAGACTAGGAATTTCTCCTTGTTTTAAAGCATAGCTGCTGCTGTAATCCCATCCCTGCAAGTGCTGGGGTACTGCTAGGCAGAGGTTTTGGAATGGGGCTGAGGCTACACGTGTTGGTCAGTGCTTCTTGTATACATTTCATGGCACAGGAGAGAAAGAGAGACTCTGCAGCTTGAGAGCTGAATGTTGCAGCCTCCCATCTGCTGTCCTCTTTCTCAAACCTCCCAAGGTCTAGGAATGATGGAGCTTCATGTAGATATCTCCATCCGGGAGCTGTCCTTCCTCTTGTGTCTGGAAGTGCAGCATCTCCAAACCTTAGTTTCCATTTTAAAACTTACTCTCTATCTCCAGAGAAGGTTCAGTAATTTACCCAAAAAATCAACAAGTGAAAATAAACACATGCTGGTGTCAGAGCTCATTCCTGTGAGCTGGAAGGTTCCCATCTGCAAGAGTTCAGGAATCCCCTCCTGCAGCAGGAAGGTAACTGACATTATGAGTCCACAGCAGCTGCAGATGCCACTGACTCCACAGCACAAACAAAACCACAGACACCTCTGCTGCATGAGAGTCAGCAACTGTAGCCAAGACACAATGGATCACTTGTGTTGGAGGAAACAGGATTAGGTTTGGGAGTGAAGTCTCAGATATTGTAACTTTTGATGTTATTAACAGTACATGCTACTAATTTACAATAGGATCAAATGAGCTGTTTATGGCCCTGGGGATTGGAGACGCACCTCTAAAGCATAGGAGGCTCTGGTAACCATCCCTTTGTGTCCTGAGATTGTCCAAGAAACATTGCCATCTTATATAGGAGATACTTCGGGATGCTTTGTCCCATTTTTCACTGCAGTGCTTCTCATTTGACTTTTCCTTTCCATGTACCCCTGGGTCAATTACCACATGCATTAATTCAGCCTAGGAGAAAAAACAGTGAGTGCATTTCCCTGCACTAGAACATATAAAGTAATTGTAGCAGACACTGTGAAAATTAAATAACTGAGAGGGAACAATTATGAACCAGATGCAAACAGTAACGAGTCTGGTGCTTAGTACAGAATAGGTCACAAGTGATTTCATGGTATTAGGACACAACACTGAGCACAACTGAGCCTTAGTTCTGCTGGTCACCTGTTGTTACCGAAGTAAAAGAACCCCCCCAGGAGCTAGCAGTGTATTTGGGATAAGGTTTCTGCAAGACATTAAGATCCTGCCTAACACCTAGACCAGGATGGCAGAGTATCTGCTGCAGTTCTTTTGTTGTTCCATAGCACAATGCTTTATTTTTTCCGTAACATGTATTTCACACTAGGGATATTTTTTGTTTTCTCTTTGCATCATTCTGAGCAACAGCAGGATCAGCCCCCCAGTTAAATAACTAATGCAGCTGCTTTGCAGAACCAGCTTCCTGGCTGGGAAATGAATCCAGTCAGCTGTGGATAACAAACCCCAGTAACAGAGATTTCAAAGATTTCATACATTAATTTTTTTTTTGTTAATAGTTGAAGAGTTACTTTTCCTACAAAATCTGTTAGGCAGATGTTAGGAAGTAATTACTATACATGAATCAGAAAGAGAATGCACATCTTACATTAAACATGAGTGGACTGAATAAAGAAGCTGATGATAAATGAAAAAAGCTAAAATATTTCTGAGTGAAATATGCCATAATTTGCCTCAGGATTATAAGGAAGAAGGAGCACAAGGCAAGCTCCTCTCACAAGCCATGTGTTTATTGTCTTTCCAAAACAAGCAGCCCACTGCTTTTTTATCAACAGCAGAACCATTGAGAGAAATTGGCCCTGGCTGGGCAGGGAGAGTTCCATCAACACCTAATATCTAATTGCTTTCCAGGCAATTGCATCACTGTCCAGTGTGGTGGACAGAACTCAAACATCACAAAACTAAAATACTCTCAAGTATCCCAAAGAATCCTTAGATTATGAAGCACACAGATAGGGCTGATAAGACTGATCATATCAGTTAAACTCTTGTTTCCATCTACAGATTTATTGTAAATTTTATATATAAATGCAAACAATCTTCAAATGATGGTGTCAGGAGTAATAACACCAGAACAATAGGATAAGAGAGCAAAACTGTAGGGAAAATGTTGCCCTGAAGAATGCAATTGTCCATGCTGTGGTTTTGTCCAGGCTACAATATCCAACATATTTACAAAGCTGGGCAATCTTCAGTGACTGGAAAAGTTGCTGGTTCCACTGTACACAGTGCTCTGATGGATGGATTTTGAGGTGAGGTGGGAGTTAGTAACAGTATAATTGGGTAAACAAAATCAGGAGCATTAAGAATGGATTCTGCCCTCAGCTTGCCTCCAGCATTGAGCCCCGCTTTTCTCTGCCCTATGATTTTCCTGTGCAAAATACAAGAATTTCTCCTATGTAAAATACAGAAATTATTCTTCCTTTCTGAAGTACTTTAAAATCTCAGGTTCAAAGTACTACATTAAAGTTAAATAAAACATCTCCATAACTGATGATAAAAATACTATGTGTCTTTTCCATCAGTAGAAGTTAATGCCCTTCAGAGATGGGTTTTCTGTAATTACTTTTATGTCACAGTGTGGCTGGAGCAACTGAGGCCATAATCAAGGAAATAATTCACCTGTACCATGAAAACTACCTTAAGATTCTTTTTAGGGACATAAACTAGACCTCCAGATTATGCTTATAGTCACACATAAAGTCAATTCATTCAAAACACAAATTTCACATCAGTAACTACAGCCTTCTAAATTCCATCCCAGAGCCTATAACCTATAAACACCATAAACATAAATGTTACAAAGGAAGCCTTTAAAATCACAAACCAGAGAGAATGTTTAATATTTCAAGTCTAATTTACAATATAAAACCTAATTTTGAGAAATGCTATGAAAGCATCTGGGTTGGGTGCATTTTAGAACAGCATTTGTCACAAAAAAGAGCTTGAACATTTGGGTTGCCAAGGCAGAAATAAGCACCACAGACTCATTTTACCCTTATGGGGATTCATCAAGGTTGTGCAATGCAGCTGTTGTCTTAGCAAAAGAAAGTATTGGCCCCTGGCTGAAGGAAACAGAAACATAATTACATTATGATGAGCTGGAAAACTTGCAAAGAAAAATTGGAATACAAAGCGTGATAAATGATACTTTGTCAATTGCAAAGCAGCAAGAAAAGCAGGTGGCACAATAACAACCCCTCTCCAGTCAATGCTTCCAGTTCAACTACCAAAATAAAGCACCACTCTAACCATGGCAGGGTAGTGCTACCTCTTGGCTGTAGCACTTAGCCCAGGTGCAATAATGCTGGGTTTGTAGAGTGGATTATGCAGTCAACCTTAGGAATAAAAATGAGAAAAGAAATGGTCAGGTACTCCTCAAAATTGAGACCATAATTCCTGCTAGAGAAAATTTACAGTGTTGTCTTACTCTGATTTTTATGCATATTAAAATTCAAAGGTTTGGACTTCTCCTTCAGTTTCCTTTTGATTATGTTTTCTGTCCCCAAAACCCTTTTTTCTGCCAAGGTGACCAACATTTTCTGAACATTACTGTGGCCATATGCAAGGAAATGCCATTCTGTAAAAAAATCCTTTAAGCTGTCTGTGCTCACATTGACAAGGGCAGGATTTCCTTTTAGGTAACCCCTGAATTTCACTCTAGTGGTGGGAATAAATCCAGAGGGAGAATTGGACTAATTATATACCGGTACAGAAAACTTCTATTTAGAAATTGCAAAAATAAAAAGGGACAAAAAGGTCTAAAAAACCCTTTGGATAAAGGGTAGAATTAATAAAAACAACCCAAACCAACCCAGCTGAGGGGTTTTTGGTAGGGCTGCAGTCCCCACAGGCAGCCCTTGTCCAGCAGAACTGAGGCTGTGCCCTCTACCGCCGGCCACATGCAGAACTGAGCTGAGGCACCTCTGCTGAGCCTCTGCACTTCCAGACCTTTGTAAAAACCTATTCATTCCCAAGGCAGAGATGTTCTCAAGCAAAAAGGCTGCTAGAATAACTCCATCAACCTCCCTTCTATGGAAAAAAAAAGCTCTAGGACAGAATTTCCACTCTCATTTTGAACTTCCTGTCTTTGGAAGATGCCTCCCTTTTCATGCTAAGAATGTCTCAGAATCTGGTATTAATAATCTTGTGGAGTTCTTAATTAAAACCCAAACAGAAAAACAAGTGAACCACTCAACAAAATATGCATTGTTTCTGTAATTTAAAACAAGCAGTTCTCAAATTAGCATCTCTGTAGGATAGGTAATCTTCTATACATCAGTTTAAAAGGCTGAAATTGATATTCAATTACTGTGTTTTTAAGTGTATATTTTTTGCCCTGTCAAATAAGGAGCACAGGCAAGATACTAATCACTCCACTCATACAGCTACTGTTTGCAAGTCACAGATTTGTGACTTTTCATGACAGCATGATTTGCAAATTTTTATTACCTACAAAAAATTAGGACTATTTTTACAACTAATTATCTTTATTTAAAATTTATGGTAAAATTACTTCATTATTTGACTGTAGTTTACATCTAGGAGTATTAAACCATTTGTAGCTTAATCTATTAATTTTATTCCTACTGATTGGGGAAGGTGAGATTACCAAGGGGCAACAAATCAGTGGAAGCCTGAAAACAATTTCTGTGATACTCACGTACTCCCTGTGCTTACCCTTCAACCCTTCTCCATTTCACAGTAATTTGTGAGGTGGTCCATGAGGCTGTAGAATTTTGCAGAACAATCTCGAGCTACTTATAATTCCTCCTGACATTGTTAAGATTACCTGATCAATACAGTATTTTCCTCTAGTATTTTCTTTCTCAATCGGATTTGCATGACACCAAGCTTCTTTTTTGGCTGCAAGTCATTAAAATAGATATTTCACAGGAAAATGAGAACAGTTCATCCCAGCTCCCACTCCTGACTCATCCCCATACTTCAGGAATACCAACAGGAAAGCAAAGGCAGATTATAGAAATAAGTAAAGGTGAATGACTGGATTTCATCTAGGGATTAATAATAATTTTTTTAAAAATCAGCCAAAGAGGAGGGCAAATCCAAATCAATTATGCTAAACTGACAGCTTTAGCAGCATTGGCTTCTTTGCTTTTCACTTGATTTAAATTCTTCCTCTTCATGCTTCATTTCCCATCATTTCCCACATATTCTCTTGCTTGTGCTGTCTGTTGCTCTCTCCAGCTGCTCCCTGGCTACTGTAACTTTCAGCATTTTTCTGGTTTTGTAGCAGATTCTTCCATAACCACATACTCCTAATATATTTTATTATTCTGTCCTCCTCCTCTGATTTTTTTTCCTCCTTCTTGTCAAGAAAAGTTTGCTTTGTGGTCCTAGTGAGCAGAATCCCAAATGGTTTAGCACACAGAGCCTACCAAATCTACTTCTCATACAAAACCACTGCTTTAAAATTTATGAACATGGTGTTGTCAACAAGAGCAGAAGGATCTCATACAGTCTATTTACCTTTGCCTGTCAACAGGATGGGATGCATTAAAAATTCATTTTGGGAACAAAAGCCTAACTGCAAATAACATCCTTGTTCCTTGTTCCCTTACCCAACTATCAGAGCTGCACACCAACCTGCTGTGCTCTCACCCATCATCCTATTCTCCTCTCCTCTCCTCTCCTCTCCTCTCCTCTCCTCTCCTCTCCTCTCCTCTCCTCTCCTCTCCTCTCCTCTCCTCTCCTCTCCTCTCCTCTCCTCTCCTCTCCTCTCCTCTCCTCTCCTCTCCTCTCCTCTCCTCTCCTCTCCTCTCCTCTCCTCTCCTCTCCTCTCCTCTCCTCTCCCCTCCCCTCCCCTCCCCTCCCCTCTCCCCTCCCCTCCCCTCTCCCCTCCCCTCCCCTCCCCTCCCCTCCCCTCCCCTCCCCTCCCCTCCCCTCCCCTCCCCTCCCCTCCCCTCCCCTGCCCTCCCCTGCCCTCCCCTCCCCTCCCCTCCCCTCCCCTCCCCTCCCCTCTCCTCTCCTCTCCTCTCCTCTCCTCTCCTCTCCTCTCCTCTCCTCTCCTCTCCTCTCCTCTCCTCTCCTCTCCTCTCCTCTCCTCTCCTCTCCTCTCCTCTCCTCTCCTCTCCTCTCCTCTCCTCTCCTCTCCTCTCCTCTCCTCTCCTCTCCTCTCCTCTCCTCTCCTCTCCTCTCCTCTCCTCTCCTCTCCTCTCCTCTCTTTCTCTCTTCTCTCTTCTCTCCCTTCTCTCTTCTCTCTCTTCTCTCTTCTCTCTTCTCTCTTCTCTCCACTTGCTGTCATATCAAGTTTCATTACATGTACTTACTCTGTCATTCCAGCAATTGATTCTTTTCCTAAAATTTGCCTTGTCTGAAAGTGTACCCTTTTTCTCTATACTCCTGTGCATTCCTTGGGGGTCAATGGAGACACTTAAATCAAGCAGGGCTCAGCCAATACTAAACCAAACATCCCTTCCTACAAGGATTGAGTAATTGCTGAGCTAGTGTAAAGATTCACCAAGTGTAAATCTATTTTTTATTACAAGTTGATTTAAACTCTATTTCTGAAACATATTTCACTCTACCAAGACAAGAGGAGATGTTACAGTCTCATAAATACTGCATGCTCAGGCATCCCTTTGATTTCTCACAGGGAGCCAGTATGCAATAATTGCTCTGCTGAAGCCTGCTGTATACTCTGGGTATCAGCTACATGGAGTCCTCAGACCGAATCCAGTTTTCTCTGGTGGCTTTTCATTCACAGCTAAAACTCTGCAAAATAATAAGGCAACAAGTCAGCAGTTGCTCCTCATTCATTTTTATGTTGTTAACATTGAGATGGGAAGTGTGTATTCACCATGGGAAGAAATGCCCTCAAACTCCTAGGGTCTTAGGGAAGCTGGTGAGAAGAGAAGGAGCTGTTGGTTGAGTCTTCATTCCAGTGCTGTGGTGAGGATCTGGGCCTGCAGAGAGGGCAGGCTGCACCACAATTACACTGCCTCCACTTTTAGCAACACTGAGGTTAACAGGGTATCAAGGGAATCATATATCTGGACTGACTAGGGCAGGCTCTCAAAGTCAGGATCTTGCCCTTGTGTCCCAACAAAGATCTTTTTCCTTGAGATGCTATTTTTATCCAGAAATTTAAAAAGAGATTTTTTTCCTCAACTCCTTCCACCCCTCTGTGGCCCTGGGAACTGTGATATTCCCAGCACCACAGTAGGAGAGGAGCCTATTCCTGGCATGAGATTTCATGGATGGCTGTAGGGAAGCAGTAAAGTGTTCCTGGCAGATAAACCCGGAGCAGGGGAAGAAGCTTCTTTCCTTCTTTTCTTCTTAATCTAGTTATTATCTGATCTGCATCATTTAAATGGTTATATATGTCCTTGCTTCTACCAACTCTGGAGCTGACTTGTGGTAGCTCTTTAATTCCATCCATTCATGCTTAGATCATAACTGGCCTAGCAAATGGTACAGCTCCAGGTACAGTTCCCAGGGCTCTGCTGAAGTGCCATCTGACCTAAATCTCACTCATTATAAACAACCATGAGTGTTGGTTTTGTTTATTTTTCCCAAACAACAGCAGTTACAGGAACATGTAATTTTGCTTTTGCCATTTATTACTAACACCTCCCATGGCATTTAATATAAAAGACACTGAAAGATGAATAAAATAAAATCTGCTTTTGATTTTCTTTTTATTTTTATATGGCTCATCTGGGAGGTTTTGCGTTTGTTGTTATTAGTGTTAGCATGTATTTCTTTCCTTTCCTCAGTCTTTGTTCACAGATTTGCACTTGATGAGCATGTTGCCTCACTTTAAAAATATGGTTAATAGCTGCCTCTTCTTAGAAAGGCTTGAGACCTCTAAGTGTACGTAGGCATGTAAAAATGAAAGGAGCTGATGAAATGTAAAAGGCATGAATCCGTGCTTAATAAATGCTAAGCACTTTGCAGTATTAAATGACAAAATTCTCTACTGGGATGCCTTGAAGCTGGGGAGCTATTTTGGCTTCAGGGAACCTTGCTGTGGCAATTTTTATAGGCAAGTATCACATACCACCAAATAGATCTCACATTACGGAGTAGCAGCACATGTATTGCATATAATCTATAGTGATATAATAATTTACGTGAGTATAAATCATATGCTGTGTTTATAAATGGCCTTTACCCTGAATGAGGGTGCAAAACTTGGGCACTTCTCTGAACTAGTATCTGAGCAATCTCCCCTGGGTGGCTTCAACGCCTGACGAGATGCACATTAAAGGCAAACAGCGAAGTTTGGTGTTGGGCTCCCAAGGAGCGGCTCGGACCGGGATGCCCAGGAGGCAGCACAGCCCCACGATGTCCTTCCCCTCTCTGACATCCTGCCCGAGCAGCCGCCCCCGCCCCCGCCCCGGGGTGTCTCCGCCGCCCCCAGCCCGCAGCAGCGGAGCTCCCGCGGCCACATCCCGGTGCCGGGGACTGTGGGAGCGCTGCGGCCGCTCCCCCCCGCCGCGGGGGCCGCACCGGACCGGGGGGCGGCGGCGGCAGAGCCTGTGCGGAGCCCCCGCGGGCGGGCACCGGGAAAGGGGCGGCCGTGCCTCCGCCCTCCCCACGGCCAGGCGGCCCGGGGGCACCGCGGGGCTCCCCCGCTGCTCGCCCGGCCCAGCCCAGCCCAGCCCAGCCCAGCCCAGCCCAGCCCAGCCCAGCCCAGCGGAGGATGCAGCAGCACCGCCCGCCCCTCCATCCATCCTTTCATCCCTTCGTGCATCCATCCTTTCATCCATCCATGCATCCTTTCATCCATCCATGCATCCATCCTTTCATCCATCCATCCATGCATCCTTTCATCCATCCATCCATGCATCCATCCTTTCATCCATGCATCCATCCATGCATCCTCCACCCTTCCCACCCCCCTCCCGCCGCGCTCCCGCCGCTGTGTGGCTGCTCTCGGGGAGCGGCCCGGGCGCACCGTGCGGGGGAGCCACCGCGCCTCGGCTCCGCGGGCGGACACGGGGAGAGGAGAACGCGTGTGCGAGGCCGGAGACCTGGCATCGCGTCGGTGCTTTGGATCCTCCCTCCTCCTTCTCCTCCTCCTCCTCCCCTCCCTCCCGTTCCCCGCCCGGCAGCGCGGGGCCGGGGGAGTTGCGCTCGCACCAGAGATGGCTTCGCAGCGGGGATCGCTTTGAGAAAAGGGCTCCCCCTCCCTCGCCTCCCCCCCGGCGTCGCGGCCTCCGAACTGTAAGTGGCAGGAAGGAAGTAAAGTTGCAAACAACCTGCCGCGGCAGGAACTTTGTGAGCCGCTCCGGCCGCATGTGTTCAAGGTGCCTTTGATGTACGTGCAGCAGCTTCTGGAAAGTGGACTGCAGCTTTCCCACCCGACGGCCCTCCCTCTCCCCAGCCCGACCCAGCCTCCCCTCCCACCACCGCCACTTCAGCCCGCACACGCAATTTGTTTGAGAAGAAAAAAAAAACAAAAAGTGATGAACGAGAAGTGGTGAATTACCCGAGCGACTTTCCGCAAAGAGCGAGCGAGCCTTGGAGAGGAGCCGGGGCGGACCCGCCGGGTGCCGGGCTGGGAACGCGGCTCCGCAGCGAGATGCAAAAAGCCTCATCTGCTCGCGTTTGACTTGCCATGCCGGCTCCTCACTAGAATGCAAACCCTTGCACAGGATGAAAGCAGGTTTGTGGCGAATTCTCCTGGAAATGTTTCGCTCCCCACCGCCGCCACCTTCCTGTCTGAGATGTGTGAGAAGATTTTAATGATGACACACGGTGGCAGATACCGCTGCTGTGTACCCTCCACTGTTCTTTGGACATGTTCCGACAGAGATAAATCTTTTATGCAGCTGTCTTTTCATATCTGTAGCGATTGCTGCATAATTCGCTCCTGATTGCAGTCAAAATATTCTCTTGAGCATCGGTTTCACAAAATGATGCAAAATAAACTCAGACAGAAGAAGTGTGGAATAGAAAGCTGTAAATGAAGTACTGATGGTGGATTGATCTTCCCTTCTTCTTGCTCCCCCCACCCGACCAATCCCAGTGCTCTACCTCTAAATGGGAGCCTTTTCAGAACAAAAAATTTTGCTACATTTCTGTTTTAAAGTAGTGATTTTGGGGGCTCTTCAGGTGGGGTTTTGGAAGGAGCCTCCCATCAGTGGTGCTTACCTTACTGATTGACTTTTTTGAGTGCCCGTGGCTGCTAAGTGTCAGCTTTTATCTTGCCTTCACCTGTTTTTAAAGTATGTCTTGTTTCTTCTAACACCTTGCAGGTCATTCTTCCAGAATGCCAGAGGAAAGTTCGTCAAAGCGGAGTCCCCAAAACATCCCATACAAGGATCTGCCCCATATCATCAATGCTGATGGGCAGTATCTCTTCTGCAGGTATTGGAAGCCAGCAACGTCTCCCAGGTGAGCACTTTCAAGCAAATGTCCTTTCTACTATCACTAAATATGACTCTCTTAATGTAATTATTATTTATAGCTTGACTGGCATGACAGGGCCATGTACATGGAGCTTTATAGAGCCCCTAGGAGAGCTTTCTCTCAACTGAGAAAGTCCTTTCTGTAAAGATTGCATTCTTCAAACCTTCACTTGCTTGAGTCAGCCTTGCAGATATAAAACATGGAGTTACTGTCATTCCATGCACAGCTGGCTTGGTTGGCAGTTCAGTGTTCTACCAAGTGGCTCTGGCAGGTGGCTGCTGCCTATCAGCAGTAAACAACTATTCCCAAACTAAAAGCGCAGGCAGTCAGCAAGGACAGGGATACAGGCTTTGGGATGTTCACTCTTTCTGATTTTCTCTGTGTCAACAAACTTGACATAAGCATTTAAGTTCAGTTTCAATAGTTTTAGCAGGGCAACAGGCATAATGTTTGACCGCATTGCTTTTTGACTGATTTTAAATTATTTATACTTAGTAAATGATTCAGGGAGCTCTCTCACTGGCAATGGCAATTGCAAAACTGACCTGTATAATAAACACAGACAAAGAATCAGATAGAGAAATTTTTCTAATATTTTCATCATAATTTAAATAATCTCTTTGGTAGCTTTCTGTGCTAATTATGATCCGCTGTGGCTCCCATAGTTACGATCTTTTTTCTTCCAGTATCTGCTGGCTTGGCACATATTTATGTCGCCACTAGTTATGTAGGTATCTACTTCATAAAAATCTGGATAATGTTTAACTGTTTTCTTTTTCTGCAAGCCAACAGGAAGAGTTATGTTGATTTTATACAGCTAGAAAACAGTCACAGGAAAAATTGTTCAATCTCTTGTAGGGAGTTAAACTTTATCCTGACGACCCAACAGGTCAGACACCATCCTCTGCCCAAACCAGCCTGCAGCTGCTTTGAGAGGGGGATACAGGTCCAAGTTAGCTGGCCTTGGGCTTTATGCCTACAAAACCAAAGGACAATGTGAATAACATAGGGCTGGATTAGCACTCAGGTAATATAGAGGGTAGGCAAGCAACAAAATATACTGTCCCCAGAGGGGAAGACAGTGCAGCTACCCCACCACAGCTCCATTGCACAGGTTGAGCTTTAGGACAGAGGTCTGCTTCAAGATCTCCTGGTCTACAGAGCATTTTATACTTGCTTCTACTTGCTGCCTTCCAGAAACAAGGATGAAAGTTTTTAGCACTGATGCATTTACATAGTCTTTGCAGCAACCTGAAGATTGCCTTTACAGGAAAATAATGCTATGAAATCAAGGTTCTTCAGTGAAACCAGGCTGTTTTGTATTATAATGTTAATTAATTATTAACTACCCATAACATTTATCACCCAGTTGTGAAAACTGCTTTTTATCACATTTAATTTCTTACCAAATTAGTAGTGGGTGGATGGATCTTTGTTCTAGAAATTATAAGGAGCCGAGAGTGAAAGCTTGGTGTCTAAAGTTAGGGTTTTTTTAGTGGTTTGTGCACCAAGCAGTTAATTAAGAGTGAGCTTGCCCTAGTTTTGTGACAAGAAAAGTGGATGGGATCAGTGTTGCTCATTTACAAGGAGCTCCTGAGTGTGTGTTTGCATGTTTGTGTGTAAGAAGGGGGCGTATTGTTTATTATTAGCTCTTCATGAATTGTTATATATGGGGTGGTAAGTGACTGAATAACAAGTCAGTGCCTGGATCCTGCCATCAAGAATGCTCTTGAAGTGCTTTGATAGGCAAACCAAAAATACATTATTTTGCCCCCTTTCACTTTACATAAGAAGCTCTGCTTTTTCTTCTTCCTATATAGAAGCTCAACAACTTTCATCTAATTTTAAACATTCAGCAAAACTGATCTCTCTATATATGTATAGAGAGAGAAAGAGAGACGCCTCAGGGGACTTTTACAGGCCTGGTACAATTTATTTCAAATACTGAAAGCAATTCTTTCAATCTTCTAACTCAATTGTTGATTCAGGTTCAAATCTTAACACTAATGAATGATGCTATAACCATCAAATGGTGAGATCTTTCATTGATCCATTATGTGCCTAATCCCAGCTAGAGCTGTAGAAATACCTCTTCACTGCAGATGCCCAAAGATTATCATTGACTTGTCTTCTGTTACAATAGTACTTATCGCCCTTGATCCCTCCCCCAAGGAGGGGGGAAACCAAAGGGGATGTCTGCCAAAGGAAATATTAAAAAGTAGCCCTAGCCTGGGCTTGAAGAGCAGACAATGGCCAGGCAGTCTCTGAAAGTGGGAATAACAGACATCACCCCTTGGAGCTCGTGCTTCTTTTTTATCTCCTTAAACAGACTCATAAATGTAGATAAAAGTCTGTGGCAGGTTAATGTGCTGCAGCATATTTAGAAAAAAAAAACCCAACACCAAAAACTATTTTTTCAGGAAGAGGGAGAAATTTTGTGAGGCTTTATTGCTTCGTCTTCACAAATAGCCAGGCTCCAGTCCTGTGTGGTGTTGATCTGACTGGTCAGCCCATACTGGTGCACATATGGAAGCTTTGTTATAAGTGCCACTGAGGCCAAGGTTGTCCTGCCAGTGAAAGGCACCTATTGTGAGTTCCTCAGCAGGGTCTGCTTTGTTTCAGAGGGGGATTTAGGTGATTACTTCACAGGAAGCTGACACACAAAGGCACTCAGATGTCATAATGATTAGATGGGGTAGATAGAGTAAGGAGTAATGGGACTAAAGAAGAAGAAAAACAGTGTTTTCCACTTGTTTTTTTGCATGGGAAGTCACTCCCAACAGCAGAGTGGGGCCTGGGTGTCCTCTTCTCTTGCTGCCTGCTGGCAGCAGTGCAGGTGCAGCTTCCCTGGCCAGCAGGCTTACAAGCTGCCCAACTTGTTGAGCCAGTTCCATCTTAAAGTGTAATTAAGTGGTCTTGCTGAATGCAGCAGAGAGGAAAAAGCAGTATGTTCTGGTGTCATTTTCATGTTTCGTGCCAACACAGAATTTATGGACCATGAAAATGGGTAACTCTTTGGCACCAAGTGCTGACTGATGAATGCAATGCTAAAGATCTGGGCAAGGCATGGTATTTTTAGGACTGCGGAATGTTGTTTGGAGAAATTAAACCATTTGAACCAAACAGGACAGATCTCATACCTATAGCATGTCCTAGTAGCCAAAGAAACCCTACTTAATGGGAAAGCAGTCATTGTGTAAACATTAACAAGGATTAAACCTCTGCCACCACCCTGAGCAAGCTGAGACAAAATATGAGGTAACAGGAGGTGAGGAATTAAGAAATCATGTTCTATTCCCAGCCGTCAGACAAAGCTGCTAAGAATAGATGCTGATGAGGAAGGGGAAGCAAAGTTGGGAGGAGAAGTCGAGACATTTCCTTTGAGGCCCCTAAAGGGCCTGGGGAACTTCAGAGGTGACCTTCTTTCTCTGTGGTCTGTACCCCCATGGCCTTTTCTGGATGCTTCCTCCATTCTTGTCACTGCCTAGATAAGCACAAATAGTTTTTTTCTGGGGAACTTTCAACCCCTCTTCTTCACCTAAAGTAAATTGTGTGAGATTTATTGACTCAGAGTAATTTTTTCAAAGGCACTTATAGCTGCAGCTGCCACTGACTTCAGACAGAGTGATGCCCGAGTCACTCCTGGTAGATCAGTCACTTCAAGCTGGGCACTTGAGACACTTGAACCTAGAGGATGCACTTGAAAGTGTAATTTCCAGACATCTATGAGTCTGAGCTTCCTCAGTCACCAAAGGGAAACCATTACTTGGCTAGTGAGTATGGTGCTTGAGTGTGTCTCACAGAGTGGTCTCTATAGGTGGACTGAGAGGGTTGCCAAGATCCCCTGTGGCTCTCTGCCTGTGGGTCACAGAGCCATTCCTGGGCCATTGTTAAGGTACAGAGGAATGGGTTGGCTCAACTTTAGACATTGTGACCACAGTTTAAATAAACAGAATTGCCATTGTCCAAGTAAACAGTGCCTTTGTAAGAGTTCTTTCAGTTCTACACGTGAGATGTTTAAAAACACAAAATTAAACAAACAAAAAGCACTCAATTCTCTATTTACTTTTTACATTTCTTTTACTCTTTGAAGAATGCCTGCCATTCTTTCTGACTTGTTAGTAATGAAAAGCCAAGCCAATATAGAGAAAATAGATTTCTCTGTTTCCCAAAGACTTTGCAGATGTGCCTGTGGTGGAGAGATACAAACTGCTTTTATATTTGAACTGGCCCTTAAATTGAAATATTACTTGATGGTTTTGGCATCTCATCACCAGCACTTTCATGCCGTTTCCCAAAGAACAGTGCAGTTCCCAGCATGAGCAAATGACAAAATTGAATTTGACTTTCAGGCCTTTTCAAAGTGAATGAATAAATAAATAAGCCAAAGTGAAGTCAAAGCAAAAGAAATCAAATCACTGATCATAATGTCTTTAATTATAATGTATTGTGTTAGTCTCTAGAAGTACTTAAAGCAGTTTCTAATTCAGTGTCGTTCTTGAAGAACACTTTGTTTATACTAATGAGGTCAACTTGAAATTAAAGCCAAATATGTAGGATGCAAAGTGACTTATGTCAGCACAGTTTGCTATAGGATGAATTCAGCTCCCTCTGTTTTTCTGATCCCATCACACACACTGCAAAGGGAAATAACAATGATCATTGTCAAATCAACATTCCAGGCTTTGCTTGATGTATTGCTATTGAGTTTCTAAAGCATCCCTTCTTTTCATCAGCTGTGTATGTGTTCCTTTAATGCCTCTGTTATCTTTGCTCCATGTGACTGTCTTATTCACTGTGAATGGGGGCATCCTTTTATAATTCTTTATGTGGTTCCAGAGCATGGGCAAATTAGCAAACTAGCTTCATGTAAGAGGGACTCTGACAGACAGGGGAGCAGCATTGGTTCTCACTGCAGATACTTCCAACAGGCTTCTTCAGTAGCATAGTTTCTTTTCGGTCTCCACAGGAATGTCCAACACTAGCAAATCTGCTTTGTATTCCACAGAGCCCAAGGAAAAAGGTGAACAGCACACAGAATAAAAATTGTAATTAGATTGTCCCTTTTGCTCATTACCCTGTAAAGATCTGCTTCTGAGCACAGGTGTACAATCTTGTGGCATCAGTGTCTGGGAACCAGGTGACTTTTGGAGTTCCCTGTTGTGAGTCTCAAAGCAGTAATATTTCATCCTGATCCCGAGAGCAGCAGAAAAAAACAAAATCAGTGTTGGTTCTCTGTGCCACCTGATGAACTGGAAACAATGCTGTCCAGCACAGTGAATATAAGCAGAAGTAGAAATAGGAGAAAAGAAGAAAAATAGTCTAGTGATAGTGTTGTAAAGATCATTTTCCTGCTTGTTATTCTGCCAGAGACTGAGGGATAAGCAAACCTGGCATCTGTAAAAGAAACAGTTCATTTGCTTTTAGCTGGAGTGTAACTGTGATGATCAGTACTGACTTTGTGCCATCACTCGGATGGATGCCCAAGTTGGTCACTCAACATTTAGAGATCTACAGGTCCCTCCAAGCATCTTTATCCTGGGCAGACCCTTCACTGACCTCTTCTTCAGCTCATCAAACTGGGAACACTCTGAACCAGCTATTTGTTGGTAGTGACATAACAGCTGACAACTCAGTGATCATATCAGGGCTCCAGATGCAAAAGCACTTTACTTCACCACTGTAATGAGTATGTGGGTTTAGTGATAATAATAAAAGAGCTGCACACAGTTCCTTGCTTCAATTTCTCTAGCAGTCTTGGAACATCCCTTGGGAACACACAGCAGCTCCTTTAGATCTCTGTGAATACATTTACAAGAACTGGCTGGTACAGCTGTTCTGGCTGGAAGAGGGTATTTTTTCTAGATGTCTGTAGCAGAGGAGTTGGCCTTGCAAGTTCCCTTCAGAGTGCGGTGACTTGATCCTTTTTAGAGCCAGAGTGAACATCTGATCTCTGTGTTCTTCTAGGGAAATTGCATTGTTCTAAGAGCTGTCCCTGCAGACATATTTGGCTGAGCTGCCTTCCCCAGGTTCAGGCATATCATTGTCCTAATGTGCTCCCCCTTGAATGGAAGCCATCAGTGCTTGAAATCTCCTATTGTCCCTTATCCAAGAGATGTGATACAACCCTGATAGCAAATGGCTGATTATTCCAGGTATCCAAGGAGATCGTGTTGCATCTTGCCCATGAGATTCCTAAAGATATGTTTAGGAAGGTCCCTTACCTCATCCCACCCCAGTTATATCCTTAACTACACCCAGCCATCCCTGTCCTGTACTCCTCAGCACAGACATTCTGACGCTGTGTCAGTATGGCTTATTATCCATAACAGGAAGGAAGGAAATTAGCAGATATGAGGGTAAGTAAAGTTTTTAGACATCATTAAAATTATATCTACTCTAGGGTTTCCTCTTGCAATTTCACTTAAGTTAACTAAAAGAAAAATACTGGTACAGCAATCCCAAATACCAACCTTGAGCTAGTCCCAACCATAAACATCTTTTAAAGCAACCAGACTTGAAGGAGTCACTGGGTGGTGGTGGGAGGAACTCAGCCCAAAGCTGACCAGACTCAATGCCCAGACAGTGGTACCAAGGTGTGCCCTTGGAGGAAGGGAACAGCTGGTAGAAGCTGTTCTGGGGGCCACAGAACTGCAGTCAGATTTACCCATCTCCAAGCATGCTCCTATGGGATATCCCAAGCAGCAGGAGAGGGAATAGATCTTGGTCTTGGTGTTTCTCTGCTTGGGAATGTGCTTGTTCCTCTTACGCAGATGCAGTATGTTTGTGTCTGAAGTGACTCACTCTTTTTGTAGCAGTTTTCAATGTCCCAGGACCTTGAGTAACACCAAACTTCATGAGTACTTCCACTGGCATGAAAGAGTCCCAACTTCTGTGTCAGACACTGGCTCTCCAGCCAGGAACTATCTTTGTTTCTGTTTGGCAGGCATTCACTTGATGATGGAAGCCTCTGAATCCTCCTATACTGAGTGATAGCAAAGGCAACTTACTAGACCTAGAGAATTTAGTGTCAGAAAACAGAAATGAGAAGCAGAGAAAAGATGAAACATGGTCAAGACAGTTATTAGATACAATGACCAGTGATTTACAGAATCAGACTTAAAATTTCTCTGTACTTTTGTTTTCTTGTCTACAATTGCATGTAGTCATCCAGTCAAGTGATATAAATTAGGGCTGGAGTGTCTAGATGAAAGTTGCTAGAGAAAGTAAGTTATTCCTCAAGCAGCTAGTGGTAGAAGAAGCCTTGATGTTTGAAGAAAGATTTTAATAAAATCTATTAAGCCATGAATTAGTTGTTCGCTGCTGTCTTGCTACAAGTAAATTGTCTCAGCAGCAATTGTTGAAAAGAAAGAACAGGGGGAAAAGGGGGACAAAATATTGATGGCTGGGGTAAAGCCAAACATTCAGCAGTAACAGGGTAGTTAGAAATCGTTTGCTCTGGTGTTGTGTATAGATAGGTAAAGAGAAAATGTACAAACCGCTATAGATTCATGTGCAAGAAAGATTGCTTATCTTTTTCAGACATCTGTCTGACACGTCATAAATGTCTTGCTCTGTATGTTTTCTTTCTTCCTTGCTCAAGCTTGAACCTTGCAGAGTGAGGGAATGAGACCTAAGTCATTGGCCTTTCTTTAGAACAGAATTTGGTTTAATTTGCTGTAGATGTCTGCAGGTTAGTTGGTTCACCAACAGACAAGATGAACTTATTTTTATAATTTTTCAACATACTTTTAACTTTTATTTTCAAAACTATCTCAGTGGGCCTTTAAATTCAACTGTCAGTTCCAGAAATCTGCAATGGTTTAATTTGTTGGGTGAAAGGCATGAAGAATGACAAGGAAGCAGTAATTAAATTTCTGTAAGATAACATCTAGCTGACTTAATGGTTAAGCTTTTTCTTAATTTTCCCAATTTTATGTGAGAGCTAGTCTACAATATTTGGAGCATTAAAATCTGTATTCTGAGCAGCATTCATAATCTCACGTTATTAACAAGACATTCAAGCAATCAGCATTCAGTCATCCTCTGTCCCTCCCCAGACAAGGGGCGTGGAGCATCTCAACCCAGATTGTCCTGAAAATGCACAGAACATCTCTCTGACATTATCAGATGTCCACAAATTCATTAGGACTGAAAGATTTTTTTAAATTTACTTTTTTCTTTCCAGGTTCACTGTGGTCCCATGCGTGTAGCACAGGGAGCCCATGGTGATACCTTAACTAGGCTGTTAAGCTCCTGCTGGCTGCTTTAGAGTAGGGTTTTTACTCATGCTGTGTGTCCATCCTTGCCTGCGGCATGCTGTGTTGCCATGGGAAAGGTTTTTTACCTCTGTGCTTCAGTTTATGTGCCAGTGGGAAGAAGAGTTGATCCTTGCTTGGGATGAGGTAATGGATCACAGAATTTCTTGAGGTGCCGCTCATCTCTCCCTTGTGTGACCTCTGCAAGCAGCCTGGTTGCACCACTTGTAAAGCATTTTGGGTTTCCTGTATGAGGAGTGTTGTACAAAAGCCAGCTGCTGTTATTATTTATCCTCCTTATTTACTGGTCACATTTCTCAGAGCGGAGGAATGGAAAAAAAACAAGCAATCAGCAGATTCAGTTTGTTTACATTTCATTTCACTTTCGGGAATGCTGATTTGTTAAACACTATTCCTTCCTTTGAAGCCTGTAATTTTGCATAGTGGAAATATTGCCTCATTCTTACACACAGGTGTAGGTTTCTCTTTTGAAGCATTATTTAAAGGTTCTGCCCATCAGAGGTTTGCTTCCTGCTGGGCACATTCTCCTCCACACCAGCTCTCATTCTTTCTTTGCCAGGAATCGAAGGAGTTAAAGCTGGCCTGGCTGGTGGGGTTAATAACTGTGGTATTGAAAGTATTTGCTCTGGATATTGTTGAGGCTTTTAAAAAATGGTCAGATATATGTGGTACAGTCTCTGGTGAAGTGTTCCACATGAAACACAGCATTCCTGCAGCAGAATAACAGCTTGTGGTTTAAATAAATGTTGTTATTTCTGCTCAGCTGTAGGTGTACATGTATGTTTTGGTTCAGTGACTGCCAGATACTGTAAATGAGTATTGATTTCCTTTTCTATTTTAAGCTTTTCTTCAGAAAAGACATCCCACATGCCTTTGGCTTTCTTTGCCTGAACCTAAAATGATTGCAGCCAAGGAGTCATCTAACTAAATACTCTGTTTTTTTTATTGTTACCACCCATCTTTATTCTAGTAGTTGCACCTCAAGTTGGACAGGTCCCCATTCACATTTTGGAGCTTAAGGTTATTACATCTGGCCCTTTTTGAGAGCAAATCAACAAGGCAGTGATTAAAACTCATGGCAGGTTAGCTCCTTATTTGTGTTAACATGGCAGCCATCACTGCGAGAGGTGAAGCTGCCTTGGTGTCAGAAATGAAATAACATTTTAGGAACCAAGCCTGCAGTAGCTGAAGCCTTTGGACATCCAGATTAGATCAGTGCAGCCAAGAAATAACACTATTCAGTTTGGCAGCCATAGGCTGAAGTCTGTATCCAACTCTTAAGTCATCAGTAGGTAAACCATTACACCTCACCTCTTACTAAAATTCACTTTGGTTCAAAACACGAATAAACATTTCAGCCTTTAAAGCTCCTGTTGCAGTGATCATTGTCTTAGCAGCATTCTATGTCTCATGTTTGCTTACATTCAACTTTCCTTCCTACCTCAGGTCTACAGCAAACATGGAATAGTAAATTAATTGGAACATGCTGAAAGCCTTGGCAAACGCTTTGCCTGTGACATTCCTAATTTCCCAGAGGAGTAGCTGCTGATATTGATTTTGACAGAGCCTGTAAAGCCTCTTGCTGCAAAGATTCCTCTCATAGCTGGGCAAGGCTGAAGTGCAGCAGTGGGATGTGCCAAGATTTCATTGGAAATTAATGTGTTTAATCTCAAAATATGTTAAAACATGCATAAACCCTTTATGATTAAGAAATCAATTCTTGAATTTCTCTCTCTAAGTTTATGGGATAATTCCACCCTAGATTTTGGAAAATCATGCAGAAAAACTTGGCAATTTAAAGACCCATGTAACCTCTGACATCTGAACTTATAACGAGTTTGTCAGTTAGTTAAGAATAACCAATTAAGATTTTTGCCAACACAAACTGCTGACAAAATTGGATCAGGAAGGTAAAAGTGAAGACGGGCAATTGACTCAGTGCGGGAAGTAATCAAGGGTTCCACATTAGGAGTGGAATTGCCTGTCCACAACAGTATTATTGGGTCTAAGTATTTCAGGGAAATGAAGCCTGTCTTTAAACCATTGCCATACAACTGGGAATTGCACAGTCAGTACTTTATTAAGAAGTTATAATAACATAGTATCTTGACTTCACAGAACCAGTAAAGTGTCATCTCCTTTCTTGCTCCTTTTTTATTCACAGCTGTCTTCCTGGAAGGTGTCCCTGACCATGACAGAGGGGTTGGAACTAGGTGATCTTTAAGGTCCCTTTCAACCCAAACTGTTCTATGTTTCCAAGCTAGTGAAGATTTGCCCTTCATAAGTCCCAAATGCCTGATCAAAGTACTTTGGTCATGCAGGAATAGCTCAGAAATGTCCTGACCCTCTTGTGCCAGGTGTGTGCTTTTCATCCGCTTCCCTGCACAGGTGCTGGGGTGCTGAGCTGAATTCTTCCAGTAACAACTTTTTCAGTATTGCTGGTCATGAGTTGTCTGTACCATCCACTCCCTGAAACAGCAGCTTGAGACTGGAGGTGATCCAGCATCATGGCTAGAGTCTGAATCATGGAAAAGCCCTTTTTTAAGAACCACTGATTTGGGGAGGGAATTGACCATGAAGAACCTCTGGTGCACCTGGGTTCAGACTATGAGTGCTGTCCTGCATGAAAAATATCTTGCAAAAGAATTGAGGTCAGAAGAAGTCTGCAGACGTATCTTAGAGGACTTCAGCAAATGCTACTTAACATTTAGGTGTGGTGTTCTCTGGAGCACTTGATTATTTGTCTCAACCACAATCCCTTCGTAACAAATATTTGAAAATAACTGAGCAAGCAGCATGTTCCTAAGGACTTAAACATTACCATATACTCGTGTGACTCTAACCGGGGGGATGGCTTTACAAAATAAAATAATTTTTATCATTTGGAAGCTACAGAGGCGTATCTAAAACTCCTCACCACAATCCATGAATACTGCTGTCTATTTCCATCCTCTGTGCTATGCCAAAAAGTGAGATAAAATTGTCAAAATGTGGCTGGGATACTATGTAATGAGCATTCTTGCATGGCTTGTGCTTATTCCTTAATTAAGCACACCTTGTTCCTTTCTAGGAAGCTCCCCTTAAAGGGTTGAGCTGGATTTGTCAGGCTATGAATTTACAGAAGCAATAATGACTCGTCACTGGAACAGGTTCCAATGTTCTGAATATGCCAAGACTTCAAGGGAGTTCAGTAAAAAGGATCTGGTTTTCCACAGCTACTTTGAAACAGAGACATACTTTTCTACAAAAAAAACCCCTTTTTTTGGTTCAGAGAGCAGATGTAGTCCTGAACTAGTGAGTAGTACTGAGTTCAATTGATAGTGACAGTGCAGAAGAAGCTTCTTGCCCTTCAACTGCAGCTTTCTCATGCTTGGAAAGGACAGTCCATCTTACTACACAGGGCTTTCTATTTCCAGGGCTTTGGCTCACTAGGCAGTATCTGCATTTTGATTTCAAGAAGAAACTGCTACACGACTGGCTAAACATTCTTTTTTGTCCCTTTGGAAATCATTAAACATTCAGTGCAAGTGAACTGAGGGAGGGTCTGTGAAAACTGTTCTTGCTCTTACTCCCTGTCTGTTGGTGCTCCATTGAGAGTGGTGACCCTGCAGCCATCATTCATCTGCAATGGCTTTGCTTCCTAGTCAAAATGAATTTTTAATAAAACTAACCAGAAATATTTTACTTTTCCTGATTTCCAAGGGGATCTGTGCCAGAAACTCTTTCATTTCTTGGCATATTCTCCCTCCACACTCTAAAGCTAATCTAAAAAAAATGGGGGTGATTTCAGATTGACTTGAATTTTGCAGCTGATATCTTCTATTTAAGCAACGTTTTGCACAGATTTTTCAGACAGATGCTGACTACTTTGTGCATCTATCCCTGTAGCTCCCCTTGGGAGATATGACCTCTATTTCATCTCCCTTGTAACCCTTGTACTGAGCAAGGGCTGAAGCAGAACAAAGCACAGGACTGGGATGTCTGGTTTCAGCATTCGTCCGGTCAGGTCCTGGAGCAATTCTGTTCCCCCACATCATCCCTTCCTCAGTCCTCTGTGTGTGGCAGTGCCTACCCCTTGCCTTGTTGGAAACAGAAGTCATAATCTTTCTTTGAATGCTTCTTGTGTTCTGTAGAAGGGCAGCAGCCACAGGAAAGCTCAGATCCAACCCTGGGTTGCCCAAGTCTCCAGGGATCTTCTCTGTCTTGCAGGTTCAGAGCAGCAGGTCTGGCAGTCCGTGCTGCCAAGGCAAATCCCATCTCTGATACCAAAGCAGAGGAGTGTCTCCCTGGGGCAGTCCATGTAACCCTAGAATCCCTCCTCCACAGTTTTATCCAAGAAAGGGTTGGGAAGATCCAAGCCACGAATTTTAAGCTACACACCAGGCATTTCACCTCTGATCTCAGCTTCATGTCCCCTAAAATATTATTCAAGGCCTTCTTGAAACTAAATACAGCTGATCTTAAATGTTAAATTTGTTAAATAAAGCGATTTACCCAGAGCTACGCAGTTGAAAGGACCCAATAATTCTTTCTCTCCCACCCCCACCTGAAATTTCCTTCCTCTCTTCTCCCTGTATTAGACCTCTCATGAGTTATTCTCAGTGAGGGCTTGCTTTTTGAAAAACTACAATAAATCAGCTTAAACTATTTCTCCACATTGTTGTGCGCTGGCTCTAGCTGGATCCTGTTGAACCTTTTGTTATGAAATATATTTGTACTAACTGTCTCTGCTCTGCTGATTTATGATGTCTGCACTTTCTGAGGTGGTTGGAAAACTTAGCCATGTTACTTCTTCTGAACAACTCTTGGCAGTTCTGAAATGTCCTCGTAATTTTTGTGAGGAGTTGTGATTTTGAGATGTGTAATGAGACCAGGCTTGCAGACAGTTGCAAGAGGGTTGCTTGCAGGAGCAGGCACAGATTTTAAGATTGAGCCCTAAATCTCTATGGTGTAAGACAGCAAGATGGTGCTTAAATTAAGAGCAGCCCCTTTGGTGGGGCTCGCATGGGAATTTCCAAGCTTAAGGAAATGAGGAAATGAGGAAAACAAGCAGGAAGCAGAGCTTGCTGAAGAGGCTTATTTTTAAATTGCCTATTTAAGTTCTAGGCAGGATTAAAGCTACTGATTCTACTAGTCTAGATCAAACCACATCAGACACAAATGTACAGAAGCCTCCACCCCCACAAGCAGAAATTGTGTATTGTGAGTATAATGCAGGTTCCTTTGACATGTTCTTTCATGCATAAAGGTTTTTCAAAGTTAAACCCCAGAGATAAACTCCTCCAGATTCAGAGGTCTGTGAAGTATCCATGTTAATGCTGTATGGTCTGTGATTTTGAAAGATAGAGACTCAGCTCTAGGCTATTGACATTCAGCTCCAGGCTATTGACATTCTGATTTGTTTTTTCCCTGAATTGGGAAAAGTAGTGGTAGAGCTGATAGAAACAGGTGGCTCCCCTGAGCCTGGGCCAATATGGCAAAGCTGAGGGGCAGTAGGGCAGAGGCTAAGAATGCAAAAACCTGAGTAAGAGAGCAAGAAAAGCTCTTGGGTGTCATGCCTCCTTGAAACATGGATTGGAATTGGGAGAAAATCACTCCCTCTTGCACCTTCAGAGGACATAACTCAGATGTTTCCTAGAGGCAGAAGGATGGCATGAAGGGACACACCTGGCTCCATAAATATTTCTGTCTAACTGGAGTCACTAGGCTGAACTCATGGCTAACTGTGTAGGTCACAAACATACATAACATAAGCGAAATTGCTGTAGCTTTTTGTAGCCCCTACACATGGCCCAAGTCTTTTCAGGGTTGTCTTGGGGCGCAAATCACCTCCAGAAAAAAGAACCCAAAAACTTGACTCAAAAAGCAGATGCAGAGACAACCCCCTTCCAAACCGCAGGCCTTACACCCAAAGCAAGAGGCTGAAGAACCTCCAGAGAAAAGGAAAAGAAAGGAAAAGACCACCAATAGTGAACAAAAAATTTATTTTTCATTATGTGTTCTTGTAAATTATTAGCTGGATTTTTTTTTTTTTTTTTTTTTTTTTAAATTTTTTTTTTTTTTTTTTTTTCTGGGGAATCTTCAAGCAAATACCAGTGGTAGAAAATTAGATTGACACTTAAACCTCAACAAATCTTATTATATGATAGACAGCTAATCCTCGTAGTGAGGCCCATTCACTCAGCTAACACAAGAACGAACACCTTTCAGTGACTTTCCATTATAATATACTTTGGAAGCAAAATACACACGTAAGATTTTAACACACTAAAAGATCTGTGAGCAGCTATCCAGCTGCTTGTCCATAAACGTCACCAGTTTTTGGTAAAGTTAATTGTTCAGCTACAAAGGAACTGATAAATCAGCTCAAACAACACAACAAAATGTAGTACTTAAGCCAGTCATTTTTCTGGCAGCTTAGCTGGCGCAGAGCTTTCCTGTCAGTTAGTTTTTAAAAATTACTTTAGGAATTTAGTGTCTGGAATTCAAAACTATGCAAGTCAGATGTTCTTTGTTAAAGCTGATCTGGTTCTGGTAACAACATCCATAAGACCAAATGAAAAGCACAGTTGTCTAACATAGAATAACATGGTATTAGCTTAAGTTGTGAGGACTTGATTCAGGAAATCACTTCTGGGTGTGATTAAATCAGTCCTTATTCCGGACAGCATTTATAAATAATTTTTTAACTTTCATCCTGTACTTTGAGAGTCCTGTTGACTTTCATGTGTTGAAGAAAGTTTCCTGGGGTTAAGGCAAGTGCTTAAATGTTATTCTGAAGAGGGATGCTTTTGAATGGGGTGGAAAAGATTGCATTTTTCATATATGCAGTCATAGGAAGCTTGTCTTCCGTTCTTTGGTTCAGTCCTAATGTTTTGGGTTATTTTCTGGCAACAAAAGGACATACACAGGGTCCCAGAGAAGTGGCTCTGAACACAGATGAACGCAGAGAGCACAAGATGTTAAAGTCACACTATCCTGCTTGCAACCCTCTTTGTCTAGTTCAGTTTCAACGTGAATTTTGTTGAAAGCAAAGCAAGAACATGGATCTTAGGCCCACCAGGACCTAAACCCTGAGTGTTGGACACAGCTAAAGCTTGGATCAGCTGGTGAGGTCTCCAAGAGGCAGGACAGAAAAACAAGGTGTTCCTGTAGATTTGTGGACACCGATTGCTTTGCAGCTGGGCCTCCACAATGCCCACCCTCCCTAATAAAGGACAGGGTGTTTGCAGGTGCTTTGAGGCATTGCTGTGTTTTACAAAGCTTAACAGGCTGCAGCTGCAGTACAGGAGGACTGCTACCAGTCAGGGGTCACCACCACAAGTGGAGATGTGGGAGCAGGGACAGGTCATGGGGTGCCCATCACCTCATTATGGAAAAGAACTAAATACAGCCAGTAGTTGATTTGAACAGTAAAGGCAAACATTATTCTGCCTTCTTTTTGTAATAAGCAACTGCATCTGTTTGCCAAGCTGTGTAGTACCAGGAGGCAGAAACCTGCAGTGAGAAGGGGGCAGCAGGAGGAGGAGGAGGTGATAAAGGCTATGGGAAGGGCAGGGATCAGCAAAAACCATCTGTTGCTTTTGCAAACAGCAGTCAATAAAGTGGTTTCCTTTAATAGCCCGTAATTGTTGCAGAGTTAGGTGAGACAGAGCGTGGGCTCTTACTCATGCCCAGCTCACACCTTGGCTTTGTGTGCAGACACACCCGCTGAGCGCGGGGGAGTCCTGCTGCTGTGAGAGGAGCTGATTTCCTGAGCAGGTGCCAAAACTATTTCGAGATGTTCAGCAGTCACAGTTCTACCAGCCAAAACCAGCTGAAGCATCCAAAGATACATGAGCTTTCCCTGCCTCTGGTCAGAGACATTAGAATTAGCAGGGATTCAGGCACAAGTCACTTTCCAGAGAGCCTTGCAGGCTGTGAACAATGTTTTCTACCAGGTATGTGCCAACCTCCAAGGATTTCAGCAGCACAACTGCAAAAGCTGGAGGTGATGAAATTTCTCCCCATTACCAGTTTGATACATGGCTATGACACAAACCCTTTTTGAACAAAATTCTCATTGAGACTGCACAGAAAGGCACTGCAGTCCTGCAAAGTCTCAGACACTGCAAGATCTATATTAATTTTAAATCACTCTGTTGAAAGCAACCTCTGATATTCTGTTATTCCAGCCATCATGGTAAGGAAGGAGAAGACTGTGAGTTAAGAGCAGGGATATCTGTAAAAATGTTTGCATACAGGAAAGAACTGCTGTCAGTCAATCTACTTGTTTGTTGTATTTTCCTAGCAACTTGCTAGTGAAAATATGTTAAATCATGTATTTGTTACACTACCTTCAGGTATTATTTGCCAAATCTAAACTTATTTTGTAATGGAAAATTGGAGATTAAGTGAAAGAGTCAAATCCTTCAATCCTTTTCAGATTATATTCATACTAATTTCAATTTTTGGAGGGGGTGTTCAATATACAGTCCTTGTGTTTAGACCTGAAAGCTGGAGCTAAAGAGCTGTGTAGATGTGACCTAGTTTTTTAGCCAGTAAAGCCACTCTCACTTGTTATTAAACAACAGGACAGGCTGATTTTGTTTCAGTGTAACAAATTGGAAATTTTATGCTTTGTTTATGATTATTGATAGGACAAAACTTTCAAGAGTATCTAAATCTTTTCAACAGTTACTGTCATTAGAGTAAGGCACAAACTATGCCAACAGTATTTTGCAGTATTTATTCAGTGTTTTGCAAGCAAATAATAACCCAGATCTTTTCCCTGTGCTGTGCCAAGGCTCAGTTATGTGACACCAGGCAATTGTGTTCCAGGTAGCAGGAGAGGTCACAGGAACACCTTGTCACTCTGAAGCTTTGGATTTTTATCTTTTCTCACTTGGTTTCACATAAAATCAGAGCTCAGCATCTAGAAGGATGCTGACAGGCAAAGTCATAGTACTGCATCCCTGTGAATAAAAGCAGAACAGGGGCTTTGCTGTCACAGGGATGAAGAACCAAGAATTTCCTAGAAGAGATCTCTGCCAGCTTCCGTTTAGGTTTCATTCACTTAGTGCCATTTAGTACATAAATTCAAATAGTATTTCTCTGAGAAATGAAGGGCTATATTCAGTCTGCCAAGTTGCACCTTAATCTCTGTGCCAAGTCAGCAGAAACAAATATAGGTCCCCTAAAGAGCTTAAGTAAGACATTGAGCAAGGAAGCTGTCAAGCTTGAAGGTAGTAGGAGATGTAGGGCAGAGAGACTTAGCCTGGCTGAGTCTGTTGGATATCAAGGCGATGGGCCCACAGGAAGAAAGTTAATATTCTCCACTGAATAAGCAATGTCTCAATTTCTTCAGCATTTGGAGGTATAATAATAGATCATGCACTACTAAAATCAGTCTGTCTGCTAGGTGCATTGATAACTTGACAAATAAATTGTCCCTCATGGACAATGACAAAGGAAGGAGTGACTGCTCCACACAGGTAATTTTGCAACTTTTAGTGACACTAAAGAGGATTTGTAAGGCACAGCAAGTTAAATATGGTACATGACCTAACCTCACCCTTGCTAATTGGTGTTAGACAGATACCAGAGCATCCTTGCCTTGTTTCTCTGGTGTTTGCAGTAGACTCTGTACAATCCTTCTGGTCTGGATGGATGCTCTTTCAAATTGTCCAGCTGAGCAAATACTTTGGAGTGGGTGCTAATTAAAGAGTAGGACAGGAGTTTCTACATCATCCAACATATTTTTTTAAATTTAAATATATTAAGATCTATGCAGTTTGTTGCTGTGAATACACTATCTAAAAAGGTATTCAAAACCTCAATCAAGATAAAGTTGAGGAATTCCCTAGCTGTTAACTGCCGTCATTGGTTTTTGTTGTCAGTTCTTGCAATATTTCACTGTTCATGTACCGAAAATGTCAAACTTGTAGCCTTCAAATGGTTTTGTGGTTGCTGATGTTGCAATGACAAATGATCCTTTTAAACAAACAAGTTATGTTTATGTTGCTAAAGCTGGATTTTAAATAGTCACCTGTCAGATCCAGCAGAACTTCTGTAATCTCATTGCTACTTCTGCTATAGTTCTAGCCCAAATCTATATATACACCTTTTATCTAGCAGAAACACTGGGGAGGTTCAAGTTCAGCCAATTTCATTTGATGACATTCTAGTAAAAGTAAGGTATTATTCATAAAACAGTAATATTCAAAGATAAGTATGTGCAAAAATAAGTGTCTATTAGACTACTTTTTTATTATCTCTGCACAGTGGCTATGTAAGAGTCACTTTAATCATAGAAGTGATGCAACTGTTTTGGGGCAGAAACTGGAGTGGTAAAATTGCCATGACTGAGTCAAAAGATAAAATTCCAAACTCTAAGCAAAGGGCTGGAGATCAATTCTTTGGCTGAAATTCCACCTTTAAGTGTTCTGGAGCATCAGTCAATGTTTCAAGTTATAAAGTTAAGGCCAGTGTTGGTATTTGAATCACAGAGAGATACTAGTCCAAAAAAAACCAGATGGCATCACTTATGCTGGAGGAGCCATGTAGAGCCTCGAGCCCCCATGGAGTTTTCCAGCTCAGGGACTGATGCTGATGCCCATCTGCACCTTGAACCTGGAGCAGACCATGGTGGCTCTGTCCCATGAGCAGTTGCCTTCCCTGTAATCCATCCTACAACAACCCAGTGAAGGCCAGGTCAATGGCAGGTCAGGGTGACAGTGGTTTCCCCTGTATTCAACCTCTGCAGATTCTACATTTGCCTGGTGTTTGCTGATGTCTGAAATGCTTTTGCTGAATGGAATGCGCTGGTTTCCCTTGCAGCTCTGAAGCCTCAGCTGGTTGGTTGCCACGTTAATGATTTGTACATTGATGCTCCATTTAGGGCCCTGGTGTTTATCGCCCATGGCGCCGGGGAGCACTGCGGCCGCTATGACGACTTGGCCCAGAAGCTGACAGGACTCAACTTACTGGTGTTTGCCCATGACCATGGTGAGTAGCCTAAAACTGTACTTGATTAACAGCAGCTCAGGCCTTTGCTGAAATAAATGCCATTACAGCTACTCAGCAGTGAGAGAAGAGCCAATAAAATATTTACAACTAGACATAAATGAGGAAGGGATAATCTGTTGCTTTGTCAAGATCTGCACTCTGTTTGCTTTGAGTTTTCCTCAGCCTTGCCCTTGACATTACTGCTGGTGCTATTTTGACCTCACTCTAAGGGATAATTTCTCTTTCACCTGTTTCTTGGGGGTTCACCACCAGTGACAGTACCACCAGTGGTATTGTCCACTGTAGAAGTGGCACTACGAACCATTTCTGCTGGATTCACAGTCAATGTCCTAAGTGATCCCAGACAGGAGGTTGAAATGTCAGCAGAGCTTTCATATACTGATACAATGAGTCAGCTGCACCCTTGGAACGTGGAAAGACAGCAAGGCATCACAGACACTTTGAGCACATCTCCATAGTCCAGCAGAGAGACTGGAGCTGGCTGTGCATGCCTCAGCTCTGAGGAGAAACCTGCCTGAGTGAGTGCAAGGCTGTGACAACACAGTAACACCCCTTTGGCCCTCAGCCAGCAGGGTGGGGCAGTGCTGGGCCAGCTACACTTAACTGTCCTTCTCTTTTCTGACTTGAAGATCTCTCTGCTCTGTGCCCCTTGCTGTGATGGAGATGTGCTGCGTGTCACCAGGTCCCCTGCAGGGCATGGATTGGGACACATTTGAACCATCTGTACTGGTTCTTTGGTAGCCTCCTGTCACAGGTCACACTTGCAACTTCATAACTTCCTTGTTCTCGGAGATCTTTGCTTTGATTTTATCATTGCAGGCTACTGCTCTCTGTGACAGCCACTCTGGCAGTATCAGTATGAGCAAAATGAATCCATGGGATTGATGGCAGCAAACAAAATGCAAAGCCAAATTCTGAGCTGATAGGTTGAAATGGGATGAATCTTGGTGTAAATTTGATGTCCTTGGGGCAGATTATCCATGAACATCGGGAAGTATACTGCGATTTACTTGGCAGAAGCCAAGACTCAAAACTGCCCCTAGATCTCCTCAAAGACAGGACTGTTTGAGTTTGAAGATCCTGAAAGTACACACGTCATTGCACCATTTACCTGTGAGAGCAAAGGCAAAACCTTACTTAATCAGGGTACCAAGGCTTTCCCTTGCTCTTGCTCTTGTGACTCGCTTTTGGTCACAGCACTGCACTTGATGTGTAGAAATGACTCCTATATTTTCTCTGAAAAAGAGAATATCTAATCCTCAAGATAGCTTGCAATAAAAAGAAATAAAATCCTTAAAAAAAAAAAACACACACACACAAAAAAAAAAAAAAAAAAAAAAAAAAAAACAACAAAAAAACCCACCACACAAAAAAAAAACCAAACCCAAACAAACAAACAAAACCAATTGAGCAAAACCAGTTGATCACATGCCATGCTTGAGGCTGGCTTTGCAGAGAGGGTTGACCTGTGCAGAAGTATCCTTACCACCTAAGTCTCTTTCTCTGTGTACAGGCAGTGTTTCTGAGTGTTGATTGATTCACTTTGATACACTTCCTTCTGGGTTGGAGGTGGGCTACCAGGAGCCTGCAATAATCCCAATAGGAAGTGTCTCCACCCCCCTCTGTTAGTCTGTATGTTCATGGAAAGGGGGGTGGAACAGGCCACATGCTGCTTGCCCTGCAGCTGCTGTTAGCAGACCACACCCAGTCCATACAAAAAGTTACTCCGGGACACACAAACAACTTGTTCAGTCTCCATGAGCCTGTGAGGGATTGCAGTTGCTCTCTGTGCATGCTTAACACCATGCCTTAGCTCCTCATTCCCCTAAAGCTTGATAAAGATTTGAAGAAGTAGAGTTAAAATGGCAGTAATTAAAGCAACGAATCTAGAAGAAATGATAAAGCATTGTATTTATCTCATGGAATTGAAACAGAGAATGCCTCCTCTGTTGATGGAAAAGGGTCTTTGAGGTGTATGTTCCTGTCAGGCATGTTTTGTGCTGTGTGACTATTTGCTCTCTTTTTCCTTGGATGTATTTTCACTAGAGAAACATAAATATTTCTTGGTGTTTTGTTGGGTTTTTTTAATACACTAGTATTGCTGAATCAGACAGTGCAATTAGTACAAATCTGGTTTCTCAGGTCATTTAACAACTTTGTTTCCGCTGTCAGACCTACAGTTTTTTTGTAAATTCCATTTTCCTGATCAGCAAAGGGTAGAGGGTGAAAAGGAACCTGAAAGCAGAACAATGGAAACACCATTGTGTTACACAAAGAGCTGGTGCAACTGAGCCTTGATTGACTGTAAGTTAGAAAGATAATTAACATCTTTATGCTCTGTGTAATAATCTTTGCATGTAATAATCTTTGCACCTAAAGAGGCAACCACCAAGGATAAACTCTGATGAAATACAAATTACAGCCTGAGCTAAATCCCAGTGAGAGCTGAAGGACATAAATACCTCCATTGCTAAAACTGCTCTGGTCAGACTGGGAGGTTTAAAGTTTATCTGCACTATTTTGTCTATTCCAAATCTCCAGCAGTATGTTCCCTTTGTGTCCCTTCTTTTGGATATTTTTTGGTAATATCAATTATTCAATTGTGTTAGCACTGTAATAGCTGTTCCTTACTTCATACCATGGCTCTCAGTCGTATGAGCTCAGTATAGACTTCCTGACCAGGATATTTGTTCTGGTTATGGTATTCTCATAGATAAAATTCCCAATACAGGTGCATTATCCATGAGATCATTAATGCAGTTCCACAGCGTGGCAAGTGTGATTTCCCAAATGACTTGGGAAGTTACCAGGGTTGTCGTATGCGTGACTTGACTGATTTATGTCATGTCTATCCTTCAGTCAAAAGAAGGAAAAATAATTTCCATTTTTATTACTGACCCTGTAGGAGCTCACACATGGGCTCTAAATCTTGCCAAAGGCTCTTGCATCAGTGTTTCTTCTTATGCAAGGCTTCACCAAAAAAGGTGCTTCACAGAGTAACAAACACTGTGCACTCCAATTTGTGCCTTAGTATGGCCCCATGTAAGGTATCTCTGGCTCGCTTCTCTCACTGTGTCAAGATTTGAACATTTACTCTTTGGGATATTTCATTGTAATCACAAGACTGCTGGACCTCATAGATATGTATTAGAAATTTTCCATGGTAGTGGTAGAAATTGAATTCCAGAAGACCTCTTAACCTCTACCTTACATCTAATATTATTAAATGGCTTTGGTTTATATCAACCCTGTGAAAGTGGAAAATGGAATTTCTACATTGTACAGGGTTTTTTTTCCCTGTGGTCTCTTATAAGGTGTTTTTAACAGGCAGGTTACTGTTTCCCATGACTTCTGCAGAAGGCAGAATTAAGGCTGCTGGGATGACCTTGCTATTTCTGCAAGTTTAGGTATTTTGAAACAACATCTCACCTTTTCAACTTCATTTCTGTATTACTGTTATTTTATTATGGTAAGATTCTGATGACAGAAGAAAGAGACAAGCACATTAGGTTATTGGCAATCAAGCTAGGAAAGCTCTCTTAGAAAGAATATCTGTGGAGGGTTCATCAAAGTGGAGTGATATTGAACTTCTTCAGTCAACTGCAGATTGAATTTCCTTTAGTTTTAACACAGTCATTTTAGGGATCTGTAAAGCTGAGAGCCAAGGAAAACAAGAATAAAGGCTGGAGAATGTGGTTTTGTTTTCTCATACCAAGCATTTTTAGTTGGTAAAGCACACGATGTTCCAGCCATCCTTGTCTCTCTTCCTGTAACATCTCATTTGCTGAGATCTAATGCACTATGGTTGCATTACGTGGCCAGAGCCCAGAAAAACCACAATTTCACATTCAAAAGTATGTCAACTAATAGCAGTCAGAAACACATTTCCAAGATACAAGGACCACAAAAATGTGCTTATGTTTTTCTTACACTTTTTAATCATAATCGAAATTATCACTCTTTTTCACTTGGCCTTGCTCATGCAGCTTAAGGGTATTGTGTCTGTCTTACATGAAGATGAGGAGGATGAAATACTCAGCCCTAACGTGGTGGCCATTCCTAGCCATCAGATTCACTTACATCCTGCTTTCTCCAGGAGGAATAAACCCTCTACCTGTCCTGGTACATGAAGACCTTTGACCCTTTTCACCCTTTTTGAAGCTGTTGAATTTCCCAGTCTCAAGTTATGTTTAATGTCAGATCAAAGCAGAGGGAAAGGTTGCAGCTCTAACAGCTTATTCACATTCCTTAGATGTTTCTAACTGAAGTTCAGCTTGCTTTGGCAGCCCTGCTGCTGCTGCTTTGTGTGTGGTGAGCATTTCTGATAGGTTAGCAGATCCCTCTCAGACACCCACTGATGCTTCTTCTCTCCATTAATTTTGTCACTGCTCTCTCACTGCTTTTTTTCATGTTTAATGAAGGATTTATTTGTAAAGTGTAGAAAATAGCTGGAGCAGAGATTTTTTAAATGCATCAAATATTAGCTGCTTTTGTTTAGGTTTTTTTTTGGTTTTTTTTCCAAATGATTGCTGTGTTGTTCTTGCAACTGTTAAAAGACCATTTTGTTGATGAGAACAGAAGGCTTTTATTTATTCATAGCACTGGGAAGGATTGGTCTACACAGAAAGATTAAAAAGAACTAAACATGGTCAAACTGGGAGGGGGAAATGACCAAGAAGGATGTCAGAATTAATAAGAATGAGAGTTAGGGTAGCACGGCTAGTGTGAAGTAACAGCTCATGTACATTAGCATGCATGAATGTTCTGGACAGCAGGCTGATTGGGCAGGCTTCAGGGCAGTCTCCAGGAATGGAGTCAGGAAGGCCTTGAAAAATGTTATTTGGAGCTGATTTGTCCATGGAGCAGCACCACGGCTCCTTCATACTGGGTGTGGGCCTATTAACCCACAGCAGTTTGCTCTCTCTGCTTTCTCTGGATGAACCCATTGCATTGGAGCAGAGAAGTTTTGAAATGCTTTTCTGCAGAGCTGTGGGAAAGAATGGCACTCACTGCTTCTTTTGACAGAAAGCTTACAATGGATCATGGGTGTTTTCACTTTTTTCCAGCTGAGAGCTATAGGTTCCTCTTAGCAGGGGACCCCAGAGGAGATGGCTCTTTGCCCTGGCTGGTAGGTCACTACCAGTGCTGTTTTATCCCTGTTTTGACTCCCTACTCAGTACAATCCCAAACCTTTCCCTGCCTTTCCTTCTCCAGATGATGAACAGAAGTAGCAGTCAGGCTTATCTACCTTCCAGGCGGTGGTGAGGAATGCTCCCTGTGTGCTGCACACAGGAGCTGAAACCACAGCATGGAATTTCAAGGTGAGAGTTCACATACTCTGCAGTACACCATGGAATTCCTTAGGCAGTGAGACAACTGTGAGAACCTGAAGAAAAGTTATCCCATAAAACAAATAGCTAATAAGTAAACTGAGTTCTGCCTTCCTTCTCTGACTCTGTTTTGGCAATGGGGATTCTCATGGAAAGGGATGAGCTGGGAGACCACCCTGCAGCCACCAGTGAGCTCCAGGCAAAGTGAAACCAGTTGTTTCAGACCTCCAGCTCTTCTGGATCCATGGATCTTGTAACTCTGGATCTCAGAGTAGCAGTGACAGCTTGCTGAGAAAACCAGGTCGTTCAGTTTTACGTTCTTTGAAATTATAGGCAAAATTACTGCTACAAGGTGCAACTTTTCCCATGCACAGAACAAGCTCTTGAACACAATCTTTCAACTGGACAGTCTGTTTCCCAATGCTTTCTCCCAGGTTGCTGCATGAGCCTAGGTTCTTTTGGTGGTTGTGAGATGGAACCTCCCAGACCAATCACAGCTCATGCAGGAAAACCTCCTCTGAGTACTCCTCCTGTAACAAAATGATGCTGAAATGTGTCCATAATTGTATCATAACACAGTGTAGCCCCCAAGGGGAGTATCCTGTGGCACAACAGGCAATTGTAAGCACTTTGAGATGGGCTTTATTAAATGGAGGTTTCCACATTATTCTTGTTATTTTTGAGGAGTTCAATACAGACTTCTGCAGCTCAGTCTTGCCCTGGTGAAGTGATCTCTGCAGTGACTCTGCTGCTTTAGCCCTCACCCTTCATTCACAGTGGGATCTCATGGTCCCAAATCTCTGCATGCACCACATGGCAACTTTCAGGGCAGTTAGGGTTGCTTCCATTTGAGAGGAGCAGCTACACAACAGAAAGAAAACTCAGGGTGAGTTGTGAAAGCACATGGTGTGGTATCTCTTGCTCTAGAGGAGGCCACAAGCCAGGACTTGGAAAGGGAAATGCAGCCTTTGTTTTGTTTGTCGTGTGAAGACAGATGGAACAACACTGTCAGGCCAGGAAGCAGCTAGACCACAGCAAACTAAAAATAAAGAAACAGTAAGGCTCCACACAGTTGGTGTGTCTGATGGAGCACACATACACAGCAGCAGTGTAGCATTTTAATTTAAATGTTTGGGTTAGGAAAGGTGGAGGAGATACTCAGGAGTGTTTCCTCTCTACTCCACTCAGGGAGATGAGACTTGATTTGTTTCATGGACTTCCCTGCTGATGTAAAAGTGAGGAAAACATAGTCTTGCACCTATCTTTTAGGCAAGGGAGTTTGGAAATTGTGAGGACTGGATACACCTTTAGCACAGTTGCATAGAAGAGCACCTGAAATCAGACACATAGTGTCATCTACTGTGAGCTATGAAAATTTGCCAACCACACCCAAGCTGCTCAAAGCAATCTGTTTGTTTATCTGACCCTGACATATTACTATTTTTTTAAGTCAGAATTAATTGTGTTACAGTCAGTGAGGTAAGACAGATTCGTAAGCTCCCTGCTATAACCCAGAGCTGGATGCAGGCACTGTTGGGATAGGGGGAAAGACAATGCAGGTGTTCTTTCATTACTGTCCCTATATGTGGACATCACTGATGATAATGTTGGGCTGCAGCAAAGATTGCAAAATAATGGTTGTGGTTTCCTCAGTTACTGTGCTCCTCCCAACTGCTCAACCATTTCCTCACCGCCTTGTATCCACCCTGGAACAAAAGGTTATTGGATAAACAACATGTCATCCAGTCAAACAGAATCTTTGGCTCAGGCCCTGGCTGAACAGAGCTCACTTGTCATCCAGCAGAGCTGTGGTGTGATCTCTGAGGGAAGCAGAGCCGGGACACATTTTGCTCCAGTCACATCCCATCCACCTTCTGACATGAGCCATTCTCTTTCCTCACTCCATCAGGTGGTGAGAAGAAGATGTGGGAGAGCCAAGTCCCCTGGCTTTGTCGCAAGCCCACTTTATGAGGGAATCCCATTTAGGGCACACTGGCATCTGAGGGCCTGGCTTTTTACTCTGAACAAAATGGGCCAGGCAACCCACCCCAGTTCTCCTAATTATTCCCTGCTTACTAATAAGCAGGGGGAGAAATGTCAGTAGGTCGTTCCGTAAGACAGGACATCTTCTCAGCAGCTGCTTGTTGAACAAAGCCTCACTGTTGGCCTTCACACAAGGAGGCGTGAGGCTGGAACAACAGCCCCAGTGAGTGTGGACACAGCAGCAGAAGGAACAGAGTGCTCCCTTTAGAGCACAATGGCTGAGCATGGGACTGTCAGCTCTGCCCACTGCCCAGACCTTGCTCCTCAACCTGCCCCTGCTAACTGTTAACTGTTGACAGACAGCATGACAGAAGAAGGATAGGTCATTCATTCAGGAAACTTAAAAGGCTTTTTCTTCCCATGAGGGTTGAGTCCTTCTGGTTTCCCTTCCACAGTTCTGCCTCTCAGATGAGAGGTACACTCCATGATAAAGAGGAGTGGACCATTGAATTCATGTGTGATGCTGACAATGTTGTGTCTAAGTGATAGCCGTTTTGAATGAGTGGTCCAAATAATTAGGAATAAAAGTTCCTCATTTTGGAAAAGGTTTTGCTTTGGTGAATTTGAAAAACTAAAGGGAATTTGAGAAGCTAAATAGACTTGAATGAACTCAGCTAATTTCATTTTATAATCTGTTGGTTTGCTCTTGTTATTTCAAGATTCTGTGCAGTTGTCATCTCTACTCAGTCTTTACCTGTGTAAATTAATCCCCAAATCAAGGGTCAAATTCTGCTTTCACAGCTACTCATATAAATCCAGGATAACCGTCTCACTATGTCAGAGAGCAGGTTCAAGCTGCAACTTGTAATTGCATTTCATATTAGTGCAGAAGGGTTGGCAACCTCATGTAATGTTTTCAACAGCTTACTTGCTTTCCCATAACCAGCTCTGCAGGCTGTAGGCGTCCGTCTGCATGCAAGATGCTTGAGGGTGGAAGGACAAGGACCAGATGGTTATTAGAGCTAAGACTGAGAGAACAGATCCTTTCATGTTGCCAGCTATGTCTGTTATTTGGGGCTACTGGACAGACATCAAACTTGCTTCAAACTTTGCTCCTTTACTGACTTTCGTGACAGGACATTAGTTCATATCATCAGGGACTTTGACCTCAAGAAGCATCAGAGGAATCTGTATTCTTTAAGGGAAATCAATGTTGCATATACTATCAGTGGACCTTTTTCATTAATGGTGTGGATGATGGGATGGAGAGCACTTTCAGCCAGTTTTCAAGGTGGAAATTGAGCATATGCTGGGAGGCTGCTGTGCACAGGGACCTGGACATGCAGAAGAAAGGGACTGGCAGGGACCTCGTGAAGTTTCAACAAAGGCACTTGGGGCATTCTGCATCTATGGTGGAGTAACCCCATTCAACATTTAAGGCTGGTGACTGAATGAATGGAAAGCAGCTTTGCAGAAAATGTTCTGCTTGTCTGGGATCCTCACAGACAAGCTGAACACAGATTAACAGTGTGACCTTGTGGTAGAGAAGGCCATCCCATACTGAGCTGTATTGAAAGATTATAGCCAGCAACCAAAGAGAAGAGATTATTCTCTTCCATTCAGCATTTTTGAGACCACATCTGAAACACTGAGTCCAATTTGCTCCCCAGTAAAATGAAAACATTGACATACTGGACCAAGTCCAGAGGAGGGCTGTCAAAACAATTAGGGTACTGGAGAACAAGATGTGCGAGGAGAGGCTGATAAAACTGTGCTTATTTAGCCTTAGAAGAGAAGGAAGCTTTAAGAAGGCTTATTTAGGCTTAGAAGAGGGGATCTTGTTGCTGTCTACAAGTCTCCAGTGGGAGCATGTGGTGACAGCAGAGCTAGACTCTTGGAGGTGCTCAGTGATGGAATAAGAGGGAAGTGACATGAGTTACAGCACAAGAAATCTAAATTATGTACAAGAAAAAATGTTTTCACCATGAGGGCAGTCAAATGTTGGAGCAGGACCTGGGGAGGTGGGAACATCTTTAGCCTTGGAGATATTTAAAACCCAGCTCAATAAGGCCCTGAAAAACCTGGTTGAACGGGAAAGACTTTGAGTAGGGGCTTGAACTAGATAATCACTGTATGTCCCAGCATCAGTTGTTTTTTATAAACTGAAGAGAATCCTAGCTGCTAGTATTTGGGATGTTGCTTCTAGAAATAAAATACAGAGGGTTTTGAAATGGGTGGGGAAAATTACCTTCTTAAAAGCAGACTTTAATAGTACCTACAGTTAAAAACAGCTTCATCTTCAAGGAGATGCTCTTTGACATTTTTGCAATATGAGAAAAAGAAAGTGTTTTTATTTCCACCTTTACAGGGACAATTTTCCCATAGCAACAGGGTTTCATTAACGTATCTAGCTTTCCTATTATTTGTCAAATATGTCTAATTTGGATGACGTTGTTTCAGAAGCTAATTACTAATGATTCCTCACCTATAAATGTATCTTCATACAGGTGTGGACTTTGTCATCCTATTGAGATACAAATGACTGTTCCAAGTTACTGAACACGATTTGAAAAGTAAAGGGAAAAAACATACTTTGTTTATATACTTCCAGTTGGATTAAAACATTATTTGGGTTCCTTCGGTATCTTTTTAGATAGATAACAGGAGTCAAAGGAGCGCAGTCCAGCTCAGATTAGTCCAGCTCAGATTAGTACCTATTTCAGCCCTAACCTGGAGAAGAGCCTTATTAAGCAGTGTGGTGTGCAAAGAAAGATATTATTTGCATGAGCAAAGGCAAAGGATGGGCAGATTTACAAAGAGAAGTAAAACATGTAACCAGTAAATAAATGGCCTGAACCTGCCATTTCGTCTTAATTTCTAATGCTCTTTGTACCTTGCCTACATTGGAAACTGAGAATAAAATCATTCTTGCTGAACTGAACAGTCACAGTATCAGGGGAAATGATTCACTAAAGCAGCAAAACTTTCCAAAACATACGGTAAGAGAATGGTTTTTCCTTATAACCTCCTTCTGAAGTCATGGGAAGGCTCACTTAAGCTGCATGCACTTGTGTGTTTGGATGAAAACTGTGGCACTCAGCCTATTTTTCACCAAAACTTGCTATTAATAGACTCGCTGGGCCTACTCCAGGCATACCTACCACGTGTGTTGGCACAATGTGAAATGCCAGGAGCTGGTGCAGGGTCTAAGCCAACTCCAGGCTCCTCCTGAGGCATCAGCCTTCTACAGCTTCCTGTTCCTTCATGACCCAAGCTCTTGAGTTCCAGAGCTCCACTTGACAAAATAAATATTTAGAAGGAGCCCCTATACTGCTTTTCATAATTTGTAGTTTCTAGTGCTTGTTGTTTATAAACTGTGGCGTGTTGTTCCAGAGCTGAAATGTCCAATTCCAGCTGGTGGATTTTCTCCCTGCTGATTTTCCTGGGAGTAGCTCAGTTTGTTACAGACCATGAGCAGACACTTCAAAGGACTCTCAGAAGTCCTAAAACTGATAGACTTTTTTTAATAACAAAAGATGTAGAAACTTTCATATAAAACAGAATGTTCTCTATCAGTGCCTCCAACCAAGTGCATATTGCAGCAACAAGCCCCAGAAGGAAAATAATCAGTGAATGATAGGAAAATCAATCCTTAGTTGGTTCACATATTCAGGTTCTTCCCTCTTCAATAAGTCCGAGTGTTGCAGAGAAACAAGTTTGGTTATGCAGTGTCTGGTGGATTTAATTTAATAGTGCTTCTTCTATTGCACTTTCATTTTGAATGTAAAAGAGGTTATTTATTTGATTATTAAGACATACTCCTGTTAGCAGCACAGGCAGGAAGACACTCCCTGCATTATCTAGGCATTTGTTCCTGCAAACAGGATCCTTCTGTCTTCTTCACAAGTGGTCAAAGATCAATTTTCAACCAAGTTTGATCGGCAGCAAACACTGTTGCTGCTGAGCAGGCTGTTCTAGGCTCTTGCTCCTCTGACTCTTTGAAGATCCTCACTTTTTGTCCCAGTGTATTCCTGCCCACATCAGGGCTGTATGCCAATGCTTTTTCTTTTCTCCATCTATTAGTTACCCACAAAATGTTAGTTCAGAGCATTTATCTTGGTTGTGTGTGGAGCTTGGCAGAGCATTTACATAAACTGTTGTCATTAACTGATGTCTTTCACTTCTGTACCACACATCCCATGGGCCTTTCCTGGTTCTGTTTCTCCTTTCCTCTTTGAGACATCCCGTGATCTATACTGAGAGATCAGATGCCTCTCTCTCCTTCAGGGATGGTGCCAGTCTCAGCTCAGCACTGCAGCCCCTCATTTATTTCAGAATAAGCCTCTAACTTAAAGCCATGATTATAATGTGATTCTTACGTAGTTTGGGGATTTATTTCTTAATTGCTTGAGCCTGAATTGCTTCTGTCCTGCTACACACAGAATATGTGCTTGCATCCTCTGAAGGCAGTAGCTAAATGCCACTAACTTCAGTAGGACTGGGATTTGACTCATAGGTTTTAAGGGTTTTTTTCCCATTTTAGTAAAAACAAGCATATCTTGGACTATTATTTTAGGGAATAAAATATCATTTTAGCGTTTAAAGTGTACAGAGAACTATAATCATAGCTGGTGCTTTGGGAAAAAGATTTCAGAATTTTAGGAAATTAACCTTGATAATTGAAAGCCTCTGGCAGTGTGATCCTGTTCACTTCTGAGGCCATTGGTAAAGTAAAGCAAAACATCTGGTTGGCTTCTGGTTCATCCTCCAACCCAAATGAGATTCTCCAGCCTCCCAGTAACACTCCTTTTGGCCTTTAGCCTTCTTTGGAATAACAAAATGAAGATTGCAAAAAGTCTAACGAAACCTAAGGCCATCTGGAGGAAGTCTTACCTGAAGATGTGTGTGGAGCTCGCTTTGAAGTCTTCTGTGCACTCTGGCAGTGAGGGAGGCAACTGCCATTGGGGGGATTTTGGTTTCATTATGTACTAAGGCATCAAATGAGAACTCATCACCCCATTTCTGTAAGTAACAGCCAGTCTTCAGATGGGAGCATGTCCTGGTCTGTGCTAGCTGTGGCCAAATTTTAGTGACCTGCACTAGAAAAGCTCAGTGCTTATATTTTTGAAGACTTCCCTTGATTTCACATCACTTTAATCTGCCCTGTGTTGTGTTATGCTACAACAGCACTGCAGTTTTAGCTGTGGGTATCTCTTGCTGATCCTGTATGATTCAGATCAGGATGTGGCTCATTCTGTATCACAGTAATAGACTATGCAAGCAGATGTTTGGAAACTGCCACTTGGCTCTGTCACATATTTGTATTGACTCTCAGGAATAACACTTCACCTCAGTATATCTCAGGTTATTCATGAAAATATCTGAATGTGATGTTGACCCAGTTCCAGAGGGCTTGCAGTTGAAAAGCCCTGAGCTCCAAGAATGCAAAGCCATTACTATAAATGGTTCTTCACAGGCTGAGAGGAAGATTCAGCCAGTGAATAGAACAGCTTATAATAAAACATCTCACCAGTATTGAAAGGGATGAGACAGAAAAATAAGAAAGGTTAAATTGCACCTGTGTAGCTTTTCCTTATATCCGAATTCTAAGCACATGCTTTCAGAACTGTGAAGGAATGGGCTGTGGATGGAAAACAAACAATCAGATGTCAGGTAATTACAAGCCGCTTGACTAGGTTGGTAGCTACACATTCTGTGGTTGAATTTGTCTTCAGGATTGCACCTGGAAACTTGACCACTTCACCAGCAATGCAGAAGAGTTACTGTGTCAGCAATTCTAAGTTATTCTAAGCCTGTGCTTTACTCCATCCTTCATCATTATTGCTCCATGAATAGGAGAAACCTGTTCTAACCACAAAGTGAGATTTCCCAGAGCATTGAAACTGATGCTACAAAGCCTGTCTTGTGGCACTTGAGGGTTAATTTCTCTGAAGATACCGTCTGCAGATTCAGTTCATGGGGAGAGCTGTTATACCCACAGCATCTCTAATGCTGGGATTTATTCAGGGCTTGGCAGTACTCTCTAATCTGAGAATTCTTGTTTAGCTACAAAAATAAAATTTAAAAAAAAAAAAGTGCTGAATTGTAGATGGTACAAAGACTAATGCTCTCAACCTAGATCTCTTAAAATTGACGTTCTCCATGCTGCATTTATTTTCTGATTCTGAATTTATCTGAGACAAAGCCTGCTGACAGATCCTGGCAGCTTTTCTAGTGCTACAGAGCGGGCAGCCTGACCCATCATGGTGCCAAGTTCATGCTCAGCTCAGCAGAGAGCTGGGGGAAGGGAGAGGAGGCAGAGGACACTTGTGAACTGAACCTGCCTCATACCACCTGCACTTTTGACTACAGTCCTGTGCCTTTTCATGAACCTTGCATTTCTCCTGCCCAGATTTTGGAGAGAGCTCTGCCTGAGCTGAAAATTCACCCTTGCTGGCTGATTGTGCAGTAGCTCTCGTAGCCCAAAACCAGCCTATGGGTTCATAACTTTCTACAGCTCAACACTTGTATCTGTGCATTGTTTACTGAAATGTAGACCTGCCAGCCAGGATTCATTGTCTACTGACACCCAGCCATGGTTTGAAACGTGTAATAGAGCACAGAAAGCATTAACCTGCCTGTTTGATCCTGGCTTTTTTTGTAAACATATATGCAGTGAGAATTTCAGAGTTGCAGCGGGGAGAGTTACAGAGAAAAGGGTATGAAGTGGTAAAAAGCAACTGAAACATAACTCTGAAACCAACCTCTACCAAGAAAGGACAACAGCTTTGCTGCAAGACGAATTTAGGAGAGCTATTTTCTGCCCTGCCACTTCCCTGTGACTTCCCCCGTGCACCATCTAAATGCCACTCAGCCATGAGCCAACTGGCAACATTTATGCTCTGGCACACTGGGCAGGATTGACCCACCCAGGAATGTGCCCTGCCAGACCTGCTTCATCCGGAGATTTTTTTCCTTAATTATGTTGCTCCCAGTCAGATCTGTTAGGGTTTGAATGAGCTACAGCTCTGTGGATGTACCCTGCTAAAAAAAAAAAAAAAAAAAAAAAAAAAAAAAAAAAAAAGAAAAAAAAACCCCACCAAATTAAAAAGGCCTGCCCTTATTTCAAATAATCCACCTGCTGCTCACCCATTGAGCTTGTGCAAAGTGGGTATAAAAAGCTATCAGCTCTGGGAGAGTGGTATTTCCTTTGAGCCTTGTCAGGAACAGGGACAAATCCCATCTATTGAGGGTGGCACTGCCATGTGGCAATACGAAAGAGTGAATCAAAAAGCAAAAATCTTTTTAATTCTGTGGGAAAGCTACCTTTGGACAGGCTGATTGGGAACTGGAAGTGCAACCCATGGAGGGAGCTGACCCTGAATGAAGAGCCTTGAGATTGCAGGTTTGTTAATGATCTTTTGGCAGATTAATTGGCAAAACACCTTACTGGTATCCTAGAACATGTGCCACTCTTTTTAGAAACATTATTATTAATTTGCCAGTTGCTTAAAAATTATATAACCAGTGCTTCTGTGCCAAGATTGCTTTGGAATAGAGAAATGCTGTATTCTGATGCCAAGAATCTCACAGACTAAACAGAACCCACTGGGAGCCCTTGCTCTAGATGGGAACTTGTGTTTATTTTAACATGCAAATAAATCAGATGAAAAATGGGTCTTCTAAATTCTTTTTGTTTTTGTTGTTATTGATGTGGGTCCCCAATGGGTCGTCTGCATGGAGGGGAACCTTTTGAAGAGAGCTTGAAAGGAAGTTGTGTCCATCTCCCAAGACATTTGTCAGGAGCATGAAGGAGATTCTTACACGATCCAGCTTTCATCTTCTTTTCTTCCTGATGCCTAAACTACTTTAGGCAGGGAAGAATTAGGTCTGTCTTTCCCAAGATTAATAGATTGGATTGTTTACTCGAGCACAGAGCTATCCAAGGCACACATCTGGATTTTGCGGTGTAAGCAGCTGGGTGGATGCTGCGGCAGCGTGTGGGGCCAGGCTCCCTGCTCAGCCACCCAGGGCGGGGTCATTCCCTTAGAGCACTCTTGGGCAGGGAATGGTCAGGAGGGCTGTGCACACTCTCAGCCAGGGCAAACGGGACCATTTTTAAGAAAACAGAAGAGCAAGAAATGAATGGCCTTTGTTAAGGGAAGAAATGGAAATGTTTTCTAGTTAAACAAGCTGTCATTTAGGACTTAATAGCATGTGCGTGTTGTTGAGCCAGCCCACATGCCAGCTGTGCTTTGGGAATAAATGGGCAGGGAAGGGGAAGGGGAGTGTGCAGATCTACTCCAGCACTAGCTTTTTCATTGAAAATCCTGACATTTTGAATTGGTGCCCTAGCTGTTTTAAAACTGGAACTTGGATCAGAAAGTTAATGCAAATGGATTTTCATCCTTGTTTTCAGCTAGGAAAAAGTACAGTTTGCACCCTTGTTTTTTTTTAGTTTATGGGATTAAAACAAGTGAAGAAAATTATATATGTTTTTAATGCTAAAATAAAATGTCAAGGGAGATACCCCATGGCTGCTTGCCTCTTCCACTGAAGGTGAAACTCTAGCTACCATTAGTAATATCTCAAGTCATACATGGAGACCAGAAAAAAGCTCTTCTCTGCTCTTAGATGAGCAGCATATAGGTCAAATGAGCTTGTGAGACCCTGGATTAACTCCAGCAAAGCCCATACATCTTTTTCTGCAGTATCTGGGCATTGATACTGGTTCTATGTCATGCCAGAATAAGTCTTTGAAGACCAACTCCATTACTAAATAAAGTTACCTCAGCAATACTTCAGGAAATGATGTGTTCCTTATGTAAGAGAGCAAAATCTCAATGCAAAACTGCAAGAATAACTGTTAAAAATTATAGTGCTTTATAAAAACTATTATAGGCCCTAAATAAAATCCCTTAGTGCTTGATTAGTCAGTGCTTCTGACTCCTTAGAGCCACTGTAAGTTGTGCTTTGCTGATTATATATCTCATACTGTGTTGTGATCTTCATCCCATAGGAGAAGAGATTAGACAGGACTCATTTCATTCATCAGCAAAAGAAACTTTTGCAGAGGAACTCAACAGCTACTCAGCCATCTACAATGGCTCTGTGCAACGTTTTCAAACCACTGATCCCAGTAGCCTGGTAGAAAATAATTTTTCTGCCAGCTGTCTTCTGCTTTTATGCTCTCAAGGGCTGGCTTGGAAGGTGGTACTGCAGAAGGGGCTGAGAAGGAGAGTGGAATATTGTTGTGAATGTGCTTTGTGGGGAGGAAGTGGGCTCCTTAGCTTCACCAGCCACACCACAGCAGCTTCCTGATTTTGTGACAAGGATGACAAGTCTGCCCCACCCCAGGGAGTGTGAGAAGTGATGGTGGCATGTGCAGATTTTCATACTGTCTTGGCCCCTTCATCTCATGGCATCCCAGGAGATACTTAGGTGTCTAGCCTGGCCAGAGTGACTGCTGTTTGTAAATTTAGCTCCTTATTTTGCAACACAAACACTCAGATGGGTTTTTTCAGGATGTTTTCATGGGCAACATGATGTTCCAGAAAGACTTTTAAGGAACTGCAGTTTAGAGCCAAATTCAGCAACAGCATTAGAAATGGGCAAGTCTTCTAAAGCCAAAAGAACCATGTTTGTATCCATTAGAGAAGAATTGGCTCTTAACATTGACAGAAACATTTTGCCTTGTTGGCCAGAATTAATGACTCCTCTGATGTGTACCAGATCATTTTGTTTGTCATCCCTGGAGTACAGAAAGATTTCAAATAGCTTTAGCAAGATGCTAAAAGATGGAGTGGTTCTCTGCTCCCTAGCAATGAGGCACAAATAATTTTAGTATGTAAAATTGACTGTTGCTTTTTTCCTAACCAAGACAACAAACAATATATCTCTGTGTGCACTATTCTAAAAATATCTCATCTCTGCAAATGTGTCTCTGATGTGGGAGGAGAATGCTTTCAGTTTGCTGCACTCTTTGTGTGAGGCAAGTGAATAAAAACTACCCAGCAAATGCTGAAAGGAAAATTATTTTCCTAACCTTGGAAGGGAAGAGGGAAGCTGATGGACTTGTGCCCTCAGGAGAAGGCTGTCTTTTGGAGAGAGAGGCAGAATCCACCTGTAGTTCTTAGTTACATGCTTCATACATAAAACACCCAGGGTAAGAGGCAATTCTGTTGAGTACTGTATCTAGTGGTTGTATAATGTGCAGTGTGGGAAAAGCCAGTGTGTTCACTGCACCTCTGCTGGTGGTGCCAAAGCAGGGATGCCCAGGACTACCCAGCGGTTGGGTAGGATAAGCATATGTTGAGCTGTATTTCAGGTTCTCAAAGAACATGAAAGTGGAAGCAGTGGTGGGAGAGGATCTTCTCCTTTTAGTTTCTAATGGTTCCCATCTTATGTGAAAGCCATCTTCCAGGAAAAGGCCATAGGCTTGTGTCAAACTGGTTTTTCTTCCAGTGGAAACCACAATGTGGGAAAGGATGAGAGTGCACAGCTAAGGCTCAGTCGGGTGGACACTGAGACACCTCCAAGGTTTAGTTACAAAATAAGTACAACAGCTGACCTAGATGGCAGGTTGATCAGTCAAGGGACCATGACCTATGTCCTAAATCCTAGGACAGCTTACCCTGCCTTCTCCTGGCTCATGTGTCTCTGTCCTGGTGCCAGTGTTCTCTACATGCAGCAAAATGAAGAGTAGGTACAGATGGAGGGCAGAAATTTTATACTGCCCTCTGTGCATCCTCTTGATGCACTTGATTTGGTTGAAGAATGGAAAGAAATTAAGGAAATCAAACCAGAGCAAGCTCTCTCACTGGGATAAGTATGTTCTGAGGGCAAGAAAGATGCTTTGTTGAGCAGGAATCTGCAGGGTGATCTCTGAGGTGCTTCCTCTGTGTATTTGTTCTGCCAGTGGAACATTTGCTTTACATATTACTGACAATACAGGCACAGTCTGTTGACTTTTCCAGATGTTGATTGTCCTGATTTGAAGCTTCTTCCTGTTGTTTTAATTGTTTGTGTGTCTGAATGGTGGGTTAGATGTACTGCTTGTTAAACAAATAATTAAACATTGGGAGCTTTGAAATCCAGTATGTTTAATTAATGAGCTTTGCTCACTTGATGAAAAAGATGTGTACTTAAATCATTACAAAACAAGTATAATTTTTTTTGTAGCGAACTGTTACGACAATTTGAACTGTTTACTAGTTCATTAGTAATTTCTTCATTAAACCTTAAAAAGTCACCAAGCAGAAAATCAAAGCTTCACAGAACATTTGCTGTATTGCCTTGTGTATTGTCTCCCCCCAAATTCTCCATCTATGTGCTTTCTCCAAACTCCTCCTCTGTAAAACCATGCTGCCTTGTATGCTGGGATTAGAGTTAATTATTACTTTTAAGTCTTGCTGTACCTTGGACCAAGGTCTGTGGTGATGCCCTGTGGTGCTAGTGCTGTACAAGTGCCAAAAAAAAAAAAAAAAAAAAAAAAAAAAAAAAAAAAAAAGCAGCTCTTGCTCAGAGGAATTTCTATAGAGCTCATAAATACAAGCATCAGCTGCAATGCCTTGTGACACACTTAATTAACTGCTGCACTGGCTGCTGAAGCTGGAACACTTTGGAAAACTGTATCTGCTGCATCTTGTGGTTTAAGAATTATCTCCCAAGTCTGAATGCATTTTGTAAAGGGCAGAGAGGAAAGCAGAGCCAGACAAGGGTCACTGTCTCCCAGTCTGTGGGGTTTGGATATTAAAATGAGCTGCTGAAGTGGTCCTTTCCCATCGTGCTAGGGTCTCAGGATATGTTGGGGGCCACCATAGTGAGGTGCCCACCTGAGCAGTCTGCCACAAGCTCAGGAAGATTGTGGGAGAGGGTTAAGGCTGGCACATTAGATTTTGATCACCAGAAAAACCATCCACATTTCTGTCACTCCATCTCCCTCCTCTGGGCTCCAGACCCAGCATCATTCCTCTGTGTGGGCCACCTGCAGAGGGAAAGCATCTATGAGAATTTTTAATTAAGTGAGTTTTTTTCCTAAACCAGACAGCTGAATAGCAAGCAGGACACAACTATTCTCTTGTCTCTTACCAGCAGCATGACCTGTGGTAAGGTGAAAGCAAAAGACGGTGAAGTAAGCTCACCTTCCCACATCACAGTCTCCAACACTGCTGAGAAGTCCATTCCATCTCCAATTTTGGGTAGAAATTAGAAGAAGAGGACTTCAGGAATAAAACAAATCCTTCCAAAAGCTAATAAGCACATAGTAGCTTCTTTTCTAAAAGCCATTTGAGCATTTGCTTCAAATGGACCTGTCAGATTCCAACAAGCTTATTGATGAACAAGGCAGTGAAAGAAGGGTCTTCAACCTGAGCTTGGCAGTGGGCTCTAACAAAATCCCCTCCTCTGCACACCAGTGTCTGTTCTGTAACTAGCTGCTGCCCACTGCTGCTGCAGTGCCAGTGCTAAAGCTGCAAAAATCCCCTTTTCTGGCCCACAACAGCTCTTTGGTAATTGAATTGCATCCTGCTCCAGTTTATTAAATCAAACACTGCAGCACCAAGCCTTGCCAATAGCCCCTCTGCCATCATTAAGACATTTCTTTCCAGTGGGGCACTGGAGCTGCTCCTCAGCTGTGTCTGGGAATCATTGACTTCACAGCAGTGGCACTTCTCATCTTTACCCACTAAAAACTCCTGACACTCTTCTGTTAGTACCATTGCAATTCAAAATGTGTCTGTGCTGAGGGGAGTGGTAAGCTTGGAATTCCTGACCTAACCCCTGGCTCTGCCTGTTCCTAATTATCCCACTCTAAAATCTTGGAGTTATGCCTCTAGAGAGGAAAGCAGATAGTGCTGATGAATCCTGAGGCAGGAGTCAAGCTCTGCATTCCTCCTGACTCTTTCTACCACCAGTTGGCCAGGGAGAACATCTCACCCTAGAGTGGTGGTGTCCTCACTAAAATAAAAATGGATCCAAATCATTCCCTTTCCCTCAAAGCTGGAAACATCAAAATATGTGAAAAGCCAAGGTACGAATTCTTCTTGAAAAATTATTGGTCCCTAGGCAGATTTCTCCTGTCCTCTCTCTTTGTTTTATGGCTTTTCCATAATAAATAGGGGGCAAAGGCTGAAAAAACAACATGGTGCATAATTTCTGCTTCCCCATGACTGTAAGCTTTAAGGAACAGCACTGAAATTGGTGAATTTACAGCACCATAGCTGAACTCAGCATTTAACCTGCATTCACCTTATTTTCCATAGCAAAATGTCCCTGCTGAAGGTTGGAGGGTCAGTTCAGTCATCACCTGAGCATCCAGGGTCAGGCTCCACTTTTGTCAGGAGGGTTGAACAATTGGAAAGAGAAACAGATATGTCTACTGTGTGGCTGTTGTAAAAGTTAGTGTTTAGAAGAAAAGCAGTGCAGGTATTGGAGGGTGGGCAGGGTGTGCTGCCACACTCACCCCTCCCTGCAGTGCCTCTGAGGGCTGGCTGCTGAGGGACCCGACAGCTCTCCTCTCTGCCTAATATTCTGCTTGTCTTCTTTACTGCATTTAAGGACAGATTTCTTCAGCTCTGATGTGGCCCCACAGCCTCAGCAAAAAAGCTGCTTTGTCTTCCTGTGCAGGCAGTCAGTATTATTTTATCCAGAGAGATGTGTAGTTTTGGAGGATCTGTAATCATAAGTGGAATCGTGCTCTGAAGTCATGCTTTCTGACAGGACTAAGTTTTTGTTCTTGACTCCAATGGCAGAAGCTGCAGTCTGAGCACACTCATGCCAAAAATAGAGGGAAAAATTTAATAACTATGACATATTGGACCGCATCATCACAGCCTTTATTCAGATTTTTGAGCAAAGTATGTTATTTTGCAGTGGTGTGTTTGGTTGGAAATGGAAGCTTAAACCTCCTAATTCTAGATTTGTAACCTGAAAATACGTGGTTTGGATTCCTACTTTTAAAGACTCATGGAAAGGGTGCCTGTGATTAGGTCAGTACACACAGCCTGAAATGATCACTGAGCCACTGCACAAACACAGTACTAGCAGTGAACCACACAAGCTGGGTGTGAAGCCAGATAGATGTGAAACAGTTTAAAAGGTTTTGGATGCTGAGTGTGCCGTGGGGATGTGCACCAGCAGTCACAGCTCTATGCACTGCACCTCACACTGCCCTGTTGAAACCAGGGGCCCCCCGTGGGAATGCTGTGATGAGGAGCTCATGGAGCTATGATTCTTGGCACACTTCTCTGTGGTCACCCTTGGCATTGTGTCACTTGGGTGTGGAGCAGTCTCTGGTTAGTTCCAATTGCTGGGGGAAGGTGGCTCCCCTCCTCCTGCACCCACTGTTTTGCCACTGACACTGTGGAGTCACTACAGCAGATTCATTCCCAGCAAAACCCAAAGCTAATATCTTTACATCAAGGATGAACGTGACCTTTCATTCCTAATAGCTCTAAAGGCAAAAGATTAGAGAAAAATATGTTAATATTCTTGACTATTGATGTTTGGTTGTGCAAATATCTTTCATCTGATAGAAGGATTCCTCACCCCTCAGTTTTGTCAGCTGTGGGATTCAAACTTGCAATATACTTATTCACTGGGGGAACAAGTTTGGTTTCTTGGAGGGGTAGAATGGAAAATAGTAAAATAAAAGACCATGACCTAGCAATGCCTCCTGGCTAACCTTGTGCAAGGGGCAAGGATAGTATCAAAGCAAAGACTTGCATGGCTTTCTTGTCCCACACATACAGACAAACTGCTGCTCAGGCTTTGCTCTGTGCCATTTGAGTGGGGAACAGTAGTTTAGTATTTAAAACCAGGGTTAAAAGGGGGTCATTATTAAATCTATTATTAAATTAAGTTATTAATAAAAAAACCCAAACCCTGGAAAAATTCAAAGAGGAATTTGTCACAGCATTGCACAGGTATTTCTTGGATTCTGCAATCATTACTTTGACTGTTACAAGCAGTGTCACTGTTATGTGGTAGGAGCAGGGGTAACTCTCCACACTGAGAGCCAAGGAGGCTTTCCAGACCTGCCTCTGTCTCATCCAAAAATAGACCAAAGACTCACAGTTCCAGAGCAAGGAGTCATGGCCCATTTACAGACCTGGGCCACGGGAGTTTGCTGTCTCTGCTTGCTCAGCTGTCTGAGCACTGAAGAAAAGGAGAAACTAGAAGAAAGTGAGGCAGCACTGGAGAAAATAAAACCTGAAGTGCAGAACTCTGTTAGGGAAAATGTTCCTCTCTCTGGACTGTTCAACTCATATTAACCTGCTACATTTGAAGTTGAATAGTAGGCAGAGATAACACATTTGAGGACCATAAAGTGAGTGGACTGGATGTGTGTAAAAGTTGTAAGAAGCTCACTTTCCATCTGTAACAAAAACCAGTTTAAAATTAATGATTCCTTTAACCACACACCATTTCCCTTCTGGAGATTATAATGACTCGTATTTTAATTTGCTCTTGGATTTGTTTCTGGTCACTGATCCATGGAGGATGCTTGCTGCAGCGTATTTTAGCAGGAATTAGAATGTGTGCATGGAAAGCAGAACTGGTAATATGTTATTTATGATTGATCAGCATGATATGTATGGGGTTTTTTGACAGCCAGTGTGGCTGATTGCAGCCTTCACTACCAAAAGACCCAGCCTGAAATCACCTGACAGTACAAAAAACCAAGTTTGGGGTTCAGTTTTTCCTAGATGGAGTGAATTTAGTCCAGCTTTTAGTTGGAAGTTCTACCTAATTTGCAGGGTGATTTTTTTAAGTGGCTTACAAGAAAGTTGAGACCTACTGATTTCCACTGGTATGACTGCTGCCAGCAGATGTAACTACCTTTATGGCTGTGTCAGCAGTGCTCTTCTTTGCTGATCACTGGAAGGGGGAACCATCCAGCATGTCAACAATTATCAGCTTCACCTCCTTTAACAAGTCATTGTCCCTTTGTGTCTATAAATGTGCTCAGTGCCCATGGGAGAAAGCTTAAGGAGACACTCCACAGGAGGGAGATGTTTAAGACCCTCCTATACCCTAACCCATAGGGTGGGATGCATTTTCCTCTTCACAAATTTCCTTAACAGCCTGCATGGAATAGAAACAAGCAAAGGGGCTGTTTCTAAGGACAAATCCTATTTGTGATAGAAAATAACATGCATGTGTGGTCAGGTAAATATGCAAACTGCTTCCCCAAGGTGGTATTAATTTCAAGCCTTGGGAAGCACAAAATTGCCTAGGGCTGTGTTGGTGGTGATGCTGGCTCCACCTCTGCCAGGGATGCCACTGTTCCCATGGCAACTCACCATCTCCCATTTTAATCTTCCTCTTCCCTTCCATTAGGCAAGATAATTCCCAGATACAGAGTGAGGAAACAGTGTCCAGGTGTGGTATAGTTTGCATTAACACTTGTTTAGGAGGAGGATGCCACTGCAGGCTATTACAGCCTCCATCACTTGACCCCTTGCCTCTCGCAGAGAAGTTTTCCAGCCCACCCTGTGCTGCAGGGTATCATGAAAAAAAGCAGGAGTGTGAGGCCTATGCACTTTCAGGACCTGGATAAGGCAGTGTCCATAGTCCCTTAAGTTTATAGCAATTCAGAATCTTCAGAATCCTTCTTGCCAAGACGCTCCACAGCAGTTACAGCTGTACAGTGAGCCACCAGACCCAAAGCATATGATCCCTGAGGCAAATCCCCATTTCCCAGGATACAGTGACCCATCAGCAAGGCAAGACAGCCCTTCCTCACCCTGATATTGGAAGTTGCAAGAAGTAAAATCTTGCAGTAAATCAGTATTCCTGGTTTTGAAGAGCAGATAGTAACATGGGGGAATAGAAGTTGTAATTTAGAGGCCCCTTACAACCCCTTAACATTCTATGATTCTATTATGGTTTTGGGGTTTTTTTAGAGTCAGGTATGTAGGCAGGATGTACAGGACAGTATGGCATTTGACAGCTTTGTGTAGCTTCCTTTGCATTTCTGCAGCAGTTTTTTCTGTTGAGAGATGACTGCAGGAAGAAGGTCAAGTTTAGGACCTAAACAGTCCAACAGGCTTATTTCTGCCAGGTCCTTTCTTGACTGTAACCACTGCTTCAAATGACTTAGCTGTGTGCTCTCCTTTTCCCCTGCAGTTGGCCATGGGCAGAGTGAGGGTGATCGTATGGTTGTCTCAGATTTCCACATTTTCATCAGGGACAGCTTGCAGCACATTGATCTCATGAAGAAAGAGCACCCTGAACTGCCTGTTCTCATCCTGGGGCACTCCATGGTAAGCATCATCCCCTACCCCTCCCAGCAGCATCCAGGACATGTGTCATAGTCTGGTGATACTCATGTGGATGACAGGAAATAACTTATTCCACAGCAGGAAAACAAAACTACAAGGAACCTTCCCTTCCTCTTAATTCACTGACTGATTTGCCAGCATGCTATAATCCTGAGATCTGCTTGAGTAAAGACAGTCCTTTACTTTTCCACCCCTACTATGGCCCTAATTAGTGCCATTTGCAACAACAAGGCTGTTTTTAAACACGACCATTCATTCCTGTGGCTATGTGGTAAGTCTCACCAGCTCCCTGCAGCATTGGTCTTCTCCTTTCATTTTAACCAGTAACCAGGAGGTTAAGCCCTCCAAAGCTTTGTGAGCAGCATGGGGATGAAACATGAAAATACCCTGTACCCTCATTCTGTTAAACAACCTAAGAGGAAAATGTACCAGGGATTAAGGCTGCAAAAACAAAGGCACTGATTTGGTGAACAGATCTGAAGCCTGATTCCGACAGCACGAGCCAAATCCCTTTATTCAAGCTACCAGTATTCCCACTGATGTCATTGATCTGCCCTCCCTGCCTTCCCAGAAGAGAGGAAAATGAATAAGTACTTTGGGAGTCAGTCCATGCTCAGATAAATAAGTGTTCTTGCATAACAAGGCATGGCATGCTCTGAAGGGCTCCTGCACTCCAAAGCCACTGTAACAAGGAGCAGTTTTCCAGTGAGGTCTTTGAGATGCTTCTCGCTGCTGCTCCATTTAACAAGCCCCTGATTCTCCAGCAGTGTGGAAGTTCACTAAATATTTCCCTTGGCAACTAATCCTCTGCAAACTTTCCCAAGTAAGCCCACTGGATCTCTTCCACCTACAGCCCTCGCCATCAGCTCCTGTCCTCATGTGGGATGGCTCAGTCTGGTTGTCATTCAGCTCTGGACCATGGGCTGGGTGTTTGCTGCCAGGCCCTTGGCACAGCACTGTGGGGCTGGAGGGGCTGGGCACACTGAGAAGGAGAGTATTTGATTCCCATTAATTAGTGAAGATTTTCACATGCCAGTGGCAGCATTGCTGTTGCCCAGGTTACCAGTGGCACAGCACGGAGCAAGCCTGGCTTCACAGCATCTTCCTGATGCTGCACCAGTCTGTCAAGCTGATAAACCTCAACTTATTTTTCAAGTCCCACCTGAACTACCACTTCAGACATTTTCTTCTTACTTCTTAGTCCTTTTAAGTAAGGAGGACACAAGGCATCTCATGGAGCTGATGGATATTGCATGGAGAGTTGACTTCAGTGTGACATGAGGGTTTATAGGATAAGAACAGAAACCAGATCTCTTATCCCCCACAAAAACCAGCCACTTCCAGTTCTTCAACTCCTCCAACCTTCCTTGCTGACCACGCTGCACTTTCAGTGGGGCAGAAGTAATTGTTTGCTTGGACTAAACCCCTTCCAGTAACAGGATTACTATACAAACAAGATGTTGGCACCTGTATTAAGCTGTGGGCTGTTATTTTGCATTGCAGGGGGGAGCCATCTCCATTCTGACAGCTAGTGAGCGACCCAGTGAGTTTTCAGGCATGCTGTTAATCTCTCCTTTAGTGGTAGCCAGCCCAGAAGTCGCTACTCCCATCAAGGTAAGAGCAAACCCGCGTTGCACATGGTCACCTTGCTCTTCTGCAGAAGGAAAAGCGTTAAGACCTCTGGCCTTGAAATGCAAAACCCTGCTGGGGTCTGAGCCCCCCAGATGCCAGTCAATACTTCTCTTCTAAGTGCCTCCCCCACAGTTCTACCTGCTTTTCAGAGGGGAAGTGAATCCTGAACCTGTCCAGAAAAACCTATTTAAGCAAGAGATGGGTACTGGTGGTAGCAGACTGTGCTTTCTTCACCTCACCCTGTGGCAGCCCACACAATGCCTTCCTTTCCCTTCCTCTCCTACAGCTTTCTTCCTGACTCATGCAGAGTCTGGTATAGTTGCAACACAGGCTGCTAGCTAAGTCAGGCCAGGGTTATTTTTGGTATTTGGGGGATGACCAATTTCTGAACAGAACTAGAGCTTCTGAGTCCCAGAAGTCTTTTATGAGCCTCAAAAGAAGCTTCCAGCTAAAGCATCACTGCCCCAACTGCATCCCCTTTGGCTTGGGACCATAACTGGTTCTTGTCCAGACCATCTCTTTTGGTTTGCATTTAGGCTTTATCCCTACTCCCATTCACATCTGCCCTCCAGAGCTATTTCTGATCCACAACTGCATTGCCCAGTTTGCCCTTCCCCAGGGAAGTTCTGCAAAGCAACTCGGCCTCAGCTTTCTCTTCCTTTTTGCATTTTTAAAAGAATAAACAACAATCCTAAAAGAAGCTGGAAGCAAAGGGAAGGAGCAGCTAAACCAGCAGGAAGGACAGAGTCTCTAATTCCCACAAGACTCCTTCCTTTATCCTTTCTCCTTAGACACTTCTCCTCGGGCTAGCTTCTTGTTTAAATTTACTTCTAAGTTATTTCTCTTTTTTTTTTTTCCTTCTGTGAAGACGGAGACAAATTGCCTCAGCTTTCAGTATAATCCTGTCCCACATTCTGCTGTAACCAAAGCCATCTATGGACCAAAACATTGCAAGCACCAAAAAGGGTGCTTTCTAACCACCTCTTTTCCAACTGAAGAAAATACATTAAGGCCTCTCGCCTTAAGATGCATGACCCTGCTGAGATCTGCACCACCTGGATGCTAGTCAATATTTTCCTTCTAAGTGCCTTCCCATAGTCTAATTTTAAGAGGATAAGTGAATCCTGAAGTCATCCAGTCCAAGTAAACTTATTTAAATAGGAGTCAGAGTACCAAAGTCTGGTTTTAGGAGGCTAGTTACTGATTCTTCATGAGTGAGACTACATCTGGCATAAATGTCCCATGACCACCAGTGCCCCTGCTTCTTCTTTCCTGGGAAAGTGAAAAAGAATAACTATTAAGAAAAAAACAATAAGAAGTCTGAATATGAGAGAGACTGTTAGCCTTTTCTTTCCAGACAAGGAAAATAGAGAAAGATTGCTATAGCTTTACCATTTGTTAGATGATAAACCCTTTTTGAAACAAGGACTCCCCAGTTCTGTGGGAACTAGCATTACTGTAGTCTGTTTTGTTGCAGATGTTGCTTTGTTTCCCTGTAAGAAATAAATGCAATGATGCATTATTTAGATAGGAAATCCTAATCTCTAACTGAAGTATTTTGGAGGTGTTTATACAGTCTCTTTCCTAGAAGTCTCTCACATGCAGTATTACAAGAGCACAGTCAGTTTCTTTCTCTTTCAAATCTATTGTTGCATCTCAAAACTGATAAAAAATTAATTATTCCTGAAATAGCTCTGCTCTGTCACACTCAGTTGAAATAATTTTGTGAGTTGAAAATGTATTTTTAAGAGGAAGGATTGAAAACAAGCAGAGTATTCCTGAATAAGCCACATTTTCCCATAAAGCTGTGTGGTTTTTTTTCCTGAGAGTAAAAAAACATTTCATGGTGATTGTGCTTCTGAGGAACAAAGGCTTTGTTTTCCCTTGGAACCGGTACGACTTCTCAGCCCCAGGCCATTTCCCAAGGACCATTGCATTCATCCCTTTGCTGGGGAAGTTTCCAGCTGAGCAAGAATTTACCTTGGCCTGCAGAAATGAAGGCTCAAAACAACAATAACAGCGAGCCAGATGACACACTGGGTCCTTCAGACCCTCTTAGAAATACCTTCCCTGACTGCTGAGCCAGCTCTGGCACCAGCAGAAGCACAGCATGTTTGCAGACTCTGTGCAGGAAGAACAAATGATGCTCTTTGCAGAAACACAATTTTACCAGTGCCCTATAAATCCTGTGTCCAGTTGCAAATCCAGTAGAGCGAGAGGGATCTTGCTGCCTTCCCATTTTTCTTCTCAAATGACCTGGACAAAATTCAGTTCTGAATCATTGCAGTTTCAAAGGCTGTAGAGGTAGGAGTCACACATGTTGGCAAAGGGCAGAGCAGGGGTGACAGAGCATCTCCCTCTGCTATTTCTGCTATTGAAAGCTTTGAAATCAGGTGGGCAGGACAACCCCTTAGGAAATACTCCCTGGTGTTTAATCCTGTACTGACCCTCAGCCTATTGTTTAAGGACTCACTAAAAATATTCTCTATTTACCTTTTGTGTTTTCCATTTCATTGCTGTTGCTTTCCGGGCATCATGTTGTTCTCTGTTTTTCAGTCTGAATCTGCACCCAGTAACACTGCAAAGGACTTTACCTAAGGTGTAATCAAACTGGAAGAAAGTACTATATTAAAACTACTATATTAAGATTTTTTTTTCTTTATTCCTTTATTCTGCCCAGTTTAGCAGAGATGATAGTCATCAGGTTCAGAGTCCATAATCCTGCCTAGGATACATGAAGATCCATAGCTGAAATCATCACTGCCTGGAGTTAACATGAAATGAGGAAAACCCCATTCCTTCTTGGATCATCATAAGCTCATACCTGCATTGTTGTGTAGAAAAAGTTAATTTTGCTGACACAATGTCATAGCCAGTGAGGGGCTCAGAATACTGGCAGACAGTGACACTGGTTCCTACTCATATCTACCCCAAGGTACACACGTGTTCCCAAACATGCTATGAGTCCTTACTGCTTTTTACTCCTCAATGGCTGACTTCAATCTTGTGTTATTCCTCTAATATCATAATTAATCTGGCATGTGTCATCTGTGATCTGAAGTGCCAGGGAGTGCTTCAGAAATGATTAGGTGTCTTCAGAAACATAGGGCATAGGGGACAGCCTACCTCCAAGTGTTAGCTGTGAACAACACAGGGCCATAAACCAGACCAGGGAACACTAACTGTGTCTTTTTTGACTTAAGCATTGATCACTCAATTAAAGGCAGCTATCAAAGATCAGAGCAGAATTCTGGTATCAATGTGCTTGTAGTGCTATTGAAATGAAAGATGCTACCCTTTCTTCTACCAGTAGTTTCCAGCCTGGGCTGCTCAATGCTTTTGTGTGTTGTTCCCAGTAGACATGAGAGCAATGGATTCTCTTAGCCAATGCATGCACACTTGGCTGTTGTTTATTTACAGGTTCCCCAGAGAATACACTTATCAAAATGAGTGCAGCCTAGGCAACAGCTGCAAATGGAACTCAACATCACTTACCCACCGCAGCCTGAAATCAGAACTGTGGCAGCAAGGAAAGGGCAATAAAACACTAAAACCCAGCCCTCTAAGAGTTGGAAATCACCTTTTCCTATCAAAGTACTTAACTAAGGCCTTTCAGAAATTAACTTAAGAATGAGGAAAAGACACAGTACAATGAAGTTGTGCTGCTGCATGTGGACAGACAGCTGACGGCATTTCAGTCTAGCACACCCACTCCCTGCTCCCAGCAGCAGTTTAAACACTTTTCTCATTAAGAGAAATGTTTTAAATATAGGACAGATCTTTATCCAGAGTTAGCTGACAATTCTCAACTATTTAACTCCTGTGCTCGTTTCCATCAGCTCAGGATTTGGGCCTCTATGTTCCCTCTCTTCCTCTAACTGGCTCTTTGACTGCTTCCTTTCCTCTCCCACAGGTTTTTGCAGCGAAAGTGCTCAACTTTGTGCTCCCAAACCTATCACTGGGATCGATAGATCCAAATGCAATTTCCCGGAACAAGAAAGAGGTGAGAACCTTAAAGGCCATTTCAAGTCACTGCATAGTTGGTATCTTGTCCAAGTCCTGCCTTTTTTCTTTTAGAAAAACCCACAAGTGTTCTGCTAAATCAGGAGGGCAAAATCTGTGCTGGTGTAGAAAGGTGACATATGTCTGAAGCCAGTGGAACTGACTGCTCACAGAAGACTTTGGGAAACCAGCTTCTCTTCCCTGTGGTGTGCCTTGCACCCACAGCTGCTCTGGGTACCAGACATGACTGCTATGGGTGCAGTGGGAAGCATGTGGGAGCCATGTCTTTGTCTCTGCTGCACCACCACCACTCATTACAGCAGCAAAACCCAACTCAGGTAGCAAACACACTGCTAAAGTCAACTCTTCCACCCCTGCTCTTTGTGGTGACATCCTGCAAAACCCTACAGTCCTGGAGATTGGTTTTTCTGCTTCCAAACCAGGATCACATTGTGCCAGATGCATTCAAGCAGAGGAAAAGATCATGCTTGAACCAAAGAACTTGTTACAAGGTCTCCTGGATCATACTCTGACTCTGCTACAGCCTTTCCAAACAAATAATATATTCATGCTGCACCCAAGAATAATACTTTAAGGAGCTGCAATTGAAGCAGCTGTTGTAACAACACTGCTCCAGACTCACCACTGTGAATGTGCATGGAACTGTCCCAGGGTTGAGTTTTTATTGTGCCACAATAGCCAGGGACTCATTTCCCATTCATGCTCACTCCTGGTAATAACTGTGTCAGCCTATTCATGACTGCAAAAACAGGTGTAATTGCTGCAACACCACCTAATGAGGGTTTTCCTTCTCACCATTCTGGGAGCAGTGAAAGGAGAGAGTCACAAACTGTAAGTGAATGAAGGTGCTTGGGCTAGATCCAGAACTTGGTGTATTTCAGAAAGCACAATTTTTCTTGAATTATAGAGAATGGTGCTCACGGGTGTCTCAAGAGCTTAGCTGGTGCAAAGTGGTCACTTGTTCCTGTGCTCCCATCTCACTGACAAATGCTGTAATTTTCCCTTCTGTTCATGCAATGGTTCATACCTCAACTAGGAATTAATAAATTGCCTTTCTCTGGAGAGGCAGCTTGACTAGCATTAGAATTGAAGCTGAAAGGATCAGGTGCAGAGATGGTGCCAGCATCTGTGTGAGTGCAGTGCATTTGTCCTCAGCATATCCCACATCTTTGGCTCACCTATTCAGAAAACTGAAAAGCAAAGAGTTTCCCAGAATAGCCTCAAGGCTCAGGGTTATTTCTTGGCACTGCCAGAGGGGTTTTTGTTCCAATGACTTTCAGGTCACTTGTCCTTGAACAGAGCCTAAGATTTCACTGTGTTGGAGGTGGAAAGATCCAAGGAGCTGAGGAAAAGAAGACAGGACTAGCACAGAGTGAGATCATGTGCATCTGCTGATGCACCGTGTGACATATGCTCAAAAGTACCATATGAGGCTGCACAAAATATATGCTTGGGAAGAAGGCTGACTCCAATCTAGCTATAGAAACCTGTTCTTAATTACATTCAGCTGCCATGACTTGTTGCATATAATTCAGAGAAAAAGTTTAAATTAGACAATTGATTCATTAAAATGACACGGAGGAAAGTTTTCACATCTACGTTGTATTTAGAGGATAAAAGCAATCAGTGCTCTGAAGAAGGAGAGGAATTGAAAAGCTTTATTCCCTACTTGAAGAGTGAGTGTATCTGAGATGTGTGGGTCTTTACCTGCTTCTGCACTGTTTTGTTATATGACATCTGAACTCTGCTCCAGCTGCATTTAAAGGATGTTTTAAATTTAAAACATTTAAGGATGTATCAAATACACCTCCAAGAGCTGGATCCTCTGCTGGAAGATGCTACTGCTGCACTCAATAGCTTTGTAGGAGAAAAGTGATGATGTAGGGACATCCTGAATAATAATAATAATACATTTAGGAAAGTGTCAGAGAGCTCCTGAAATTGGTGCACAGTATTGACTGAGCACTTCCGTGTTGTGGTGATGTTGGGAATCACCACAGCAACCTCTGGACACACTTTATAATAAATGCTATTGTGTTGTCTTTCTAACCACGTATTTGCTGCTGCTTTGTCTGCTCTGTGATGCTTCAAGTCTCTAAAGCTTCCTTAGAGCATTGTTTTTCCTCTGCCCTTTCCATGGAGCAAGAGAGAGCCTTTTTGCATTGGATAAAGGTGTAGGTCTGCTTCATTAGAGCCTGCCTATAATGGAGACATCTTCCAAATGAGACACCCTTGTGCTGCATCCTTGTCTATACGTGAGCACACAGCTGACAAAGCAGCTGTGGGTAATGATGTAAAGTGCTTTCCTGACCCCCTTCAAGCAGCAGAATTTGAGGCTCCAGGCACTTACTGAAGATAAGACAGCATTTTGGTCCTCTGGCTGCCTCTAAGCACATTCCACCCTCCTTTTGGATTCAAGACACTCAGATTTAAAGCGTACAATGTGCTGGAAACATCCATTATTTATATGCTACACATACTCTCCTGCCAAACCAGCTTTCTATTCACTAGAAATATTTTTGGGACAACATCCAAGAATTTCCTAATGAGTTTGTGTTCCCAGAAAGCTGTCTTCAGGGTGTGGGGACTAAAACACAGAATGATATAGAGACATTTGATGTTTACTGTATCAAACATGAGAGAAAAAAGAGAGCAAGAAGCAACCTTAAAAACCAGTCCTGTTATTCCAAGAAGGAATGACATCACAGTGGCAGGAACCTTTTTACCCCACTAGTCTATGTTAGCTGCTGTTGATTTAGTAGAATGGTTCCCCTGACTTGAGGTTTGTTCCTGCCAAGTCCACATAGGACGAGGTTGCAAGAGGAGGTGCAGACCTCTAAACAGGTCAATGTAATGCAGCAACCTAATGGTTGCTTCTGTTTTAGAATTACATAAAGATAAAAAGAGCTGTTTTGAGAGACCCTGGATAGCCTTCACCTGACAGTGTCTGGAAGGAGCTACTGACTCTCCTGGGATCACCTTCTGTTCTTGCCCCCTGTCTCAGAGCTTGGTGCAGCAACAGCAGTTTTGGGCTTGAAGGGTTTGCGGATTGTAGCCTGCAAAATATAAAGCCCATTCCTGTCTTTCCTCCTTCCCCAGAGAGCTGGTGCTTGGCACTCACCCCATCACCCCATGCACTGAGCATTAATTCTGACAAGGATTCCCGTTCATTGACCAGGATGCTGCCCCTGCAGTCCTGATCATTTTGGGCTGGGACTGGGTTTGGTCTTTTTTTTTTCTCCTGCCATCATCTACACAAAAATATTTGTTGGCTGCTCAGTAGCTAAAAAATCCTTGTTCTTTCAGACAACAAGAGAAAGAAAGAAACCCTTTAGGTCATTCTTCTAGCATTTATGGGGCTGGGAAGGGGGCCAGGTTACATGAATTCATCAACACTGTTTTACTCCATGGGAAGGGACCTTCTGTCAATGTATCCACTTATCCCTCCTGAATGCACCTGCAAAAACTTTATTTATTGAATTCAATATAAAAAGCAAACCATAAACCCACCAAACTGAAAAATAATAAAACCCACCCATCTCAAAACTGTGTTGCTTTAGCACAACACTGTGACTTAGGCCCAGATTAGGCTGAAGCCAATTGCTAACTAGCCAATGCAACACAGTGGTTTTGCTCAAAATGCTAATGAAAAGTCACCATGTTCGGCTGAGCATGTCAGCTGCCAACAGGGAGAGTGAGCTGCACCCCGTGAGCTACTTGGTATTCTGAAAGTCAAAGCTGAATATTTTCCATGAGCACATTCACAAGGGAACAATTTCTTCTAAACACAGGCGGCTTCTTGCCCTGTTTGAAGAATTTTGGAGAGCAGGGAAGGTACAGCTGAACAGTGTAGGGGATGAAAGATGCAGATGGAGGTTTCTGCACCAACAAGCTGGTTGGGCACTGGGGTGGTCCGTGTGCAGCCAAAAGGACTGTGAGCTGTTCAGTCTCTGCTTTCCAGGGCCATCAGCAGGAGAAGAGGATGTTTACAACGTCTCAATGTTTTAACCACAGTCTCATCTTTGCAGTTGCCTCTTACAAGCGGTTTTCCAGACCATCAGCACTCACATACTTCTTTGAAAGGGAGATACCATGTGTAATATCCTAATATGATGAGCTGTGATGATTATCTTTGTCTCCCTGCCAAAAATTATCCCTCACTTCAGAGCAGCCATAATCTTGCACAGAGACCAAAATACAACAATGGCCTTAATCAAATCCACCACTTCTAAGGATCCCTAAGTGATTTCTATGACAACTTGGATTTTTTTAGTCCAACTCCAACAAAAAGTGAAGTGGCTGTACAGCTGTGTTTCCCTGGACCACCCTCACTGTGGGCTGGGTCTGAATGGTGTCAGTCACTAATAGTCCCAAATTTCCCCCTACATGTTTCTCTAGCTGCATGTAGGGGTAGGAACCATGGATTCAAGAAGTGGGACATGGTGGGGACTGGAAATAAGTAAGTGATGGGGAAAGACTTGTGAGCACCAGAGTGCCTCACTGCCACCTCCATTTCCAGTGCTTTGTGCTCCAGCACATTTGAGATGACAACAGGGGAAGCTGGCTTCAAACCCTCTGGTAAGTGAATGCATCCAGATGGGAAAGCTCCATCGTGTACTGTTCTGCCACCCTGAGAATCTCATCTCATGGTGAATTGAAGACAGAATCCACCCCCAAAATCTTTCTGTCCACACTGTCCTACAGCCTGCCTGTGCCTACACCTACACATGGCTATATGTGCTTGGGTGGCCTCTTGGGTCACCTCCTACCCGTAGTCTCCTCAGGGCAGGCACAGGCAGAAGCAAAAGGACCTCAAGTTAATGCCTTCAAGGTAGAATTTGAACAGACTCCACTGCCTGTGAGGAGAGGAGGAGACTGTTTTCAGCTAACCTATAAATAACCATCATTTCTATAAACATCTGCCAGGGTTGGGAGAAACTGGAGGCTGTGCCAGAGACTAGCCCATAATCAAAGCATTCTGGCAAATATTGCGATAGTGGTGTCTGTGTGGGACGTCTCCATGTACAGTATACAAATATTTACTGTAGATTTGCCTGCTGCAGTAACTACTCCTTCCTAGCAACTTTATACACCAGCTCTTGAGCATTTTTATCCCCTCACAATCTGGCTGAGTAAGTTGTTGACTAGGTTTTTTTTGCCTACCACCTAATACCCTAATTTGCTCCCTTGTCTGTCACACCTTGCAGCCAGAGATGACCCCTTGGCTTTGCAGTCACCGCTGTCAGTTATCTGTAGGTGTAGGTCATGGTCACCACCCCCAGACAGGGAAAGAGAACATTTGAGCCCTCAGCAGAGATGATAATGGCCTGGAGAACATCAGTTTTCAAGTAACACAGTCTGAAGAACTCTCTGTAGAAGAAATGTCACATTGAAATGACAGAAGGGCACAGCAGAGGAGAAAAATGCAGGCAGCTGCCCCTGTGGGAATGGTCTTTGTCCAACACTGGTTGTTGCCCTGTGGGAGCTCCTTTCAAAAAGCTCTGGCTTGAATATTTTCTAGTGGTGTAAGAGAGAAATATGCAGCAAAGAGCATATCAGGTTGTGTGAGCAGTGCTGGTAAGCCACAGTACCCTGACCTTGACTCTGATGGCTGGATGTCCTGAGAGTATGGAATCACTGTGCAAGCCAAGGGAAGACTCTTCACTGCCAGACTGATCTGCTTTTTCTCATATGCATGAAATATTGCTAATCTTAAATTACCTCTTTCTCCCTGCCAGATGGAGTCTTACACCTCTGATCCCTTGGTCTACCATGGTGGCATGAAGGTCTCCTTTGTCATCCAGCTGATGAATGCCATTGCCAGAATTGAGCGAGCCCTGCCCAAGCTGACTTTGCCCATCCTGGTGCTACACGGCTCCTCCGACAAGCTCTGTGATATCAGGGGCTCTTATCTGCTGATGGACACAGTGCAGAGTCAGGACAAAACACTCAAGGTCCTCTTGCTTTCTTGGCTGTTAGGAGATTATGCTGTCAGTGTTGGCCTGAGCATGAGTGACTCTGAGGGGTAGGGAGCCTGCTGACCTCCAGAGAGCTGGGCAGGTGACAGCCCCTTTCACCTGGAGGTAGCCGAAGCTCAGACCTCCCTGGGCTCAGTGTGGTGGCCTTTCATCAGCTACACCCGGGGCCAGGGGATGGTGGGTGATCTCCAGGCCTGCCCCAGTGCTGGCTGTGTGCCTAGAGGCTGTCTTGGACATGAAGCAGCTTGATGTAGAAGTCGAGCAAGGCTCATAAGCAAGTAAAGTGTTGACCCAAAAAGCTCTTCTTAACAATGCTAACTGTGCAAGCACCAGCCTTAGCTCATGTAAGGCTCGTGCAAAAGTGCAGGAAGGTCTTTCCAAAATGCTGGACAACAAAAGCCACTTCACATCTGCTCATTTCAAGAGAACCAGAGCTGATTAACCAATTGTTAGCACATGAATAAACCTGAAAGAGAGACTGGGAGACCAAGGAAAAGCTTTTGTCATCAGAAAAATAACTGGATAATGTGAGCATAAAGGGAGTAAAATTGCACAAGGCATGATGGGAATATCCCCCATTGGCCTTTACACTCCAGGGGCATGATAAGTATTTCCTCCTCCTTAGTGGGATAAGAAGCAAGAAATGTATGAGGCTGGGACATGCATTATGTTCCTAAAGGGCAGCAGGGTTCTCTGGTACCCACAGATGTCTGGCAGCAATGCCAACACCTTCCTGCTTGTTGAGGGCCAGCACCACCAGTGGCATCTCCTTGATTTCATAACCTGCTGCATCTCAGAAAAAAACTGCCAAGTGGTGGGCAGGATGTGTTGGACCTGGGTGTTGATGAGAGGGGACTGAAGGCTGTTTTGCTAAGGCAGATTTATTTTTTCTGTGCTAATCTCTACTTCTCCCTGGTTTCAGGTATATGAGGAAGCCTATCATGCCCTCCACAAAGAGCTGCCTGAGGTCTCTACCTCTGTCTTCACAGAAATACTGACATGGATTGGCCAGAAGGTCTCAGCAGCTGGGGAAACCAGCCATAATTAAGAGCAATTGCATTTGCAGGTCTTACTGTGTTTTCTTGTAAAAGATGTTTTTCTTACTAGAAATCTCTTGGGGAAAGAGCTAACATGGAGAGACTCTTGGAATATTTTATCACACACAGCATAAAGGAGGGCAGGGGGAGAGGCTCAGGGTAGGGCATTATTTGCTGATGTAAATGGCCACTGCTCTAATCTGGAGAAGAATTGATAGCTGTGGGATGCCCTTCACCCACCAAACTTTCTCCACGGCTTCCCCTTCTCTGCTTTTGCTGTGGTGACTGGAGTGTGTTTATACTGCAATACTTATTGGTAAAAGAAATCAGTATCTTCCACTTCATGGTTTTGATGCCAGGTGCATCCCTTGTCCCCACCATCCAGTACCTTAAAAACCCTGGTCCTTGACAGGAGAGCACTAACAAAGGTGCTGGGTGATGAGGAGAGGCTGGAGATGGAGTTGGCAGCTCTCTGAAGCTGAAAGGCTGATTTTCAATATCAGACCCCTTTGGATACTACCTTTTTAGGCAGACCAGGCCAGGGGAGAGCATAGAGATGCCTCCCCACCTCCCTGCACATCCTCTGTGAGTTTGCACTCGGGGAAAGCGTGTTGATCAGTGCTTTGATTTTCATCATCCAAGAAGCATCCCAGAGGGAAAAGCAGGAATGTGTAATCAAACCCACTTAGCACATACAATTCCCATGCTTTTCCCCACATCAAACCCCTTCTCCTCTGCAAGATGAACTATTGTGTAAATATTCCTAGGGACAGGGGGTTTTCCTTTCTTTTTTTTTCCCTCTCCTTTTTTTTTTCTTTTTTTTTTGGAATTAATTACTTGTGCTACTGAAACTGAAAAAGCAAAGTTATAAAAGAATATAGTAATATAATATATGATATATATAGAGGTGTCTGGAAGCTGGCAAAGAAATGGGAAGAGAGTAAGGAAGGAGTTAATGATTCCTTCTCTTGGCAAGGAACAGTATTGTCCTACCAGGATCCGGTCCTCTCACCATAACTTTACAGTCATAATCTGTTGTTTTTCTTCATCAATTGGAAAATGTCCTGAAAATAATGCTAGAGAGAAGTGCAGAGCATCTGGTGGGTGGGGAGTAGCAGTGGGTGTCCTCATGGTCCACTGATTTAGCATGAGACCCACAGCATGAGCAGAGATCCTGTCCAAGCCCATCCCAGTCTCCTCCTAATCAGCACTGGGATAGATCACTGAGTGGCTGAGCTCAGCCCTTTAGGACATGTGGGGAGCTGAAGGCAGAGTGTGGAGTGTGATCATCCATCCAACCTCTGCCTTGTTGTACCATGGCATCCACAGACCCTGCTGTACAAGCTGTTGTGGAGGAGCCCGGGGATGGGGCCTGTGGTGCAGGTAAGCCAAATTCTAGAGCTGCCCGAGTCTCTGCTAGCAGCAGGGTGAGAGGAAATAGTTTGGACCCTGGATGAGGGCAGAGACATTGTACTGACAGAGTAAAAGCTGCATAGTGATGACAGAGTGGCTGTGCAGGCCTATTCATTCAGCATGATGGGCCCCAGCATGAATATACTTCTTGGCACTATCCAAAAGGAAAAGGATTTAACCTGTACCTCTCCCTCTGGTTTTTCAAGAAGAGAATGCAAATGTTGCACTATGAGAGAGTGGGGCATTTCCCCCAGTGATAAACCAGCCCTCACTGCCTTCCCTGGCAGCAGCAAGAAGCACTGCTGTGTTTTGAGCTGCTGTCCCATGGTCTGGATCCCTCGACAGTTGGGGGGGGCACCCACCTCTTCTCCCTCTGGAACCTCTAGCAAGGTTCAGGAAAGGGACCTCTGTGCAATAACAGTCAGAATCAGGGCTCAGTCCCATTCAGTCCCAGCAGCATGGATGGATGAGAGATGTGTGGATGTAGATTGTGTCCTTGTAGTTGCCCTAAGGGGCCCAAGTCAGGGAAGCTCTTTTATACAGGTTGATCCAGGCACTTTGGCATTTGTATTTTCTTGCCTCTAAAGAGAGGAACGAGCTGTAGTTCTCCCAGCAACGCCAGCTTTTTATTGAAATATAATTCCAGTGCAATCGGCTGTTCTCAGCAGCCCCTGCTAAACCTCTGGTGACACTTACTCTGGGAAGATGCAATGAGCAGGTCACCTGCTTTCCATCTTCCAGCAGCCTGTCTTGAGGCAACTTCTGTTGCCTGAGCAAGCTCCCTCCCGGACAGATGCTGCTAGAGAAAGGCAGCAAGAAAAGAAACACTACAGCAGTGATAAATCTCACCTGCTTCTTCAGCTGGAAGGGGAAACAAGTGGGTGTGATCCAGAGGTGACAGACATTGCGGGGGTAGTAGCAAGATGATGACTTAAGGATAGGATTTTTGAAAGCACTTTTCTTGAGGAAGTCAGAAGGAGTAAATCAATATACCCACATTCTTTACATCCCTTCCAAAGTGACAAGCACTTTGCAGGAGGGGAGAGGGAAGTGACCCTTCAGCAGAAAGGTCAGAGCCCATCCGCTCCCTCCAACCTGGCAGAGGAAAGTCTCTTGTCAGTGCCTTTGCTAAAATGTGTCCTTTCACCCAAGAAATATCTTCGGCTGGACAGAAATAAAGGGAAACAAATTACATTATCTGGGGAAGACTTGGCCTTCTGTCTAGCCAAGCTCAGAGTGGCACTTGGCCTGGGGAGGCTGTTCGAAAAAAAGGTTACCAAACAAAACCTACAAAGAACAATAACAACAACAAAAAAGCCAAATGAGCCCAAAGCCGTGGCACAGCAGCAGGTATTGCCACCCTCAGTCAGTTTTCTGAAGAGTTACCTTCTGAGTCAATTAACACAGGGAAACCTATCCAAGAGAAGCTGACACTGCCCGTGCTAACCCTACAGACTCCTGGGCTGGCAGCTGAGCAGAGAGGGGCCACAGCTCCTTGGCAGGTGGGGAAATGAGTGCAGAGGGAAGGAGCCAGGAACAAATCAGCTTGGGCCAGGTGAGACGCTGATCTGCACATTTGAGCTCTCTCCGCCGTTGCTGATCCCTTTCCCTGCCTGTAAGCTCCTTTATACTGACCCAGTTAGGTTTCACCAAGCCCCAGAGGAATTCTCCCTTGGCTGACCAGATTAGCAATGAGCAGAGCAGCTGCTGAGGGAAATGTAATTACACTCTACTTCCAACTGGCAGGTACCACTTGCAAGGAGCACAGCCAGCCTTACGAATGTTGCTGTGCAGAGCTGCACAAGAGTCTGGTCTGCCTTGGAGAACAGGTGGCACTCATGACTGAGCAATAGCAAAGTGTAACTACTGTATATATCAACTATATCTGTACCTACCACCTGTAGCACTGAGAGGCCATTTCCCACTGCCTAACCCATCATATTTTCTATTTAGCTTGTCCTTTTTATACCACTCACCTTAGCACACTGCCAGCACAAACCCATTGGGATCACATTTCCTTTTACAAGTTTTTCCTGAGGTTGTCTCTCTTGTTCTGTTGTGTTCCAGTTCAATAAAATACATTATATATATACACACACATATATAAAAACATATATACATCCACAGGTATTTTCAATGGAAAAACCATATACAAGTTTAGGATTCTTAAAGGAATACAATGTATATTGCAACTAATAATAAAGTTATGTTTTCTGAACAGAGTGTATCTGAGGGTGTAATTGGTGACCATTCCTCCTTTCTCCCCTAATTTATCCTAAACCAGCACATTCCCACGCTCCAGATTAAACAACAGTGTGAAGCTGGTGAAGGATAATAGGCAAGTAATAGGCAAATTCAGCCTGCTTCAACACCTAGTTCCCATGCTTTTAGATGCCTGTTAAAACGTGATGTTGGTCCTGAACTAAATGCAGTTCCAACAGGAAGCATCTGCACTGTGGCCAGGAGCAACTGCTGATTAAATCCTACATTTTGTCCCCAGCTGTGACTGTAGATCAGGCTGGGGAGTGGCTTTGAGGCTGTCAGCTCCCAGGCAGTGCCCAGATGCTGTAAGAACTCCTGGTCCATCCAGAGCTAGGGTTGATGCTGTCAGTGCCTCACACTGCAGAAATTCCCCCCTGGCCAGAGAGTGGGGCTGGGCCAAAGAGCAGCCACAGGGTCTTCTGCTCTCCTCTCCATGCACATTTCAGGACAAGTCATTTGTTTGCAAGAGCTCCCCAGGCACTCACACTCCAAAACACATGACAGCTGCTGCAGCAGGGGATAGATAGGACAGCATGCTCTTGTACCAGCCTTCTGGCCAGAGTCATTAGCAGCACCAGACCCAACCTGCAACCTTCATCAACTCATTTCATCTTCTTTACACCTCAAGTCACTAAATCAAGAGAATAATATTTTTCTTCTGTGGTCTTGTGCAGGCTCTGTGTCTGATCACACCTTAGCTCACCAGAAGCTCTGGCCAAGGGCTTTGATGCCCTTCAACACAGACAACAGAGCTGGGGCTTTTCACCAAGCCAGCAGGCACACCATGCTAGTGAGGAACATCATTAGTAACAACATTAATTCTGGCAACTCCACAGCTCTTTCTTCTGATATTTTGGTGGTTTATTAAGCTCATCACAATTTTGAGGGTTACTGGAGGGTGCACAGCATGGTGCTGGGACAGGGATTGAGCACAGGAGGGAGGGGACAGTCCTTCACAAGGCTGGGAGCTGCACCAGGACAAATGAGCTCTTTTGGAAGTGCACTTCTACCAGTGTCACCACCTGATGGCTGGTGAGCTGTCACAGCCACAGGTGGCCTTCCTGTTTTTAGCCTGTGCTTCCACTCTGATCCTGCAAGTCTGCAGAAACCCTGAAGCTTTTGCCTTTTTCTCTTCCCTCAGCCTGTGCTGAGTCTTGTGTTTTCTGAGGCTGGCTCTGGGGATAGCTACAAGGTGGGGATCAACCAAAGAATGGTAAAGCAGGAGCCAGAGCAGTGTCAGGGTGAGGGGAAGAGCTCCTTAGGAGTCCTTTCCAGTCACCCTGGCAAGGACAGCCTGCATCACCATTGGGACATAAGAGAAGAGGTGTCATAGTCACAGTGCAGCAAGGGACCATGCTTCTGTCAGACTTCTGGCACCACACAGCCCAGCACCCAGGCCAGGCTCGGGCAAAGGCTGCAGCTCCAGTGAGTGGTGAAGAATTTTAATTCAGGTCTGCTCAGTACGTAACCCACAGTGCTTCACTTCTATTTGCTGCTGGTTAAGCATCAGAGGAGGGAGAAGAGGGGCTTCAACGCACTGCAGAGCTGCGCTGGGAGTGAGCACAGACTTGCAGTTCTCCACCTGCCACTGTCCCTGCCCAGCTTCAGGCAGAATTTCATCGTAGGAAAAGGGAGATGGAGCTGAAGGGTTGTGCAGGTGCCACTACACCACCAGAGACCACCAGTGTCACACAGATGCTGCAGCCTGACCACCTGCCAACACCACTCCTGCTCACCCAGCCTCTCAGAAGAGGGGGGTTGATAATGATAAGTCATTTGCTCTTTTCTCCACAAATGAGCACAAATCTCCTTTGCACACAAAAACACGGTCATGCTCTCCCAGTTTATCAGTCTGGGATGCTCTCTTTCTCCCTCTGATGAGGAAGCTGCTGATGTAGGGCCACCAGTCACCTTTCTGCTGCTCTCCAAACAGTTGCCTCATTAAGCAAAACTGGCACGACCATGAACAAACACTGCAGAACCCCTATCTCCCAACAGGCATAAGCCAAACAACCAGCCTTCCCATGGCCACCACTCCTCGGGAGGTAGTGGCACAGTATTAATTTCTCTTCTCTCTGGAGGAAACTCTTCAGTTTAAGGAAACATTCCAGGAATTCAGATGATAAGCAATTCCTAAGAGATCAATTAAGAATTTGGATAGATTGCATGATATGTGCTACCCAAAGGAAACGTGTCAAAAAAAGCTACTTGGCCTGGGGGGGAGCTGATGGGAGGGCAAGATGTCAAACATGGAGAACACTTGTCCTCTAAGAAAACACACAGAGACAAGAATGGTAGCTCAGGGGCAAAGAACAAGTGGTACCTTAGGAAGGTTTATGACCAAAGGCAAGCAAACCCTTGCCAGAGCACAGTAAACTCTGGCATGAGACAGAACCCCAGGAAAAGCTGGACTTTCCAGCCCTCCCAAGGTCTGCAACCTTTGTGTCAGCATCTTGTCTTCATTTACATAAAAAACCATGCAATGGCAACACCAGCAAAGATCTCTGCAGGCTAACACAGTGAACCCTGGAGCAGATTTTTTTAGCAAGTAAACAACTCAGGTCTCCCTACAGAGGAAAACAAAAAAAAAAAATCACCTTTTCCTTCTGGCTGGATTGCAGGGTCAGCCTCATTCTGAAATGACAGCAGTGAGCCATTCTCTCCTTGTCTTCGTCACATTAAAAACTTCCAGGGTTCACCCTGTGCACTTTTAACACCACATCCTCTCCTCCCATGCTGAGCCTGTATACATCCCATGCTGAGGCTTGTCTGTGCCAAAATCCAGCCCTGAGGCACTGGTGTGACTGGCAAGTCCTGGATCCCCAGTAAAGGCTGGACTTCACACACGAGCCTGATGTGTGCCCTCACTGCAGTACCACAAGCATTGTGCTCAGCAGAGCAACAAGTGCTGGCCCCTTGTGTGCTTTCAGGCTGGGAAACCTGATGTTTAACTGCACACCTGATTGGAAAAGGTCACAAAATCAGGAAACAAGAAATACCATCTCCCTTGCCTCCAGCAAGAAAGAGAAGGAGCAGTCACCCCAGAAGCAGCATGGCCAGAGCCAGCACTTTGAACAGCTTTGAAGATGCTGTGCCTGACTGGCACTCAGACTAGAGAAGCAGCACAGCAGAAAACAACTCACCTGAAGCATTTTCAGCTTCTCAAGAAGAGCCTTTGGAAAAGGGAAGGAGATTGAACTTGCCACCAGCATTCCTTCTTTTGAAACTCCTGGGTAATTTTTAGTTTTAGCTCCACGGAGAAAGGGGATGGAAGGAGCTCTAGAGAGCAGATTGCTGGCTCCTGTTACAGAAGCAAGCTTAGTAAAATTAATAGAATTATTGGTAGTTCTGCTATATTGTGCCAAGAATGTGTTAGAATAAATCCTTATGAGCAGACAGGAGAGATACAACGTCAACGTAGCCTTGATAGGCAAGATCAGCCTTCATCTCCTAAAGCACGTCCCAAGCAGCAGTAACTAACTAACACACCATCTTGCCTGCCCGCAGAGCAGGTCTCTGCACAGCCTGCCTCATACAGTTCATCACTGCCACAGTACAAATAGTACTGGGACGACCATGGCTCACACAGAAGTTATAAAAGAATAAAGAGGGAGGCATTTTTCCATACTGGAGTTTTAATGACATCACAGTGCAACACAGACCAGCTTGGCTTCCTCCACAGGAAAAGTACATTAAGTTATTTTAGACCAAATCTACCCTTCCCTGAGCCCATGAACAGAAGCATCTGGCCACACCACAACACAACCTTCACCTCCTTTTCCTAACCCAACCTACCAAAGCAACAGCCTTGCCTTCTGCCATATCAGTAAACATAGCAGGCAGACTGCTATCTCACTTTCTAATCCTGCTCTCTTCCCCTTGAGCTTGCTCTGCTGGTAACAGAAAGAGGAAGAGGAAAGCTCTCACACTCATTTTCAGAGCTTATTTTGGGAACTGGCAGCCAGACCCTTGGGACCAGAGCTATTTGTTTGCGTGGTACTGATTCTCTTCCAAGGTTTTCTTTAATGCCCTTCAAAGCTTGCCCTGCACTTCACGCTTACAAAGTTAACCACAACCAGGAAAAGCTAAGGGGATGTGCATGCTCATCCCCTTTTCCCCAGATACTTATCATATATAACCTTGAAGTTAATAGCTTGACTTTGGCTTAAGGATCAGCATGTCCATAGCTGCACCCAAATGTGGCTGCTGTTCCCTAATTAACTGCCCCTCTGCAGCCCTTGCCTTGGCCATTGCCAATAATCCACCTCCAATTTCTAACCTAAAACCCTTGAAACCATTTGCAGCCTAAAAAAGGGTTCTCTGCCCTTCTCTCTCAGCACTTCCTCAAGGCAGGCAGCAACACCAGCAGAGCCAGCACCTTTGTTCAAAACAGGCCCCGACTATAATAAATGGTTTGCTCATATGGCCTCTCAATAAATTTGTTTTGTCAAATCTATTTTAGCTTAGAAGGTAAAACAAAAACCTGCTCCTCAGCACACCCATCTCCTGTGAGCAGAGAACCAAGCCAAGCCATGGTTTCCCATCGTCAGCTCTAGCTGGGATCACTCATTCCTGGGAGCTGAGCACAGACACATTCCAGCTCCCAAACCTGTGATGGGCTTTGCCAGGCTGCCCACAGTGAGAGGAAAACAGTGTCACCGTGAGCAGACGAGTCTGTCAATGCAAATCAACTGCAAACTGCTACGTGGGAAGTGCCATCTCCAGTTTGACCATGACTGTACAACATGAACAGCTCAAGTCTCTTGCAGAGGCTCATCCTTTACTCTCACAGCACAATGCTGCTCCTTGTGTGCACTGTTCGTTGAGTCCCAAAAACCTGATTAAGCCTTGAACTTTTACAAGCCCCCCCTTCAACAGCATTAGTCATTCAGATGTTATTAGTATCTCCTCTCCAAAAACCGTGTGTTCCTACACAGAGCAATAGGGACAAGATGGATGCTCATTCCCTGAATGCCAGTCATGTTCTGAAGTCAGCAGGGGCTGCACAGACAACTCAGTTATTGCCTACAAAAAATTGTAACTCCACAAGCATACAAGAAAACAGGTGCCTGTGTGCTCAGAGAGGAAGAACTGCCCAGACACTTCAGTAGTCATGGTTTTGGACAAAACACAGGCTTTCAACTCCAGGAGTGCACTGAACAAGTCTGAATAGTTAAGCACACAGGCTGAAAAATCTTTACCCTTGGATCTAACAGACAGTCATCAATGACAGGGGCACAAGATGGATGACAAGAAGAAAGGGAAATACAACTTACGTGTAAGCAACAGCCCACAGCAAATTTCCAAGACAAACATCACCTCCCTGACAAACAACCATGGCAGTGACCAAGCCTGTGCCAGGGTGCTGCTAATCCTTGGAGAAAGGAGACAGTAAAAATGATTTAGTGCTTTACGCACCTGTTCTATCAGGACACTGCTTGGAAGCCACACACTGCAGAGCCAGTCCTTGGCCTGGGAAAGAGAAAATGAAGGAGCCCACAAGAGCCTATTCAAAATTAAAGCCATGCTGATGTTGTCAGTAACAGAAACCACAGCGAGAGCAGATATAGTGAAATAGACTATTTTATTGCTGCACACATGCTTACACATTTCTTCTTAAATATAATGTCACTCTAGTAAATTTTACAATCTTCTTGATTGAGCAAGTGGCTAGTAGTAAATAAAAAGGACAGAGGCAACAAAACACAGAAAGGACACTGGCAACAGAAGAAAAATCAAAAGGTTTTTATTTTGTGATAAAATTATTTGCAGCAAGAACAAAGTGAATTCAAATCTAAGTTTTGTCCTGGCTCATCTTAATTAGAGAGCTTGCCGGCATGCTGACCATCTGCTTATGCATGCTTTTGGATAGCCCTATTTTGCCAAAAGGCATGGGGGGGGAGTTAAAGGATCCCAAGTAATTGGACAATCTGACAGGCCTCACAGATGTGACCACTAGACAGATGAGGCATTTGCTTAGAAGCCCACGTGGACTTGTACTGCTGGGGAGGCAGATCAAAAGGCCATGCTGACCTTTTCTCCCACATGTACAACTGCAGCCTCACTTGCCCCACACTTAAGGATGCAGGAATGGAATTATTCAAGAGCAGCCATATGGAAAATGCTTCCTAGCACTGCTGCTCCTCCTCTGCCTTCCTCCTGCTTTGCCTACTGCCAGTATCCATTTGCTTTAGCAGCTGAGGCCTCTGCAGAGAAAAGCATTAGCACATTCCTTGATAATCCTGCTTCTGCATCTCGCTCAGTACAAGCAGAAGGCAAAGGCCACGTCCTGTTCTCTGGTGGCTCTGTGCAAGCCTCATGGGCTGTCACAACCACTGCTGTGGAAAGCCAACTGCTAAGATGTCAGAAGCGGAATTTCTGCTGGAGAAGAGATGTGATAAACTAAACATCCTGCCCAAGTTCAGCGTTATCTTCATCCATATACCGAGGAGAAACACAGAGGAACTGAACCAGCTGAGTTTAGCTGCTGATTTCTGTAGCAGATTTTCATGAGCCTGACACTCCACTCAGCAAGAAAGCAAGCAGTTCTCCTTCCACCCTTCCGTCTCCAAAATATATGGGACTTCATATTAAAGCTTCTCGATAGCCCTTCACCCTCTCCAAGTTCATGGAGAGACCTTCATCACTTTTGCTGGGTTCTTTGGTGCTCCTATCAAAGACACTGAGCTTAGAGGTGGACATAGAGGTACATTCCACAAATCACACAAGAAATGCACAGCTCCTCTCCATGTCACTGTCCCAAACAGAAGCACACTCCTGCTGCTTCCTGCTTCCACGAAGCAACATACTTCTGTGGAGGGACACATCCTCCACCCCAACCCTAATGTGATGGCAGAAAACAAACCACAACAACTCCTTGCACTTCTTCACAAGGATTTTCAAACAGAATTGAAGCACATACTGCTTGAATAGCCCTGCCACCATCATTCCCTGCCCCACAGACTTGATCTGCAGGAGACACCACTTCAATGCAGATGATAAAGAGCACAAGCATCTGGGGTTCAATTATATCAATGAACCTCATCCCTGCTCCCTCCACCTCAGCTCTATCCCCAGCTTCTGTTAAATGCAACTCAATCCTGACACATGATTTTGCCAAAGTCAGGCTTTCCCCAAGCACAGTGGCCAAAGCCCAGAGTCTCCTCCTCACAACTGAGTGCAGCCTGCTTAGTGCAGGTGGTGCCCAGGGCCTGCCCATGTACCTGCCAACAGCTTCAGTGCAGAAGAGGTACAGGCAGGGAGGCTGAAGCTCTCACTTGCTGTGGGGTATCAGTCTCTCACCTGGTGAGATCAGCAAATAAGAAAAACCCATCCTCTGAATATATCCACACCTGAAGCAAGTCCCTGCCAAACCCCAGATTTGCAAACCCTTTAGCCATGAGAGGCACCACCACTTTACAGAAAAAAACACCCTGAAGCTGCAGGGGATCCTTGCCCAGTTCCCACATCACATAATAGCAGCACACCTGGCGCAGTATATTTCAAGCTCTTGCCTGAGGAAGTGACCAAAATTATTGTAAAAGGCAGTCCCATGTGCTTCACTCAATGCCTCTTCTCCCTCCCAGAGCCCAGCATGGGAAAATATACCCAGCCTGCACTCTGGAGACCTGAGACTCCCCCAACACACCATTCCAGAGATGAACAGCTCCAAGGGCAGCCTATTTGGCAAGGCAAGCTTTATGCAAGGTTATCACCCACTGATTAGTGCCAAGGAGAAGAACACATTACCCTCATTAAGAATCCGGGCAGACAACATGAGATAACATGACTTACTGCAGAACACAGACTCAAAAACATTCATTAATACGAATAGTGAATTTCCTGGAGAACAATGAAGCTACAAGGCTCAAGGCTGAGCAAAGCCAGAAGGTCGTAGAGTGGGACAGCAGCCCTGTGGGAGACCCAAAAGGCCACATTCCTTTCAAAAAAGATTTCCAGTGACCCCTCTTCCCGGACCCACCAGCAAGTCAGCCTTGTCCTACCACAATGGATAAAAATAAAGGGAAAAGTGCTGTTTCCAAGAAGAAGGTGTTTAAGAACCTCTTAAAAAGGGCTGCTCTCCCTTCTTTTGTGCATTGAAAGCTACTGCTTTCTATGAATGCAAGGATTCTGGTCTCTACTTTATTCCCAAAGATGCTTGTTCAGAAAGCAAAGCTTTTAAATTCTGAGCACTTTGAAGCAATGAAAAGCTAGGGAAGACCTGGAAATTACTTTTTTTTGTTTATTTCCAATCTAAGCACTAAAACAGCAGGTGAAGACAGTGCCTTCCACGTAACCAATTACCTCTCTGTCCCCATTAGGGAAGCACTGCCCAGTTCTGCCAGTCTTATAAAGCTGACAGTGACAGTGCTGACCTCCTTTCCCATATATTTATTAAGACTTCAATCCAATTTTCTTCCTCTGCTGGTAGTAATTCAACAAATATTCTGGCATGAGCCAGTTTAGGAAGTGTGCTATTGAACCACAGAACAGGATGGCTTCTAACCTCAGGCAGTAGGAAGTCCCCAGAACAGCTCCCTAACCATCCCCAACAGCTCACAGTCTCCTCTCTGCAATGTATTGTACAAAGGAGTAGCTACTGACTTAGGCTGAGCTTTGGGAGCTACTTCTGAAAGGAGAAACAAAAAGAACCCAAAGGAAAACCAAACACAAACCCGAAATGCAAATGTCCAGACATAAATAAATTAAAAGGAAACCATGCCTGAAGGTGGATGGAAAGGAGGACAAAGAATGGGAAGCACGACATTCAGACTCAGATGTTCTTGCACTCCAAACCAACACAGTGAGGGCTGTGCAGGTTACATATGACAGGCAGGGTTTGCACACATCAGCACTCGAGCCCTATACTGGCCAGGAGGTTTTCTAGAGCTTCAAGTTTCTGGTTGGCTTCCTCAATGGCACTGTAAGTCTGCACGTTGCTGGTGATGTGGAAGCGGATGTCATCAACCAGAGGGATGGAGTCCGTCTCCTGCCGTTCCTCCACGGCCTCCGCATTCTCCTTCACAGCAGCTGCAAACTCCTCCAACTCCACCAGCTGGACCAGAAAGACATGAGAACCATTAGGAAGACAAGAAGACAGGTAAAGAGATGCAAAGGGTTGGAATAATGGTCTCAGATACTGTTAAAGGATCCCACAGAAAAGAAAGGAAAGCTAAGGTACATAGAGACTCAAATCCTCCTACACTTGGAGATGTGTCCTGCCATCCATCCAAAGGAGACAGTAATACTCCAAGAATAAACAGTCTCAACTGAAGGCAGTCTTGCACCTCTAACATTGCCCTGTAACACCTTCTAACTAAGCATCCCTGGTTCTGGTATTGGGGCACATGCACATACACAATATTCCCCCCAAAAAGGCTCCCCAGCAGGAACCAGGAGATGTTGGCAGACATTTCTGGGTAACATCTTCTAGCAGAGAAGCCAGTGGGTGCTTGTGCCCATTTCAGAACTGGGAGCCACAAATGACTATCCTCCCTTGATTCAGCCTCACCACCACAAGCAAGGCAGCTGCTCTGCTCTGCACTTAACCTGACAGAATTGGGTCACCCATGAATGATTCTGCATCAGGTTCCCCAGGAACGTGTGGTGAGCTGAGGGGTGAGAGGCAGTTTCCATCTGTCTACTCTACTGAGCTGTGCCTGGGCACAGCAGGTTGCTGAGCTCTGCTCTGCTACCACACTGCCAAAATCTCTCCCTGCTGCCATCGGTGCATCGCCACAGGATGCTGGCAACCACTGATGTCTGAACATCAGCTGGGATGGCTCTGTCTGTGCCAACACCTTTAAGAAGACACACTGCCAATGCTGAGTTCAAAGACTCCCACTCAAGCTAGAGAATGAGGAACACACAAGCAAAGCTCTATCCTGATCACTAGTTGGGACATTCAGCATCTTTTAAATCCTTTTTCAGAACCCAGAATCTGGGTACATGCTGATGCACCCAAGCTATACGCTGAACAAAGTAACAGCCCCAAAACTATTTCCTTCATTGTTTTCCCATGCCAAAAATAATTTCACACCTTTCAAGCTGCAGGTGAAAAAGTTACATTCCCATGTGAACTGTACAAGCTGTTTATAAAGATCTGTCTCAGCATAATAACCCTTCATAGGTTCTAGCTTATCCTTCCTTATGGCAACTTTCTCCAAGAGTCCTGAGACTAAGCTATAATCACTCAGGATAACACTTAAATTGAGCCCCATAAGGAAAACTTCAGTGTTAAATTCATTACTTCTTGCTGTTAGACAGCAAATTATCCACTGAGCAAATCCCTACTATTTGATTTGTCATCCTGAAGGAGACTAGAGGTCATGTTGATTTCTTCTATCTAGAGCATTATGCCAGGAAGAATTTCCCTCAGAAAACACAGGAATACATTTCCTGCACAGAGCTCCCCTACACACCCCTTTGGCTTCTCCAGGCTGCAGCTGGTGTATTCAGCAATGTGGCTACTTGGGCACAGTGGCTGAAAGTTCAGTGAAAATCACCTGCCCCTGGTACTTGCAAAGCTTTTTGGGCAACTTTTTCACCCCCACATTCCACAGGGATTTGCTAGCTAGGGACCAAACTCTGTCTTATTGTGATGACATCAGGTACTGCCACACTCCTGCTCCTCTGTCCTAACTCACCATGTGCTTTGCTACTTAACTGCTGCTTATTTTCTAATGAGAAGAGATAATCTAGAGAGGACAACCATCAATGCCAGAGCAAAGTACAACCATTCAATCTGTTGTCTCTATGGCTCAGATATGGGGGCATATGTGGTCACTGCCACAGGGAGTGTTTCAGTACCTTCTCGATGATCTTGGCCATGTACTCTGTGCACTGGTCCTCCAGTCGGGTCAGCTGGAACAGCTTTGCAATCCTCCAGATGCTGATGATGTTGTCCTCATCGAGGATCTGTGCCAAGGTCCTGCCACAGAGGCGCTTGAGCCCGGGCAGCAGGTACATGTCTGCCACACACAGCACGTCATAGGCATTCTCTGGAGACAGCTGACAGTGCAGAGGGGAGTTACTGCCCAGTCCTAAGCATGCTGCTTGTTGCTGGCAAACTAATGTGCTGCTTGGCCCGTTACTGAATGAGTGCTGACTATGGAGAGACAGGAGCTCCGTCTTTCAGGCTGTGTCTCCCACCCAGCTACCATGCAGGAATTTAAAGTGCAGCAGGGAGTTTCTCATGCTGCAGGTAAGCCCACTAGCTAAGCACAGGGCAGTCTTGAAACACTCAAGTGCATCTGGCTGCTAAAAATGTTTGGTGTGACAGTGGCAGGTCGCTTTTACCAGACATACTTCCAAGAGACAAACAGAAGAGGCTGGCAGGACAGAGAAACTTGTCCTCACATTTTTCCTCCCATTTTATACTGCTGGATTCACATTTTGTGAAAAATATGCAAAATTCTCTTAAGAGCCAGCACAACCTCCCTAGCACAGGGGGTACACTCAAGGACAGAAAACTGAACACAAAATAAACTGTAGGTGAGGCCCAACTGGGTAAGAATGTATTTTGCACATCAAATACTAGTGGAGCTCCAACATGCATCCAGAATGGACTAAGTTAATGGACCAGATGCTCAAACTTAAACTGTTGTGAATGGCCTTTAACATTTTGAGGCTCTTGAGCAAGAGAACCATGTTCCCACTTCCCTCTTGGGTACTTGCAAGTGATCTGAGGATAAAAAAATCCCTGTATATAAAGTTGGAGACACCACCTTCAGTTTCACTCAACCTGGCCGGGCAAATCCTATTTTTGTCAGCCATCTGTGTCACTAAACTAGAACTAGAGTCTCTCTCTGTTCCTGCTAATGTGAATTGCAAAGAGCTCAGTTCCCCACATCCATTGTAACAGTGGATCTGTGGGATGCTGCATGCCCTGGCTGAGGAGGAGGCAAAGGCCCTTGTATTTAGAGACAGAACAGTTGATCTGGATGGAGAAATGGTAACTGGTGCAGCCTGGCCCACTCTCCTGATAACTGGTGAGCAGCAAACACACTGCTGTGCACATCTATATGTGTGGTTGTTTGCTCTGATAACTGCAAACAGCTGACCTTTTTCTTCCCCCCACAGCTGTCTGCACCTGGGTTTGGAGAGACAGCTCCCATCAAGAGACCCAGTTGTGTAACACCCTGCAGCAGCTGGGCAGAAGAATGCAAGATGTAGGAGAGCCATGCCACGAGGGCGATGTATGCACATGAGGTAACAAAGTCCTTGGGGTTATTAATCAAGCGCTGCAGAAACTTCAGGAGTTGGAGGTGTTTGAGCCAGTAGTATTGATGGCTGCAGCTCCCAACTGCTTTATCAAGGACAAACCTGGCGAATGTTCCTCCAAGAACTCCCCTTGAGCCTACACAAGTATTCTGATCAGCAACTTATCTTTGTGCCTGAAACCCTTTATGTCCTCCATTCACACTCTTCTCCCTAACTGCAAACACTGTCACTACTGCATGGCAGAGACACCATAAATCCTTTGCAAAGAAAAACATGGAATTGAGAGTGCTGATACTTGGCTGGAGAAACATAGAACAGGGAGAACACTCCACGTGTAAATGTGGAACCTGAGCTATATTCCTGTCTTCCTGACCATTTTTTCTGGTGGTTTCTCATGACAGGTGAACTATGCAGAAGCTCACATCTTGGTCGCTCAGCTTGAAACTCAAGCTATGCACCATTCTGCCATTCTGCACATGAAACATATGAGTAAGATCCTTTTAACTCCTACACACTGTTGTAGGTCTGTCCTCCTAACCCAAGCCCAGAGCGAGCAGCTGAGGCATCCCTTGGAAAGGAATAGCTGCTTGGGAAACATCCTTCCTGTGAGTTATCATGAGGAGGGCAGGCACACTGGAGGAGTGCAAGGGAACAAGGTCAAGAGGATCTTCAAGCAGCTTCTCTCCCTCACTGCCTGCCCTTTCAGCAGGTGGCTGAGGAAGAGTGCAGGCAAGTGAAGGATCAGCTCTCTGGCATACCAGTAGCAATCCTGCCCTTGCTGCCTGCCAAACACTTCTCTCCCCACTGCTACCTGGAGGTGAATAGATCATCAGAAACAAGGTCACAGCTGTGTGCACTCTCGATACGGAGCACCTAACCCAGAGCACAAACACCACTTGGGGGAAGTGACACTGGCAGGTGCAGCAGCATCTCCAGTCACTGCCCTGATGCCAGAATACGTTCTGGGATCTTGCAGCGAGACCTGCTGAAAGCATTTGCCACAAAAACCAAAGCAGGAAGCTAATTAAACACTGGGATTTACTGCATCTTCCATTAGGCTGAAAACTAAGTGGGTTAGGGCTATTTTGTTACTGCTTGCAATACTGAGCACACCAAGGCACTGTTCTCCCAGTGGAACCTTTGCCCACTCCAGTAATAAGTAACAGTGGAAATAATGACTTGCTACAAATGGAAAAGTAGGCTATGATGCCAAGAGTAAATAAGCAAAATCTCTTAACCTGTCCAGATCTCCAAATGTGTTCAATCTGCCATCTACTGGCAGATGCTTCCCTTGTCTTTCCACAGAACCCAAGAGGGAAAGCTGCAAAGCCATGTATTTATTATGTCAATAAACAGCATGCAACCTAATTTCCAGATTTTCATTGTGGGATAAAAAACTAGAGATTTTCTTCCTGAACATCATGCACATGAACTATAACCCTGCCTGGCTAACAGCACTTTCCAGTATGTGGATACCTGAGACAAAAGTGAAGTAGCAGAGTTGGTCAGTGAAATTTAATAATATACACACACACCCTGCTCCAGATTTAGAAAAATACTGCTAAAAACACCAGCACTGAAGGAAGGACCTATGGCTGGGCTCACCTCTGTATCATCACTGTAGATGTAGTAGAGGATCCGGATGAAGATGTCTCCTGTAATGTTGTGCAGAGTCACCACAGGGATGCTGGGCTGTGTCTGTAGCTCCTCACTCTCACTGAAATGATCTTCAAGAAGGGCTTTGAAATAATCACTGCGACCACAGAAAAATGCCTGGAGAGGAATGAAAAACCAAAACACTGACATCTTGCTCACTGCACCAAACCAAAGGGCACTACCAACCAGCTGTCAGAGTAGCTCAAAGGTATTTCAGAAGTTCGGACTCTGTAACTTTGATTTTCCCTACCTTTTGAAGCTGTATCTCCAATATTTTTCTTAACATTACTCTATCCATGCCTACCCTAAGAACCACAAACACAAATGGTAAATGCAAGAGCTCAAAATTAGCATGGCACTAGGGCAGGACCTTGAGTTGAGGTTGGATGTCAAAATGCATTCTTACTGCTGTTCATCTGCAAATCAAACATTCATCTCTCCAGACACTGAACTCATAAGCCAGCATCAGCAGATTTTGCAGCTGTGAATGCTGTAGCTGAATTTATAAATTTATCTCCATACCTCTGCAAGAAAGGCAGGCTTTGCTGCTTTGTTAAATGCTTTAAATGCAGTTTTCCAGCTGAGTCAATGCTGCTTCTGCAGAGTATATAGAGCATAGAAGGAGTGGGGGACACAAGTGTGGACTAGATCCATGGCAAAAAGAGAGAAGAAGGAAGTACTAGACAAGCACACACCTTATGGCACAAGAAGTTGTAATCTTCCACCCGGAAACACACGTCAGGACAGCTGTTGAAGTTGTCGGTGCTGTCAAACGGCAACTCCCCAAAACCAACCTAGGAAGAGAAACCAGAAAACCCTTCCTTTAACATTCCTGCTTTAAATATGCTCAGGCTCCCAAGTTCAGAATCCTATGTTTTCCCAGAAAATGCCATCCCTCTATTCCCTCAGCACAGTGCAGAGCACCAGAGATGCTCATGGGAACAGATTCCCATGTCAGGAAATGAAGAACTGGTACTTCTGATAAAAGATATTCCTGGTACAGCTGCCTCCTTTATCCATGGTAATTTCCTGACTCTCCATACACCATTGGAAAGTGTTTCTCTGCCATATAACAAGGCAGATAACCAGGCAGAGGTGAAGTTTACTTCATGCAGTAGGTATCACAGGCATACTGGAGCTTAGGACCAGCCTTTTACTGGGTACATGTAAAAACATATAGATTACATCTATGTACACACCAATTTGAAATGATTTGGCTACAATTATTGCCTCACTTGAATAATCCAACATTGCTAAAGCACATTTTAGATTTTTGATTTGACTTGCAGCCAAAGATAGTGTTGTTGCAGTATTAATACTCAAGTGAATTATTTTAACAACACACCTCCACCCAATCCCACATGCCAACAATGACAGCACATACCAAAAAAAACCCAAACTGTTTGCCTTATGTTATTTTAAAGTGATACTTCCAAATATTTTCCCTTTCACCCTATTCTATATACAGGGTATATTCTATATATACTATATTATATATATTCTATTCTATATATTCTATATTCTAATTCAATTGCCAAAAAAAAAAAAAGTTTATATTCATAGACATGTAGCCAAGACAATCTCTGGAAACAAAAGTTTTCCCTGGTTCTTGCTTTCTATAAAGATGTCCATGAGGTACCTAGGATAAGCAGTTTATTCCTGGTGTCCTTCATCCAGGAAAATTACATCCCAAATTTGCACCCAGGAAAACCCTGGGCTGATGATAAAGATCAGACTCACAATAGTGGACTGCCCATTTCCAACCCACCTGCCTCCAACCAGACTCCCAGCTCTGCTGAGGGGCCAGATGACTCCTCCCTGCTGAGCTAAACAAAGGCACGGACTGGAACAACACCGGGTGGGAGTTCTCAGCCAGGCTCAGTGAGGTTTCTCACAAAACATGTTCTCATGTGGCAAGGCACCAAGCTGGCAAAAGCTCACATCACCACTGACCATGGCAATCTGCACTCATCTACCACACTCTTTGTCTGTCCACAGCAACTCTTGGCAGCTTCTGATTCTTGATCACAGGAGAAGCCCAGTGATGTAAACCATGCACACAGCTGTTGCAGTGATGCTGGCTCTCCACAACACCCCTCCCCAGCAGTCTTTTCCACTGGGCAATTCCTGTTCCAGAAGAGATGCAGCAATTCAAGGAATGGTGCCCACCTGATTTATCACCTCCTTTTCATATAGCTGCAACACAAAGGGCACCACCTCATCAAGATGAGATGAAATCGTCCCATTTGTAGATTCCCCAGGCTGCTATTTTACTGTTATCCGTGCCTCATATTTCAAGGCTTTGGTCCTTGGTCCATGGTCTCGGGGATCTGCAGCCTCACACTGTGGCAATGTATTACAAACACCAGCACCATGATGCAACTGCCCACTCTGTTTGTCTTGCTGTTCTCCCCACCCTATGCCCACAGCTTATTCTGTGGCATAGGATTCTGACATAGATCTGAAGGCTACAGATATGCAGGCACATCACAGGTAAAACAAACCTAGAAACAAACTTGGGCAAGAGGCCACTCTGCAGCATAAATGTGTTGACATATGTGTTGAGATAAATGCCACATCTCCTATGTGCATCTCTTCTTTGCTCTCCTTTCATTGTCCAAAGGTAAGTCTCTAAAATGAGTCCATCTCTCAGGAATGGAGATGGGGGTTTTATTTGTTTGAGTTTGTCTCCTGAATTATAAATTCCTCTGGGTTCAATTTTCTGCTTCTAGCCTTGCCTAGTCCCCACTCTGCTGCTCAGGTTTACAAGGTTACTTTCAATTCCTACTAAAAGTGCAGGTTCATGTCTTTGTTTCTCCTAGTCAGCATGAAGTGGCTGTGCAGAATTTTTTCCTTTTACTCCCCTTTCAAGTCTCTACTATTTCTACTCTTCTCCCTTGTCATGTTTGAGGAATCTAATCTCCTTTTCAGGATCTGCCTGCAGAAAATTGGCTTATTCCTCCCATCACCCCTATTCATACAACCTCCTTCATGGGCCTCTGCCCAGGTAAAGCAGAGCTGCCAAAGCCAAGTATTCTGCCCAGGGAGCACAACAGTCCAGCCTACAAGGTGCAAACACATTCACAGTAACTCAATCACCATACAGAAACACTCGAATATTCTCACTCTCCATCATCACGTGTGGAAGAGCACATCTTTGCTGCTACAAATTTCCTATTAGAGCTTAAATAGAAATGTTGCTGGAGGCAAAAACATACTAAGCAAACCAGTGGCAGCAAATTGTACCTTGTCCAGATTATCTCAGCAAGAAAATTGTAAATGAATTACAACACAAAATACAGGGGTTGGTGATCCAAGAGAAGATTAGCACCTCACAACCACCTGCAAGTGGCTTGGATAAAAAAAAAAAAAAAAAAAAAAAAAAAAAAAAAAAAAAAAAAAACCACCCTAAATTGGAAACATGTTGTAAATATTTCAGTTAATCTGTCCCTGCCAAATAGGCAAAGCAAAGCATAGGAGTCACTGCCATGGACAAGCACAGTACACAGCTGCAGACAGACAAGACAGAACCCATCTACTTGTTTCAAACTGTTCTTCCTATGCATTACAAAATCTAGTTTTACCCCTGAAGTAGTAAGTGGTCTCTTTTTTGCAGCCACACCACATGTCAATATAGATGGAAAGAACAGTATTTATTTAATGGTAAACTCTGATCCTTTGAAGTCTTTCTTCATCTTAGTTTGGTACACAGGATCTCAGTTAAAAGGTAACTGAAAAACACTTACAAGGAAACCAGGTGCCTACAGTGGAATATACTGGAAGCTCTGGAGTCTGTAACTCAGAGGTCACCTGCCAGACATGAAATGAAGAACCAGGGAGACAGTGGGAAGCCACATGGTTTTTTACAGTTGCCTGGCTTTTCATGGTATTTTTCTTAAATCTGTCACTGCTAAATTTTATTCCAACAAACTGAGGAAGCAGCTGTTGTGGACAGAAAAATCCTGGCCATTACTACTTGAAAACAAAACAGAGACAACAATCACACTTATAAAATAAAATAATGGGGGAAAAAAAGGCTTTCAAGCACAGGAAAGAGAAACAAGGTACTAGAATGATAAATGTGTTTAAGATATCAAAGAATAGATAGTTCTCAGTCTAGAAAATAATAATGAGCTGTAACCAGATATCAAACATTCATTATTGTTGTGTAAGATGCCACTGACCATGAAATTGGAATAAACAAAGTTTCCTACATCATCCAAGTATCAAAGACATTACATGCAAATTATTTGTTTACACTAAAACAGAACGCTGCATTACATCCCCATTTCAAACAATATGGCATTGCACGACACGCAGCAGCTCAAAATGTTTCTTGCCAAATTCTGGAAATGCTGGCTTTTATCCAGAAGCCAAATACCTGTTTTGTTCTGCATAGGCTGGAAAAATAAAAAGTAATGCATATTTCCCTTCAGAACACAGATGTCTATGAGTGACTACTCAGCTGTTCCTGACATTTTAGCTTACATAGTTTGTATCCTACTCCTTGTATGGTAGCAAACCTTCCAAGAATGAGTATGTGCAATGCCTCTGTCCCAAAACAAAGATGCCCAATTCACAGAATTTAAGAGTTTGAAAACATCACAATAAGAGATAAATGGCAAACAAACAAAAACAAACCAACGAGTACTACCTAGAGAGAGAAAAATGGGAATCTTTAAGAATCTATCAGGGTTAAACAAAGTACTCACACTTGTGCATGGCACACAAATTCTCTAGTGAGCAGGTGTGTGTGCCCATGCCCTCTTCACTTGTACAGCTGTAATAACTCTAATGCTGCCTTCATTCCAATCTATGAACACAGCTTACAATTCACAGCACTGTCAGATGACTACATTATTCCAAGTTTCCTCCTTTCCTTCCAGCTCCTATTCTACAAGAAAGAATTAAGAAGAAAAGTGTTTCTAGCTCTAGAAGAACAGCTTAACAGAAGTATGCCATCAAGGTCTGGAAACAAGCAATCAAACAGGAAGTATTCTTTTTATTTGTGAAGTGACTTATAATATATGTAAAGCTCACTATTTTGGGGTCCATGATCCTTTTTTTTTTTAATTCCTGGGCAGGTAATCTGAAGCTTACTTATAGTATCACCTCCTTTAAAGCCTGCAAACATACAGAAAAGCACATTGAAAGCCACAAAAAAAAAATGCAGAGTTATTTGGAGGAGGCAGGTTACACAGGAAAGATTTCTTTAGTTGTAAACTTGATGGAGAAGAAAAACTCCCTCTATAGTGAAATATATCTGAAAAAAGCCAGCACAAAACACTTTGGCTTATTAAGGTAAGAAACCTTATTCATGTACACACACACACACACACACACTCTGCACCAGGCAGGTCTATTTGGCAGGGGACAGAAAGAGAAAAGGTAATAAAACTTTACTATATCACTCAGTCATACAACCTCTGGGCACAGCAGCCACCTAAAATGAGTCCACGTTATTAAATACAGTGGTTGGTATAATAAAGAGGACTAAAAAAAGGACATACATAAGACCAAAATGAATCTGCTGAGATTACAGAAAACACCAGATGCAGAAAGAATGAAGACAACTAATAGTTACCCTAATCTGCAAATGGGATAGAAGATCCACATATGTGATCCTAGCTAATAATACAATGGTATTTTAACATAGATATCATCAACCTGGGGGTTATTTCTGCGGGATAAGACATAGTTCGGAAAAGTAGATCTATTGCCAGTCAAGTTAAATTCTCTTCAGAGGGACTTACATTTCTGCTGGAAATACTTTCAGAGTTTGGAAGCACCTCTCAATTGCAGTGTGTCAGTTCCTAGCAAGCAAGCCCAGCAAGTCACCTTTCACCTCTATATCCCTTTGGATACCCAATGCCTGCTGCTACAACATTTCTAATTCTCAAGAAGGATGGCAAAGAGAAGAGTTGGTGACCTTGTCCAATTGTATTCAATGGGGAAATCCCCACCAACCACATGGAAAGGGTTTTATTTACCAAGATCCCTGCTGGGGGGGAATACCAAAGGGGCAAGACCAGCACTGATGGCCTCATTACACAATTTTTACACTATTTCCAAGCAATAAAAGCCTTTCAGCATTTGGAGCACCAGGAAACAAGCAAGCACTAAAGTCTGGACACAAGTGAGCACATATCCCAGCCCCAGAGAGCCCACGAGGAGTAGAAGTGCTCCCTACCCGCAGTTCAGCTGGCAGGGCGCAGTCTGCCAGGAGAGCCAGATCTTCCTGCAGCCGGCAGTTACCTGTGGGCTCAATCGTCAGCACTTTCACACAGGTCCCTGGCTTGGAAGAGACTGGAAGAAGCAAAAAAACAGAGCACAGATGCCTGAATTCCTCTACAAACATTCTCTCCTGTTTAGATAAAAGACATGCCAGGAAAACCAGTATTACTGCTGTTCAGCTTTTACTGCAAAATACACACAATTCCTCTATGCACACACACATTCAGCATCCCTCAGTGCAGCCAGTGAGCAGGGCTAGAAGACAACACATATTGTTGTCTCTCCTCAAACCTCCACTTAATTCCTTATGCTGGAATATCAATTGTGGGAAACAAAGTTGGCACAAGCATATTTGAAGCCCAATTTGCTCTTTGGAATCCATGTCATCAATTACAGTTAAAGACCATGGATCAGGCTGCCCTGATCTCTGTAGAAGCCACTCACACACTGCCTTCCCCAACCACCTCTACAGCTGACAGGATCATCTAAGGTAAAGCCCATGCCAGGGAAATTTTAAAGTTAATCTGCTTCCATGCCCCTCTGCTCTACCACATGCTTTCATGGGGGAAGAACTGGAGTTCCTGGCATACAAGGAAGCGTGTGGAAAAAAGATAAAGCGCCACTGGAAAATGCAAATTTGTGGTGAGGAAGCCTTAGGATACTGTTGGGAGCCAGAGAGACAGAGTTAATTCTGAAGCATTTAGAAGAATTTCTGACAGGTATGATTCACTACATTAAAACCCCTCACAGGTGAATCATGCCACCTTGAGACCTCATTTCTCCTGACATTTTGCACAGCATTACATGAGCTCCATCAGATGACTCCATTGAGTCGTGGGTGAAAGAAGACCATGATGTGCCACAAAACAAGATATCCACCCCCTCCTCCACATCACTGCCGCACTCCTCAAATATGCCACCACTGTACCTCTCCATTGGCCGCATGTCCCAGAAAGATTTCTGGAAAGGGAAGGATAATCTACCAGTACAAAATAGTCATGTACCATGATTGCAACACACAAAGCACACCAGCAAGGAAACAGGCTGCCCTATTAGCATGAAATGTTACCCTCAGATAAATTACTTCCAGAGTAAATAGGCTAAGAGGAGGCCTGGCACCAACACAAACCAGACTGAGTGCATTTTCTCAAAAAGCTCTGATCACCCACACATCAGCAGGAAAGAAGGAAATTTTTTGCTTTCCAATTAGTGATTCTTCATGGCATTTGTATTTCTGTAGTACTTATTCTAACAGTCACCAGGTCAGGCTCTGTAAGTGCTAATGGACTCAGCTAGTAGTAGTCAAGGCAAAGAGTTCTTCTCTTGGGATGCACAGAGCATCTGTGCACTTTCCCAGAGACACAAAAGAACAGCGATTTTTCTGAAATGCAAATCTATTCAGACACTACATCTCTCAAATCCAAGGGCACAGCATTTGATATCACTCAAAAATCTTTCCTGACAGAGACAACAAAAATCAAAGTTGTGAAATAGGAATAAGCTGCTGGCTGCCACCAAGCAGCAGGGACCATGAAAGAGGAACACAAGAAAGATGAATGAAGGGGTTTCTGAAAAAAGCAACATAAACAATGCAAGGACCTGAAGGGAAAAACCAAACTGTGGTTGATGTTGAGACTGGGTTTCTTCCCAGTCTAGCACAGCTGTATAGCATTGAACATTGCCTACCAATGTATCAGCTACCTTGGTTTTCCTGCTCAATACTTCTTTGTAGTCTTCTGGTTAAATTGAGCCAATGTACCACACAACATAAGAGCCACAAATAAACCACACTAAACTCCCAAAACTTTCAAAATTATGCCACACTCAGACGCATCTGCTTCCCAATGGCATAATTAGCTATAAACACAGATTCTGCACATCCAGTGTCTTTGCTACAAAGGTAAGCATCTCAAACCTCGTTCTCACCCTTTTGGCGCTAAAACTTCCTGAAATTACTGCAGAACATTTATTTTCTAATACATGCACTTCTAAAGGAAGGATTATGGCCTAATCTGGACAAATTGTTTGAGCTCTTCCAAACACTGCAATATTTTTTTCTTGTTATAGCCACAATATACACACAGGGGAAAACAGGCAAGTATTCACACCCAAATACATCTCAGGTGCAACAGAAGGCACTGGGTCATCCTCTTCTTGTACTACTGTCTGTGCATGCCAAGATACTAAGTGCTTTCGAAACACTGATTAACTCTAGATAATGAGATTGCAGACACTGCAATTATCCAGTGGAGCTGCAGAGGCTCGAGTTCATCTTGTTTTCTTGTTTCAAATTCATAATACAGATGCAACACATGACCCTGCTCTGCAGACCTGAATCAGATGTCTGTTCCTAAAACACTCAAAGAAACAGACACGCTTTGTCAAGTGCCAGACACAACGTGATCTAAGACCTTTCGAATTTTTTAACTTCTATAACTCTCACATATATACCTTTCTGCAGAATCAAGTTTCCTGGTTTCCACATGAGATTTAAGAAACAAACTATTAACAATTGTTCTATTTGTTTGAGTCCAACCTGTCACAAATAAAAATCAAGACTAGTACTTCCATCAGTGCTTTAAATCACCCACTGACAGTCTTCTGTCAGGCCTCAAAATTGAAGAGCTGTTCCCTCCCCAAACTATACAGAAGTTAAATTATTTGTCCAGTGCCATTATAGTTCCAAGTGGTGCTTTTATCTAAAACTTCCAACTAACCTGAAACTTTACTTCATAATTTTCCATTTGAAAACCCACCAAGAAGTCAGCTTTTCTGCAGTTCACAGATTTAAGCACCTTCTTTTCCTTCCACAATATAATATGAGACTTCAACTAAATTAATTACAGTGGAATGTCTCAGCTAGACCCTGGGAGACAAAGATAAAAAGGAAAAAACAGATCTCTGGCATCTCACTGAATTACTCTGATATCAAAAGATGACACAAGATAATTTCGTTACCTGATTTCTGAGTAGCTTTTATTTTACATTCATTTATCACTGCCCTTTTCCGCCACTTATTTAATACAAACTGATACCTTACAGGTTTTCTAGATAGCAAGAAATGCATTTCTAACCTCTTCAGGTCCATGTTTACATTTGTGTTTACAAAGCAGAAGTAAGACCTGTGACACAGCTTCCATAAGGACTTGCACCTTGTTCTACATGGGAACAGCTGTACCATGGTAAGATTGTCCCCCCACCACCACCAAACAACTGCACCTGTGTAAAGGGAAACCTGCACATGGTAATATCTTCCATGTGATTTGCAGATGAGGAATTTCTTGAGCCAGAAATATTCTATTAATTATGTCCTGCAACTTCAGGAGGCTGAATAATCACAACTCATATTCAAAAGGAAACGGTGGAACAGCTACATCCCTGCCTCTTAGATCAGGGAAAAAGATGCTATTGACTTTAAACTATCAACTGAAGTCTCTTCTAAAATCAAAATTAACTTGATTAAAGAAGTTAACTCAGAGCACGGAATGAGAATCAGAAGCTTTCAGCCTGAAGGTTTTGTTATCTGATAATTTTTTCTGCTTCGTGACTAACACCCCTTGTGCTGTTCTGATTGCTCTTCACGTGCCCATTAGCTTAAGCTAAGGAGAAGAATGATAGACTCCAACTGCTGGTCTTCACGCAATAGGCTTATGTCATGATTAGATCACAAGTTATTTGGATAACAAGAAGTCCTTAAATAGAGGATAGCTTAATTTAAGGTTTGGCAAATCCATGTGTTCCTAATATACACATGCTTTCAGAAATACTTCTCTGCTTTTTTAAAGAAGTGTTGTATCTCCCTCTGCACCCATTTTGGGCCAGTTATCAAACATTTTATTTTGGTTAGGGGTCATATAAATGCAGAAAATTACTTCTGACTGCATACATTTTATCTTTCTGGGAATTAAAACAACTTCCCAATATATACTCCACCATGCTCAGTTCAATGTCTGGCAACCACAGCAAAGTCCTGCTGCCATGGCTGCTTTACTATAAAGAAAGCATTCAATATAAATTATAAACATGCATGTGTCATACACTTCTACAGCTGCCCTACAGAAAGGCCACGACTGAAAATTATCATGCAAACATAGAAATTCCACAACAGAATCATTTTCTGGAAGCCCCAAGGACAGAATGGAACATCCACCATCACACTTTCTATTTTTCCCTGAAAGGGTACACAGGCACAGCTGAGACAACAACAAGTCAAATGCTTACCAAATTCATAGACTTTTTTACATTTGGTCTCCAAATCATCGATGAGATCCTGCAGCCGACACTGCTTGGCCAACCTCTTGCAATCGCTGACATATTCTACATCAATATCCAGACGACCTGTCAAGAACAAATGCAGTCAGCTCTCTTAATCCACAGGATTTTGGCATAAAAATGGCAAAAAATAAGGCCTGAAGACTTGATAGCACAGAAACTTAGTAATTAGATACACTGTCTCACTTTTCAGCATCCACTTAGAACTCAGTGCCAGAAGCTAAGACATGGTATTCCACCACCACCCACCACTTAAATCAGTAACAGTTTGGCATTTAATTCACATTCTCGCTTTCCAGGGTTTACCCTAATAGCATCATTCAAAAGTCCAAAGCCCAAACAGGCTAGAAAGAACATGCCAAATTCCCTCAAAAAACAGCAGTACAACAGCAGCAGGCATGACTGCCACCAGTGACTATCTGGCTTTGGGTAAGAACAGACTTTAGGCACAAGTTTTCTTCACAGGATCTTTTACAATCAGTGAAAATGTGGCAAGACACGTTTCTGAACACACTGTATTGGAAAATAAGAACCTTGAAGACAATGTTAATTTCTGGCACCACCTCCTGGCCTGAGATAGTTCAGCATTTAGCATGCCTACATTTTCACTGGACATTTTCACAGAAGGTTTAGGATCAAGTTCCATTCAGAAAAAATACTACAAAGTGGTCAAAGCATTCAGCACACACTGCTCAGGTCTGCCAAACTGAAAATGTCATACATGGGAAACTAGCTTTTCACCACCTTAAGAGGCTGTTAAACCAGGTGACAGATTTTCTTTCCTTTAGTTAAAAATACAGTCTCCAAGTCCATCCAACCAATCAACCTAAGCTGATTTTGGTTTCAATTGACCGTATAATTACCAGCAGGACAACAACTGGAAAAAGGTACAAACATCTTGGAAGAGCTGGTGATTGCTCACATTCTCCTTTTCTGCCAGCAGAGAGGATTTGTTGGCAACTCAAGCACCCAAACACTGCTGACTGCAAGCCTGCACCACTCAGCGCAGAGGTACAGACAGCTGCCCACCAGCCACGTAAACAAATAGCAGAGGGTAAGGTCATTTACCTGTGTATAGATACTGCAGAAGAGCACCAAAGGCTGCTGGGTTAATCTAAAATGAAACAAGAGAAAGCTACATTTGGAATCACCATGAATTTAACAGTAAGTTTGAAACATGATCCTGAACAAACAAAAAAACAAACCCTTAAGTCAGAACTCACACACTGCACATGATTTCCTTGCTCCTCACATAACTAATGCTGCCACTTCACCTGTCTTACACAGCTCCTTGCTGTTTCAACTGATACTAATCCCTCAGGTACCTCAGGGGACAGGACATGACTAATAGAGGAACTCAAGTGACACGGTTGTAATATAGGCTCCGCAAAATCCAGGTTTTTACTGATCATAAACATTTCCACATCTTCCCAGTTCCAGAGGAAAGATGTTCTTGTACAAAGAGAAAGGAGAGCAGTGTTCTGAGAAACTGGGATTATGTTTGTCACAAGAGAATTTGGACTGCCAGGGTCAACTTACAGAAATGTGTGCCAGAGTATTGGTGGTTAATGGATGGAATGCACTTATGACCTATTTAGTTCTTGCTGCAAAAGCAATAAAAGGGACTCAATTAGTGCCAATTATGGAGGTGAAGTCTTCACCACAGACCAGCTGTCCACCAGGAATTAGACAGACTCAACTCATCCTAGAGAGGGGCTGTGACACAGCTGGCAAATGGTAACAGCTACATGCTACTGCAATTAATTAAGATATGTTTGAGTCCATGACAGAGGGAACAAAGGGAAGGTATGCAATCTGCAGCCTTTTGTTATCTGAAAAAGATGCAATTTTACTGCATAAAGTGCCTCCATAAGCCCTTCTCCTCAACTAGGGTCATTCTGAGCCCTGGGAGCTATTCACTGTGGAAGTTAACCCTCAAACTCACTTTCCTCACCCGGCTGGAACAGCAAAAGAAAGGAAAGAATGGAAGCACAGCCTTGCTCACCAGTGGGTGCTTCAACACTATCATGTTTTTCCCCTTCCATTTGGTCTCAAACATCTCTGCAAAGTAGGCGCTGCGAGCACTGAGGATGCAGCGGTGGGCACAAAAGGACTTGCCATGAACGATGAAAACAATGTCACTCTGGTAACCCTGCTCCAGCAACCTGTGAGGAACAGAGAGAAGGGAAACTCATTGCAGGATGAAAAAGGGAAGAATGGAGTAATGCTAGTGGGGAACACGGTACAATTAGGTCTAAATGAACAAATACCCCCAGCCATTGCAGTCTCTCCCTGCTCAGCAGGAAGGCCAGCATGGGGCTAGTACTGCACATACTGAAGTGGGATGTTTCACTCCTCCCCATAACTCAAAGAAGTTTTGTTAGTGCAGTGGAGGAGCTGGAGAATGAAATCTTCCTGCCTTAGCTGAACACTAGGAACATATTTTAAGGTGGAACTAGCTGCCCCCAAGCACATCTTCAGAAGTTAATACTGTTTTTAAATCCTCAGATGTCAAAAAAAAAAACCCTGTAAAATGACACACTTTCAAAAAGAACTACCCTGCTACAAAGTAAGATGCAACATTCCCACTCGCTGGGCACTGTCAGTGTGTGCACTTTAACCATGTAACAAATAGGAGAGGACATGATGTCACCCACCCTCAGAAGAAGGAAGGATATGACAGGCATGAAATGCTGGCAATTACCACATCAAAGGTGAAACCTCATTTATGCCTGCATGCCCATACCTTCATTCTTCAAAAGGAAAAAATGAAAACTGCTACTTCTAGAGTCTACAGCAACCATCAGCAGCATTTTCTAATGCCCATCACTCCTTGCACATATATCCTCAAGAGGTCAAATCAGGTAAACATCAAGCATCATACTCCTCCTAGAGAGTTGGACTGGTGCATAGAAAGGTGTGGAGTCACATATGGAGATGCTATCAGAGTCTGGAATGCTAATCTCAATGTCCTGCCCCTAGCACACCATTCCTTTCAGGTGTCTTGCCCCAAACCAAACAGAAGCATTAGGTTTTTACTTTTTGCCTTCCAACTGTTGCCCTTTGTTTCAACTTTAACACAAGGTCTGCTTGAATGAGAAGCGGAAACCAGCACATTTTAGCTTTCACTTATCATCAACCCTGCACCACCTGAGCCACAGTCACCAGGGCAGTAATAAATCAGCCTGCAAAATTCTACTTCCCTGGAACACAGAATCTGATTTTACTTAGATAAATGAGTTTCCTTTCTCCCCTTGCTCCCTACAGCTTCAGAAATTAGGACACTGTAGTACTGGGAAGATTATCAGATTTTTCTAGTACTTATTAACACACCTGTTTCAAAAATTTTTTAAAAAGGCACATCAAGGTTTTAACATTTGTAAGTCAGTCCAATGGAAAATAAAAAGGAAAAAAAACCAAACCAACCAGCAAGTCTGTAACAACAGCAGAGTTACCAAGGTACAGAAACAGCAAGAAGAAAAGCTTGAAACTATTCCTCTACTCCTGAGCAAGTTAGGCTGCCACTCAAGCTCCAGTACAATGTGGGACAGGCAACTTTGAAAAGTATCTTTAAAAAATTGAATAACCAAGAAAGAACTGGGCAATGTCAATGTTGAGTCAGTTTGAGGCTTCTTAAAGTGCTCTGTTTCACAAATGAGAAACATTTTATCAGTGCTGAAAATTTCATCTTGCAAGCTATAGTAGCTTCAGTCCTGAATCAGAATTTCAGTTGACATACTATCCTGAATTGTTGAAGTGGTTTTAGTGATCTGATTTTGGTTTGACAGTCAAGGATGACAGCTTAGTGCTTCTGCATCATAATGACCAGATTTCTGTTGACTCTGAAGTCTGTACACAACTCATTGGAGGCTATGCACACACACACCTGGGGATCAACCCTTAGGGCACGGCAAGAGGAACATCCTTTAGGAAGCTCTACATGCCCAGGAATGAGAGAGGGTACTGATCAGCTGCCCTTCAAAGCTGTCCTGAACAGAGAGTTCATATATGCAGAGGCGCTTAGGAAGGATGATGGGATGCTCTGCACATGCCTCATGTCCTTACCGCTGGAGGAAGACATCATAGTAGTCCCTCTTCATGCACTTGGCTGTGATCTGTTTGTACTCCTTCAGCAGCCGGCGGATGGCATCGCTCAGAGCTCCGTACAGACAACGTTCTCCATCAAAAGTGTTTGCCTCACACTTTGCTCCTGTTAAACAACCACAGGCACAGGCCAGCAAGGCAGAGTTAGATCCTTCCCCAGTGTCCCCAAATGGTCATTAAACGAGTGTGACTTCTGGCTGCTGACATGTTTCACTGTGTCCCCTCTGCTGATGAGTATATTGACAAAAACTGAGCTTCCCTCACATGTGTACAATCCAAAGCTGCTCTCCCACAGACAAATCCCTTTCTGAGAAAGTCATGACTTGTTTAAACTGACCTCCATAAAAAGCCTCTCAGCATGGCTCCAGCAGTGTTCTGGGAAGACAAATCTCACTGTACAAAGAGTGCAATCATTTCTTGGACTGTTAAGAACTCCTCCTAAAAAGTATTTCTGCTTTGTATAAGACAGGAGCCTCTTTAGGTTAGAACCTTCTAGAAATTTGGAGGGCATTTGCATTTTCCTATTTAGAATTACACAAGTTGATTAAGATGCTGCAAATGCAGCAGAAAACCAGACCTTTTGAGATGTGATTCTGCACTCTGGTTCCTTTGGCAAAACACTACCAGCACCTAGGAGAATTTGGGTACTGAGAACCAAATGGGCAGGCACTTGGTCTTGCTTTGTCTGAGATTAGCAAAATCCTTTCCATTTTACAGTTAAGTCCTGTGTCCTGGGTTGCAGTGTAGGATGTACACAAAGTATTTATTCTATCACCATCTTCATGAAACTGTTGAAACCAGGTGGGCTAGTGTTTTCCCAAGCCCCCTGCCTCTTCTGCTAATGGCCTTTGGGGGTGTCTTCTGCTAATGGCCCATTAACGCCTTGCCCATGACTCACAGGTAACTCCCTCCAGGGGTTATCTCTGTTTAATGGGCCATCAAGGACCCACTTCACAACTCCTCATCCCATTGTGAGATGCTCTGCCCAGGGAGAGGAGCCAAGCATTCTCACCTGGATATAAGCTGGTATGTGGGACAGTGCAAGCAGCACTTACCCACTGGATTCCCAGAGGAGCAGAGCTACCAGACCCTTCTACAGGATCACTGCTTCAGGAAGAGCACCTCACCTGGACTGCTTCCACCATCCTGCTCAGGTTGTATTCTGACTCTGTCAGTGATCCTTTGTGTTATTGCATTTATTTTATTTTATTTTTACCTTTCTTCTTATTAAATTGTATCTCTGACTTGGAGCCTCTCATTCGTTTTGTTTTCAAACCACGACATCCTGTTTACAAAGCCAGGCTATCAGTAGAATACAAGGAAGTTTTACAAGGACAATTCTTCCTATTAAGTACAACTCTTAGATCAGCATATTCCTAACACCATTGCACCCTCACAAAATATCAGCTATGGCTTCAGAAAGTCATGAGCCATCACAGCTTCCCTTTCTATGGATTTTCAAGATTTCAAGCAAACAGAGAAATTTCAAGCAATTTCAGGAAGTAAACTCAAACAGCAAATGGTCTGCAAAAGAGACCATGAAGGTGTGTGCAGGGCTCCTTCTGTAGCCTTATCAGATCAGATCATATAGTTGGTTGTAACAGAAGAAGTTTCCACAAGGGACAGCTGGAAGGACATACAATCCCAGGGACCAGAGAAAGACACTGCATCCACATCAGGACACTTTTGCTCACCGTTGGCTAGAAGATAACGTACAAGCTCCTCATGTCCACACAGACAGGCGTAATACCTGACAATAACGAGAGAAAGAAAATTAGAGATGCAGTAGGAAGAAAAATTCAGCATTTTGGCACATCACTACACACAGATCACAAGCACTGAGCATCCCTGATAAGCTTAGGAGACGACTCCTCATAGGAGTGAGGAATTGCTACCAAATAGCACAGAACCAGCAACAGACTAAGCAGGATCTGTTCCCAGCAATCCCAGGCATTGCAAGGAGATCTCAAGGTCTCAGTCTGGATTCAGCATCTTCTGTTGCACTACCAGCTGCCAAATCCATTCTCATTTTAATGGAGATCATTGCATGGGCACTCAGCAGTCTACTGAATTCTCAGAAACACTCCATGCTCCTTCTGTTGTCAGTCAGACTGCCATACACTATGGCAAGGAGGGAAGAGCACCCACACTGGATGTACAGCAAATCCACCCCCCATTGAAGTTCTACTTCAATGAGTTTTGTTTTCTCTTTCACACTCTAAGCCTTTCATGATTCTCTTTCACAGGGACCTCAAATTGTCTTACAAACTAAGAGATTCCTGTAACACGCATTGCAGCAGCCAAATGTTAGTCTACCTTTACTTTGGGAAGTTATTCCGTCCTCTAAATATATTGCAGATGTCTAAATGTACTTTAATTGTGGGGAGCTCACAGCACATCCCTCAGCACCTCCAGGGTGATTCCTCATTATCTACTGCCAGTCAGACTGTGATCCCACAGCCTCTTGGCATTTTATCAGGCCAAGCTTCCACCCAAAAAGACATGCTAGAACGCCATAGACTTTGGTGGGGGAAAAATTTAATCTAGCCAAGAGCAGAGTGCTTAATCCAGGTAATTTGGTCACGAGACCACACTTCTGACCATCACTACAGCAAGCCCCAGTCAAATGGAGTGACAAAGACATACTGAGCACAGCACCCACAAGGAAGAGAAGCAGAACTATGTAGCCAAAGCCCCAAAAAAGCAGAACCTGAGACATTTTGTAACAGTGCTCGTTGCTGCTGATGCAGAGAGAGTAAAGGAGCTCTGAAGGCCCTACCCCCGCCCAGCCAGTGCTCCCAGCTGCAGCACTCACAGGGGTGTACTGTCCCACTTATCACGGACATTAATTTCCACATCTCGCTGTTCAAGAAGGTATCTGGAAGAAAAGGAAGAGAGCAAAGTTAAAACTTCAGGCAGCTACTCAGTCACATTCTTCTCTTTCAGAAGATGTAATTACAAGTTCATAGAGTAACTTCCAAAAGTATGGCAGGATCTTGCATTGGAATTGGGGAACTGTCAGCTGTGGCTGAAGGGGCATCAGCCAAATCTTCACCCAAAGAATGGTGTTCTACAGCATGGCCTAGCAGCTCACTTCAATTTTAAGTGGTGCACATGGGGAAAGAGGGTAATCAAACACATCTCTAACAGGACAGTAATCTCAAAAAAAGCCTGAGCACTCCTGCAGTACTTTCACTGCTCCAACAATGCTCCCAGCCTGGATGCTTACAAATAAGTGGCCAATTTTAGGAGGCCAAGGCTGGACTCCCATCCTGCTCGTGGCTTTTCCTGACAAAAGCAACAACATCAGTGTCACTTCAGACCATTCTTAAACCCTGCCACTTCCCTGTCTTGCACATTTAGACTAATCCAATGCTGCCAACATTGCCTCTTTGACACCTCTAGAAGCTGGGCTTTGCCTTGCAGACAAACATTCTGCACAGTGTGGCTCAAGTTTTGTTTTTTTATCACCCACCATGTGAGTCCTCTCTTTCACTCCCTTTGCCTTTGTTGTCTCAAACTTCAGGTTCCTCTGACCACATTCAACCACACCAAGCAACTCAGCTGCTTTCTACACAGCCCCATGTGGTCAATTTGTTACCCCTGCTTTGACAGCTTTGTCAGACTCTCATTTTTCCACCATTACTTCTATATGGGTCATCTTAAACCTCTGTAAGGCCATCCTCTCGGACCCCTCCTTCTACAGTAAACCTGCAATTTACTGCTTGCAATGATTTAATCTAACACAATCACAACAGACAAAATGTTCCCCAGACCTTATCTATCTGCACACTCACCCTTCACTAGCAAGCACCTTGAAACAGAGGTTGCTTTGATTATCTGGCATATTACACATTAAGAGATGGAAGAATCAAGTAGGATAAAAGCATGAAGAACAGTTTTAGATTCAAACCATGAGATGCAAGAAAAGAGTCTGTTGTAAACCCTGGACCTTGCACACAACTAGCCCATTTGCCTCACTGCAGTTAAACTGCGCTGCTTTGAGATGAGCAAAGAAACTTGACCTGAAATTTTAGTATCCCCATATTTCTCAGAGATACTCCCACAGTCTACAGCACAAGGTATCTAAACATTTCCACAACGTCCCAGGGATCCAGCTTCCTACCAACACAGATACCATTTCCACCGGTAAAGAAAGAGCAGCGAGAGAAGCCTTGTGCAAGGACCTTTGCCACAGGCAGCATCCACACCCACGAGCACACAGTGACCATCTGACACTCAAGACACCTGCCGGAACCAGGCACACCTCACCCGAACCTGAGCACCCCGGCAAAGGCCAGGGGCACACCCAGCTCCTCGGGGTGCAAACAAGCTGCATTTGTGTACGAGAAACAAACAGCCCTTGCCGCACCCGGCCGCTCCTGGGGAGCCCCAACGCTGCGAGAGCCGCCCTCGGGGGCCGCGTAAACAGCTCCAGGTAAACACGTCCCGGCGAGGCCAGGCCGTCCCGACGAGCCCGGCCCCGCTCGCCCCGGCGACCAGAGCGGTTAAAGCGCAGAAATGGATGCTGGGGACCTTGCTCCCTGCCCCGGCCCGGCTCACCGCACGCGGCTCACGTCGCCCTTCTTGCAGCTGGTGAAAAGGTCGCTGGTGTCCATGGCCGGGCCAGGCCGCGGGGCGGCGGCGCCGCATTGACGCGGAGAGCGGAGGAGCGGCCGCCGGGCCGGGCCGGGCCGGGCCGAGAGACAGCGACGGCGGCGGCGGCTGCGGGGCGAGAGCGGCGGGCGCTGTAAACACGGCGGCGGCACCGCCCGCCCGGCCCGCACCGCCCCCGCCCGCAGCGCCCCCTGCGGCCCGGAGGAACAACTGCCGGCCGCGCTGCTGCACGGGGACACGGGCCCGGGCCTCGGGAAAAGGGACCGGCTCCGGAACAAACCGGGGACTGATCTGGATTCGGGGCTCGGGAAAAGGGACCGGCTCTGGAACAAACCGGGGACTGACCTGGATCCGGGGCTCGGGAAAAGGGACCGGCTCTGGAACAAACCGGGGACTGATTTGGAACACACCTGAGGAGGGGAGCTGGCCCAGAACATGGCTGGGATGGAGTTTGGAACATCTGGCAGGGCTCTCTCTGGACCATGTGCAGTAGCAATGAGAGGGGGTGTCATTAACCCATTCAAAAGCATTGCCAAGAGGATGGTGCCAGACTCTTTTTGGTGGTGCCCAGGAACAGGACGAGGAGCAAAGGCCATAAACCAAAACACAAGAAGCTCCACCTCATCACGAGGAAGAATTTCTTTATGTTAAGGGTGGCAGAGCCCTACAATAGCTCCTCAGGGAGGGTGGGGAATCTCGGGAGACATTCAAGCATTATCTGGATGTGTTCCTGGCACCTGCTCTGGGTGACCCTGACTTGGCAGGAGCCTGGGCTGGATGATCTCTAGAGGTTCCTTCCAATAATTCTGTGATTCTGTATGGGGTCCAGGTCTGGAGCAGGTGTGGGATGGTGAAGAGCTGCGTGGGACACACACGGCACAGGGCACACAGGCAGGGACTCTGCTGTGGAACAGAGGCTTCTGCTAAGCCACTCTAGCAGGAAAGGTATCCTGTGGCCACTGGAGGGGTAGAGTACTCCTATGGGGGAAGCCTGTTTCCACAGCCTGGGCATGGCTCAGGGCTTCCAGAGAAACCTGTGATGGGAGAATTAAGAAGTGCACTGTGGGGAAGGGGGCCAGGCTGACGACGCCCATCCTGGCAGAGAAACCCTGGCCAGCACTGTGTTACAAGATGCAGCAGACATGAATTCAGACAGATCTAACCAAGCAAAGCACTGCACTCAAGTCAGTGTTCAGGCACCCAGGAGGTGCATTTTATTGCAAAGAAAACAAAACCACAACCCTGTTATTTCCAGGGCCAAACACAAGTGTTTCTAAGTGTTCTCCGGCAGCAATCCCAAGCAGTGGCCAAGGCTTGCAGTTTGTGTCCAGCAGGAATGAAGGTGTTGAGAAGGGCTCAAAGCCTGGCTGTCAGCTTATATGAGCACGAGGCTCTCATGAGCAGCACAGATGAAGGTGCTTGCTGTGTCTGTTTGAGCTTTCCCAAACCTCCTGTGAAGGACAGATGTCTTCCTGCAAGGCTGCCAGGGCAGATGGGAACAGACGAGTGCTGACAGCAGTGGCTGCAGTGGGACCCTGCTGCAATGCTCTAAGGTCATGCTGCAATAGTCCTTAGGATAATGTACCTTCATTTCACACCACATCCTCTGCCAGAGGGCTCCTTAAAGTGTATCTTGAACTGTATTCTCAAGCTGCATTACATCCTCCGCAGCACAATTACAGGGTCACTCCTCATTGTTTCTTTCCACCCCACATACCCCAAGGCAGTGTGCAGGATGCAGAGTCCTAGAACACGTTAGACTCCATGTTACAGGCACAGTTCCAGATATCTGGGTGACACCTTGGAGTAATCTGCAGCTTGGCCATCCCAAATCTCATCTGGCCACGACCCCACAGAGCTGGAGAGCCAATCTGATCTTGGCCACGCATCCAGACGATGCTATTGCCAGTGTTCCTCAAGGCACTGCACTCACAACAGCACCTGATGCTCTCTCAGAAGAACCACCTCCATTTCAAGGCAGAGTCCCTGCTTTCTAGCTGTGGTCCCAAGGAGCAGAGGGAGCAAGTGGCAGACAAAGCAGGAAGATGGAGGTAAGACCCTGTGTTGCTACCCAGGGCCTCTATATTGGTGACTCCAGGGAATGTCCCATCTCACTACTTTACAGACAAGAACGTCCTCACACAAACCATTCTTGACATGCCTGGTACAAGCCCCTCTGCTCCCAGTCGAGTCCCGCAGCCCTTCGTGAATAAAGCAGGTTATCCTAGGCAAGTCACAGGAAACAACTATCCAAAGCTAAGAGAAAAGCTCTCTCTTTTTTTTTTTTTTTTTTCTTTTTTTTTTTCTTTTTTTTTAATTTTTCGTTTCCAACTCCCAACCGCCACCAGATGTCAGTGCGACCAAACATTTGGCAGATGGAATTACGGTGATGTCCGAGTAGGCAGCAAAGTTTTCCAGGAATTGCTTTGTTTCCTGCATCTGCTCTGTCGTCTGGCACACTGCTCTGAGAAGTCCAGCTTTCACAGTTTTTATTAAAAAGAAGTGTAACTACATTAGGGTGATAGAAAAGCTTCCTGTTACAAATGCTAAGACAAAGGTTTTCTTCCTCTTTACATCCTCCCTGTGCAGAGCTGGAAATGCAAGCACTGGACAGAGTAAAGTGGGCTACCAACAGCCTCTCTACAGTGCTTCCCAGCCCGCAGGTCCCCGGAGATGACCCGTCTCTGCAGGGCTGGCAGGAGAGAGACAACAGTGCAATCGACTTGACAAGATCAGCCTAGTGCAAAAAAATGGTACAGAGAAAAAACAAACTGTAAAAGGATAAAAAGTATCACCAGACTAAAGTGAAATTCTATCAACTAGTAGATTTCTGAAGCTAAACTGGGATCATACAGCCAGGTGCACCCTGTCAGAGACAGTAGAAAAGTGTCTTCAGCCTCACAACAGCCACCCTTAAAAGTGTCTCTCAATTCACCTTGATGCTCCAGACAGAGAAGAGCATCTCTGGAAAATCCTCCAGGCCACAAGAGGCCAGAAGAGCAAATTAGGAGAATCTGCTAGCTGATTATTGAGCCCACATAGCTCCCTTTGTTTCCTTAAAGTTCGAAGACTTTACATGAGACTGGGAGGTGCTGAGCCCAGCCGGAAGCATTGCTTTATCAGTGCCTTGTTGTTTCTCTGAATTAGGATAGTGAAGAGAAAACAGGGCAGCAAAGCAGCTCTTAGCAGGGACATGCACCAAGGAAGCGATTTGTGGGTGAAATGATTCACATCTGATTGGTGGCATTATCTTTTAACAGCCATTGGGCATTAAAAACATATTTGATGAGGATTATTTGATGAGGATTATTTGACTTAGAAAGATTTACACAGTGCAGCTGCCTAAAGACCACAGGCATGCCAGGCCCTGTTACGCTAAGTCCTATAAAACCTCAAATTTTAACTTCACTCTTTATTTTACTCACCATAACAACAATTTGCATTTAATCCTGTGAGCTTCAAAGTGCCTTCAACACAGCCAATGGCCTTGTGCAGTTTTACTGTACAAATCCCATCAAACTCAGCAGGAGCCATCAGTGAGTGGTGGTCAGAGAGGGCCATGTAGTCCACATACATGTACTGTCCCCCACTACCAACTGCTGGGGCAGGAGAAAGAACTCTGAGCATCTCTGCAACCCTACCAAGGTACAAAAGGAGTTGATGATCACTGTCTCCTACATAACACCAGGACAGATACGGAAGCAGGCTAAAACTACTGAAAATTGGAATCTGGATAGGAAACCAAATGACCTCTCTTGAATCTCTGATAAACTGGTATCAGAGTGGTCCTACATCAAGGTGATCTGTGATTCAGTTTGTATGCAAAGCGCTACACAAACTGCAACAACAGACTCTTGCACCTTGATTTCAGGCACACACCCCAGGGAGGAACATGCTAGAGGTCTCCATACATACAGTGACAGATTTACAGGCTCAGCATTAGGCTGCACATCCGGGGCCTCTGTATACAAAGGTTCCCTTCAAGACCAAGTGTGAAGCTGCATCTTGCAGGAAGAAAGCACGCAGATCACCACTAGAGAGAGAAGTACCCATCGCACACTTCGGTGCCTCTGACCGAAGTGAGTCGCTCAATCCCTCAATGACAGAATAAACAAATGTTCTGGGATTTCAGGCTTGACAGTAGTTTAGGCAGGGTTCAGAGAACAATTACACATATTCACATGCCTTTAGCACACATCTTCAGGGAGCTGGAGCTTCAAAGTTGCCTGAGGCATGCCTGAAAAACATTCATTTGGGAGCTCTTACATCCGATTCTCATCTCATCAGAACTGGCTCTCACATTGTTTAAATGCAGTGATTTTAAAGATGTTACCCTGATTTATACCTATGGGATATTAAACACTTCCACCCTTCCCTCAGGGAAGGATGCTGAAATTGAAGCAAAAGGATGAGAACATTACTTGTTCCCCTATTTAGAAAGTTTAACATAATCTTTATATTTAACGCAGAATGACCAACTGAAACCAAACTATCCTGAAAAATAGAACTGAGTGGAAAAGGCCAGCCAGTTTAAAACATAGACAAGGGATACTTTCCTGCTGATTTCCCAGGCTATTGTGAAAGAGGCATGTAAACATCATTTTCAAGCAACGCTCCAACCTAAAGCATGTTTCCAACTAAAATGCCGCACCATGGCACTGAATTCTCTGAAATCAGTCAAGCAAGGGTAAAGTGCTCAAACTTTGCAACTCAGCTTGGAGTTGTGGAATTGAAAAAAGGAGTGGGGCTGTTTGTGGTAGCAGGGGTGAAATGAGATGACAGCAGGGAGTGGGTGGGAGGGGTGTTTTTCCCAAATGTAAACATCAGCTCTCATAATTAGTAGCTGAGTGCTAGAGCACTAGAAAACCTGTTTTCACATGGGGAATGCAAACTCTGCCCAGGACATCAATGGAATCTTGGCTCCCCTCCATCCAGAATGTACAGGTTTTACTACACCTGCATGGAATGAATGTGATCTCTAGGTCAGGATCTGGAAAGTGAATTTACTCCCCAAATCTGGACTCTTGGTGGCAAGTAGCCCCACCATCTGTTTCTCCAATCCAGACACTCTCCAGCCTCTACCACAGAGCTACAGTAAGTGCATTTAAAGGTGATGAAAGCATTGGTGCTACTGATAGGAACACACACACAGAGATCCATAAACCCACCCCTCCTGCTTCCCTCTGCTCCATGATCCTCCTGGCTCCTAGCCTCAGATGCAGGCTCAGGACTTCCATAGGGAAAACTTGCCCAAACACCTGTTCAAAGGTTTTAAGAAGTTCCTGAGAAGCCACCTTATCCCATGGTCCATCAGTCAAGATAGGAGAGAAACAAGTGTGTTTAAGAGGGCGGTTCCCTCCTTTCTTTTTCTAGAGATGCGTGTCTTCCTCAAACACATCCACCTCCTCGCTCGCCTGCTTATTGATCAGGACATCCCAGCTGTCAGGCCCGTTGATGGTGCTCCCACCGTTCACGCTCGGCTTCTTCTCCTGCATTTCTGACTGGCTGTCACTGGCCACATCCAAGGTAGGGTTGTCATGGCAGCCGTTCTCAACAAAGCGCAGCTCCTCGCCATGTGACTGCCAGGGACGAGAGGACACAAATGGAGACAAAGGGGGAGAGATCTTAATGCTGCTGAGAAGCACAGCCTATGAGGGTAACTGAGAACTTTGCAGAGTCAGTGGGAAGAGGTAGATTTATTCCCAGCCCAACCCTCACAGTGGAAATGAGCTGCTCTAAGCACATTGGCATCTCTCTTACAGCTGAATGAACTCCACTGCTGCTCCAGCAGTGTATCCAGTAACGTCCCATAACTGGACAGGGGAAAACAGTTGCCCTCTTAACTTTCCAATCTCTGCCATCCCAAGGGCTAGGAGTTTGGCCACCTTCTCCACCCATCCTGTGCTCACCATGTTCTTCATCTTGGGCAGGCGTCTCTGCCAGCAGTTGTAGATGAGCCCCAACACGATGATGATGGCGCAGATGGAGCCGATGATCACCAGCACCACAAAGAGCTTCCCATAATCACTGCGGGTCTGGTTAGGGTGCGACTGGCAGCTCGTAGTGGTCGAGTAGTTCTGGATACCAATCTGGAAGGAAGGAAGGAAGGAAGGAAGGAGTACACTAATAGTCCTGACCTGCAGGCAGACAGAATCCTGTCCAGACTTTCCAGGGTCCAAGTACACAACCACAAATGTGGGCAGACGAACTAAAAGCCAGGGTTGGAGACTCAGGTTGTACACTCTTACATTACTAGAAAGCTTGTAACTATACATAACACCATTTTCCATGAAAATTGACATCAGCAAATGACAGTAGGCACAATTTTATTTTTCTCACCTGCACAAGGATATCACACCTTTGTGTACAACAAGGAGACTTTCATGCCAGAAATTGTCCAAGACTGAGAGTTCCCAAGACAAACTACAGACCACTGACAGGTGCCGAGGCTTTGGTAACTCCTTGGCAGAGAATGTAACCCTAATAAACAGGTTTCCATTAAAGCTTAGGTCCTAAGAGGGCATAGTGGTCTTTACAAGGTCTTGAAAGTGGACAGATGCCTGGCGAGCCTAAAAGCTTAGGAATAGCTGCCCTAGAAACTGCCCCCCTGTGGCTGGCAGCAAACAGCCCAGCCTTGGTCAATCTTGGCAGGTTTGAAACAGGTTATGTATCAATTCAATAGTAAGTGTGATAGGTGTAAGAGAACATCCTCCCTCCTCCTTGCAATCTCATGCTTGTGCAAGGGAAGCACTGTGAGCAGAGTTTAATTACTGACAGAGCCAAAGAGTCAGAGGCATGGGGCAAGGAAGCTCTGGTAGGACTCATGTTAACATGGGGCCACAGTTGCAAAGTCAAACCTTGCATCCACACAAACCTTCTTTCTGGACAGTTCTAGGTGCTGATACTTGAGTCACACAATTTCTACAGGGTTGGCTTTTTGCACTTTCTCTGGTGTAAGCCAATCAATACACCACTGAGCACTTAATTTGCTTTGTCTAACTGCACCAGTTTGTTAGGTCAGGGAAAAACCTGCAAGCAGACAGTCAGCAAGGCAGTGGTGCAACCCTGCTGCTAAAATCAGCAAAATTACTCCAGTGGTTGGCACAAAAAACTCAAGCAGAATGAGGTCCTCAGTGCCTACATACCCTGTAGGACAAAGGGGCAAAGCCAGAGATCATGGGACTGATTTGTCCTCATCTCTGTCCTCTTCCAAGCTGCCAGGGTTAGAAGGGAATATGTGAGGCCTAGAGGCAGCTGGGAGAAGAGTCTGACATCCACTGACCCAGGTCCTCTGCCTGCCCTTGTGAAGGCAGCTATTTAAGGAGTGAAATGCAGACCCTGGAATTGCAGAAGGTGTGCAAATGTGTCAAGAGAAGCCAATGTATGTAACACAGCTGCAGGGTGAGCAGGGCCAAATGTAGGGCACCACCCACACTGCTTTTGACAATAGTATGAAAGGGGTGACACTGAGAATCCCAACAAAATGAATGTGTGAAAAGCAGTCTCACAACCAAGCCAGAAAAGCAGGGAGGGAATAACCCATAGTTACTTTCTTAGAAAGGAGCAGACATTTGATGGCCTGGCTACTATCAGTGAAGGGAGAAGGAGTTTGCCAAGCATCTGACTCATCTGTTTGCCTGCTGTGGGTTCAGCACTTGCATAGACTGAGATATGCTCCCAGTTTTCAAGTTGCTTATTTTAATTGTATAACCAGTCTTAACAAATGGATGCAGGCAGACAGGCTCTTACCTCAGCTAAGCTCCTCTTAACATCCCCCAGTGCCATAAGAACATCTTTTGTAGGGATAACGCCTGTAAAGTAGAGGAGGAGATCAGTGCTGCTCTCAGCTCAGGTGACTCAGTCATATGTATTCATCAGTCTAAAATCCCCAACAGGATGGAGGCAGGGAAACACATTTTTGTTCATTGGTATTTTATGTCAGGAGGCTGAAAGAACACAGGATCACAGACAAAGGTACCTACAAATACTCTTTAAAGGAGTAAAAAAACCCAGGGATGAACTGATATCAGAGGAACCTAGGTACCCTCCCCACCACCACAGAAGTTCCCAGGATCTGTGTCTGCTCTGGGAGCAAGCAGCAGTGTAGCCCTGGTTCCATGGCTGAGGTGTTTTGGTTTTCTGAAATTCTTTTCCCAGAAATTTTTCTGTAAATAAGAGAAATGTTTTTGTAACTGTAGCTTTGTTATTCATTCCTTTTCCTAGGAGGGACCTCTTGATGTCCCTCTGGTCTGACCAATGTGATTGAAAAGGTCTGCCTTTGTTTCACCAATTAAATTGGTCTGTATAAAATAGTATTAAAAAAAGACCCATCCCAAAAATAAAAGAGTCATTTTCAGCCTTCTAAATCTCAGAGTTTGTGTCTTTGTAGTGTAAAGCAGTGTCACAGCAGCACTCAGAAAGTCATGGAGACAGGTTCATAAAGGTCATAGAGGCCATAATGTCAACATTAGAAACCTCTGTCACCAAGCAGGCAGGAAAATGACCTCAAAACGGGAATAAAGAGATGGTAAAATATTCCAGTCCAGCCCATATTCACTGTCAGCTTTTGTTTCTTTGGGGATGAGGGTAGGCACTATAAGGACCATCCTAGTTTGGACAGAACTGATAGGTTAGGAAGTGAACCAAGAGCAGGCTGTCATATTCTGCCATGGAGGGGAGTACATAAGCATAAGGAGAAAGCTGACAGATGCTCAGGGAAAGGCAATCCAGGGAGGCAGCAAAGCTGAAGGCAAAGCGCAGAAGATGGAGCTTTGTGCAAGCAGTGAGGGACAACCCAGAAGGCAGATGTGAAGGAAGATGTCCTCAGTCCTCCATCCCTCAAGTCCAGTGAATACCGAGAACTGGTGGGATTGAAATGGATTGGAAAGCAAAAGCTCCTTCCAACAGGGCTGTGTACCTCCATTTGGGAACCTCTTAAATACACTCCCCATCACAGGAAGGCTCTTTCTGCCAGCACTTACCCTGTTCCCCTGCCAGTGTCATTAGCAAGTGCTTGTCATTTTCATTGGGTTTGCTCAGAGAGATGAGCCAGCGGTCCTGCAGCCCCTCTGCCTGCCTGGAGAAGGCATCCTCCACCAGTGCCAACAGCTGGGGACCCCTCTCCAACCGAAATTCCTCCTGCCACAGGAAAGGAACCTTGGTGAGTGCATGGTAGGGATAAGGCAACTGTAGTACTACAGGGCTGGTAGAGCTAAGACCTCACATGTGCCCAAAAACCAGCAGTGTTAAACCTGGTGCAACTGGCTCCTGCACAGTGCCACAGGCTGGGCCCACAAACACCCCCTGATGCACCAACCTTCCTCCTCAGCTCCTGTGGCTGCCATATGCCCTACAGCAAGCCCAGCTCTCCTGGCACACAGCCATCCTGAGGCAACATTATGGTGTAAGGTGAGAAGGAAGCAGCCAGGCTCTTCCCCACAGCCAGCACTGGGTCAGCAGGTGCCGCTCAGCCTGACGTAGTCCAGCCATCCCTCAGCAGGCTCCTGTGCTGCTTTCTCACTCCTGTGTTTCTATTCTCATCCCCAGTTGCCATGCCAACCTGAAGGCCACACAGATGATTAATAAAATGGAGAGTTCTTGTTGCCATGGCAATTTGAAGCGCTCAGGGCAGGCCTGCACCACAAATGGCGTAATTGGAGAAGACATCGATGACTGGAGCCTGAATCACAAGAGCCTGGCAGTGCCTCCTCTCATCAAATTATGGGTTTTGGTATGGGGAGGCAGGAGGAGCTGCATGAGGAAGCAGCACCGTGATGCAGCACCACAATGCTCAGCTGCAGCTCCAGCTCATGGTCCCACTGCCCGTCTGAGGCTCTCCTTTGAGGGATGCAGAGGAAAGGGGAGCAGCTGAGCCAGGAGCAGGAGGACAGAAGCAAGATGTTTCTGGTGATGGGGAAAGCAGAGGTTGCAGAGCACTGATCAATTCTCCATGGTGGAGAGGAGGAAGCAGTGAAGGAGCCTGAATGCACTTGTGCCAAGGTGGAGGTCACCTCCCAAGGCATAGCCAGGTACCACTGCTGGGTCAGATCCTGCAGTCCTCACTTGGGCAAACTTTCCAGGTATGTTGAGTGGGAGACTTGCCCAGAGAGAGACTAGAGTGATTCCCTTGCCTGGAGAAGACAAGGGAAGATTTTCCCTTCCTACTGGGAAGACAAATGGGCTTCCAGTTTAACCCAGAAACAAAGACATGGTCCCCAAAGCAGGTAAAACCTGGTGCCATGAAGTGTATTGGAGGTCAAAGTGCAACCTCTGAAAGGAGTTAAGCATGCTCCTTGTCCCTCAGCTTTTCAGTGGGACTCAATACACACCAAATCATGGCATCAAAACATTGAAATATGTGAGGAATACCCATTCACATTAATTTAAACTACAGCACTTGCAGCACAGGTTCTCCCTCAAAATCCCAGAAACCCAAAAACCACGGAGTTCCAATACAGAAACCAAAAAACAAAAGAGACAGGCAGACAGTAGGTGAGGTGCCCAAACTGAGCAAATTACCAAGGGTAGGAAACAAACTGCATCAGTGGAAAGAAGAGCCTGATTACAGCTTCACTCATGCAAAATGGTAATGGGAGGCAGGGAATGATGAGATGTTCATGTTAAATATGTATGTCGACAAATGTCCCTTTGAATAAGGGGTAGTACAGCACAAATCATTCACTAGGAAATATGTTTTGAAACACGAAATCAAGTAGAAAAACAGTTCTGTCCTGCCTATCCCAGGGCACCATCTTCCTCCAGCAAGGCAGAACTGAGGATTCAACAGCAAAGATATAATTTGATCAAGAGACATCTGCACATCTGCTTTTCAGCTCTTCTCCTTACAGAGATTTAAACAGCCCAAGTACAAGTGACCACAGAAAGGAAATTACTGCAAATAATATTACAAAATTAACCAGTATTTAAAGTCCACAAAGCTGGGAGAGAGTGATGGGGACATGAAGGAAACAGGGCAGAAGACTCTGGTTTTTAAGGACTCCTTTTCTGCATTACAATTGTGAACTGTAGCAGAGATACTTAAAACCCTCCACACTGGTTTGGCTAAATTAGGAGGAAAAATACTGACTTTTCATCTATTCTTAGAGCAGTTGGCATGCCTTACTGTGTATAGAAATTTCCCCATCTTCTCTGTCCCCAAAAAAGTCACCTTTCAGAAAAACAAACCAACCTAGAACTCACCAGTAGTGGCAAGAGGTCAGTGCCACAGAGCAACCCTGCAGTAACAGAACCAGCTGGCTCTGCCCATAGCAGGAGTCCCACAAAGCAGGAGTGCAGATGCATGAGGCCAGAACACAATTCCTCAATGGAACATTTTGGTCTCAGGTTGTCAGGATCATAGTAATTTCTTAAAATTATGAAAGGCACCTTAACCCCCAGCCCTTTCACAACTGGTTTTTAAGTGCCTGATAAAAGGCCCAGCAGAAGTGAATGAGCCCTTTTATCAGGGATCCACAACGGACTCTGGGCTCATGAATTAACTGCAGCTTTATGAGGATGGATGGACAGACATTGGATTAGCAGAGCACGGCAGGTTAACAGACACAGATAACACACAAGATAATAGGGTGAGGAGAAGAGACCCTTAAGAAAGATTTAGTGATAGCTGCTTGATACTTATCTATGCACAGTGCAAATGGGAGTCCCTATTCCTCTGAGCCATCAGAGGATTGTTATTACATGCTGGAAGGAATGGAAGGAAAAGGAAGAGAAGGAAGGAGAACTGCATTCAGTCCTGTAAGAGGTGTAATGTTAAAAGCTCTCACATCTCAAGACAATCCAGGTACTGACTGGCACAGACTAGCAGCCAGAAGTTGGTAACAAATCCAATATGGAACTGACATGTGCTAGACTTGGAGCATAATCATCTCTCTCCACCCACTCTTTTTCCCTTTTGGAGAACAGGAATATTTCTGTCCTCCTCCCCTTCTCTTCACAGCACTGCAGGTTGAGACTTAGTGCTTTTAAAATGTTTTGTGGTGAAAGCAGACAGGAAGAGCTGTGCCTGCCTTCACTTTCCTAAACACCATTGCTCCTGTGCCCTCAAATCTCTTTGGACTGACTTACACAGTCAATGTTATCTGACATGTTCAGGATGATATAGTTCTTTCCCGCAAGGTTGCTCCAGTCTTTGCAGATCACCTGGAGAGACAAGACAAAGACAGCTGGGTTCAGGTGTGAATGTAACTGCTGCTGAAAGCACAGGGTACACAAGCAACAGGAACAAGGCTGTGCCAAACTCCCAAAACACTTCTCTAAGGATGTGACTGTCCTTAACTCTCTGTTCTAAGGAGGAATCACCATTCCAGTGCTAACATAGAACAGGGACAAAGTTACTCTGCCAGCTTGCCACAGCTCAGCTTGACCTTCCACCTCTATCTAGACTCGAGGAGAACACAGGCTCTCAGTGCAAAGCTCTCTAGCCTGCGGCCTTATCAGCACTCAACACAAAACCTAACCAGGAGCCTCTGTGGTCCTTAAACAAACTGGTGAGACAGGGCAGCACTGTGCAGGCAGGATAGGATGCACAGAGGGACTAAGTCACCTGCTCAGGCTCCTGAGTAACATGGGGCAGAAAGCAAAATTAAAAGCTTTGCTTGGTACTTTTTCGCCAGTCATCTCCTGCTACATATCTTCTCTTAACCAGCTGCCAGTGTGATGGATTAAAGAACTGCAGTTCACCCCACCTCTCCCACAGGCCCAACATCCTCACACATAACTGTGCTCTGCTCCACCTGCTCCGCATCTGGTCCCTGCAGGCAGCAGCAGCAAAAACAGCACTTTCTTCTCATTCCCTTTCCAGAAATCCTTGGGGCCATGTTTGTCCTGACACTTCCAATATTGCAGTGTGAGGAAACAAGGAGCTTTCTCTGCTGTGCATGCCCCAGAGGAAAGGTGTTCAGCTTCTGTTTATCAGAAGCAGGATTTTGTGCAACTGAGAAGATGTGAGGGGCCAAGGCTTTCACCAAGGATGATGGATACCCTTAAGAACTGCTGTGAAAAACTCTCCCTAAAAATTCAGTTTTGAGTGGATAAACAGAAAAAACTACTTCCAGCAGTCAGACTTAGGTTAAACATTCCCCAGGAGCCAAGTACCCAAATATTACCACTGCAACCTCCCACCCCAGCCCCTGCTCCCAGTGCAACCTGTGCTGAGTCCCAGGGCAGCTCAGTTGGCAGCATGGCCATGCGGGCATCCCCAGCCTGTGGTGACAAGCTCCTTTCTTCTGCTGCCACAGTCTCAGTGGTTGTCTTGTTGTCATTCCAAACAGGATCCAGTGCAGGCTCATCAGCTCTGTCCCACAGAGACACAGAAGAGGGGTGCTGCTCACTACCAGGAAGAGTCTGGGCGCCTGGGGAGCTGCTTGCAGGGGAGGGTGTCCCCACAGGTGTTTCCACTGTCTGCTCCATTTCAGTCAGCATTGTGGGCTCCAGCATCTCCCACCCCACCGTGGGCTCTGCAACCTCCTCCCTGGCTGAATGCTCTTCCCCACCAGCCTCCACTGTGGTCTCTGCAAGCTCTGCTTCTGTTGTAGCCACAGTCGGCTCTGAATCTGCTCCCCCAACAGCCCAAGTGACTCCAGTTGTCACCTCAAAGAGTTCTTCTGAATCACTGGGAGATCTTGCAGCAACAGTAGTAGAAAAAGTAGAGGGCACAGGTAGAAGACCTGGTCCCATGCTGCTCCCAAGGTCTAAGCCTGGAGAAACAGAGTCCTCTTCTTGCCCTTCTATGGCTGCCTCAGTTACAACACCTGGCCTGGCAGAGGCTGTGGAAAACAGAAGGGAAAAGGAGTCTTCTTGGTCCACTGGTTCAGAAGATGTAACCTCTGGTCCGGAGGTCTGAAGGTTCTCCATTCCTCCTCTTGAGTGGTCTATAGGGAGCAACCCCTCCTCTTCCTCTAGTGTGGAGAAAGGTGTGTGTAAATCAGGCTCCACAAATTCTGCTGGTGGCTGGACAGTGGCCATTTCCCAGGGGTCTAATTGTGTCCCATTTTGTTTCAGCAATGCCTTCTGAGATGAAGCAGGAAAGGTATCATCTAAAAAGAGATCCAAAAGACTTCATGTTACATCTGAACTAAGAACTGTAAGAGGCAAAGGATACCCCATTATATGTGTCCAGCCAGAGGTGGGGGTAAAATGGGAAAGACCCTCCAAGAGCAGGTAGCCTGCAAAAGCAAAGAACCGTCCCATCCAATATGTGCACTTCTCCATCTACCCATTCCATCCCAGTGAACCCATATTCCCAAGGGATAATTTCCATAGATGTTCTCTCCACATCTGTCTGTCCATAGGCACTTTCACAGACAATAATAACTAACAGTTTTGACACCTGGCATCTTTAAGTTGAGGCTATGAGTGTTAGGAATCAGCTGGAACCCGGAGATTTATTTCAGATGGGATTGAGAAAGATATGGGGTGGTAGCAGCCACAGTCAGCCACCAGCTAAATAGGAAATACTACAGAAGAGAAACTAAAGTACTGCAAACCAAATCCTCCTTCCTGACACACCCAAGTAATACCACCAAACCCTGAATCGACCTGGGCATATTTGAAATGCAGATTTTTAGTTTGTACAGCACTTCAGAGCAGAGTCATCTCACAAATATCTGAATTAGTTTTGCTTTGCTATATCAGCTGAATCTAACTCTCCTGCCTCCAACTACAGCCCCTGTTGTTCTGTGGCTCTGACCACGAATGGAAGTGTTGTTGCTAGACAAACATAGACACTGAAGGAGTTGCAGATCACAAATGGAAGGTCAGAGCAGGCTGGGGTTTCTTCTGGAAGCTAACAAGGAACTGGAAACCCAGGAAAAGGAAAGTATCTGTAAGATCAGATATGTTTAGCTCAGGGTACCAGGCACAAATCCAGCAAGCATAAATCAACTTTCATCTTTCTTGAAAAACTGCTCATACCCACAGAGTTCTGTTTCAGCAGTCTGCATCCCAATTAACTCCCTTTCTCCCCAAGCCAAGCACAGCACATTCTCACTAAGAAGGGAAGGAAGACGATCCCTTCACAGCCAGAAATGAGCCCCCTGCTCTGTCTATGGTTATTAAGTAAATGACTGTCTGAAATACCCAAGGCTCCCGTCTCCTCTCCTGCCTGCCAAAGCAGATGCTCCACTGAGCACAGTGGGCAGCAGCTGTCTGGATGCCTTACAGAGATCTACACAAAAAAAACTCCACGCATCTCTGACTCCAATCCATTGCTCACTGCTGCCAGAATGGGTGCAAGCATTCAGGCAAAGAGGGTCATGTCAGCAAACACACCCATTGCCCTGAGTATTCCCTGGCAATCAGGACTGCCCAAGCTACTCCTGCCCAACCCTCCTGAACAGAAAACACACCCAGGCAGGAGGTGTAAAGATCCTCCTGTTCAGCTGGCAAGTGCATTCCCTAAACCACAGCTCATTCCCTTTATGGTGTCAGCAGCTCCTCCCAGATGTTGCCCAAAGGCGAGTGTTACCCAGCTGCTGACCTTCAGAGCCATGGTGTGGAGACTGGCTCCCAGTTCTGTCTGCAAAGAGGCCACTGGGATTCACTGCCCAGGGCAGGCAGAAGTCATGCTGCTTTGCTGCTGTGCCTCACTAGAGAGCACCCCCAACTGACACCCAAAGACCCTGAGGATTAAAAGATTTTTGCTTCCCAACAGCCAGCTGATGATGCTTCCTCATAGGCCAAGGAGGCTGGTAAGAGCAATCAGCAGCAGCACAGACCAAAGAAAATCCACCTCTCCCTCCACTGCCTGGCACGGGTCTTCCCAAAGGCTCATATCAACAGGTAACACCCCAGTGTCTGCAGACATGGTCACTGCCTTGCTGGATGGATGGCAGGAACAGCCACAGGCCATGGGATTGAGCAGGTTTGGGTAGGACTGTCTTCAGACAGATAGTAAAGCTTAGTTTATCTCTCAGGGTTCTGCTACTCCTCCTGCTGCAGGGATAACTCAGGGTTTACACCAAGAACCCACTCTGACCTGACGTGCTGTGGGTGAAAAGTGAGGGTTTCACCCTTTAAAACAAAGCCCCGTCAGATGAGATGTTATTTTCAAGGATCAGTAATCCAATCTACCACCTCCTCTGCCTAAAGACATTCTAAGATATTCTCAACTCCTTTGCACCCTCCTCTCTTCCATACCCTTCCTTTCCACCTGGAGCAGAGCATGAACTGGCAGGCAGATGGGCACAACAAAAAAACAAACCACGAAAAAGCAGCATGAGGTTTGTCCCACGGGACCAGAAATCCTCTCAGCCTGTCAGCTCTCCTTTGAAGTCACACACTCAACCTTTCCTTAAAGTGCTCTGTCACAGTTGGCTCCCATGGGGGAAAGCACTGCATGGTGCAGCTGTGCTGACTTTCCACCAATAAGATCTAAAGATCTCAGAGGAACTGACACCTCTGCCATCTCTTCTGGGCAATGAAGTTTAGGACCCATTCCACTTCTCTCCCAGCAGACTTCTATCTTACAAGGCAAACAAACACAAACTTGAGCTGCTTCTCTAGGCCAACAAATCAACAGGGTAGAAGCAGACACAGGAATCCTCACACTTGCTACTAACTGGGTTAACATTCCCACTTGTCATCAGCTTCCCCACTACCCTGCATGTTAAGCTAGGAACATCCTTCTGTCTGGTTCATAAGACCCCATGATTAGAAATTCAACTCCTCTCAAATCAGGAGAGGGCTATTACTCAGATTCAAATAGGGAACAGTGAAACTTAAGGCATAGAGGTGCTGGATTGTGCTCCTTAAAACAAGGATCTCTCCATATAACCGTTACCAAAGGTGTTCAGTCCCTTCCCAGGTTCAGGAAGGATCACAGAATCATCAAGGTGGGAAGAGACCTTCAAGATCTAGTCCCACCATCAACCCAGTAGCACTACAATCATCCCTAAACCATAACCCCAAGTGCCACACCCACTATGATGAGTCAATCTTTCCTTCCAGACTCTTCAGCTAGACAGTTCCCATCTGGAATGAGCTCCTCCTGTCTCACTAACAAGGGCATCTGCCAACTTCTCAAGATCAGTTGTCTTTAAGGCACTCATATTTTCTTTTAGTTTACACCCCTCTTCTATGATTTGAAGGAATTTTTGCACCCTGTCCATCTCCCTGGTATATCTCAGCCCCTAAATTGGTCCCAGCATATTGTTCCCAAGCCTCCATCCAGACAAGCTGTCCTGCCACCCATCTGTGCAATGCAGAGCTAACAGCTTGACCATTTGAAGAGTCTTCTCAGCATTTCCCTTGATTCTTCTTCCCTCCAAGCCTAAGGGAATTCAAAGGGTATCTCCTATTTTTAGCATCTCTTCCAGCATTCAGATAGCAGTTCCCCTTCAGCAAGTGGTTTACAACCCCCTTGGCCCACCTCATTGTCCTCTACTTTCAGCAGAGCTGATACACCCAGTTCCCATGCTCCAGGCATATGGCAGTGCACCCACAGACCTTCCCACCTTCCCATGCCAGTGCCATCCACTTCCCTTCTCACCACTTCTGTGGAGAGAAACAGCAAACACAGAATAGAGAGGCAAAGAGACACAGCAGTCTGTGCTCCTGCTGCAGAAATGGAAGAGTCTTCTGCTAAAAGAGACAGGTATTATGGAACTGGCTGCAGTGCAAAATTTGCCTGGCTTGTTTATCAACTCATCTAATTTCAGGGAGAAAGCAGAGCTCTGCCAAGCCCAAGGATGCCCAAGGAGGGAGGGGGTAGTAACTGTACACATCATCAACTTCTTCCCTGCCAGGGTCTGCTGTCTCCCACCAAGATCAGCAGTAGGCTGGAGCACAAGAGGAGCTCGTGGCCACACACAGACATGACATGTGCCCCTTCCTCTATCTCACCTCTTTGCCACCACATCCTTAGCCTTACCCCTTAATGCTTTCCATCATTGGTGATAGTGCACATATTGCAGCATCCAGTTGCCTCCCACAGTACCTCAGCTTTTCCCTTCCAAGCTCTATTACAAAAACCCTCAGGCAGTATTTTTTAAAGAAAACATCTTTCACAGCCTTTTCAAGTCTTGCCCTTTGCATCTCCCAGCAGACCCAGGTCTGGGTCACACAGATCCATTTTCTTTGCCTGGGGAGATGATTTTCCCTGGGAGAGGTGAACATGAGCTTCAAACCTCTGCAAAAGCCTCCATTCAGGCAATGTCCTGCTCCCTCCAAAATCAATACCAAAACTTCCCTGACACCAGATGGGCCAAGACATGGCACTGTGCCAAAGCACTATGCCCCAGCCAGACATTTAATTCATTACATTTCTGCTTCTGTCATTCAGAAGAGCTGGTCTCAGTTACTGCCCTACAAGGTTCCCTACCCTGTATTTGCTATTAACTGTTTAAGCAGCTGTGACAACTCGGGAAGAGGGATGATCCTCATTGTTTTTAAAACACATAACCTGACCATAAGGTGTTAATTGGATTAAACTGGAAGATCATGTTAACCAGTGATTGAATTACTGATAACGAGAAGGTACTGTAACAAAGACAAGACAATTCCTGGGCTCCAATCACAACACATAGCATCATTCACACTAAAACATCTGCCAACTTTGGGAATCATAAGGTGCACTCTACTGAAAATGCAGCCAGGTCTGAAACTGTATCTGCCCTCTTTTTTGCCATTCAGAACAGTAAGGCTTACTGCAAAAAAGTTATATTCCAGCTGATTGAAACCACAGGGGGATTTTAAGGAGGCAAAATACCATTACTGGTGCTGGAATTGAGCCAGTTGGGGCTAATATACTAATCTTCCAGAAGAGCTAGGAGAGGTTATTATCTGCAACTCCAAGACAAGTCCGCACACACAAAGAAGATCACAGTCAAAAGAGAGACCCAAAGTAGCAAACTAATGAGGCCTCATTGTGATTGAATTTTCTTGGGGTAGGGACCAGGCACCAAGGACTACAGCTGTTCCCAGATAGCCTCATATCTTATTCCAGCTCAGCACATAGACTGGAATAAAGGCAAAATAAGCCATCTTCACCCAACACAGTCAGTCAGGGATAGCTGCACCAGAGTAACACCCTGCCCAGAGAAACCCTCTGTCACAGGGCAGCCTTTGGCAGCAATGTCCTGGCAGAGCTGGCTTGTCCCAAGACAGATCACCCATGTCCCTGTACACTAAATCAGGGCATGAACAAGAGGCATCCCGGGAGCTGAGCTAGGGCAGGTGGCTGCTCAGCACTAAGCTGCTTATGGAGACAGTCTTTACCAGGTGCTTCATTTCATTAATGCTTGGCTTGAAGATGGTATTAAGAACTGCAGATCTGCTGTCAGTCTGGATGAAGAGGAAGTAGATTTCAGTAAGGCTGAGAGATACCAGGATCTCTCTGGCCAGAGGCAAGTAATTCATCATGGAAGGATGTGAATCTCACTATCAGAGAAGATGGAAGGTATTTTATTCCATTAGCTGGTCAGAAAACTTACTTTTTCTTGAATATAGTCCTTCTAACTTGTCTGTCCCACTATCCCTCATCCTAACTCTCCTGGAAATCCCTTCTGCTAATTACTATGAATAATTAAAAGATTACAATTTCCTCCCCCATCCCACAAAGCACCACATGCTATCCTAGGAAATCACCAATCTATAAGACTAGATTTTATAGCTCCCAGTACAGTCATCCCTTGGTCTTCAAGCACCTTGGAGCTAAAAGAGCAGTCTGTGGCTGTAAGGGAGCTTCATGCCAGCTCATTGTAACACTGGAAAATGGGATGATGCACTTCAATCCTTGAATGCTCAGCTGAAGGGCAGGGGAGGAGAGGGACTAAGTGCCTTCATGCACTAGACATTCACAAGTCTTGTGTCCATTTTCAGGAGCCTACACTTGCCAGCAATTACTGTTTAGGCTGCCTCAGACTTGAGCCTTCACCAGAAGAGAGGAACATGTGGGGCAGTGCATCCTGACCAAGCCAAAGGAGAACACTGAGAGCTGCAAACAAGGAGCACTCCAGGGTGGATACACCACCACAATAGCTCTTTCACCAAAACCAAAGGATTCAAAGAGACCTACAATCCTACTGACTCCCATCTTCTAGCCCTAAAGCTGGATGAGATGTTTCATCTGTTGTCAAGGACATCTGTGCAGCAGCAAGGAACACAGGAGACTGGAAGCCTCCAGGCAAAACAAGACAAAGAAATGGGAAGAAAGTAAAGGAGGACAGGAAGGGCCAGATGCAAGACCTTGCAGGACTACTCTCTTCAGAGTTGATCTGTGGCTCAGGCCAATTTGCTACCCAAAGGTGAAGCAAAGCAACCAAACTCAAACTACAACCAGGAGCTTCTGGGCTCCCTGGAAGCCTGAAGGGACGCAGAAGTAACAGGTGCCCAGCTCCACTGACTTGCCTTTTGACTGCAGTACAAATCACACACTGCTTCTTTCCATAAGGAAATAGCATAAATTCCCACCACACCTAATCCACCTACTCCACATGTGGCTCCACTGGGTAGCAGCTGTGCATGGGGTGACACACATGCAAGTGCACACTTCAGTGCACCCTCAGACAGAATGAGAAAAATGTCAGGGCCCTTGTAAAGGTTGGTGCTCACTGATGTCAATATAGAATCATTGTTTTGTGGTGTAAATCAGCAAAAGCACATTATTCAGGAGAACCAGAGCCCCAGGCCGAGCTGTGCTCTGCCACTGGGAGTTTGTTCTCACTTTCCAATGGACTAACAGGTGGCCCCAGAAATGTTTTCTAGAAATATTTTTAAAGGATGTTTTTTGTGCACTTAAAAAAAAAAAAAAAAAAGCAAGCAGCTGCAGATTGTTATTGCTTTTTAGCTCTTGCAGCCTTGAAGTCACACAAAGGCAGGGCAGTCTCCCCACACAAGAGTTCAGATGGACAGAAAAAAAGGAGAGATGGAGATAACTAATACAGCTTTTGAATAGCAGGAGATCTGGCCTATCTGCAAGACCCCCACCAGTTCAGGCCCAGTATCTTTATACAGACATAAAGAAGCCAGCACAGGTCTCTTTTCATAGCAGGTAATTTTCTCTCTCTAGGAGTACAACAATCCTGTTCTGTGCCTTGATTGATGAGTGTTTCCAGTATGTGCCTGGGACAGAGCTACCAACTATGCTGGGCTACACTTCACTGAATGAAATCTCACATAAGGAAACCTTACACCATAAACTTTTTTTTTTTCCTTAAACAACAGCTGTTTAAAACTGTTTAATGGGTTTATACATTGAAAATAACCTAACAGATGTCATCACACAGTTCCACAACGTATCACATGGCAGCTGTCATACATGCAGCATGTAAGTTCCATTGGTTGGGTGAATCTCTCATACAGAGGCTCTGCATGACAGGAGAAAACTGCCCAATTTAGGGATGCTATTACAATATCCTTTATTGTAAAATGACACACGGCAGGTTTCTAATTAAATTTTAAGTAGAAATGTGCTCCTAGCTCTTGAATAATTCAAACTGTTCTACTAACCAAGGTTCTGAAATGCCATTGAGACATGGGCTCTGGACACAGCAACTGTCAGGGGAAGAAACGGCCCTTGGAAGCAGAGCAGTGGTTAGCTGGGCAGCGGATAGGGCAGGGCATGCATAAAGGACAGCTGAAAGAGCACATCTGCTCCTGGAGGAAAGAACTGCAGGCAAGAACGGAAGGAGAGAGCAGCGTGTTCTGCATGCAAATAGGGCAAGGCACGTGCAAGAGGCAAGGCTGGGTTCAGTACCCAGTCATCTCCCTCTCAATGCACAAGCACACGCTGTTCTCCAAGTCACGTCCAGATCTGTGAGGACATGCAGGTGCCTGCTGGCACACCAAGAAAAGCATTGCTGAGCACTGCCAGCGCTGAGAGCAGCTGAGCCAGAGCTCCCAGTGTCCCGGGGATGCGCCGGCAGGAACGGCCCCATCCGCCCCCAGCAGGGCTGCAGGCACAGCTGCCCCACAGCCAGGGCCCCAAGTGCCCCAGGGCAGCCAGAACATAACCAGAGGGGTTTAGCAGCACTGCCAGTGAGCAAAGGGCTTTGGAGACCTAAGATGGGATGGCCCTTGCCCAACATAGTGTGCACTGTGCCCCAGTGGGCAACCCCAAGCCGCAGCTCTGTGGCAGCTCTCAGCCCTGTGTGATCACAGGTGGCTTTTAAAGTCACAGAAATAGGAGTGGAGATAAAACTTGTGCTTTCTAATTGCAGACCTCAGTCAGATCTGCTGAGAGTGATACTACATAAGGGAGGAGGGATAAGGCTGAAGCCTGGCCCTTAGGTAACACTTAATACATGCCCCACATGACACTTGAGAGCAGGAGGATGTGAAATAATCTCCTAAGCTACTGGAAACCCTGCAATGCACCCCCTCCTTCCTCCCATCCCTCTCCCTGAGAGCATCTCAAAGCCAATGAGGGGCTTGGGAAGAGACTACTGAGGGGCTCAGTGGTCTCAGAAAAACACTTCACAGAGGAAAGCGAACTGAAATGCCAATGAAACCCATTTTGGTCATGAGCTCTCGGGAAGTAGTAGGATGGGGTAGGCAACAGGACAGCTACCCAAGGGACAAAAACCTGTTGTTTTCTCTTGGACCAAATCCCCACTGAAGTCACAGAGTGAGGAATCCAGAATTTGATCTAGGGAACTCAGCTCTGACTCAAATGCTAAGATGGCCTTGATCTCAGTTGGGCTCTTGAGACCTTAAAGTTGGGCTTATTAGACAGCAAAAGAAGAAAGCAAGAGAGAAGAGAGCATAAAGGGGAGAAGGTGAAAGGAGAGCGTGAGGCAATGGGAAACTAGATGGAGGCAATGCTTTTCCCAGCTCATAGCAGCTCAGGAATAAAAGCTCAGCTGTAACCTGGTTTCCAAAGCCTGTGCTTGCTCAGGGTTCACTGGGGACACATCAGGCACTGAGGTGAGAAAACAGAGCTGACATTTAATCTCAGGCCCTCTTAGCAAGAGTTGTGTCAAAGCAGGAAGATAGATCCCTTCATCCTTCTACTTCCCCAGAGTCCCTACAGAGTGAGAGGAAGAATGGGGCAAAAATAACTTACCTGTTGCTGGTCCCAAGTCCAGGCTGGAGTCATTGAGCTCTCCCCCATCTTCCCAGAAGTACTGTGGGGGCTGCAAGATCTTGGACTCTTCATTCTCCTCGCTGGCAAAGCCTGACCCTGGAGCAGCATGCAGAAAGCCAGGGGCAAGATCTGGCTCTGCAGCCTCTGGGCTGGTCTGCTCATGGGAATTCATGGCCTCCATCATAGCAAATTCTAGCAGGGACGTTGATGTGAGGCCATCCGCAGTTGAGTCCTCCGAGGAGGCAAGGCAGAGGCACCAGGTCCCTGTGTAATGACAGTAAACACACATCAGAGAGAGGAATGACACCCACTGAGCTTGTCTTCCCCTTGAAGCCTATTCCTGCCAAACCAACCTGCCCTGAAGATGGATTGTGCTCTCAGCTGATGAGGAAAATTAGGGTATTTTGGGAAACATCCACAAGCATGCAGAGTAGCACTCACATCCAGGAGGAGTCAGTGCCAAGCAATCATCCAGCCTGGGGCACCTCCTTCTGGGGTGATGATTCACCCTCTCTGAGGTGTTTTTTGCCTCTGTTAAAGGATGAAGTGCCTTGTTCATCATCACCCAGCCTGGAGAGGAGGCGGAATGTCTTATACTTCAGCCATGAAACTCTGGCCTTCTGAAAACAATGACAGTTTCTATCAGACTGTCCTGATTTACAGCTATATTATATGCAGGGAGACTGATTCAAACCAATATTATTTACAACCAGTATTAACTATGTTTTAAATCTGTAGGGTGAAAAGCTATTTTTTTGGTTTGAACTTCAATGCACTCACATTGCTGGTTTTCATAAGGAAGGCCTGACCATTACAGGTAACAACTACATTGTGACAACAGCAAACATCTACCTAGCACTAAGCAGGGAAGCAAGCTGTATTCTGCACTTTTCTTTCAACATTATACTCCTATTATTTCCACTTTAACTATTAGAAAGATTGAGTGACACTTCTTGATTCCTAGATGAGACTTTAATTGTGATTTGTGTCAAGGTACATTCATATGCATATTGAACTTCAATCAAAATGCAAGAAAACGGCACCTGGGACTTGGCTTTATTCAGCTGCTAAATACTATTATAAATATGGAGGCATAAAGAAAAAATAAAATTACCAAAAGCTGTTTTACATTTAAAACAGTTTTGTTAAGCAAGCGAAGTAACTACTTTGGGTGAACTGAACCATTTGCTTTGCAGCCTTCTATTATTCAGCATATCAAAATTAGAAGATCTCATCCTCTCACAGCTGATTTTTATTCATAGATCAGAAGAAAAAAGGACATATTTTCTTGCCTTTTCAGCTCAGACTGAGTTTCTCAATTGTTAATGAACTAGTCACTGAACTGAACTAATTGAATAAGCTGAAATGAAGACTAATTTGGTTTTTTTCTTTGATAACTGATTTTCTAGACAACAGAAGTGCAGCAGCTCTAATCCATCTGGACTTCTGTAAAATATCTGATACAGTGCCTCATGCAGAATTACAAGAGATACAAGAAAAGACACCTATGAGCAGGAAAACTGTAAGGCATTGGCTATATAAAAAAAAAAAAATACAGGGAGGCTACTAGTGGAATTCCTCAAGGTTTGTACTTAGATCTGCTGTTCTATCATATTTTCCTAAGTGACCTTGGAACAAAAAGTAGAAACACAATAATGAAATCAGCCAAGGACACAAAGTGAGGAGACATCCTCGCTTCACAGAAAAACTGTAGGTATAGTTAGGTGATCTTCAGAATGGGAAAAACAGAAATATTATGAAAAGAAATAGCATAAAGTGATAAACCACCCCCTTGAGAATTAGCACAAAACATTTCTAATACAAGACAGGAAAACATCCATTAGAAATGTCTTAAGAGGAAAAACTCCTGCACTAGGAACAGCTCTGAGATATCCCCGGAATGCAGATGTGAAAATCCTTGCAGAGTTGTGAAGTATTAGAAACAGAGATTTTACAAAGCACTACTGAGACATCACCTGGGTGCTGCACACAGATCTGGATACACGTGGCCTGAAATGAATTAAGCAGAGCTGAGCTGCCTTCAGGCAAGGGCACAGACTAGGCAACCACTTAATGTTGCTATCCACCACCGTGCTCTACAACTCCACATCCCAGAAGCACAAATCCAAATCAGGGCAAGTGCTAAGATGAGCTATGGGCCAATGGCAGCTGGATTGGCCCTGGTGCAGTCATTGAAAGCATTGGCAAGCTGGCACGGAAAGTTTGGGAGCCGCTGCTCACCTGACAGACTGATTACCAATCTGTCCTGGGAATACTAGAAGCCAGAAATGCATTTCTTAAGTCTTCTGCCTGCTCTGACCCTCCTTCCACCTTCCTTCAGTATTCTCTGAACTCAGCAAAATCCAATATTAGTTACCCTTTCCCATACACACTCAGGGCAGGCTTCAGCACTTCTCAATCTTGTTTATTTTGCCCTATTGATCCAAGGCAAGATCAGCTGAGGCCTGAGCAAAAAGGGAATGGCAAAAGAGGCAGTGTATCAAAGGGGAAGGAAGCTACTGCAGCATCACAGAGCCAACCAAAACACCTCAGGGCATCCCTAGGGATGTGCCAGCTCCTGAGCCATGCACGAATACTGAAGTCCACAGCTGGAATTAGGAGCTCACAGATCCCTTGTGTGAGCGTGGACCTGGGAAGGTCTGGCCAGGACAGCCCCATGCTGATTCAGGGGTGCTCAGCAGGCTGCAGTGTGAGTTTACCCAGCTGACAGATGACACCTGCATCACTGATGGAGCAGCCCACCAGAGAGAGCACTTGTCTTGAGGAGCTTACAGCTTAAGCAAGCATGACAGAGAACAGCAAGGAGGAGAAAAGAAGCATTATTCTCAAAGTAGTCCAGTAAAGGAGAGCAGAAGGATAGGAAGAGACCATGGCAGGTCCAAGGCCACATGGAATATTTGGTTTATATGTGACTGCAACTGACTGCTTGGATTCTGAGCAAGCTCTTTATCCACCCCTATGCCTCAGTTTCCCATGATTCCCATTAGCAGAGACATGGCTGATGTGGCACCTCAGTTTTCCAGCCACACTACAAAGCACATCCTGGGTCTCCCCAGCAGCAAGACAAAGCCTCAAAATGTACCTCTGTGCCAGCATCTACATTGCCTCAAACCTCTCTTCCATCAGCTACACTCTGGGCTGCCTACAGAGTTCAGCCAGAGCCCATCCCACCCCTTCTACAATACACATCTCATGGCCGGTGAACCTGGTAATCCAGAGAGCTATTTCCATCCATGTGGGAAGCTCAGATGCTGGGAGTTTGTTTACCCTCCTTTAACTCTGAAGTGTTTACCCAGTTAAAACCCCCTAAGCTGCATTATCTGGTTTACCGGGATGCTGCGCTTTCCTCAGCCCAAGATAAAACTACACCACTTCATCTCTAAGAATGAGTCATGCACAGCCTGAGCAAGACAGGTGTCCCCTGGGGCGGATGTGAGTAACACCTTGGGGTCTGATCTATAGGGACAGGATGCAGAGACTGGTCTGGAGGAACCCTCTGTGCCAGCACCAGCCTGATTGCCCCAGGGCTTAAAGAACCACCACACCAGGATACAAATCAGTGCCTCTCCAGACACCATCCTGACACCACTTCATTCATGCCTTCTGCAGCAGCAGCAAAACCCCAAAGGCTTGGGGTGCCAAAAAGCAGCCCTAAGATTTGCCATCTTCCCCTCTCTTTCAAGCCTCTCATAAAGGAGCTCCACGCAGCTGTCAACTCCAAGGCAAAGAAAGAATCCAAGCATGAGCTGAGCTGGGAGGCAGGGGAGCACAACTGAGAGAGGAAATCTAATGCCCAAGACCTCAGTTGCAGCACATTTTCCTCGCAGGACGGGTAACAGGGATTAGACAACTTCTACCAGCCATCAGTCTCTTGATTTTGTATTCTAAAATGCAGATCAAGTGATAGGAATACAGAAACAAATGAATAAAGACCTGCAACTGTAGATGTGAGGGAGCAGGGAACGGAGCCAGGGCTCACCAGCTGCTTCAATGGGGCGTTTGTCTCTCATTTCTATTTTTGCGGCACCTCTGCGTAACCTGGAGGAGATGAGGCTCTGCATGCTAAAAAGGGCAGCCAGCCTTCGGGGAAACAGCAGGGCTTCGAGCACGGGAGGAAAAACCCTCCCAGAACAGACAGAGGAGGGGCAAGAAAAGAGAGAAAGTGAGAGAGGAAGATTGAGAGGAGAGAGGGAACAAAGGCGGAGAGCACCAAAACCAGGATGGGAGCTCCTGTGCCGGCTGAGAGCTGTTCTGCTGCCAGCATCCACAAAGCTGACATGTGGAGGCAATGCAAAAGGGGTTTCACCTCTATAAGGAGCAGAACGGGGCGATTCCAACAGCAGGGAATAATGCTGCAGTGTTACCTTCCTGAGGCCACTGAAAAAAAGCCAGCCAGGAAGATATAGATGAAATGAGTTTGCTAGTGCTGACCCCTCTGACCCCTCAGAAAACAGTTCTAAGTCAAAGTGGGGAAGCTTGCTCTGTTCAGCTCAGCAGAGGATCCAACACAACAGCCTCAGACAAGGAGATGAGGGAGTTTAACTCAACAACAGAAAAAAAAAAAAAAAAAACAACCTGAAGAAAGACTATCTGCCATCTTTCTCACAAAGTGTTGTGAATAAGAGTAGTTACACAATTCTAAATAATTCTAAAATAACCCCAAAGTGTTTCCTATATTGGCTGACCAAGAAACACTTCATCCCTTTGCGACAAAGCAAGTCACCTCTCCATGGGACAGGGCAGCTATTTAAAAGCTCACAACTGGCCTATTGAACAGGACTAGAAATGAAAGAGGAAATAAGTCATTTTTGTGTCCAGCTGAAATGAGAAGAGGGATTTGGGGAGCTGAAATGGAATCTGGTTGTGACTGAGTCAAACAGCCTTTAAAAATTTTTTGCTTTTTAATTAGTAACAAGCAAACCTCAATTTCTCTCCAAGGAAACACACAATCTTAAGATGTCATCACATCAGCTTGATCTGTAGAGGGGCTGGAGTGCTCTTCATTTCACCCAACAGAAGGTTGGTTTTACCTCTCCTTCCTAAGTGTTGTGGCTACACTACAGTGCCATGGAGGCAGGATCAACCTGCTGAAGAGAAGAACATTTGCCTGGGGCACACTCTGATTTACCTGTCTGTCACCACCAACTAGCAGAGCCTGCACATCCCACCCAAGCACACTTGCACAATGGGTACCAGGGAGGGAGTCAGAGCATGGTGGTACTGCCAATGAAGCAGCTGTAAGAATGTCCATCTGGTTCTGCTACTGCTGACCTTCCTTTCAAGCCCACTCCACACACAGGAGCTCCTCAACAATGTTATTTCCTAGGAGAGCTGGGTCAGGAATGGGTCATTTACTGATAATCGGTTAAGACAGAAACACAATGACCAGATGAGGGAAGCATCTGCCAGGGATATTCCCTCCCCCAGACCACTATGCCTGGAAAGGCCAGGGAGCAAGGCCCAAGGGCAGAGAGGAAAGAGGCCCCAGGGCAGAATGGTCAACGGCACAAACCACTTTCAGAACACAACAAAATGCAGAGTAATTTAAATAACAAAAAAAGATCCCAACCACAGCCAGTGGAGGAAGAGATGGAAATGTTGTTTGACTGAGGGATGTCCAAGCTGATTCCCACACAGTCAGCTGGAGCCTCTGCACTCCAAACCCTCAACAGCTTCCACAGGGAAGCATATGGGATGACTGTGTATCAAAGAAAGTTCTTTTGGTGCTCATTCAGGGTTACAGACCATACCTGCTCTGGGACACACCGTGTAAGAGAACTCTCCCACTCTAGTTCCCACACAGCCTTATTGCTGCTCTCTCACACTGCACTAGACTACTTAAACATCCAGCCATGGCCCTAATCTCAGAGATTATTTCCAATTAGGGCTTCAGAAAACATGACCAGACTGTCATCCTCCTCTGGTACTGCCAGCAACGAGGTCCCTTACTGAGCATCACTCTAAAACCATCCACTTTCCTGTGTCTCCAGCATATTTTAGAAAGCAATAGGAAAAGCATGTGGTCAGCAGGGAGCACGTACTTACCAACCCACACCAACAAGAGCAACAAAGCCCAACAGAAGAAGCCCTTGCAATGGGACAGCTCTTTAAAGGGATGTTGTGCCAGCATCTTTAAGCTTTTTACAGCTCTTTACAGCACGCATAATGAGAGCTCCAACACCCAGCTGCAGGGAATTCGTGTCTGCATGTACTGGGTGGGCACCACCTCACAAAGAACTACCACCATCTGCTCCCTTTGTATTTCAGCATAGAACATCCAAGGCATGCAGGCCCAGGTACATCCACAGGAAACAGCAAGGCACTGCCAGGGGATGCACCTGCTTTTGCAGAAAATTTCACATGTCCCCTTTGTCAGCACTGGGGGACAAAAGGGTATCCAGGGGTGCTGGGCATCCTCATCCCAGCACCAAGATGTGTCGGGTCTCCTGTCCTTAGAATCTGTAACATCTGGACTGCTCTAAACACTTCCACCCATTTGCACGCAAGAGACTCCATGGAGGCAGGTCAAAGACACCTTGACACGCCTGCCTGTCCTCCCCCCTCTGCTCAACCATTCATGCCAGGAGTCACAGTCTCACTTGGTTTCAGTCTCCCAGACTGTTTGCCTTCACTCCCTCCCCAGATTGTCTCATAGCCTTCACACCTCCCTCCTCTCTGCCGCAACGTCTGTTCTCCTCCACGACTCTTGCTATCAACAATGGCAGCTCCCAGCTCAGGGACAAGGGAGATGCAGCCCCTGGGAAAACAGCATCGGGTAGACAGTTCTTCACAGTAGAAGTGAATTTTCTTTCCTCAGTTATCTTTCATAGGCCCTTCAAACAGCCCACAGACCCCCAGGGGTTAACAGACCATGGGATGAAAGCCACTGATCTAAGAGAAAAACCACAGCCTGAAGACTTCTTTGCCCTCTCACAGGCCCAAAGCATTTCATCTCTCGCCAGGCCTGTGCTTCCTCTTCTCATTCTGTCCCAGCCTGGACTATGTACCACACAGTACTCACTCTGATTTCCAGTGCACCAAATAAATGCTCATGCCTGCTTCTTCTGCAAAGCCTCCCTGCCCAGCCAGAGCAAGCAATACCTCAGGTGCTTGAGGGACTTCCCTTGAGATGTGTGCCTGTCAAAATGCAACTGAAACCTTTTATACCCCAAAAGGTCTTTAAATCCCTTGGCACAACACTGAGCACAAAATGGTTACACTCCACTCCAGCCCCTGCAGCAGAGCAATGACAAACACCCTGCCACACACTGCACCCCCAAGAGGCTCCATTCTCCAAACAACCTCATATATCCTAGGCAAAAAAAAAAACCTCATGCAAAGGTTTGGTGGTCCCAGGGCACATATAGGGTTCTGACTACTTTCAAACACCAGGCAGGACAAGAAGAGCCACAAGTGCAGTTGGCATATAGAGGGAGGGTTGCAAAGCTAGTTTCCAGCACTAATAAATTGACCCCAACCAAGAATGTCACATACAAAGCCTGGTAACCACAACAGGGCTTCACCAGGCACAGGAACAATCAGGGACTGATCTGAGCCCCAAGAGTGTACCTTCCTTGCCAGAATCCTGGCCCTCTGAACAAACCAACACACATGTTTTCTTGGCCTCAGTGCAGGCCATGCTCGTGTGGCTGACAAATAGCCTCTCTCCATTCTTTTGGGATTACGTGTTTCAGTAGTGCCCTGGTTTCAACAATCAGCCAGCAAGAATGAGGAGCCAGCTCACCCAAGCACCAGCTACGAGCCTTGATGCATCTTCCTCCAGCCCCTCTGCCCCAGCCCTGCAGCACAGCTGTCAGGGCTGCTGCTGCTCGCCCAGGTACCCACAAAATGCCACAGCTTCTTCCCATGCAGAGTGAGTAGAAAAACTTCTGTGCACTATGATCTGAAGCTCGTCACCAGCAGCTTCCCCTTGAGGGCTTAATGTGGTTTTTTCTACCCCTGATGCCTGTAATTAAATGAACACTTGCGGTGGCAGAGAGGCGGCCAAGGAAAAACTGACTACAGGGAATTTTCATTCATCCTGATCTATATTCCCTCATCTCTGGGTTGTTCACACAATGCTAACAAGACATCTTCTAAGCAGGCAGAAAGAAAGAAAAAAAAGCCCTTAAACAGCCCACATGCAGACAAGCTGGGGAGACAAAAAGAGGGAGGAGACCAATTCCTTCCTTCTCCCCCCTGCATAATTTTTCTACTTGCAAAACCAAGGGGGGCTCAGATACCCTAGAGCCTAGAGAGGTGTTTCCACACTGCCAACAGACTTGTACTGCCCAGCAGTCTGATGGGACCCTGATGAGGCACATCTCCCACTTCAGCACATCCTGCAGGTCTGTGGAGGCTCCCAGCCCAGGGAAACATGTGGGGAACCACACACAGTCAACCCAGCTCTCTCTCAGGTATTAACTGTTCCTGTCCTGTGGGACTGGAGAAGTAAGGCCAGAGTGCACTGAATTATTTCAGACTGGAACTGATCCTGAACCACCAAGCAAAGCTACTAACCAGAACAGAGCTTGATATACAAATTCCTAGCAGCTTGCATCTCCACTTTTGACCTCCCATCTAGGTAGGAGCCCAGTTGTCTGGGAACATCTGACCAACTGAGTCCAGCCCCACAGTGCTGCCACAGCCCACCAGGATTACAAATTTCACTAGATTAGGAATTGAGCTGTCCCTGGGAGATGCTCCTCACCTCCCACCCCTATGCCTCTCCCTGCTAGGACAGCAGAAAGGACCACAGGGAAAGCCAAGGACCCAAATCCTCTGTATCACCACCAGCTGGACAACAGCACTAGAAAGTTTCCAGCAGCCTCAGCAGAATAGGAAGCAGATCCTCTCCTCAGCACAGCAGTACCAGTGGTGATCCTTTTGGCTGCCACATTTTAAAACCACCATGAGGTCCATCTCCTTCCCCTACAGAGCAAACATAGCCTCCAAGCTATAGGATGGGGTCAACCCTCGCTGGCTGATTGGCAGGGTTAGATTGTGGCAGTTCCCCTCCTCACATCTTACACCCTTCTCTGGAGGAGGCAGAGGTTTGGCTGAATTTGGGGACAGGAGTTTTCTGCTGAGATGTGGCTGAAGAGCCTTTGCCAGCTGTGCCCAAGGTCTTCCCTTAGTGCAGACAACCTGCCTGGGGGAAGCTGCAGTTCTCTCCTTACCTCTGGAAAGACTTATTTCTTCTGTGCCACAGAGTATTGGCACAAAACCCCAACAAGGTTTTCAGATCCATCCTGCTCTTTAGGCTCACTATTGTTTGCAAACCTAAAAGGCTTTATCTCTTCTCTTTAGGGAGCCCTAGACTACACAGACTCACAGCCCATGGACAGAGAGCCTCTAGAGATGACACATTCCCCCATTAACGTTTTCAGGAGATTGGGGTAATAAGAGAGATATGCCAGGGGACTGGATGTCACTGTACCACAGCTTGGTCGTGCTGGAAGACAGTGACTGGTTGGTAAGTCAGCCCTTCCCTCCCTGTCAGAATGACTCAAGACAAAGACTCCTCCACACTTCAAATGTCCCCGTTCAGAACTCCTGTTCCACACTAACCAGATTTCTGTACAAAGGGATGGATTAGGGAGAAGGAAGACAATCTCAGCCTCACGGGTCTTTGGGGGATCCCTTTGTTGGGAGATTTCTCCAGACTATTTAAAAATAGAAGCAGAGCCTTCATAACTCTTCCGAGTGTAATTATTCCTGCACTTAATTGCCTTTCCCTGGCACCCTACCTCTCCTCCAAATTTCGAGAGAAGGCTCTTGGGGAATCGCGGAGCAATTTGCGGTGGCCCGTTCTTTGTATCAGTTTGGCGGTAGTTCGCAAAACCACCAGGACGCCAGATGAAGCCATCGATACCCAAACCGCAGCCGAGGCCGGGCCGGGCCGCGACCACCCGCCCCCCGCCGCCGGTGCCCCATCCCCGGGGCAGGAGAGCCGGGAGAGCATCCCGCGGGCCTGAGCCCGCCGTGCCTGTCAACCCCGGGCTCCGGGGCGGACACCGACTGCCCCACAGGCTCCGATGGCAGGGCGGGGCAGTGCCCGGCACGCAGGGGGAGCTCCGCAGTAGACACCGGGACCCGGCACGAGTCCTGGTACCGGAGGTCAGAGGTGCCTGCGGGGAGCAGCGGGGTGATGGAGACCCGCCTGCTGCAGAGGTCCCGGCGCCCCGGGGCATCGGACCCACGGTGCAGCGCCGTTCCCCAGGCTGGGGTCGAGCAGACCCGCCTCCCGCCGGGGGGTCCCGGTGCCCGCGGAGGGGATCGACACCCGCCCGCCGCCCAGCCCGCGGGGATGGATGCCTCACTCACCGACGGCCAGAAGCAGCAGCAGCAGCACGGGGGCCCGGTGCAATGGCTGCATGGCGGCAGCCGCTGCCCTGCCGCACCGCCTCTTCACGGGGAGCGGGGCCGCCCCGCCGCCCGCCGGGATCTGCCCCTCGCCACCGCGCCCGCCCGCCGCCCGGCCCCGCACCGCATCCCGCCGCCCGCCCGGCGCCGCCTCCTCCCGCCGCCGCTGCCGCCGCTCCGGGGGCGGGGAAGCGGCAGGGGGCCCGCACCGGCCGCCGCTTGCGCCCACCCAGCCGGCGGGGCAGGGGCGGAGCGCAGCCCTCGCTTTGCTCCTGATTTCTGGCTGCCGACCCACCGCCCCCCCCCGCCCCGGGCCGGCGCCCCCGGCCGCCCGGCCCCGCACGGCCCCGCACGGCCCCGCACGCCGCCCCCGGTGCCCACAACGAGCGCCGGCGGCGCGGCTGCTTGCGCCGGGCGCGGGTGATCAGCCCCCTGCGGGCAGCGGGATGCGCCGGGCCCCGCCGGCCGCAGGGACACAGACCCCGGGAGGGCAGAGCCCTGACAGCCGCAGCACCGGGGCCGGCAGCGACGGCCCCCGAACCGGAGACTGTCCGCATCCGCCGGCTGACCTCTCTTTAGCTGTCCGCGGCTGATGGAGCTACCGCTTTTCCCTCGCCCCTCAGCTCCCACCTCAGTTCATTACCTGGAAAAACTTCTCCCTCTGGGCAAATTCATTTCCCCACCTCTGCAGGCCATCTGGTCCAAGCCCCTGCTCAGGTGGGACACCTACAGCCAGTTTCCTAGGACCAGGACCCGATGGCTTTTGAGTATCCCCGAGGTTGGAGACCCCACACCTTCTCTGGGCAATCTGTGCCGCTGCTCAGGCACCCTCGCAGTAAAAATGTGTTTCCTGATGTTCAGAAGGGACCTCCAGTATTTTGGTTTGTGCCCAATGCCTCTGGCCCTGTCACTGGGCACCACTGGAAGGTAATGTGGCCCTGGATACCATCAGTACCTTTGTAGTAAAAGAACATCACTGGCTCACATTTTATTTGGTGTTGCCGCAACTTCCAGGTCCTTTCCTGCCAAGCTGGTTCCCAGCTGGGTGGCCTTAGCCTATACTGGTCCATGACATTGTTCCTCCCCAGGTGTAGCCCTTTGAAAGCCTGGTTGAACTGCAGGAGGTTCCTGTCAGCCCACTTCTGCAGCCTCTCGAGGTCCCTCTGGATGGAAGCTTGACTCTATGGTTTATCAGCCAGATAAAGATCTGCAGATATGCAGCCCAGTTTTGTGTTTGGATCCTGAACTCCACCATCTCATGGTCACTGCAGCCAAGGCTTCCTTTGACCTTCACAGCCACAATGAGCCTCTCATTGCTGCTTAGTATGAGATCCAACAGAGCTTCTCTTCTTGTTGGTTCCCTTATCACTCACTGCACCCTGAGGCTTGGGGTGTTGCATGTTTTCTGAAGCTGAGTCCATGTTGGAGCCTCTGGCATAGCAGAGACAGCTGCTTCGACACCTGCTGGGAAAACCATTCCATGGTGTGTCACCACTATATCCAAGACTGTCACATTGATACTAACTCAGCTGAAGTTCCCTTTTTCATGCCCTTCTGTGGAAACTGCTGTGTCTATTAAAAAAAAAAAAAAGCAAACTGTGTTACAACAGTTCCTCAGTTTACATGCTGAATATCCTGCCGAAAATCATTATTACAGCAACAAGACCAACTGCTCCAATTACACTAGATTTCAAATTAAACACATCTTTAGTGGCCTTAGGGCAGAGTATTTCAGTAAATGACTCAAGCAAGGGCTTTGTCAGACAAGTGCCCAAGAAATAAGGCTCAACAGGTCCTGTAATACCACAGCAGTTGTGAGGGAACACGAGCCAGCCCCTGCATTCAACCCCTCTTGCCAGCTGGATGGGCTACAGCTGTCCCACTCCTCTCCTGCAGGCCTAGAGTGTGTGGCCCCTTGTAGAGGTCACACCACTACAGCCCCTCAGAAAAGCTGTGCAACTCCGGGTTCAAGGCCACAAGCATGATATGACTCCAAACCAAAGGACCCAAAGACACATTGGTCCTCTCTCACTAGGCATTCAGCTCATGTTTTCAAGCTTTCCTCAGCAGTGGCTAGGAACTTTTCTCTTTGGTTTCAAAACAACTTTCTCATCACACATTCTAGGAGGACAGGGGTTACTAAAATTCAACACTGCAAGTTCTGACTGAGGAAACAGCTGTACTGTCACAGCCTCACCAAATGTCTTCATGCTTGTGGCACTTGTAGCGTGTGCTCAGTACTCTGCCTCTCCCACACAGCATGTCACTGAGACATCAGGACACAGGTCTGAAGGTGATCAGGATTTTAAATTCAAGCACTCTTATTTCCCAAGTAAGTGTTCCTTAAAAACACTCCAGACTCTTTATTTCCCTGTAATAAAATGATTTTTTTCTGTTGTTGTTTGAAGAGTGAATCTCCTGAAGGAAAAATTGATGGTATTTTCTTTTCTGGCATGAACTTGTGGTTTTCCAACAACTAGAGAAAGGTGTCAATGTGCCATAACCTGCTGAACTCTGTAATGAATCAGCCACCTGAGTGCACTCGGTATTATTGATACTGACCTATTATTTATACTGAGCTAATAGCTCCTGCCAGGCTGGCACTGGCACATGCTACCCCTTTGTGCAATTGCCAGCCTCTTTTTGCCAGCTCTTTCTTTCCATCTTCTGCTCTGGTGCTGCAATTAACCCTGGCATGAACAGGGCAGGTAACAGACTGGCTGTACCCCTTCTCCAGTGTGGCAAGGCAAAGCTGACAGACTTGGACCAAAGAACTTGCTTTTGGCTTCTTTTAGACCACATCCATCCAGGGCTCTGAAAGTCCTTTTTATCCCAGAATTAATGCAGCCCCCGGCCCCCACCAAGCAGGAAATGCAGCAGGAACTACTGAGCTGTCGCTTACCCATTAGATGAGATAAAAACACTTTAGTGCACTCAGATTCTAGCCCAGGCATGGCATTTAATGAATGCTCTTGTCATTTTTCACTTTGTTGCTGGTAATTTGGCTGTCTTCGCATGCAGGTGGCTTACTACAAGTGGGTAACTAAAAGCCTTTCAGATCTCCTGACCCTGCCACATCCAGCTCCCAAATCTCAGAAGCTCATGGCGCTCCCTGGATTTATTTTGACATTATGCATCAATCTCAGACTGAACAACAAAGGGGGAGTATGAAAGGAGAAGATACATCTTAGGCAAGAAAATTAAATAAAATTAGTGGCAACATCGATCAGCCAGGTCAGTGCTGCCAGTGGAGCAGAAAACAGCTGGCAGAGATGAGCAGCACCAGTTCTCTTTAAAAAGCAGCACCAACTTCAACCCAGCACAGCCCCTGCATCTCCATTTCACACTCCCTGGAATAGGTGCAGCTGGCTTGGCTCTCTTCTGAGGCATTGACAGCTTTATAGTCAAAGGCTTGTCATTTCTCATTTGATCTCCCTCCAGCCTCCCTACCTAGTGTATATTCTCATGCAGAGCATTGGTAAAAGAGGCTTTACAATTGCACTAAATGCTTTTTTTTATAGCTGCTTCAAAGCAGTTCAAAATTTTTTCTTGGTATTATCATTATCTGTGATTTTCTGTTCTTCCCCAAAACTGTTCAATTTCATAGTTACATCTGTTAGGGAGAATCAGAAAACAAGTGTGTATTTTAGACTGGCAAAACTGAAAATCCTTCTGCTGTCTCCCCCTGTGAGTTGCTGTAACAGCTTTTGCCTTCAGGAAATTCAGCCAGCTTTCCCATTTTAGTGTAAGGGTCACATTTTGTTCCAAGATGCCTACAAACAAATACTACTGAGGAAGAGGAATGAGATAATAGCTAAGGGAAAGAACTTGGTGCCTAAGACTTGTCAATTAAAAAGAAACTAACCACAAAGTCTAATCACGAGAGAAATTTAACTTACTTTGAAATTCCACTTGAAAAAAAAAGCAACTCGTTAACTTGAAATATGCTGGTGAGATGTTCTCTTAAGTACAGCAAAACTGAGTTCACCTACAAAAGTGAAAGTGATCTACTGCCTGTGCTCAGCAGAACAAGAAAGTAAATAATAAGCAAAACAAATAAACAGTCAGATGTTAAGTTCTGGCAGTGTTAGAAAATGCAAGATGTCACTAGTACCAGGAAAAGGGCTTAACCCTTCTTTCTTTGCCCACTGACACTTGTCAGGGCAACAAAAGGTGATCTGTGCCCATTCTTAGATGAGAAGGAAAAAATGGGCTGTTTCCATTACCTTGATTGCCTGCTCCTTGGGACAGAGACTGAGTGACACAGCAGGCTTGTGGCACACCATGCAATTTAACACAGTCTTCTGTCAAGCTATACAGCCTTTTGGCATCTCATCCCTCCAGAAGAGGAAAATTCCCTGCCTGTCGAGGCCTTTCTTAGGCACAAGGAAAGATTAAACCTCTCCCTTTTTCCAGAATATGTGAATTTACTTCAGAGCCTCCGACAAGCTTTATATAAGCTCATTTGCTGACTTAGCCTTTTTAATTCTGGGACATTGTGAAACATTTTGACTGTACCAAGCAGGGGTGGGTACCCACTCTATTCCGGCATAGCCCAGGCATGCAGCCATTCTCTGGGCAAAACACAGAGTCCCTGCTCTCATCCAAAATCCTGCTGGGGAAGATCTATAATAAACACTTAAAGATGAGTGACCTGGAGCAACTAATGCCTTCCAGGACAGGCTGTAATTAGAAGGGAAGAGATTCCGCTCTGTTTAGAGCCCCAGCAAGATTTTCTATATCAGTTTGAGCCTTTCTTCATCTCTGGATCAGCTTGTTCCCCTTAAGGGACAGCACACTGCCCACCTGGGATACAGGGCTGCTACCAGCCCTGCTTCTTTCCCATCCCCTGTTGTGAAGTGCAGGGGAAGAACAAGCACAACTTGTGCTTTACTTTCCCCGTTTCCACATGCTGCTGCTGCTTCCAATCCCTAAAGGTTGGTGTTTCTCTCCTCACCAAGGCGGAGCTGATTGCCGCAGTACCAGCCACTCTGACAGCCAACCTCAGCGGATTCCTAGAGGGCAGAGCAAAACAGAGCTATATTGAATTTGATTAAGGGGCCAGAGTAACCTTTAACAGAGTCACCTGGGGCAAGGAGGCAGACAGCTCTCCAGCTGAAATCTCACACAGGTTTCCTCACAGCCCAGGGGACAGGGCTCCTCACTCGAGGGAAATGGCAACCAGGTCGCATTGCTCTGGTGCAGCTGGCAGACAGAGGGATGGTCACAGCCCTCCGTTTACACAAGTGGTGACTTCTGAGCCCCCAGCCAGGAAGGAGAAAGGAGTACATCTGTTTGGGGCCATTCACATCATTTAATCTGGGCCTCTGTACAGCTTAGAGAACTCCTTTATCTCTGCGTTGAGCTTATCAACTCAGACACTAAGAAAATTACTTTCTGGAAGGGATGAAAAATCTGCAAAAGTGAAGATGTCATGAGGGCAGCAAGCCTCAGATCTTCTAAAACTTTTGACTGGGGCAGAAGGACAAGCAAGATAAAGCCCAGTAAAGTCAAGAGGTTGATGACAAGGCACAGGAAGTTTAGTCTTAGCTCTGCCTTTTTTAGAGATATGACCAGAGCCTGAAGAAGTTACTGTCAAACGCTCATCGTACCAGGGTTGAGGAGCACACATAAGGGAGCTGAGCACAGCAGCCAGCAGGACAGGCCCCCCAGTACCCAAGACAGATGAGCAGCTCAGAGATGACACCCAAATTCAACCAGAAATCCAGATCTCAAGAGAAGGTCATAGTGATGGAGCCAGACCAACACCAAACCAGTCAGTCCCTAGGTCAGTCGAGGTCTGCTGATGGCAGCCATCACCAAGGAATCACTTGGCAGTTCCATAGTAGTAGAAGATGACCAAGATTAGGAAGGCAGTCCAAGGATCACAGCCCAAAGCAATCGGTACTTTGAGCAGGCACAGGGAGACATAAACCTGTATTCCCCCTTCAAAGCTCACATAGGCTGAGCTTAAATAGAGCACCGGGCCATAGGTGTGGATTAGAGGCCCAGGAGAGTCTGGTCAGGGCCATTAAGGCTTATTAGTACCCTCATAGCCCAGACACCTCTCTCTTTGAACAGTGACTTAAGAAGGTGAGGGGGAGTTCCTGTCTTTTAGTGGGCAAAGTATCTTCACTGGGTGGAACCCAGGGGTGGTTCATAGCTTTTCACACTAAACTGAAAAGGCTAATGTCATCTTCAGAAAAACTCTTGCTATTTTAATAGCTGCCTAAGATGGAATGTGGGTATGTATTTTCAGAGTGGAGGGATCAGCCTGTACCTGAAGAGGGCTGGTAACTCTTGACTCTGAGAAGAGCCAGTCACTGACTCATAGGCTCTATTGATACTCCTACATATGCGTTTCTATAGGATTTGGTGGGACTGAAGCTCTTCAGCATCTTTTAGATAGGACAGTTATTGTCAGATCTCCCTGAGCACTAGATCACCCAGAGAAGAAACGTGGCATTTCTTCTGGGTTCCCCCAACAGCCTTACCTCTCCTTTAGGGAGAAGTGACTTGCAAAATTACCAGAAAGGAGCACAAGCCCTTCCAAGGTGCTTTTGCTGTAAAAAATGCAGAGCTCAGCAGCCCCTTAAGGCTGCTCACAAATGTTTAGTAGAGGCTGAGGGGCATGCTGGATGGCTGGAATCCTTGGCAGGCCAGTGCTCCATAATGGAGACATTAAATCAGCGATGGCAGCAAGAACTGCATAATAGATGCAAAATACAGAAGCCTGATCCAATTTTGGCTCTGTCTTGTTAAGTAGAAAAGTATTTTAGGAAATGGAAAAATACTAGGAAGTTCAGAGTGCATCGTTGCTGCAGCACAGTAGGAAATGTAGCTGTTTGCAGTGACTCACCTGCATCTGTAGATATACATCTGCTCTAAACATATTCCCATACTGTCGTCATGTGCTGGAATTCAGGGGAGTTGAGGTCAACAGGGCAGAGCTGTAAGCACCTGAAAAAGCCTTCCTGGCTGAACTGCAGCTGGCTGGACTGCACTAGGATGGGAAGATGCCACTATCCAACACACCTGCTGCATCCTGAGCACTGTTACACTGGGGAAGTTCTTGTCAACCAGTTTCCAGACAGCTCTTTGGTAAGTAAACATGGTGGAGATGGACAGAGAAGATTCCAGCTAAGGTCTGGCATGAGAGAAAGTGAAACACTGCTGGTCTAGAAATGCTGAATATGCTTGTTTTTCCAAGAGGCTCTGACATCTGGGGAAGAACACACATCTGGGGAAGAATGTAGAACCTCACCTATTTAAGGGGCATCTGCCATTTGACAGGCAAACTCAGAAACAACCTCTGGCACACTGGATAAGCCCATGACTTGCAGTTGTAGTGTGTTGGTTCATGATCACAATAAAGACATAAGCTAAATTCTGCTAGTATGAATGAAAAGCCCTTTTCTGCAAGCTCTATATTTCCCTGTTCCCCAACTCACACATGATCAGCTGGTATCTGCCGACACTTGCTCATACACACACTGTTTGTGTGTGTTGTGTGTTTGCTCCATGCTGAGCTAAAGTCAAACAGCTTATTGAGATGCAGAGAGCCCTGCAGCTCCCTCAGGAGTTTGCATGCAGTATGTTCAGATTAAACTGGATCAGGATCTGGCCCATCATGGCCTTTTCAAGTCCAGATGCTCTTTGAAGCCAGACTGAACCCAGCCTTTGCCAACAACCATAGCCCCAAGGGGAAGATGACCACAAGAAGGGACACCACTTGTCTCCATAAAGCCCTCTCTTCTTTACAAGGAGCACCTTTATTTTCCATGTGAGCCCAGGCATAGCCTGCTGTGAACAGACCTCACCTCCCCAGACTCTTGCCTTTGTCCCTGGCTGCCAGGGGAACTGTGCAGTTTGAATTACAGCAGCAAGAAGCCAAGTGCACAAGCTTGGCTAAACTCAAGGTTGTCAGGGGAGCAACTCCTCATTCCATGAGTGTGGCTTGGCTTGCTGAGCTCCAGAGCTCTGTGGCAAAATCCTCACTACGTTCAGCGGGAACACAGCTCCTGGTAAGGCAGTCCCTGCTCAGAGCAGCATGTTTTCACCTGCCTGCACCCCTGTCCAGACCAGACAGCTGATGCTGTCAACAGCCAAATCTTGCTCCAGGGAGCCTGAAAAGCTCAGTGGCCATGAGAGGCAGAACATGCCTTCAGACGGGCATTAACACTCCAGTGAGTGGCTGATGCCAGCATTAGTGAGGGCGCAGCTGCAAGAATTCATTGCACTGCTGGATGCTGGCAACACAGTGGTGGGAGGGCACAAATGCCTTTGTATTGAAGATTTGGGAGGCAGTGAGCAAAATGACAAATTGCTCCATCTCTCTGATGCCACTGCTCACTTCATGTGCCAAGTGAGGTGGGACCAGAGGACAGGAGGCAGGAGAAAGCTGTAGGACAAAACTGAATGGTGCCTATCAGCAGCCCTATCCAGCAGCAGGGCAAGGAGTTGGGAAAATGAGGACTCTCACCCCATTCCTGTGTCTCTCTCATGGTTTGCAGTGACATGTTTGGCTACCTATTTAACTGTGGGTCACTACAGGCAGAGCAGAGGCCTCATAAGGTTGCAAGGGTTTAGGAAGCATTTTCTACTCCAGTATGACACAAAACCTCTCTCTCCTGCACCCAGCCTTCATTGACACGAACACAGCAGTTTGCAAGCTTGTTTCATCCTTTGTTATTTCTGGTTTTGCTCTCTCAGGGCCAGGACCTTCCCCGGCAAAGGGGAAGGTGGGTTCCCGCAGAGTGTACAAGTGCTTGCAGTTGGTATCCCCAGGGACAGTCTCTGTGGCCTCTGGCAGTATGAGGTAAGGCACCATGTCCTTGATGAACCCCACTGGACCTCACCAGGCAGTCGCAGGCACACAGCAGTTTGGCCATCCTCAACAGAGACCCAATCAAGGCCCATGTTTAGGGACAAAGGCTTGCTCAGACAGGGAAGGAATACCAGGTAGTGTCTGTATGGGCTGCCTGCAGAAAAGTCTTGGTAGACAGAGACCCAGTAGGAAGGGAACAGTTAAACAAATACACAGGAGGGAGCTGGCAGACAGAGGCAACACGCAGAGCCAGCTTCAGGCTGAGAGTCATGTGCTCAGCCTCCAGCAGGGCTCAAGCCCTGCTGGCTCCAGGCTGGGAAGACACACAGGCACACACATCACTGTGACAAACCCCACGGTGTTGACAGCCAGGGACACCTCTGCTGGGCCAGCACACAACTGCAGCAGCCAGCTCACAAATTCTCCTGAGCTCAGGTGGGAGGCTGGAGATGCTGTAAGGTCCTGCAGCTCCAGCCAGGAAAAAGCACATTCACTGCAGAGCTCAGCTGCGTCCTGGAGAGGGGTCACTGCTTCTCCCAGACTGGAATCTAAGAGGCAGCCAAGGCATGAGATCAAGGCTGTCTAACCGAAGTGTGCCTAAGAAAGGGAGGTGGGAAATACTGTGATGGGACAGTCACAGTGAGATACAAACATAAACAGGCAAGACAGGAAAGGAATCACTGCAGGGAGGTCCTTGGTGGAAAAAGCAGCATTCATGGCATGGTCCAGGGCAACTGTGTCCTGCTATCAGTCCACAGATGTTTTTAGCTAGAGCTGAGAGCCAGCACTGGCCGTTCCTACTAACCTAAAGAGCAAGTATGAGATGTGATTCTACCCAAACTTAACCCCACAAACTGCTGGGCAGTTCATGCAGCATCCAGGTTGCTCACTTAAGCTCTTACTTCCACTCTTGGTGGCAAGAGTTACCAAAAGAGGAAACGCTGAAGTATTGAAAACCAAATGTATTTAAAACACAAATACTAAGAAAAACTGCATGTGAACACTGAGCCCATCCTGTCCTCTCTGAACACATCCAGCTTAAGGCCTCCTCCACTACCATGCCCAAAACCAGCACCATGGGTACTTCACCCTCAACAAATGGATGTGAGAGGGTGTTTAGTTTAGGTGTCAAAGGTAGCACTTGGATTCAGCTGTAAATTCACACCTGCTGACAGCTACACAGAGATAACATCCACTAATGCAAGAGAAACCTCTCCACTCCTGCTTTAGGAGATTCCCCAGCAGGTACTGAAGGAGTTTTCAGTGCTCATAGAGATCATCATTAAGATCAGAAAGAGTTTTGTTTCAGTTCTTGTCTTCCTCTGCTTCCCCCCTCCTTCCCCGCAGAAACCAAGCACAAGGTCAACCCATGTGGGCAGCTGGAGAAATGTCAAGTGTCAGGCACAAAGGCCTGGAGCAGAGACTGGCTGGTTCATGGGGAGTTGAAAGCAGTTTCAATTATCACCCATGAGGCGTCACCAGAGATGGGAATAGAGAATTCCTGAGGGTGCCTGCAATCCAAGGGGGATGAATAATGCTTTCCAAATGCTCCCAACTTGGTCCCTCCTGCAGAGAAGCCTGTAACAACTAGTGACAAACAAACAGAAAACATGCCGTGAATGTGGCCAGCAATTCTCTCCTTGCTGTGCTTAGCTACAAGGCAAAATAGCGAACCAAGTTGCTAAACAGACTTGACAGGGCATTTAACTACTTAATTCTGTTCTATTTACAAGGTCTTCAGCAGCTCAGCACTCCCTTAATCCATTAGGCACAAAGCAAGCAAGAGGATGTGCAGCCTAGTCCCTCTGGCTCAGGATCTCTGTAGCATTCCTGGAGGGTTGGAAGATGGAGGTCTCATCTCACAGACGGATGTGGCAGACTCTGCTGCCAGTCTCAGAACTGCTGGACAATCAGCTTCCGCTTCACATCCCGGCTGAACCTGTTCATCTTGAACACTTCACTGTCAAAAAAGGCTGAGAGGTTGTGGATGTTGATCTGCCGAGCCTGGGAGGAGGAAGAGGGGAGAGGTAAATGTTTATTTAATCAAAGTAAGAATCATGTGGTTTTCCATAGCAGAGGTTGCATAAAATTTTGCAGTCAGCAATCTCTGCTCTGCTCAGCAGGAGCCAGAGCTGCAGTGGCAGGGGAGACTGCAGGTCAGGAGGAAGGAGTATTGGCAGTGCTGAGCTGAGCCAAGAGAGGATGCTGGCTCAGCATCTGTCTGTTCTCAGCTCATCTTTTTACTTCTACCAGAGCTAGAATGTAACTCCAATCCAAAAGCCCCAAAAACCTCAACCAGCGGGAGGGTTCTGCAAGGGAGACATCTGACTGGGGATGGTCACCCTGCCAACACCAAGCTGTGGCTCTGGAAGTAATTACTCTGCACATCTGATGCAAAGAGCAGAAAAGCACTAATCCAGGAATCAAATGCTGCTTTAGTGACAAGCAAGGTCAATATTTTGCATGGAAAGGCCAAGTCAGAAATGCAACTTTTAGACGAGCATGAAGGAGGAGGCAAGTGAGCCTCAGGAGGGATTGGGAAAGTTCATACACAGATTTTTCTGCTTTTTGCTTCTTCAAATGCAGATGCCAGGGAACTTGGGTTCTCATTCACCTGCATAAGCACCATGCTGCAGGACTTAAAATCCTAACCCCAAAGCTTTAAGGGGGGGTATGAGAATAGAGAGGGATGAATACAGCACTTCCAAACAAGAGGAACAGATACAGAGGAGACAATCCTGATGTTGGGTTATATTGTTAACATCAGTGTTTTTAATGGTATCATAATGCCGGAAGAGAAGTTAGAAGTCTCAGAATGCCTCTGGTTCTGAGGCTGCAGAGAGAGCATGAACCAGTCCCAGAAGCAGCTGGTTATAAGCCCATACCTTGTCCACCAGGTCCTTCTCTGGGACTTCTATAGTGTCTTGCTGGGCTCCATAACGGTTTCTCTGGTACATCACCTGCTCTGCAACCAGCTGCTTCAGGATGAACAGCAGCAGCTCGTTGTTGTCTCGTTTGAAGGAGAGGTAGCGGGAGAATGTCTAGGAGGGATGAGATGAGCCATGAGGATCAGAAGAGTGACACACTGCAGCGCCCAACACAACCAACTCCCTCCTCCCACAGAGCACACAGGGATCCAAATTACACTGCTGTCACCTGTGCTCTTAAGTGTATCTCAGGTGACTATGGCCTTGCCAAGCTGGCACTTGCTCATGCAGTGGCAGCCCTCTGACAGCCACAACTCCTCTGCTAACTGCTTTTATTCCCATCTGGAATGTCCTTAGTGTGCTGGTGCCTCTTGGGGGCTAGCAGTGCACTGCTGTGGGGTTGTGCTGTCCACAGCGACACAGCCATGGGAGGGCTGGCCCTGGACAAGGCACAGAGCAGTTTCCCTTAACCCAGACTGCCCTGTGCCTCCCCAGCAGACGCTCATGCTTGGCTGGCTGTTTGAGGCCAAAGAGAGAGGCCACAAGTCATGCAGACAGAGGGCAGACGCTCAACAGTGGATAAATGCCAGCATGTGGTCAGCCAAGAGCTGTTTGGAGCCAGCTCCTGTACTAAAAGAACAGGGCAGACTGCACACTAACCCACAGTGAGTGCTACCCTGTGCCTAACTGTACCTTGAGAGCCCAATAAAAACATGAAGAAACAAACTGCCTGCTTGGCTTGATCACCTGGCAGCAGCAGCAGCAGCAGGTGCCCTGTGCCAAAATAGCAGGGAGGGTGTAAAAAAAAATAGACACAGCAGTGCTTTTGATTCAGAAGCTCGAGTTACACTTCCTTCTCAGATCCAACAGAGACGTTGCCTCACCACAGACTAACAAGGGGCAGTCATGGAACAGAGCCTTGTTTGGGGTCCCTCCTCAAAGGCACCCAGCTTGAGCTGTTGTTATTCCATGGTGTTTAAATTATTCTACGTATCCAGATGTTTGAGACTCTGCTATGAAAAAACCTGGGGTCAAGCCAGTAAGGAAACCTTGTCTGACTGCGAGTGTGGTGTCTGTAGTTGTGAAATGGCCTTGGTCCCAGCTCAGGTGGTGTTAGCGTGACTGGTAGAATGGCTCCTGGATGGTCACACAAGGAACTTCCTTGACCCCTCAGACCCACAGTATCCCACTTACACAGGCTCAGTGCCTGTCTCTACAGGACAGACCTGTGCAGAGCATGAACTCTCCTCCCACAGCCAGGGCAGTGCAAGGAGGCTGCAGTTGAACCCACGGGGCCTGGGGTGCAGCCACAGCCCCTGTCTCAGCCGGTGCCCACCTTGCGCATGCTCCTCATGACACTGAACTTCTGTGTGTCGATGAAGCTCTCCAGCATGACCCTGATGGCCATGTTGACGTCGTCCTCCACCACGTAATCCCGCAGGTGCATCCGGGCGTGCGCCTCAGCCATGCGGATCATGGACTCGATGTGCCGCACCGTGATGGGGATGCTGCCTGTTGCCTAAGGGGAGGAGGCAACACCTTACTGAAGGATTCAAGACCTTCTGGCCCAGGATCCAGTTCCTTTCACCCTGCACGGAGCTCTCTGCACCTCTGAGGGTGACTCAGGCTAAGGAGGCTCTGCCACCTGCTGGCACGGCCACACAGCTTGGCACAGCTTCCCCTGTTCATCTGAATTCAGCACAGTGCAAGGGGATGTTGTGGGGTCACTCTGGAACACTTTAGGGCCTTTCTGAGATTAACAATCCAGCTCCCTCTAGCAAATTTTAGGAGTTAAAGAAAAAAAGCCAATCAAAAAAAGGTAGTTTCCCAAGCTCCAAAAATCTCCCTCACACCTCAACAAATTCCTCTTTCACTGGGAGAGCATGAAATGAGTCTGAGACATCCCACAGGCAAAACAGAAGGGCATTTCTACAGATAATAGTTCACTGTAATGTACCAGTGACAACAAAAGGACTTTGCTATGACAGGCACTGTACATGTGTCCAGTCCATCAGTCCACACATCATCAACAGGCAAGACTCTGCACTTAGATGAAGAATCATCTGTTCAGCAGACACTGCAGAATCTGTCTCTCACAAAACAGTGGCACAGACTTTTGTGATGGGAATGGCAAGAATGTGTCAACATATGTTGGAGCAGCCTCAGTCTGATTTGCAGTCTAGATACCAACAATTCCTCCCTCTTTTCCTCAGCATTCTCACCATAGACTCCTTCCTGAGGTCACTGTACATCCTGGCCACCTTGTCCTGATCCATCTGGTTGAGCTTGGGGTGGACCTTCTCTTTGGCATAGATGATGTATTTCCTCAGGATCTCTTGAGGAATGGGTTCAACTCCATAGGTGTTGGGAAGAATGACCTCGTTAGTGTCCCCATTCACTGTCTCTTTGCTGCCTGGGTGGTGCTTGACATGGCTGCCAACAACAAACCGGGCAAGCATTTCATCCTACGAGAGAGCAGTGCACCAACAGACAATGAGCACACTCACTGGACACAAAAAAAGTCAATGGCTGCAGCTGAGCATCCCAGCAGCAGCACTGAAGCGCAGCACGCACTCAGATTCCTGGCACAGCCCCTACCTGCACTGAGTCCACAGTGTCTCTCACCACGCACAGGATGTCGAACCGAGAGATGATGGGCTCTGTCAGGTCCACATTCTCCGAGAACGTCAGCGATGGGTCGTATCGCCCACCTGCCACAGAGACAATCCACGTCAAACAGGCTCCAAGGCTGGAGCTCTGGAGGAAGGACAGACCTCCAGTATGATTTTTCTGCTCACTTGATCTCTGCTCCAGACTTGAAGGAACCAGGCAGAGGGAGGCAAAGCTGTGCCACAGCTCTCATGACTGTGGACTTACGCTGAGAGCCTGAGATGGTCCTGTAGTCTCTCAGTACTTACCTATGGGATTGGCAGCAGCAACAATGGTGCAGCGAGCTTGCAAGGATGTGACAATGCCTGCTTTGGAGATGGAAATGCTTTGCTGTTCCATGGCTTCGTGGATGCTGGTTCTATCTTGATCATTCATCTATGGGAAAGCAAGAATGATTTAGAGGGAAACTATGTTTATACTCCACTGCCAAACACACCAAGGGGGATCTGCTCCAGATGCTCTGAAAAGGCAGCAAACTGCACTATGGAACAGCAAGGGCCTAAGTAAACTGCAGGCACTTTGGTCATCTGGGATGACCATCTTAAACATCAGTCTAAGGGGTGGGAGGAAAGATTGTTCAAGATCTGGGATTCCCATTCCCACTCTATGGACTAGGCACAGTGGGATTGCATAGGCTGTGGAAGTAAAGAGGTCACACTTTGGTCATCTGGGAGATGTCACCATGAGTTACAATGTGTCCTCAGTGGACAGAGGTTACAGCTGGTCACTTCACAGCTAATACTTCCCGGAGAGATGAAGCTGGGCTCACCTTGTCAAATTCATCAATCAGGCAGACACCTCTGTCAGCCAGCACGAGGGCTCCTGCCTCCAAAGTCCACTCCTTGCTGACCGGGTGCCTCTGCACATAGGCCGTGAGGCCCACAGCAGAAGCACCCTGGCCAGTGGTGAAAATTGCTCTGCTTGACGCCTTCTCTATGTATTTAAGAAACTGTGATTTTGCAGTACCAGGGTCTCCACACAGAAGCACATTGATGTCGCCACGAACTTTGTGTTTGCCACCTACAAAAGCAATGGGGAAACCATGGAGCAGCTGAGAGCATGGCTTGGCAACAACCCTACCCTGAGCACCACAAAGCTGAAGAGAAGGTAACCAGCAGGCATGGCAACCAGTTTACAGGAAAGTTGAGGGGGAAAGAAAGTCAGTTTTGGAGTCAGTCAGCTTTGTAAAAGACTTTCTAACCTTGCTGACACATCCTAACACATCCTTCTAAGGAGATGATAACAAATCCGGGTGCCAGAAGGTCAAACCTCAGAAGGAGTATTAAACGGAGGAGGGAAAAAAATTTGCCTGGGTTTGCAGCAGGAGCTGTTTTCAGTTGTAGCATTTCTACTCTCACACCAGGGTTTTCAGTGTGATAAAACAGCCAGTTCAATCACAGATATCCCTCAGTCTGCTAAACCTTGTGTGTTACCAAGCCACACAGACAACTTTAACTGCTCATTGCAATGGCACAGACAAACCCCAGGCCCTTCCCCTCCCCTGAGTGAGGTAGGACCAAAGGACACAAATGACACTCACCTGGGTTTTTGGGTTCTCCACCAAACAGAGCTAAAGCCAAACCCCTTTTGATATCTTCATGGCCATAAATAGATGGTGCAATGCTGGCAAAAATCTGAAAGGGAAACCAGAGGAGTTGTCCAGGGAATACCAGTTCCCATTCTGAACAGAATCTTTAATGAACATCAGCAAGAAGCCATATCTAAAGCTACTCTTAAAACACTGCTGTCTCCAAAGAGTATTTTATTATCCAGGGTGTGAGGACTTTTGAAAAAGTAATGACCCATCCACTGTTGCCTGAAGGAGCTTCACAAAAATCATGCTCTTGGGGCATGGCAGATTATTTAGTTGGGTGCTGGAAGCTGCTGCCATTGCTGTGTTGTACACAAGGCACATCACAAGTGCCTGTTATGAGCTCTTGTAAAGTTGGGGACCTTGATCAGAGGCTTACTCACTGCATATGACAGTACTTGAATGGGCTATGCCACACATGAATTGTCATCACAGTCAAATATTATGAACAACTGGCTTATTTTCTCAAGGGTATTCTGAAAATAACCTGATGCTGAAAACTACTCATGTTACAACACTTCTGACTCAACTGAAGCTGCTGCATCCACTACAACAACAGCACAGCCAAGGCAATGGAGCAAAGTCCCCCATTACAGAAATTAAATCTGGCCCAAGTGAGGCTGAACATGCAGTAGCTCAGAAGCTTTGTTCTTTCAAATATTGGATTTGGGTCTTAGCATATAGAGGAAGCAAAGCTAAAATCTCTATCACAACTTAAGTTAAGCAATAATATCCCCTTTAGGGTACTAGAGATGCAGTCACTGGCCTCACAGAAAATTCCACCAACTTGGCTTTTAAGACACAGGGAGAGAAAACTGATCAGATATAAGCAGTGTCTGAGTGTCCCTGTCTTCTAGCCCTGTTGTGATGTAGAAGGCTCAGAGAAGGAACAGGAGAAGCAGAAAATTTGATCTCCAAAGGGGAGGTTTGTTATTTACTTCCCTCCTATAACTGACTGTCAGCAACAGCTGTCTGAGAGCTATAGAAGACCATTCAGAGAGAATTGGGATTTCTGGGTTCCTTTAACCACTGTTTGGCCAGCTAACCCATTTCATCACTTTCTGATCCAGCTGTCAGGTGATGGCAAGCTATCAACAGGAAAAGAACTGATGTCTGAGGCTAACTCACCTTCTCCCCAATTTGCTCATCCTTAGACAGACTCACAATCACTTTCACATCTTCATCAGTCAGTTCCCCAACAGCCAGCTTGTTGTCCTTCTTGGCAATGTGGTTGGCCAGGATCACAGTTGCAAACACTGGGAACCCATTGGCAGTGTTCAAGGAGCCATCATAGTTGTTGTGGTAGATCCCTGTCAGCTCCTGGGAAGCAGGAAATGCTGTGTCAGTGCCTGAACAGTACAAAACAGCCCCCTCTCCATTTTAAGGTAAGGCTCAAATGCATTTGAGGACAACCCCTCCCCATATTCCCACAGATGTTCCTGTGATGTCACCATCAGAATTTAAAAATACTCTGTTCTCTCCTGATACTTGAACAATGTACTCACAATCTCATCTCCTGGCTTGCAGCTGTCCACCAGGTCAGCGAGGAGAATGGCATCCTTGGAGCGGGGCAGCCTGCCTGCAGCCACCTTCCCAGGGCTCTCCTGGATCTTGATGCGCTGATAGTTCTGATAGACTGTCTGCAACAGCAAAAATCAAAGTTACCCAGCAAGTCCAGCAGGCACCAGCATGGCTCTTCACAGGCACCTCGGAGAGAAGGGCCATTCCAAGATTTACTGTATTATAGTTAGAAAACTATAGATATGGGACGATGGAGGTTGTGAGGAGAAATTCCAGGGTGTGATAGACAATAGTGGGGACAGAAAAGCACTTTGCTGCATCTTTGCCACTGTGTTTCAGCCTCCACAGTGTTTGTTCACCTGAATACCGGACCAGTTCCTGGGAGAAGAATGATCCACTTGTGATGGTTAAAGGTACCAAAGCAAAGAATGAAAATCAGAAGCTTCACATCACTGATTTTGCCCTCTGGTTTCCTTAGCTGACATATCAGGACAGACTGACCTAACCTGGGAAGGAGATCTGGACAGCATGTGTCTGCATTTCTAAATAGGAATAAATAACTGTGTACCACAAAGATGATTGTGGCAAGAGATTCATTCCAAACATCTAACAGAGTGTGTGACAACAAATTACTTCTGGGTGATAAACTGAGTCATTCAAATCAAGAACTCAAACAGATCTCAAACATATCTATCTTCACAGCCCCCTGGATATGGTAGAAGACCTCTCTCCCCACAGCAAGCTGTTCCAAGGGTGGGAGTCAAAGCAGGGCTGCAAGGAACAGGTAGTGGAGCAGGATGAGCAACCACTCTCATCCAGGCAAGCACACAATCTCTTACCTCTTCCATGTTGATTTCAAATGGGCCAAGAGACTGACACTCTGGACAGGAACCAGGTTTCACCTCCTGGTTCTGTGACTGGAAAAAGGGCCCTAGGATGAAGTTGCACTTGCTGCAGTTGTATTTGACCATGCTGAGCTGAGGCAGGACCCCTGTGCAACTTGTCACCACTCCACTGGTCCGGATCAACTGATTTAAGTGCAGTTGCCTGAGGAAAGACAGAGGTATGCTGGATGCCTGCAGGGCACAGATGGCAAAACACCCTCCAAAAACACACCACTTCCACCACTCTTGCTGGAAGGCACAAGTTTACCTCAGGGATGCTAAAAGTTCATCCTTAGTATGATTTTTGTCCTGTGCTAAGCTCAGCTATCCTGTTAGACTTATCCAGAGGTTTAGCTCACAGGTGAGTCCTGTGAGCACCCCAAAGCCTAATGCAAGCCCCACAGCCACTGCTGGTAGTTCTGCTCTTACCTGAGTGACCGCAGCTCTTCCACCAGAGGGAGGTGGGAGATGCGGACGTGGATCTCCTGAGCAATACGATCATACTTGGGGTACATGGCCAGCACCACTTCCTTGGCTGCTTCATCAAAGATCTTCAGCATCTCTGCTGGGGCCTCAGGCAGAAAGTAGGCAAGGACATGCTCCTGGGCTGCCAGATCCTCATAGTTCACCACCAGACTCTCTCTGTTTTCTTAAGAAAAAGATGGGGTGAATTGTTATTGCAGCCTGTTCACTCCTCAAGGAGTTTGCAAAGGATAGCCAGAACAGACAAGCCTGTATCCTGCAGGCTGCAGTTAGTAGATCTCTGCACCTTCCCTTAAGTTTAGAGGTTAACAATTTGAAAATGGGTGGAAAACCCTTTTAAATTTATTTATCTAACAAATTCTTCATCAGTACCAAGCTTGTGATTGTTCCTCTCCAGTTATGCACAGATACTTCCCAGGCTCAGTGTTCCTGAAATTCAAAAGCCTCAACCCAATACACAACTCTCTCAGAGACCCCCAGGAAACAGAAGTTAATAGGAGAGACATTATGTGTGCTGAATGGCTGGCAAAAAAGCTCCTGTGTCTTATGTTCATGGAAATGGATGAGACAAATGCCTTTTATTTTCCAGTCTTATAAAACTGATCCTGTTTCACTGCTCAAGCTTCTGTTCAATATAAAGAAGAAATACAACAAATACAACTACATGAGCTGTTCCTAGATGTGACAGTTTCTGCTTTTAAAACTCATCAATTACAGCCTTAATGACCATTGCTTCTGGCAGTGCCTACTCAGAATGCAAGGCTGGAACACTGACAGTGTTTCCAAAGTCACAAGGTCTATTTGTGTCCCCTTGTTGGGTAATCCAGTTTTCCAGTGTGAGAAAGTAACTGGTGCAGACAGCAAGCAATTGTTGTCTCTTTCAGATCACAAACTTGCAGACCACTGTCTGCTGCCCCACATATTCTTCTGCTAGCATTTCTACGAAATGAATATTAATGAGAAGCAGACGCCAGGGGCCTTCTAATTAGTCAGCCAGAATCAAAACAGTAGACATGTTTCCATTATTCATTTATCTCCATCAGAATTAGGCTTTCTTAAAGTGCTGATTCAATGCCTCGAACAAAGAGGGCGGGCAGCAAAATATCCACCTCTGTACTGGATCACCACAAAGTACTGTAACCCACATAAAGAGAACCTCCTGTGACCCAGCCCTACCTTTGCACATGTCACTGATCCTCTCCTTGAAGACATTGTGCCCATGTTCATCCACATGGGTCTTCAGGAAGTTCTTGAAGCGGTGATAGATCTCAAGCCGGGGGGCTGCCATGGAAACCCACTCCCTCACTGAGTGTCCTTTCATGTCTTCCAGGTTCTCAATGCTCTCAATCATGTCTTCATCCTCGTCTTCCACACCTTCAGCAGCCCGCTCCGCCAGCCGCCTTTTCCGTGCGGGACGGTCTTCATCTTCATCGTCACTGTCTAAGGGGTGGGAGGAAAGTGTTCAAGATCTGGGATTCCCATTCCCACTCTATAGACTAGTCACAGTGGGATTGCATAGGCTGTGGAAGTAAAGAGGTCACAGCCTGGGATACAAGCCAAGAGACATCCCAGGCCTAGCCTAAATTCAGTTATAGACTTGCTCCTACATCTTCCACAACATGGCTAGGACGTTAAGGGTGTGAATTTGTATGCAACAGCACACATGCAAGTCCATTAATGCACTGATGAAGAAACAAGCTTAAAGTGCATCAAAGGCCCTTCCATCCAGCCCACAAAATCTGTACAGGAGCACCAACAAACTCTACAGCATACACTTGGTAGACTCCCAACCCTTTGATACAGGCCCACGACTCTAAGTTTGTTTTAGCCGTAACCAGAAGGTCACCAAATGAGCTCCTAGGAAACACAAAGTAAAGGGATCCTGCACTGAGAAATCCAGGCAAGCCCACAGCCAATGATTTCAATGATTTTCAGACACACTGGAGCTCTAGAGACCTCCCTATTAACCTGAAAGTGAAGAGCCCAGCTCCCCCCAAGGGCTAGGTTATTCTCAAGCACACAGGGGGCACACCTGTTACAGCTCACTGCACCTACCATAGAGCAGCCCCCTCCTCATGCGGCCCATGCCCTGCTCCAGCTCGCGGTCCCGCTGCCTCATCACTCGCTCGGCGGCTTCCCGCTGGCTGGCAGTCAGCTCCTCCACATCTTCATCATCCAGGGCCAGCCCCTCTGCCTCGTACACATCCAGCTCCGGGATGGGCCGGTAGTCCCTAATACACACACACACAGAGCAGGGAATCAGGCCAGGAAAGCAGTTCAGCAGCCCTTCTTCAGCTACTGCTGGGCAGATGTCAGGGCAGTTATTCTGCAGCAGGACAGAACAGTGTTGAGCAGGAAGGCACTTCCCACTGGGAAATGCCCTGGAGTAAAGGGCTCCAGCACCATGGTTAGGAATGCCAGCGTTCAAGCCTTTGTATTGTCAAGTTCAGCTTGCCGGCAGGCCGTGCTGAGTAAAACAACATCAAAATTCGTGCCTGCAGAAGTAAAGAGCTGGGCTGAATCCACATCACACATCCAGGCAGATCCTGGTTTACCCACTCTGGACCATACTGGAACTTTGCCCAGTTTCCCCAGAACTCAAATTACACCATGCTCTGACCTTCGTCCATTGCCCAGCAGTTCTTTGGTCCCCACACCCCAGCTATCAGCACAGCAGAGGGACCCCACAAGGCCTGAGAGCTCCCTCCACGCCGACGGCTGCACTAACCATCCCCGAGGTGCCGGGCACAACCCCCCTGAACGATTTTCTTACCTTTCCATCCCTTCCCCAATGAGCTCTTCCCCTTCTTCCTCCTCTTCGGGGAGCCCCTCCGTCCCCAGGAGCCCTTCGGACTCATCCTCGAAGGGGGGCAGGTCCCGGCCGGGGCTGGAGGTGAAGGCATCTCCGCGGCGGGAGCTCCGCACGGGGCTGGTCACGGCTGCCTGCGGCTCGGAGGAGTCCTGCGGGGCAGAGCGGGGGGTCAGGGCAGGGGGCCGCGGGGGGAGAGCGGGCTGGTACCTCCAGCGGCCTCTGCAGGCGGTCAGAGGAGGGGTATATGGATCACCGATGAGGTATAATAATTATCCCTCCTGGCGAATGACAATGGAAACATAAGGAGGGGGCAGACGGGGGTAAATCCATCCTCGGAGCGCAGCGCGGTCCGATCCCGCCCTGGCCCGGCTCTCTCCTCTGCGGCGCCGAGTGCGCGGGAAAACTTCCCCGGCGTTTCGGGAGCAGCGCTGGGCGCACCCCCGGTGTCCCCCCAGCCCGAAATCCCCCCCGGAGCCCGCAGCGCCGAGTGTCCCGCGGCGGGGAACACCCGGAGCCCGCACCGGCCCGGCTGGCACCGCAATGCTCGGCTCCCCCGGCCCGGCCCGCCCGCTCACCGCCATCTCCGCCGCTTCCTGCCCCGCCAGCGGCCCGCGCGAAAAACAGCCCACGTGGTCACAAAAGCGCGCGAAACCTCATGAATAATGGATATGGATGGCCCCGCCTCTTATGAATATGCATGAGCGGGGGGCGGGGCCTGGAGCGGGCGGGACTCTCCCCCTCGGCCAAGAGGGCCCGGGCGGCTGGTGGGCGGCGCTGGAAAACTTGGGCAAACATTTCCCTCTGGGCTCGAGGGATCTCCTCCTCCTCCCGGGAACCCGAGTCGCGGGAGAGATCCCGCTGTGAATCCCCGTCCATGGTCACGGCTGCTTCTTCAGCAGCAAAAATCAAGCCTGGCTTTCTCGGGGTTTTAATCTGGTTGTTTCTCACCCGAGATTCCAAAGCTGGCTGGTGGTTCGTGTGGGCACAAACGGAGTGATTTTCCCTCTTGACCTCTGAAGGATTTAGGGTCTGCTGTCTGACTCTGTGTCACTGTATCTGTGCTGAGCTCGGTGCTCGGCGCGAGAATGATGAGGAGACTCAAGGTCTTGGTTTTCTGGTTTCTCGTGTTGTTTATTAGTTCTTATATTACAATTCTCTCTGTCCAGCTAAGATGTTCACAGCAGCCTGGACACGAGGTGAGTCCCCTGTGTGATGGGAGGTCGCTACCTCTTATACAGATAACTACGTACCCATTGTTTACAATTCTGTGCCAATGTCTATCACCTGTACTAACAGGGTCATTTCTACTCTGATCCAATCCACCGAAACTACTCTGTGCCCACGTCACTGCAGAAGATGGATGCCAAGGGAGAAGAAGAACCCAGGGCACCGCCCTAAAAATCTCCATCGTCCCTTTGCATCTACATTCTAAAAATCCAAAACTACAAAATCTTCTGCACAGTGATAACTACACTACTCTCAGTAACACCTTTGTGACTTGCAGTTCTTCTCTCTGATGGATGTTTTTCTCATGGACCAAAATCAAAGACTGTGTCTTCCTGGGCTCTGTGCCAGGCAAACCCCCCTGCAGAGACCCCAGACCCTCTTTCTCGGGTCCCAGGCCTCTCTACCGAGGTCTGTGACTTCCCAGGGTGCCCAGAGGGATGCCCTGGACTCCAACAGGCTTGACCGGGTTTGCCACTGCCCCAATTAAATCATCTTTCATGATTCTCACTGAAACTGCAAGAGGTGGGAAGGAGGTTCTGGCATTTTGTGAGGTTTTTTTGGTGTGGGGATTTTGTTTGTTTTGTTTTTAATGTGAAAAAATGTATGTGCTGAAAGTAATGGGGGGCTGATCAGAGGCGTTCTGGAGAACAGACTCGTCTGTCCCTCCAGCTGTTCAGTGCAGCAAGAAAATGCCATTTGTGAGAGGAACTGAAGAGCACCTGTCCCATAGAGGCTGGAAGGGGAATTTAGGGATACAAACAAGCAACGGGCTGATGTTTGGCAAGGAGGTGGAATGCTTCCTTCCAGGCCACAGGGTCTTGCATAACAGCAGGTAGTTTGGATTTTGGAGATCTGCATTCTCTGAAGGGTTTCTGACCACTATGTAGTATCAGGCTATTTCTGCTCTTGGCTGGACTTGGGTGTGAGACAATGACCTTGAAACAGGAGACACCAGAAGCAAAAGTGACTGAAGAGGCAGCTGACAATCTGAAACGAATCTTCAGGAGACCAGATGGATGATTCAGGCTGGTACTAATATAGCAAAGCAGGAGCATCATGATATAAATAGGAGAGTGGCTCAGCCTATTCTCTGGGACACATGACAGGGAGCTGGCTGGTGCTTGGAGTGAAACAGAGACAGGGAAACCCCCAAGATGCCCCCACTTGTAGGTTTCTGGAGACCACCATGGGCTTGATGATCTTAGAGGTCACAGAATCACAAAGGTTGGAACCATGGGAAGGTTCAGAACCATAAAGGTTGGAAAAGATCCTCAAGGCCACAGAGTCCGACCATTAACCCAGCCCTGCCAAGTCTACCACTAAAACAGATCTCTAAGCACCACATCACCGTGGCTTTGGGACACTTCCAGGGATGGTGAATCCACCACCTCCTTGGGAAGCCTGTTCAATGCTTGAGCACCCTTCCAATGAAGAATTCTTTCGAAATGTCCCGTCTTTTCCAGCCCAAATGATTCTATGGCTTAAGGGAAGGCAGCCCAGGACCTGGCTAAGGTGGTGTTGCCTGACAAGGCCCAGATGATACACTGTGATGAGCCAGTGTCACCACAGGGTGCCACTGTCTCTCCAGGCACTGGACAGCTGGATGGACAGACAGATTTTCTGTTTGTCCTTCTTGGAAGGCCACACACCATGTCCATGTTTTCACTGCTAACTTTGAGTGTCACCTACAAGTGGTCCTATGCTTGAGCTGGGATGCTTTGTCTCTTTGACAAGAGCTGAGCTTGGGCAGCTAAAACCACCCCTAAAATCAGGCTGCTGCCGTGCATAGAACAGGGCTCCTTCTACACTAGAGACATGGACTGGGTATGTGAGAGGGCTGACATTGCAGATGGGGCCCAGGTGCTCACTGGGGTGACCTCACCTGAGCACCAAACTCCTGAATATCCAACCATACCAGTAGGATTTTGCAGACTTATGACTTCTTGCAGCACAGGAAGAGTCCTAGGGACTGAATTGCCCTTGAAAAAAAAGGGCAAAGACAGAGGACTGCAGTCTGGGTGATGGCCTGTGGTGCAATTTATGGCCAATACTAGAAATCAATAGGTTGGTAGACCAGCTCTGAAATAAGACAGTCACATCTGTCCCTCCAGTTGCTCAGCACCTGATCAGCAAAGCATTTTCAGATGAGAAGTAATATCCTGTTCAGTAGACTGATCTAATAAAAGTTGGAAGAGTATTTGAAGGATGGAAGGAGGTGTGCAGTTAAGGGCATGGAGCAGCTCTTGGAGGTGGGAAGAGGAGAGTTATGTTTGCACACACCATTTGGGGGCTGATAGGCAAGGCTGGTTAATTCAAAGGAACCTTAAGTGTGGATCCCTCACCTCCTGTTTCACACAAGCAGTGAGGAAGGCAGGAGCTTGCGGTAATGCCATCCCTACACCTCTAGCAGGTGCTTCCAAATAGGGAAAGAGTTTCACTTTACCTTTTGACACATTAAGAAGTAAGCTGGAAAGTTCTGTGGATTTCTCCTTGTAATTGGCTCAGAGCCAGCCCAGAAGTGTAGATTGGACCCTGGAAATGTAACTCAGACTCTTGTTACACTCATTGGGCCAAGGGCCAAACGGCCCACCTAAGCTGTTAAGTACTAAAGAGAGAGAACAAAGGAACTCCACGCTTTTTGCTTTTCGAGGTGCTGTAGCAAGCAAGGAGTTTGTCTCTGTGCTGTTCTTGGCTTTGTTGTTTTGCTTTTTGTATTATTTTCCATCTTTATTAAAACCCGTTTGATTTTTCAAGGCACTCTCGATCAACTGTCTTGCTCCTTATTATAACCACGTTCTGCCAGGCTGGCCCTCAGAATGTGGGTCTAACCCACAGGAGCTAAAGGGTCACAGTCCTTGCAGTGGCACCCAGCAGTCTCCTGACCATGAAACAGCTTTTGGATCTGGTGTCCCAAATACTGGGCTCTAGCCTCAAACTGAATCAGATGGGAAGAGCAAGTGGATTGGAAAGCAAAATCTCTCCTGACAGAGTTATGTGGGAGGTGACACACTCAACTAGTCAGTGCCTGAGGCTACAAGTGAGAAGACACGGATTTTACTTGTCTGTTACCAAGGCACTTTTTAGGCAGAAACACTCCGCCTCTCTTTAAACAGAAGTGTCCCTTCTGTAACTCAGAGATCTTGGTGTCAGCCAAGCCTTTGAGCTTGGATTCATAAATGGAACGTGTCAGAGTATTGCACCATATCATTAACCTGAACAACAGTGTGAGATGAGACAAGGTAAGGACTGGCTTCTCCAGATGTCATTCCGAAGGCATGACACCAGGATGAAAACCTGTTTCAACCCAGTGGAAAACCAGAGGACCAGAGCTGAGGCACGCAAGTCTCCTGGCACAAGCCCTTTATCAGGCGTGCTGAGGTGTAGCTGTTAATTTTGACCTGAGAAGAGGATGGAGCAGATTTAAGCAGAGGAAGATCTATGTGTGAGGAGGGCTCAGAACGCCCTGTGTGTGTGGTGTTTGCTAGAGCAGAATGTGAGAACTCGACCAGCGTAGGGGTCTTGTAAAGAGGCCTGTGCTCTGTACAGCAAACTGCAGCTTAGCAAAAGCCCTGCATTCCTGCAGGAGCAAACCCTGCAGCTACAGGTGAACCACAGGTGGAAAACCGTGCCAGAATGTATCCTCCAGTCCTTGCAATGACTCAGATAACAAACATTCGCCTTGAAATGATTTATTAAAAAACTATGGCTATTGATCTAACACCAATATCCAACTATGATGGATAAATTTAAACTAACAGTTTAAATTTAGAAAGTGTATGTTTATTACGGCGCCGGGCAGCGTGCGGGATCGCTCCCAAATACACACGCGCCATTTACAGATGATCACGGGGTCTTTTTATGTACAGGAGTATTGAATACCCAAAACACGAAAGCATATTCATAACTCTGGTACATCCCATTCCCTGCTTCCTATGGTAATTAGCCAAAAAGCCATCAAGCATGCGTAGTTTGTTCTTTAAAATGGGTCGGTGGTCTTTTTTATGGGGTGGAGTCCCAAAATGATGAAGTAAGATGGGTCTTCCTCTCTTTGACTTTTTAACCTTTAGTGTTACGTGACAGCTGAATCCTGTTTTTTCCAGGACTGTTTGGTTTATGATTGTATTGTATTCATGGGATCTATTGATTATTCAGGATGCAAAAGCCTAGTTTGACAGCTTCCCTGATTTATCAGTTCCTTCAGTCTGGCTTCTGTAAGCAAAAGGGGAGTCCTAGCTACATTATCTCAGCACTATCTCTTTTGACTACAGTCTTTAATTCTTCTAAATCAATGCCTCAGAAACTTCCCTGTCAGTCAGCTCTTACTGCTGAGAAAAACCTGCTGGTGCCTAGCTGGTTATTTCCTTTAATTTCCTAAATAAATCTTGGCTCATTTGTCACAGTCACTTCCTTGTTTACTATACCGAGCGTCTCTTTTGTCTGCCTGGTACTTGCACCTCCAAATCCTGCTAATTATTGATCGCGTTTCCCTTTAGGAGCTGTTTTGTCCGAGCTACGCCGAGTTTCGCCAGCCAGCTTTAAACTCTCCTTAAAAGCCAAAGTCACAGACTGTTAATCATTCTCCCCTGCAGGAAGTTACCATTGGATCTCCCTCAATGATTAACTGCCCTGCCCTGCATCCACAGGCCGTACAGGATTCCTGCGGAGGGATCTGTCCCGTTTACCCCGGAGGCGTGTGACGGTGGGTGCGGGATCGCAGAGCGCTCCTCGTTGGGTGGGATGTTCGGGCTGTAAAGGACAGAGCCTGCCCTGCACGGGCAGCCCCGAGACTCCGGACCCGCACAGCTCCGGGGTCACCTCCCCGGCCGTCCCCACCCTCCCCGCTCCGCGCTGCGCTGCCGAACCACAGGTGGGTGCGGGGGGACGAGGCGCCTTTAAAGGGCGGCGGACCCGCCCCTTTAGTCCCGCCTCCAGCCCCTTTCTATTGGCTCGCTCCGCTGCTCCTTTTGGGTCCTTTGACATAACCCACTCTCTGATTGGTCCAGCCGCGAACCTTTCGGGGACCGTCGCTCAATAGCGCTCTTGGGGTCGGCCGACAAGCCCTGGCTGTGGCGGTTGCGTCTCCGCTTTGGCTGCGCGGCGCTGGGCTCGGGCCTGTCTTCAGCGACGCTCCCCGGCTGAGGGGAGCGGCAGGGCCGGGGCTGGGATGGCGGGGCCGGGACCCCGGGACTGAGCGGCGGCGGCGGCGGGGCTGGGTACGGACGAGGCCCGGGGGTTACGAGCGGAGCGGGGGTAATTGGGGAGGGACGGACACTGCGGCCCCTCAGAGCGGGGCGGCAGGGCCGTGCTGCGCGGGAGCCGCGGGCCTCCGAGGGCCTCCTAGTCCAGCCCGGGAGCCCCATGGCCGGAGCCTGCGGGGCACCTCGGGCCGGCCGGAGGGTGGGTTGGAACCGCAGCGAGTCTCCTGTTGTGCTGCTTTAGCAGCCTGTGAAACAGGCGGCGCATCCTCGCCCGCCTGGAACCAAGTGACCACGTACTGCTGCTTCTGTTGGGTGTTGTGCCCCCGCCTTCCACAGGAATCAAAACCAAAACAGAAAAAACCCCGGGACATGTATTTCTTAAATCCACCTCTGGGCCATGGTTCTCTGTCTCTGAGGGTTTGGGCTTATTGTTACTTCTGCTTTCGGTATCTCTCATCGTGTTGTTGTTGTTCTTGTGTAGGTGTTGTTTTGTTTTGTTTATCCCCTCCCTCGTTGCAGTTCCTTTCTTTTTAAGCGTAGTTCAGAAGGAGATGTGAGAGTGAAGCTGGAAGGGAGCACCTCAGTCACTGAGAGAAAAATCCGTGTCTTAAATTCTAGGAGTGAAATGAAAAATGTAACTATTGTGACCAAAAAAGAGGGTTGAAGAGACTTATAAAGGAAGAGAACAAAAAAAAAAAAAAAAGCTTCTTTTTCTTCCTTGTCTTGGTGGGGATTTTTTTTTTGTTTGTTTTGTTTGTTTACTTGTTTGATTTTTTTTACTTTTAGTATTGTGGGTTATTTTTAAGCATTTAAGTTACTGAAGTAACAGTTATATTTGAGCAAGGATCTGATCAGTGCAATTTTTATTGCATGAATAGAGTTTTGTAAGAAGATCATGATATGTACTTAAGAGACTTTCTGATGCTATTTGCAGAAAGACAGAAAAGTTTCAATTTTATTTTTTTTACAGCTACAGCTTGTGCAGTGTGTAATTCACCTTTTTGTAGATGGGCTTTGAAAGAACAGAGAATTGCCAGTATGTGAGCTCTGAATTTCACTGAGCTCTGATATTGTTACAGTGCCATGATTCAAGGACCAGTATGCATTGGTGAGATATTTCCCTGAAGAGGCAGCAGAGCCTTTCCCAGGGCTCTGTCACTGCAGCCCAGGAGTCATGCCCATGTTCCTAGTCCAAATGCAGCTTCTCCAGGGCCTGGACTGAGGAATTGGCCTTGACCAAGTCAGCCTGACTTCAGCTGGAGTGTAGAAAAACATGTTATATTGTTTTCTGGTGTACAGAGCTGCCTGCTGGATGAAAAGGGGAGATCACAAGAGCAGCACTGGTTTCTTTTCACGCGGCCCCAGGGTGATTTTACCCCCATGGGCTGGATGAAGCAAGTAGTCCTATGGAGGCAGGGTGTGGTGAGGGAGCTCTTGGATATGCTCAGCTGACTGGACGTATTTAGGCTTAGACGGGGCAAGGCCAGTGTGCTGAAAGGAGTGGCGTTGCTGGGGATGGCAGCCCCTAGTTGGATCCGTTCCATCGGTTCCTGGGCCCGTTGCTGTGTGATTTTTGCTGCTGATTTGGACAGGAGTGGCCCGTTCTCCACATCCTTGCTGCAGGCTTTAGCTATTAGAAAAGCATGACCATCGTGCTGTCTGTCTGATGGCCTTGGCTGACCTCTCTTATCACATTGGATGTTCTGTTGCTCTGCTTTGTGTACACTTTATCTGGGGAGGGAAGAATACAAGTACCAGGCTGTAGTGAGCAGCCGGTCTGAGAGGTGAGCTTGGTTCTGCTTTTGCCCTTTGGAACCTCGTGACTGGAGTTCTGTTACGTGTGGCCAACTCCTCTCCTTATCAGCAGCTGCTGTTGTGTGATAGTGGTTGCTTTTAGCAAAAAATAATGGAGTCTGTTTGCTCTTTTCATAAGAAGTTGTTTTTATATTGTAAATCTCTCACAGCTTTATGCTTGAGTTCTTTTCAGTGCGATAGGCAGATGGAATTATTTGTCCCAGAAGAGCTACTGGAAGTTGTGATGGTTCACAGTTAAGAATGTTATTCTGCCTGTGATGTATGAGGTTCTTCTCTACTTTTCCCCAGCTTTTTAAAAAATCACGTACACATTTTTCTATGTTGGCAAATGTGACTGTTTTTGGCATTACCTCTACTGAGATGTAGTGGTGTTACAGAGGAAGAGAATGGAGCAAAATTTTTAAGAGAAAATCCTTCTTTTAACAATTCAGAGAAGTGAATAGCTGGAGGGAAGAGAAGACACTTCCAGAGATACGTTTGGAAGATGAAGGTTGTTTGCTGGAACCTCTACTTAGAAGTAGGATTTTTTGGCCCAGACTTTTCCATCTTGGTGCAAAGCTGCTCCTTCCAGGTCTGTGTGATTATTTACTGTGTTGCCTCTTGTTTCAGCACAGCATATGGCAGTCATGAAAGAAAATCCCATCTTATGGAGTATCTGTCAGCAAGGATGAATCAAAGGGAGGGTTTGTTGGCTGAGGGTGGGACGATTCCCTTGTCCCGTAGAGAACTTGGGAAGAGTCTCAGCCTCTGAAGAGAAAGAAGAGCCTGTGATGGACAGTCTTAAGCAATTTGTGAATAAGGTACTACTGAACTCTAAAAGCTCAGCAGATGACACAGGGCTGTGCTGATGCTTTCCAGCTTGTGACTCACCCAGAACCTCTAAGGGGAAAATACCTCCTGTGCCCTGTCATGGGGGCTGTCATTTTCACCACGCAAGTCAGGGCTAGAGTCAAACAGGGAGAATTTTTTTGAGATAAATCCTGGATTAGCTATAACACACAGGCTGCTCAAGTGCTGTCCCTGGCAATGTGTATCTTTAAGATGTTGGCTGACAGAGATTTATAATTTTTTTCATCTGTGGGCTGTCTATGATCTCTCTTTCGGGGATTGTCAGGAGAGGTGATTGGACCCTGTGTTTGTATTCAGCTTGTAGCTACTGCAGTACCTTAACAGTCAGGGTTCTACTTTAGGGTGGGAAGAGATTTGCTCAGAAATAGAATTGTTCTGGTGTCTTGCAGAGGGTTAGAAAAAGAATGCCAAATCTTGTTTTTTGCCAGTGTTGGGTTTGAAAGGTAAAGACTGTACAGTCCTTTTAGGTGGGTGTGTGTGAGGCTCTCCCTGCTCTCAGACTTCAGAGCTGGTAACAGCAATGGGGTTTTGGGAGGGACATTCATCTTTGCTTTGCAGTAGTTGAAATCAAATTATTGGCTGTCATTTCTTGATCTTGGGCCCAAGAATGAGTGTCCTGGTAAGGTGGAGGTTTTGTCTCTATTTGATGATGCCATGTATTGCTGCTGAGTCTTGATTTCTTCTAGGAATCTGCCAAAGCTCACAGAGCCACAAAATGTAATCCCAAATAGCGCCATTTGAAGGTGCTTTTTACTCTGATATCAAAGTGTGGTTTTGCACTGACCACCCTAATGGCTGTGTGCACACTTAGGACAGGTGGCATTTCATTGTGTAATACAGTCTTTGACATGATGGTAATTGGCTGTACCATGCAGGAAGCAGTTGTGCAGGGGCTTAATGTCAAGGATTTGTTTTTTCAGCTGTGACTCACAACTGATTTAATATTGCTTTTTTCTCTGCTGTGGTTGTCTTGCTCTGTTTGACCTGGGCCAGAAGGAAGACAGGATGTTCCAGTCCACGGTGTCTGTGATGACATTCTCTGTGTCTGACAACAGCACACTTTCCACCATGCTGGTGACAGCTCTGGATAATGTGACAACTGTCTCCCCGATGACAACGGCCGTGATCAACGACACCAACATCACAGTGCCGCACAAGTGCCTGTTGTTGCTCTATGAAGACATTGGGAAGTCCAGGTGAGTTGGGGGAAATGGGACCACAGCCTGACCCTGGACCAAGGGAAAGAGCTTTCTGTGTTTCTCAGTTTGGTTGAGAAGGGACCAGGGCTTGTGCCTTCCCTTCTAAAGGCTGAAGATCAGGCAAGAACAGGGATAAAACCTGTTTTATTTACTTTTTGCAGAGTCCGCTACTGGGATCTTCTGCTCCTGGTTCCCAATGTGCTTTTCTTTATATTTCTTCTCTGGAAGCTGCCCTCTGCCAGGGCCAAAATCCGGGTCACTTCCAGCCCAATCTTCACTACATTCTACATACTAGTGAGTACCACTCTGTGCCTTTGAACTGATGAGTGTTATTTTTATTACCACTCATGAGCAGTATCACTGAATTAGTGGAGATAGCCTAGACCAGCTATTGCAGGGATAAAATCTGTTTTCTGTTTTCTGAAGGTGTATTATAAGAAGTTGACTTTATATTGCTGATTGAATTCAGGTTTTAATGGGTTCTGGAGCCAGATATGCTGGTCTGCTGGATTTTGTTCTCCTGTGGTGATAAATTTTTTTCCTTTTCCTTTTTTCTTCTTTTGTTGCTTTGCTGTCTTGGAATCTAGTATCTTATGCTTTCTTTGCTCCTTGCAGTAAGTAGCCTGGGACACAAACCCAGCTTTTCACTGAGGTAGTGAAAGGAGAATATTTTGTGTGAAGCTGTTGAAAAGCTTGGTCATCTGCTGGAAAAAATGGTGATGTGGCAGGGTTCTGGTTAGTCTGGGAATGTAGAAACCCAACACTGTTAGTTTCTTTCACATCATGTCAAAGTGGCCCTGACTTGATGATGTTCTTGATTAGTTCTGAAGGTGGAAACAAAATATGCAGTACAGTTACAGTTCACAAACATCTAAGATCTTGGTGTTCTCCTCTCACCAGTCCTGTGATGCCCTGTGATATTGCTTAGAGGACATAATAAATGCAGCTAAGCATCTACCTGAATTTGTTTAAAAATATAATTCAGAAGCTTTTTGATATCCTGGTTTGCCTCAGTATGTAACATAATATGATTGCTCTTCCTCAGTGAGATTAGTACAGGTTGTGGAAGTGAATGTATGTTTGAATTTGGTTAGATGGATGCCTCTTTCTCTGGTCTGTGTACAGGTGCTGGCAGGGCAAAATCCAAGAAGCTCAAAACCAAATCTGACCTAGCAGCCTCACTTGGATCTTTGTTAGGAAGTCTTGTTAGCTCTTTCAGGCCTAGAGTTGAGGTTCTAGGCTTCTGCACAGTTTTGGATAACCAGGTATATATACAAATATTTCAGCCTTTTAAAGGTATTACCATCACTTTCCAGTCTGAATTTAAATCTTCCTGTGTGTTTCCAGTAATTTACGTGGTCAGTTGAGGTTTATGCTAAAGGCTTTGGAAAACAAAACTCTTGATAAACCAAAGGGAGGAAAGTGAACTGACTTTATATGCTGGATGGCAACTGAGTCCCACACAGCTGTTCTCTCACTCCCTCTCACTAGAACAGGGGAGAGAATCAGAAGAATAAAGTGAGAAGACTTGTGGGTTGAGATAAAGACAGTTTAATAAGCCAAAGCAAAAGCTGTGCACACAGAGAAAGCAAAGCAAGGCATTAATTTACCACTTTCCATGGGCAGGAAGGTGTTCAACTGTTTCCAGGAAAGCAGGGCTCCATCACATGTTATGGTTAGTGGGAAAGACAAACACCATTGCTCTGAAAGTCTTTTCCTTCCTTTTGCTTCCTGAGCATGATGCCATATGGGGTATTCCTTGGGCTAACTGGGGTCGACTGTCCCAAGGCAAAAAATTCCTTACATTCTGTGTAAGTGCAGTGCAGCAGTAATGAAAGCATTTGTGTTATCAACAGTTTTCAGCATAAAAATCACAAACACAGCCTCCTACCAGCTACTGTGAAGGGAATTCCCTTTATCCCAGCCAAATCCAGCACACAGTCTTGGAGGAAAATGCTTTAACTCTGTTTCATACTCTTTTCTTGAGTATGTTATTGGGAAATGAGGATGGGAGGGTGTTCTGTGAGGACTTCCTTTAAATTGGCTGTTTGTCATGTCCTAAAGGAATGCTTTCCTGTGGAGTGGTGATTAATGTGGAGTTAAAAGATTGGGAAGAGTCTCTGTCTGCTTAGAGAGGAAACAAAAAGATGTGTTCCTTTCCAGTGAGGTGTTGCAGCTCTAGAACACCAATATATTCAGGGACCCTTCTTTTTTGTCAGTGTGTTATTATGGAGTTTTCCACCCTAGTTGTTTTCTTCTTTCATGCCATTGCTGTCCCTTCTTCCTCTAAGAAAGAGATACTCATCTGTGGGTCACTTACTGGTCATTTCCATTCTGCAGCTACCTTAGAATCAGCTTGGACTCTTGGCTCTCTGATAGGTTTAGCTGTCTCCTACCTTCATCATTAGAATCAGCCTGACATTTAGAGAATTTTATTGGGAAAAATCCACTTTCTTAGAGTGTAACTCTGCACAGTGGAGTGTAGATACATCTAATTGAAGTATTCACTGCATTGTGTGTCTGTGACAGCACAGGGTGACTGAGCCTGGCTGAGCTGTCATGCTTCAATGGTATATGAAGTGAGCTGGAAATCTGGATGTTGCACTGTGCAGCAGGGTAAGATGTTTTAAAGTTGGTGACTGCAGGTGAAGTTTCCTCTGCATTGCTGAGCATTGTCAGCGTGGAGTGTGAGAACCGCAGGGTTAGTTTTGTCACAGTTGTGTAGTGTGGTAGTTGGTATTGAGTGGTTTCTGTTATCTGATGTGATTGGTTTAGTCAGACATACCAACCATTTGGTTTTGTAATTCAGAGGGATATGTTTTCTTTTTCTCCTCCCCTGCCCCAGTGGAATGAAGGGTGGGAAGACTGTTGTAAAGACTTGGTGAAGAACTCTTCAGAGCTTAATCTGACTGCTGAGGCAGTTGTTCCTTCCTAAATTCTAAGACATTGCTCCTGTCCAACAAGTCTGAGGAATCTTTTTCAAGAAATTAACTCTAGTCTGCCACAGGAAATTCTTAGTACACATTATCAGGCTTGAAAGCTGATCTGAAAATGGTATCCCAAAAGGGTTTCTGATCACTACTGGATTTTGACATGAGCTCACTGTTTTTGCAGGTATTCGTGGTGGCTTTAGTTGGCATTGCCCGAGCTGTTGTCTCCATGACTGTGAGTGCCTCTGATGCTGCCATGGTTGCTGACAAGGTAAGTGAAGCACTGACATTAGAAGCTGTGCTTTGTGTACTTCTGATCACAGCAATCTGCTCTGACTTCCCTTATGTGTGTAAAGAAGAATGTGCCTTTTTTTTTGCAGTACTCTTAGCTATGTTTACTATGGAATCCTGTTTTGATAGCTGGATCTAAATCATCACAAGATCCAGGATGGTAAAAACAATGGATTTCCTAAAATAGAACACAAATAGTGGCAGCAGAAGTTTCCTGTTACAGGGATGAATTTATTCTTTTTTGCAAGAGGTGAACATTCAGATACCTTTAGTGGATAGGCAGGACCTGGCGTTTTTTACTCTTGCAGTATTTCAATGGCTCTTCAAAAATGTTGAAGTTTTTGTATTGAGTACAAATAAAATCAACTTCTCTTTTGAGTCTGACACCTGAATGTCCTTGCAACCACTCTGAGCACAGGGTGAACCTTTAGCAAACAGGAAATATGTTTGTACGTGCTGTTCCTTTATAGTAATTTGACTTGTAGCAAAATATTACTTAAAACAAAAAGCTCTGCAGCTCTTGAGCTCTTAGAGAAAGAGGAACCACCTACAGAGTACAGGTCTTTGGGCTTTATTCTTTTGGATGAGTGTGGTTTACTTGCTTTTTCCTTTTAATGGTACTGTCAAAACATTGTGATGAGCTACTGTTGTGAGTGGCTGGATGTTTGTAGCATTTTTTCATTCACCTCTGTCCAGTAGATGTATGTCCAGGACTTGAATAATGAAAAAGAGGTGGAAAGGTGTTTTTTCTTCAGCTCTGGTGTTGCTGCTCAGTGCAGCAATTAGGAAATCATGTAGCAAGACATGATTGCTCTCTGACAATCATGTCTTGCTACATCAAAAAACTCTGATAGTTTTTTCTGTAAACATATCCTATCCTGTCTATTATGTTTCTTTTGTGTTCTCTTATATATATGCACACACACACATTGTGTATTTGCTGGGATTGGAAGTATCTTATCCAATGCCTTTTAAAATATTACATATTTTTAAGAGAGAGTCTTCAGACGTAAAGGGTTAATAAGCTAGAATCTGGGTGCTTATTCTAGGTTTGGCACTGATTTATTGTATGACTCCCTGAAAAATAACCTCACCTGCTTTTTATTGTTTCACCAAATAAAACATGAGATTGCAAACTACAGGCTGGAACGGGGGGTGCTTTTTACTTGCATAGGCTTTAGATTTAAGGACCAGTAACTTTGGAAGAGGGCAGAATACAGAGTTTGTTCAGGCATATCTACTGCTTTAAGAACTGACCTTGTTTAATATTTCACTTTTGAGGCTATCATGGGCTTGTGCTCTTTGGGAGCACAGCAGGAAGAACACATCTGAAACAATTGGCAGATCCTCAACTGGGACAAACCATGGCCACTTCCTCTCTGTAGAGCTGCTATTTGCTCATTTCCACACAACTATCCTGTTCCACAGGCACGAACAGGGCTTGGAACAAGCATGTGATCAGTATCCCTACAAAGCATGAGGAGGGTTTGTGGAAATGACCAGCCATTCAGAGGCTGCCATCCTCTGGAGTTTTGCTTTATTAAGTTGAAACAGCTTCCTGGCTCCTTCTAATCATGTTTGTCTGGTCTCTGTTATCCCTCAGATCCTGTGGGAGATCACAAGATTCTTTCTTCTGGCGATTGAACTGAGTGTGGTGATTCTAGGCCTTGCCTTTGGTATGTGTCAGGAGGTTTTTGAGTACTTTGAATGTTTCCTATTGCCTTTCCTTCCACAGAGGCTGCATTTATAAGTTTAGAGTGATGGTGATTCTATAAAGTGAAGAGGCTATGGAATAAATACAAAGGGCAAATTGTGGAGATTTAGTTAGAAGTGGCTGAAGGCCTGATTATACTTACAGATCTATGGTTTGTGTGATTTAAGGGTTTAGATGTGCTTGGTTTGTTCTGCACTCATATGATGGAGTGTACAGCTTAGGTAAGATTTTTATGCCAAGATCAACAGTCTGATCTTTGCTCGAACCCAATTTTATTTAAGATCGTCCCTTTTGGGGCCCTTCTATCCCCTTCATCCCATCCTCAATTGGTTAATCCATCCTGGCTGCATTCAAATGCTTTATCTGTACCTGCAATTGTAATTCTACTTTTATCAGTTATGCAACTGAAAATGCCTCTCCCTGTGGGTCAGAGGTAGAGGAGAGGGTGGATGTCACTGCTGCATCTGTCAGTGGGACACGTGAGCAGTGTATTTTTCACCTTTTGAAGACTCATTGAATAATTTTGATTGGAAGGAGCATCTGGAAATTGCCTACTTCAGTATATTCCAGTACAGATTTCTCTACCCCAGCCTCCCATCAACTCTTCTCCCTGAGAAACAGCTTTTTTAACATCTCAGTGTACTTGATGCTGGAGTCATTCCTTCTTTTTTTTTCTTTCCTGTAACCCCAGCAGAAGGACTTAGTTGTTTTCTCTTAGTGTGGACAGGAGGAAAGCAAGTTAAAATCTGTTGTTTTGTATGTAGGGTTTTTGACTATGAAAGGCTCAACTCTTCAGACAGGGTTTAGTGTGCTTTAACCTTCCATTGAAGGTCTCTGGAAATACAAGTGTTTTCCTTTATTGGATCTGAAAAGAACTGATTTTGACCAGTGCTGGGATTACATCCTGAGTCACTTCCATACCCCATAATTACAGGTCACCTGGAGAGCAAGTCGAGTGTGAAACGTGTGCTGGCAATCACAACTGTGCTGTCTCTGGCATATTCTGTCACCCAGGTGAGTACATTGAAACAGAAGAATTTGCAAAAGAAGGAGCTTTGCTTGAAGTTAAGCAACTAAATGTGTGACTCCTATCTGAAAGTGGCAGCTTTGCTCTTTGGATGAGGTTTTGGAGGAAGACTGAATGCATGTGGCAGTATATAAGCAGATAGTATCTGCTTGTCTTGTTTACTGCATAAATAGCTCAGATAAGGTGAAGAAATAAGATGATGTTGGAGTGGATTGTGTTGTCTAGTGAATCTTGGAACAGGAGTTAGGTTTTCCACACCTGAGCCACAAGTTCTGGATCTGGCCTCAAGGGCCATGAAAATCATGTGCTTGCCTAGTAAGGGCACTGGAGTGCCCTTGTCTGCTGAGTCTTTCAGGGCTGAGAGCTCTTGCTTCTCTTCAGACTAGCAGCTGGCTTCCTGGCTCAGTTTATTAGGCATGTCTTCATGTCACTGAACAATGCAATCTGTGTCTGGGTTTATTCTCCTCAGCATTTCAGTGGTCAGCCTTTGTCTCCTTACTCAGGGCAGCGCCAGAATAACACATAGAGCTTTGTTCTGGGACCAGGCTCTTGGCTGCAGGGGCAGTGAACTGATAATTACCCCACATTATAAAACTGGAGGAGCCTCATAAAATATCAGGTGTTGGAGCTGTATTTGGGTTCCTAGTGCTTACAAGCACTTTTCTCTCCACTGTCTGTATGGGTGGCTCCTAAACAAGATGGCGTCCTTTCCCAAACTGAGTATATCCTGGATGTTTCAGCAGAAAGGTCTACTTTAAAGATGGAGAAAAAGCTCTAGGTCTAGACAAATAAGTGCTTGCATCCTGTGTCCACCTCAGTCTCTCTTCTGTAATGTCACTGATGCCAGTTTTCTTCAGATGTAGATTCCTGCCACTCTTTTTCTCCTCGCTTCTTGTCTTCAGTTTCTTCCTCTTCTGTGTGAGTGTAACTTGGTCTAAGCAGGACGGGGCTTGGTTGGGTCGGGGAGGAGCAGGCCAGCTGCTTTCTGAACTTCTTTAAGCATAGTGTCCATGGTCCAAATATGCATTTCAGTGAGGATACTGCTTGTAACAGAATCAAGTTGGTGCTACTTCTCTCCTAGGGCACCCTGGAAATCCTGTACCCTGATGCCCACCTCTCAGCAGAAGACTTCAATATCTATGGCCATGGAGGGAGGCACTTTTGGCTTGCCAGCTCCTGTTTCTTCTTCCTAGTGAGTACTGGGAATGTTATGCACTCTGATAGCTTTTGTATTTTCTAAATGGAGCAAGGAGGATGATTTGAGTACAATAATGCCCTAATCCCCCTCCTGCCTCCTACAGTGTGGCATGTGGTGGGGAAGCTGAAGCAGTAAAGTGCAGTGGTATAAGCTGGGGCAGCTGTATTCCAGCTGAGCTCAGATGTTCTTCCCTCCTGTGTTTCTCAGCTGTTTTATGCTGATGGAGCTGAGTTGTGGGGCTTTCACATCTGGACTGTGTTGAATATTAAGAGTTTGTGCCTCTGCCCCGAGACATGTAGGGAGTGCATAATACCTCACACCATCCCTGCAAAGATTGTTGTGTTCAGTTGCTGAGCAGCCATGGAACTGTTAGTTCTTTGTCTCAACAGGTCTATTCTTTGGTGGTGATTCTTCCAAAAACTCCTCTGAAAGACCGGATTTCTCTGCCCTGTAGGTAACTGTAGTGTTTTCCATATATAGTATAGATGGGTACAGCATCAAGATAAAGCATAGGTGGGAGTAGAAGGTTCCTGTATGTGTTTGTGGTGCAGATGCATTCCACTCTCAGAGTTTAGATAATATGGCAAAGGACTAGTAACTTACTCCTAGAAAAATTTGTATGTTGTGTGTTTTGGAGAGCAGAAGTAAGAGCACTGCTACTTTCGTAGCTAAACAATTACATTAAGAAAATCAGACCTCCTGCTCAGTTAATGATACAATTATAATGTAAATATATAATCTTCTGAGAGCCTTAAGGAATGGCTTCTTAATAACAGCTTCCTTTGAAATGCACACATGATGTTAAAGTGGGTATTCATTCCCTGGGAAGGGAAGGCTAAGTGGGAGCTGCTCAACACTTTTTATCTGGGGTTTTACTGTATCAAGATGCTTCTGTTTGGTTTTTGTTTTTATCTGAAGCTCTTGAATAGAGAGAAGCTGTTATTGAGGTGTTTGTACTGAGCTCTTCTCTCTTTAACTAGTGTTGACATCCCTGTCTGGGTATCCTGAGGAAGGGGGGTATGTATGTCACATGTCACAGGCATAGGTCCTGATATGCCTGGTGTCCAGCATACCCTGCTGCTCCTGTTGGGGTCTCCTGAGCAGTTTTTTAATCAGTCTTGTTGGAAGAGCACAGCTTCTGGTTCAGCTGGCTTGTCTGTGTTTTTCTTGCATTCAGTTATGTGACTGACGCTGCTTCCAGATGCTTGCAAATTAAATCTTTGCATGTGTTGCTGTAACCTTGCTTTCAAAACCCATCTTGTGTGTGCATATACACATGCAGGAGGGTATGATTTAGTCCATTACACCACCATTAATCCTGCCAACATGGGACAGGAAAATGCAGTCTTAATTCTTCAGCAGTTCTTAGAGACAAGGTGGTGAGAAGCTTCTGTTGGATTTGGCATTTGCATCAAACAGACTTCCACGTGTTTGAGGTTGAGCTTCATGTGTGTCTGTATCTTTCCCCACAGCCAGGAAGAGTTTTTATATTTATGCTGGCATTCTGGCACTGCTGAACCTGTTGCAGGGCTTGGGCAGTGCCCTCCTCTGTGTGGATATCATAGAAGGACTGTGGTATGTACTCTGGGGGAGGAGGTCTGCAGCCCTGGATCTTGTGTTATATTTGAGTGTCCTTCAACACTGCCTCTCCCAAGAAAACAAATCTATGCTGTGTTCCTAAGAAGGAATAAACCTGTTGGTTCTGTTTTGTGCCAAAAGACCTTTAAGTAACCAGGAAACTCCCCAGCGGAGAGGTTGTGGAACTGCGTGTGGTGTAGTTGTCTTGAGGGGGTGAGTGAGAGTAATAGTGTGAATCCACTGATGTCTGGCCATTAGTAGGTAATAAGAGAGGAAATAGTCTGTTTGCTAGAAATATAGAGATGCCCTTATACCTGGAATCTCGTTCTGCAGGGATGTGTCACATCTGAGTCAAAATTGGAAACACTGAGGTTCTGCTCTTGGTCAGACCTTGGTTTTGGTTCCCCCAAGTGTCTAAAAGCAGTGGCACATGTTGATGACAGTTGCTGTTACTTTGCATCAGTTTAATTTTTTTTAGCATGATTTTTCTTGATCTCTGGAGACTTTGGAGGGAAATATGATCATTTGGGAGAATGTGAGTGGTGCTATCCAGCTGTATTGTGCTTGAGTGCTAAATCCCTTCATGTTCCCTTTTGCTGTTGACAGCTGTGTTGATGCTACCACGTTCCTCTACTTCAGCTTCTTTGCACCTCTCATCTACGTGGCATTCCTGAAAGGTTTCTTTGGGTGAGTAGCCAGGAACAGGAGTTTAGACGGGTATATATTGTCATGTAAGTGTTTTGCACGCAGGTTCTCTCAATCTGTACAATAAAGACAGCAACTAGAACACCAGTTAGAGAACCAGTCTTAATTTCTGCCCTTGAAGAATTTCTGTGAACCGGGCTGCTCACTTCTATGCAGGGCTCTTTTGTATGCAGAGCAGAGCTGATGACTGTATTCCTCTCACATTTCAGAGGATCACTTCTTCAGCATCAGCATCCTGTGTAGTACGAAGTTTTTCTGCTGAAGTTGGTAGCTAAGTGCTTAATGAGGAATTGAGTCCTGGGAGCTTAAACGGTCTTCTGGGTGGGTTTGGGGGTAAATTTATAAAAAGGATGTTGAGTTAAATAACTCTTCGGCCGAGGACTCTACCGTGGGCCCAAAAATCACCAGTGAGAAAAGCCCTGGGAAGGTCGATTCTCAGGCCGGGGTCGCCGCCGTGTGGCCACTTGCAGGAAATGCACCTTGGTGGGAAAACGAGTGGTTTAGTGTAGGCTTTAGTATTTGTTGGTCATTAGCAAGAAACATCAGGCTTTAAAATAACTAAGAAGATAAAGTGTTTTTAAAATATAAAAATGTACTTTCGCATCCCTTTGAAATTAAAAGGGAACACTGTCTGGAGTTAAAGATGAAAACTACTTATCCATAAGTGTTTGTATTTTGGTTTTTATGATGTGCACAGGTAGAACTTGAAGTGTACTCCTGTTCTGACTCATTTTGGTATCAGTAGCCAGGCTGCTGTGGAGTTCAGTAGTGTTTGGGTGCTGTTGCCCTCAGTAATTCAAAGCTCCCAATGATGAGAACTCTTTTCCCATAGTAAAGTCAGGATTCTGCCATTTGTATTTCTCTTTAAGTGGCTTAATTCAAAGCTTCATTTAGCATTACTTTATGGCAGTTACTCTGCCACAAATTTCTAGACCAAAAGTTAATTTAAAGAGTATTTAAGGTCTGAATGCACAATTTCTTAATGCTGATGAGTTTCGATTAAGGATAGGTGGCTGTGATACCACATTGGTTAAACATGCTTTTTAAATCTTTTATCACTCCAGGTCTGAACCAAAGATCCTCTTCTCCTACAAATGTCAGGTGGATGAACCTGAGGATGTGGATGTGCACCTACCCCACCCTTATGCTGTTGCCAAGAAGGAAGGAATGGATTCTGGGTTCTACTCAAGCACTCAGATCGACACCACAGCCTACCTGGACGATGTGGCCTCTATGCCGTACCATGTGGGCAGCATCAACAGCATAGACAGTGACCGCTGGAAATCCATCAATGCCTGAGCCAGGGCACCTGGATCTCATGATGCCTCATTCCTTTCTTTCCAAACTCCCTGATACCACAGCTTTTAAGATGTCCACTGGAAATCTGTCCTTGGCTGCCTGCCATGACTTTCCTCTTATCCTTAGGATTTCCAAAGCCTACCATGGAACTAAGTTGGCAGTCCAAACCCTTTTGGAAAGAACACTTTCTGTTTCTACCTAAGAACAATGTAGAGCAGTTCTGTTCATAAACCTTTAAACACTGAACGTTCTTGATCCTCCATGTTCCAGATGTGAATATGACCCAGAAGATAGCCCTGGCTGGCACCTGTTCCTTTTCAGTGACTGAAAGCACTTGTCTTCCACTTAGAAGAATGGTGTTTAGGGATGAGGGTGCTGATTTGACTGCTGTATTGTGTGTATATATATATATAAGGATTTTGGTGGTTGAAACCAAAGATGGTCTTCCTGGGCTTTTTCAAGCAGCATGGCTGCCTGCATTTTGCCATAATGCAATAGCACAGGTGGTGATGGTGTCTGATGAGGGAAGCTGGTCACTGAGGCTCAGTCACAGTTTGAGCTAACACTGATAAAAATTGTGAATTGGAATTGCTAGTGGTTAAAAGGAATGTACTCAGTGTATGGGGAAAAGGAGGTATGAAGAGGAATGAATTGTCTTCCGTGCCCAGGGAGCATTAGGGAAGGCTGGTAGCTCACACCACGGATGTGAAGTGACTGCACAGTAGGGGAATAGAAGGACAGACAGTTCTGCTGTCTAGCTGAGCTGAAACTGTGAACCAGTCTGTGGAGGCTGTAGTACTGTGCATTTAAGCTCACAGGAAAATCTAAGTCACAGCACTGAATCAGTGCTGAGTTTCAGGAGTAAAACCTGTGAGGTAGGTGCATTTTCTATCTGCACCCTGCTTCATGGCTTTGGCAGGGGCTTGGAGAGTGCTGTGAAGGAGGAAGGTGACTCTGCAGATGAAGGCTCCAGAGGCATTCAGGTGCTTGAGGCAGAGCAAAAGTCCATGATGAGTCTGAGCTGTCAGAATTAAGTGACTGGAAACTCAAACACCTTAGGCATGCTAGAGTCATGCTGGCTGGTGTGCTGCAGTGGCAGAAGAGTAGGAGGTGGATGTGTATCTCTGGCTGTGTCCTTCCCTTACATTGCAGTTCAGATCCCCAGACTGCTGCTGGTCTGAGTAAGTTTTATGGCTCGATATGAAAATACTTATGTGCATGTGGGGAGTGGTCCTTCTAAAGACTTTCTGGAACTTATTAACCTCTTCTGTGCTGGAAGAGTGACTTCTGTTGTCTGAGCTGTCTGGCATGCGGTTTCAAGACACGGTGTTCCAATCCAGTGACTGTTCATATAAAGGCTGCATCAGTCTGGTTTTGGGGATATCCTGTGCTTTCCAAGGATGAAGATGTGTATTCCTCTACATTTGGGACTGCTTTTCTACCTGTGTCCTCCAGGTAGGTGGAGATCTGTGATAAGCAGCTTTCCACTTGGGATGGTAGAAAGAGGGAATTTGCAGTGTTTGGGGACTGTGTGAATCTCTTGCCCCAACTTGCTGCTGTTCCTGAGGAATATTGAGGTAAGATTTTGCAAGGTGTAGTGTGAAGGTGTTGGTTTGGATCATTAGCAAGTAGACAATGGTCTGTGCTACCAGGTATTCCCACCACAGGGAAAGAAAACATGGGTAAGAACATGAAGTTCATATTGATTGCCAAAACTATGCAGGCCTTTGCTTATCTTTTTTTGTTAATGAGCAATGCAGCTTCTCTGTCTGCCTGGGGACTTTGCCCTCTAAGTAGCACTGGCACCTTGAAAACAAACAAGTTCCCTCCTATCCCCCTACTCCCCCCACTCCCCTTTTTTAATTTTATTCACTTTTGGAGGAAAAGGCTTCCATCTGTCTGTGTGCCAGAGCTGAGTAGTTTCTTGTAGGTCACAGCCTTTCACATTTCCATTCCATGCAATGACTGCAAGGGCTGGACAAGGAGCTGGCCGAGTCAGCCCTTGCCACATTAGAGAAGTGTTCCATGCTCCTCTGTCACCGCTGTCAGTCAGCGTGAGCCACGCTGCACTGCATGCTGTAAAAGGGATGGATGATGACATGCCTGAATTGCTGTGCTGCTCCTCCTAATGCTGCTTACAACACTGATCCCAAGCTGCTGTTGGTTAGAAAGGGTGGGGGAACCTGCAAAGCTTCCCTGGGCCTTGGACGAAGTCAAGACAGATGAGGATTTCAAAACAGTTGAGAACTAAAGGAGCAACTACTTTTCCATCCCAAGGAGTATTTGTTAACTTTCAACACCCTGACTGAAAGGACTTACCAGCCCTCCTTGGTGATGTGAAGAGCCTTTTGTGAATTTACCTTTTTTACCACCTGAATTCAATGCTGAAGGATCACCTGTGCAGGTTGCCAATGCATCCATCCTGTCCTTTGCTGGCAGAACTCCAGTATTTCTGGAGTGTCCCATGTTCTGCTGCTGAGGAGCTTCTGCACTAGGTCATGGACTGACCTTCCTCCTTTAGTGTATTTATGTATATATAGTGCTTTGGGCCGTCTTTAAAGTGGTTCTTGAGCAGTGTTACGTGTGAGGAGTGGTGAAAAGAGACAAAATATAGAATAAATGTATATTTTTGTTTGTAAAATAAAATTAAGTTTGGCATAAATGGTTGTGCTGTGTTTCTCAAATGAGACATGTTGGGGAGGAAAAATAACTTTAAGATTAAAAAAAAAAATGCAGGATGGCATGGGCACAGGTGTGGTGGCATTTTGTTTGCCTTTGCCTGCTCTCTGTCCTGGATCTTTGCAGGTGATGTCTGCCACCTGCCTGGGATGTGTACACCTGGAAAAGGCCTAGAGAAGGATGACAGGAACAATCACAATTACGGAAAGACTTCTGGAGGAGTAATTATGTGGTTGAGAGCTCACCAGCCTGGAAGGGCAAGGTGCAGGCCTGTAAAACCCTTAGGACAGAAGAGGTGAATAAGGAATATCTGTCCATGGACTGTTTCAGTACAAAAATTGGGTACTGCTAAATGAGGTGAGCAGGTGGCAGGTAAGAAACGAGGAGGAGGCAGGTGAGCATGTTTTGGGAGGGAGCTTCAGCCATCCCTGTGCTCTTGCCTCGCTGGGTGCAGTGTTTCTGGGTGAGACAGCTCATGGTGTGGGATGCAGTTGCCCTTTTGATGAGAGCTCAAGCAATGGAGCAACTCTCCAGCATACAAGGTACTGCACAATTAACAAAAATATTCCCTGCTTCCAGGAATGTGCTCTAGAAGAGGCCTGGATATCCAGGGAAGGTTTAAGGGGTGCAGAGTACTGGATACTCCCTTAATGCTGGCCCAAGCCCCACTCTGAGGTAAAGCTCTGGTTGCCACATTAGCTGCAGTGAGGAATAAGCAGCGTTAAACAGTTAAACTGCTCCCATGCACTACTGAGGAGTAATGTGCTGAGTAGATAAGTAACACATTGATACCAACTGGTCTATATTTCTGGGAATGCGGAAAGCTTGTTTGAGAAAGATTGTTCAAAGCTGTTGTTTCCTTGGTCCATTGGCCTCTGTCTCGCATTATCTCGTTCCTTCGGTTTAGGCTGTGGATCAGCCATGCCTGGCACCGGGGACTGTATCAGCCATGGCCTGACCCATGCAGGACCCATCCGTGTGTGTCAGGGCAGGTGACGGCAGCGTCCGGCTGGAGCAGAGATGAATTCTGCCCCCAGCGCAGCTGCTCTGTCTGACAGCGGTCATCCCGCCTCAACTTGGGAAAACCCCGTGAGCTGGACGTCTACCAGTCGAAGTTGTACGGGTAACTTTGGTGCCCCGATCACTGGCTGCCCTGTGCGCTGGGCGCTGTGGAGGGCGGGCTCACCGGGACAGGAGCGGGACTCTCCGCGCTCCCGGAGATGCGTTAGCGCCTTGAGCGGCCCCGGCGCCGGGCGGGCCTCCCGCTCCGGGCACTGACTACAATCCCCAGCGTGCACCGCGCCCGGCCGCTAGCACCGCGCCGCGCTATTGGCCACTTCGCGGCCGCCGCCAATGGTGAGCGGGTATGTTGGCAGGCGCTGCCAGGGCAGACGCGCTGCCGGTAGCCGGTGCGGGAGAGGGGCGCGGCGAGCACAGGCGACCCCGGCCGGCATGGGCGGCAGCGAGAGCAGCCACGGCGGCAGGAAGGTGTCCTTCGGCCTGGATGAACGGGAGCAAGTCCGGGTGCTGCAGGGCATCAGGGTGAGGCGGCCCGGGAGTGCCGTGGGGCCGGGTGATGAAGGCGGGGAGGCTGCGAGGGCCGGGGGCCGAGGGAGGTGGGCTGGGGAAGTGTCTGGCCGGGAGCTCAGGGGACTGGAAGGGTGCAGGGCTGGAAGGGACGAGTGGGGGAAACAGTGAGGAGGAGGGGAGGGGACCTGGAAGGCTGAAGGAATTGGGGGTTAGAGAAGCGATGGGGCGACTGGTGAGTAGTGCCAAGGAGGGCTGGGGGCCTGGGCATGGCTGTTGTCGAGTGGGGACACACCAGCTCTTCGCTTTCACTTCCAAATTCTGTTCTCAACCCTCTTCCCCTCCTCGCTGCTTAATGACCTGGTTTTGCCGCTGCCTTTGCGCTTTGCGAGCAGTTTGATGCTAACGGCGCCGAGGGCATCCAAGGGGAGACAGCTCTGCCCTTGCTCACGGTGCCAAGAGCCCGGGCAGAGCACCGCGGTGAGAACAGGCACAGGGGAGAGAAGGGCGTGTGGAAACAGGGAGCTGTTCCTGGGAGGGACAGTGGGAAACTGCTTCTTGACCTTCGGTCGGAAATTGATAAGTATGTGCTGTGGAAACAAGCCCTAGAGAGTGGTGCTAGCATTAAGGAATATTTTTTTCCCCTGTTAATTTTTTTTTTGTTTTGTTTTGTTCTGTCTATAAAAGGTTAGTGTGTTTGTTTTTTTTTTTTTTCTTTTTATTACTACCATCATTTTCATTGCTCTTGCTTCTTGATACTTTAATGTGATTTCCCCCTAAAATTTGCCAGAAATGGACTTGCAGAGTATGTTTTGCTGTGGCTACTTATTTTTCATCCCATTTCGACTAATTATTTGACAAAAGCTAGCTAAGATTGTGCCTATCTCCTTGTTAAAGTGTTTGATGGAGGTAAAATTGTCTTTGCCCAATTTCTCTTTACAGGACACAGACAAGGACTTGTGTCTTTAAAATCAGGAATTGGGCATGATAAGAATGTGAAATTAAGGTATTAGGAATGCTGTTAGGTTGGGTAGTAGTGGTATAACTGAAAGTATGTCTTCTACTGTGGCAAGTCTAGGTGGGGGAACACCTCATTTTGTTTTGCTCTGCAGCCTCTGACCTTGGCAGGAGAAAGGGATCAATTTTTACAGTGCTGTGAGAGGCCTTTTGGACTGAATTGTCAGAAAACTTCTGGTTAACTCTTCTTTTTCATTGGTTTGAACCCAAGGCAGAGAGTGAAAATGGAGTTGAGATTGCAAAAATGTTTGCAGCCCTATATGAGTGGGAGGTCTGTGTGGCTGTTCTCTGTCATATGACTTGCAGCACGTCTGCCACGCTGAGCTGGGTTAGCAAGCATGGAGCAAGAAGAGGAAAGATGGACTTAAAACCTGCTTAATTCCTTTCCTTCCACTTCTAGTAAATTTGTCCCTATACAAAGGGTTTATAGGTGCTCTCTACCTTTGTTGGTGTTTATGGGAGATGGTCTAGTGAAGTTTTTATGGTCAGGTAGTAGATTGGAGGTTCTGCACTTACTGATAGGGCATGGGTTTTAAAAATGTGAAGTCAACATACAAGTGCTGACCGCCTGGATTGGAGGGACATTGCAGTGAGGTAACTGCAATGCTTCTGTTGTTTTGTGGGAACTAACAAACTGGGAAGTTCACAGTGAAATATGCACCAGAAACTGACTTGGCTAATGTCTTCCCTGGTTCTCTGTTTCAGCTCACTGAAGATTTAGTGAACCGAATGAAAGAATCTTCTCAGAGTAGAAGGGACAACCAGAGATCTCCCCGTGCAGCCAATGGCACAGCTCCATCTTCACTGGCTGCAGGGTGCAGACCCAGACCTACAGGTACTGTCGGGATGGTGCTGCTGCTGCATGTTACAGAGGATGTTGGTATTTTTCAGTGCTGCCTCTTTGGTTAGCCTGTATCACTCTGTGAACATTTCTAGCATTTCAGATGAACCTGCAATAAATAAAGCAGAAATATTTCGCCATTCATTTCTGGCAAGCTGCCTTTTTGTCTGCTTTACATACACAGGGTATATATTATGCATGGGTGAGGGGAGTTCTGCTTTTTATTCTTTGGAAAGAAGCTCATAGGGAAGGATAACCTGTCTAAGCACAGCTGGCTAAGTGGATGATGGAAACTTGGTTTCTGAACTTGTCTTTTTTTACAGGTCAGAAAACTATTTGATTTCTATTGGTTCTTGAAACAGGCTTTGTTGAGACATATCAGCAGTGTGGATTTGTTTGACACATCCAGACTAAAATGAAGTTAGGGAACTAGGCCTTTGTTTCTAGGGATTTGTTTGCTGTCAGCCTATGTCTTTCCTGAATGTAGATTTAGCTTTATGGATGGTCTGAACTCCATCCAATAAGTTCATCTTCACTTGCGGAATCCCTTGTAAGTACAAGAGAAGGAGGTCAAGAGGAGACTTACTGGAAATAGAGAAAGGAAATGGAAAGTAGGTCTACAACCATGTTCATGTTTCAGTATATATAAGGGTTTGAGGAGTTAATACCCTCATGTAGAAGTTTTCTGTAGCGTGGTTTATTCAGTGTGCCTGATTGACAATGATGTTAGTGTCTCTGTTTCATAAATTCAAACTCTATCCATCAAACTTAAATTTTCCTGACTTTTTTTCTCTTGATGAATAATAATATGAAATTCTCCTAAAATATTTTATGATGTGATGTAGACATTTGTAATACTATTAGTTGTCACAGGTTTCTCTTCTCCTTTCTAGGAATTCAGCCACCAAAGGCAAGTGACTCTGCTGCAGAGCATGAACTTTACCGGAGGTGAGGTGAAGCTCTTGAAAAATACAAGAGTTTAGTTCATTTGGGAATATATCTTTGTATGCATATGTCTGTGTTTTACTTCAGTCTGAGCATAGTGAGTGTGTGTTTGACAGTAGCTGAACAGGAGCCCAGGTGGCCAAGGCCAGTGGCATCCTGGCTGTATCAGCAGTAGTGTGGCCAGCAGGCCCAGGGCAGTGACTGTCCCCCTGTACTGGGCACTGTTGAGGCCACAGCTCAAATCCTGGGTTCAGTTTTGGGCCTCTCACCACACAAAAGACATTGAGATGCTGGAGTGTGTCCAGAGAAGGGCAACAGAGCTGGGGAAGGGGCTGGAGCACAAGTGTCCTTGGGAGTAGCTGGGGGTGTTTAGCCTGGAGAAAAGGAGGCTCGGGGGGGTGGGGGGAGGCTTATGCCTCTGCAAGACCTGAAAGGAAGATATAGCCAGGTGGGGGTCAGTCTCTTCTCCCAGGTAACAAGTGACAAGACAAGAGGAAATGGCCTCAAGTTGTGCCAGGGGAGGTTTAGGTTGCATATGAGGGAAAATTTCTTCACGGAAAGGGTGGTCAGGCATTGGAACAGACTGCCCAGGGAAGTGGTGGAATCAACCTTCCTGGAAGCATTCAAAAGACTTGTGGATGTGGCACTTGGGGACATGGTTTAGTGCTGAACGTGGTGGTGTTGGGTTAATGGTTGAACTTGATCTTTTCCAACATTAATAATCCTGTGATTCTATTCTATGATTATCTTTTAATGCCTAAGAATCCCCTTTGAAGCCTTTTTCAGTTCAGGGTTGCTTCTCTTAGTTCTGTTGCTGCATGCATTTTGTGATTTTTCTTTCCTGTGTAAGAGCCAAAGAGCAGCTGACTCCTTTTATTGTTCTATGTCCCTTGATCTTTTCCAAAGCAGTGTCTATTTGTCTGGCTAACTGCTTCCTATTTTCACTGTTTTCAGGTGATAATTAAGGACTTAATAGAGCTAAATATAACTGAAAAGTATAAGCTTGTGTGGTGCTATGCTTGCTGTTGTTGCCAGACTTGTACCTCACCGGAATTGCAGGTCATATTTAAAGTTTGTAGGGCTTTTGAATTCCTGATGATAATGGAATTGTGAGCAGATTTTGTGTCAAATAGATTCTGGATCTCTGTTTTGGTTCTAAGCAGGGGTACTCCATGACAAGTCATGACCCCGTTGCCAGAAGTCTGCTGATGACTTTCTCTCTGCTTTTGATGCTCACACAGGTATGAGCAAGAGCAGGCACTGGTCCAAGAGGAGTTGCTCCGCCTGGCTAAAAGAGAAAGGGAAGCAGCCTGTGAGGCCAGGGAAAGGTACAGCATTATTGAGGAGAGGCAGAGAGCAGCCCAGCTGGTAAGTAACAACCCTCCCGCTATGTTTCCAGCCTGGACAGGCTAAAATGGCTCTATTTGAGGGGATTCATTTAATGCCACTTGTGTGATGAACTTAGAAACTTGGATTTAGGCTGAAACACTCCTCACCTGACATCACTTAACATTTGGCTCACAGTGCAGCTGCAAGCTCCACTAGCAGCATGTTACTCTGTGCTGCCAAGGCATGAACAATGGCTGTGCTGGGGAAGCTTTACCAGTGGCAGGGAGTATGATGTGTATGCATGTGGCCCTTGTCTAGCTACAGAAAACTGTTTTGAACTCTCAAGTGTGTGAAATAAATGTTTCAATATATACAGGATCACATTCTGCTGACCCGATGTATCCTGAGACTTTGCACTGTTTTTTTCTAGGGTATAATTGTGCATGTACACAAATTAATAAAAAGTAATAATGTCTTCCTTTGTTTGAGTCTTGTGTAGATCTGGTAACAGAAGAACTGTTATAAAACAGTCAATTATTGTAACCTTTTGAAGAAGGTCTAGGATTGATTTTTAGAGGAGCATAAACTCTTTAAACTCTTTTTTGGACACACCTCTGACTGCCAAACCAATTAGTTCTTGCCCAGCAGGCAGACTTAATTTTGGGGACTTCTTGCTGCAGTTTTTGCCATCAGTCAGGTACCTTGGGGTTGTTAAGATGACCCATTGGGTTGCTGTTACACCAGTGCTGAGAAGAGCAGGGCTGGAGACAGAAGTACAGTGAGATGAGGCTAAGTAGAGCAAAAGGTTTCTATCAATCACTACAGTACACTGGGATTGTCATTGGGGTTTAAATTCATGTGATACTATTTTATATTATTTTCTTTTACATACTGCCATTCCTGTGGCAATGGTGTATTGCCAGGTAGGGCCATGCTTGCCACAGTGAGATCGAGCTGCCCATTCATTTAGACTGTGCTGTTAAAAAAATAAAATTTTATTGAGAGAACTAGACCAAGAAAATTCTCCTTGCCTGGTGCATACTCAGAGAATGGTTTAGGGAAAGGACAGACTGGAGTATGGATCGTCTTTATTGTGGTTCTTTTGTGCTGCTGATCTGTAGCTTAAACAGTGTGTGCTTGATTTAAATGAAGAATCCTGTGAGGTTTGGGGGTTTTTTTTCTATATGTTGAATGCTACCAGGTCTGGCTTACCTAGGCAAAATGTGAAGCATTTAGAGATTATAATATATAGATATTTTTGAGGACTGAATAAATAAAATTTATGTAAGAATGGTGATAGTGGTTCAAAGAAAAGGTCTTTATAGCTGTAGTCCATCTCTGTCAGTGATCCCTAGCAGCTGCTTAATGGGAGAGCATGAGAACAGAGCAGATATATAACAGTATTTCCTACCTATACCCTTGCAAATTCTGACGTTCTAAGACAGAGGCTTTGAAGCAAGAGGTTGTATTTTCACTTTGGTGGTTAACAGTCTTTAAGGAAATTCTCTTCTGTGAATTGGTCTGTTTGTGGGTTTGGACCCAACTGTACTTTGTCTCCATGATCAAATTTGTATATGATTGGATTGGTAGGTATCTGAGATTGCTCTCCTAGATAGGTAGAGTTTGTGAATGGCTGCTGTGTCACAGGAAACTTCCTCTTGCCAGGTTGTATCCTGACCATGGGGTGTTGGATTGTTGCTGACATTCAGAGCAGTGTTGTCTGAGGCAGGTGGCTGTTGCTCCTCTGCAAAGGACATCTGAGTCAGCAGGTGTATTAACTCTCTTTTCACTAGCAAGAGAATATTCTCTTTATAAATGCAATTAACTGGCTTTTGTAAGAGCAAGGAGAAGAAGTTGGTGGATTTGTTTTCCAGTCTAAAGATGTAACTTTGCTCAAAGTAGAGCCCTGCCCTCCTGCAGTGGCAGGTGGAGTGTAATCCTGAAGAAATGTGACCAGCAGAGTCATGCAATATTTGTGAAATGCAAGGAGGACACCTCTAAAATGAATTGGGTCCTGACTGCTCACATACAAAAGCTGTTCTATTATCTGAATTAGCTTTTAATCCTGTAGTGTTGCATACACAGCTATTATGTGCTTGATGCTCTGTGAAAATCTGATTTGGGTCCCCTTTTGGTAAATAGTGGCCATGGTGTGTTAGAGCAGAATGTGGTGCAAGAATGGGAAACTGTTACATTTCATTGCTCTTTAACTATCTCTTGATCAGCCATAAATTTAGGATCCTTACAAAATGGAATAGTCTAGCTGTCCTTGAAAAGATGAGAGAAGAGCTATTGTTTTTCAGCTTCTAGATATCTTCCTAAACAGGAACTGTTTTGGCCAGACTTAAATTATTGGGATCCCTATCAGACTTGCTTTATCTCAGCTACAGTTTCCTTTTGGGCATTATTGTATTGACTCAATCCTACTCAAACCATGTTTGTCCTTTGTCTTCTAGTATTATTCTCCTTTATTATGAATAGAGCTTGATATTTTCTTTGCTCTTCTGTTTTTTTAGCCCCAGCAAATGGGAAAAAATCTGGATATGAGCTGCTCACTCATGTCTTGTGTCAATCTTCTCTTTCAGGTAGAAGATAGTTGAGGAACTCAAGGTACCTAGTGGTAACCCAAGTGCAGAGAAATACAATGGAAATTATCTGCTTACATTTATAAGGGAGAGACTTCCAGGGTTGTTTTTGTTGTTGATGTGACCTGTTAGGGAAATGAGATTAAAGATGGGGCAACTCCCATGAAAGAAATAACAAGTGAATAATTTGCTTCTTAAGCAGCACTTAATTTGGTAAAGATTGAAAACCATATAATTAGAAAGTTTTATTCATTTTTTTAGTAGTTGCTTTTAGATCTTGAGCTGCCCTATGCCCTTAACATATCAAAAGTTCAGTGATTAGTATCTCTCTCTTGTACTGTTGTCTGCAGCAGAGCTGGAACATTGTCGTGTAACCATCCCTCTTGTATAAATCCAAGTACTATAGCTGTATTTTGAAGTGATTTCATTGTGATTGTGCTGAACATTGCTTGTCATTTAATCTGTTCTTTATGGCTTTCACTCACTGACTTTTATTATTGGAAATATTGCTATAAGCACTTCAGTGTTATTATATAGTGCACAGAAAGAGAGGGTGGACTAGAATTAACCTTTGGTATGGAACTTGCTGTCAGCTTCTGGGGCCAGTTACTTGATTGTTTATGGGGCAGGGTGCAGATTTAAACTTATTGTTATTTTATTGTGGTTTGTGTGTTTTATTTTGCCAATGTTTTCTCCTCAAAGTGTACTGGTTTCAAGACGGATTTAGAGTTAAGTACCTGGGTCCAGTTCTGCATTTTTGTCTTGATCTTTCTTTTTCCTTTAATGACTTTGAAGAAGGTACTTAGCTTCTAAATACCTTAGGTTTTGAGTAAAACTCCTTACGGCTTTAGTTTAAGAAGCAAAACAGGTCTGTAAGTAATAGTGCAGCATTCACTTTCCTCTTTGGATGAATATGGCTTTTTGATTAACCCTGGCGACTGGCTCAAATAGAAGTAGTCTGCTAAGCTGCTGTAGAAGAATTCTCCCCAATTTGTATTAGAGATAAAATGTTTCGTTTGTGCAGCACTGCAGGATCATGGTGCTGAGTAGACTTTTTGAATAATTTAATGCTGTGGATACTTACAACACAACAAGGATTTGATGTACCGTACTTCAGAGCAAGGCCTAGGGTGTTAACTAATGCTAGTGCTGTGCCTTAAGTCTCATGTGAAATACTCAAGAATTAACACAGCTATCTTTAAATCCATTTCTATTTCTAGCATGAGGAACTTGCAGAGTTGTCAGTCAAGTTATTTAATTGCTTGACTATGTTGTGAATAGTCTCACCGTTCCCCTATGCGAGAAGTCACTCCTTTTTCATTCCCAGTTCATCAAAATGTCTTCTCAATTATTTTGGGTTTCTTTTTTTTTTTTTCCTTCCCCTTTTTTTTCCTACCAATAAAGAAAACTTTGCAAACAAACTGCTCATTTTCCTCCTTTTTGCTTTTGTAATCTCTGAAGGTTGAGCAGCATGTTCAGCATGTGCATTGTGAGCCTCTTGGAGCCAGTGACTCTACCTGATGGTTTTCACTGAAACTTTTAAGACAAATCAATGTGGAATGGGAATGGATAAAAGCAGGAGTGTGTGGGGGGGAATAAACGCGATTAAGTGAAGACATCTCATTACTACTCTAGAAAGGGAGGATTATAACTTATAAAATAGGAGGATCTCATTTAGAGGCCATGTGCACTTGTGTTATCAGGACAGAGGGAGAGCAAATAGAATAAATTAAATTAATACTTTGAAAAGAAGCATTACCCGGATTTGAGCATTGAACTAATATGATTTGTGCAAAGCCCTAAAGTTCTTATCTCTCCGTTTAATATCCCAAAGATAATGGCTTTGTCAGAGTTATTGACCAAAAGTCGTCATTGTCTTCCTTCTCACTTTAAAAGGATGAGTTCAGAAATGGGGTGATGGTAGGACAGACTCTGCACTATGACCAGCTGTTTCAGGCAAGACTGGTGGGCACTGATTGCTGCATGAAAACAGACTGGGCAGAGAATTCATAATTGCTGGAAAGTTTATCCAGCTGTCCATGTTGGGTGGCTTGCTATTCCCAGTGGTTCTGTTCGTGCTTTCTCACTGGCTTGCTGGATGCCAGCCTTTGCTTTTGGGTGGTTCCAGCATTGGACTGTTGCGACTAGCATGGCTCAAATGGGCATGAAAGGAAATACAAGGATATTGGTTTGTTTCAGGTTTCTCCAGTAGCTGATTATAGTAGGTCATAGGCTGTTGAATTCTTTCAGATGATTTCTTGTCCGGATATAATCTCTTTGTTTTTCAGATCCTCTCATCTCCTCTTCTTGATTCAGGAAAGATGGGATGAAGGAAAAATGCATGACTGGGAATGCCTTTGGTCAAGCAGTGGGTTTTGATAATGGTATCACCTTGTGAATGTGGCATTCTGAACTCTTGGGCTTTGCTGTGGACTTTGGACACTTTGGACATACTTTGGACACTTTCACCCTTGATTTAGTGTATATTGGGCTATTGATATTTTAACTGCTGTGTTTTCTTCTCCATTTCAAAGAATGTGGAAGTAAAACTGCTGAAAATTGCTGAAAACAGCATAAACAGCCAGTGCATAGATTGGTGCAATGGAGGAGAATTTTGGTGTTAGGGAGTGATCAGGTACTTTCTTTTTTCCTTTGTAGGGGTGGAGGAATGATCCAATCAGCCCATTTGTAGAAAGTTTCCTTTATATTTCTCCTAATCGATGAAACTTTAAATGGATCTTTTGGGTTTTTTTGCTGTGAATTGCGCGCTTTTGTTGATCGGTGTCAGCTGTAGATGCAGCTGAGCTGGTACTGAAGATTGTTTTAGAAACTCAGTTGAACATGATTTAGTTTGTTAAGGCTTTAATTTACTTTGTGATAAGCTGGGGATCAGCTTCATCCTGGCTGATTAGCCATAGGTAAGCATTCCTAGATTAACTGGGGTTTTGTTGTGCATAATCTCCTACCATTGTGACAAGCTGTAGTGACAGGATGAGGCCCAGCAGTAGCATGGTGTTTGTTGGAACTGTGACAGCATGCAGCCATCAGTGAAGTGACACTGCTGGTTTTGAGGTCAGGTCTCTATTGTCAAAACTTGTATTTTTTTTCCCTTCCCTTTTTATTTGAGTTGATGTAATGAAAGGTATTGATTGTGTCTGTGAGCTTTGCATTACGGTTTGGAAACTGCTTGGTTTGTTTGGTCCTGTTGGCCCTACAGCTAAAACATAGCACACTGAGCTGAACCATAGCACACTGAGCTGAACCATCCCCTTTCTAAAGTTGTAAACCTGTGTGTAGAAAATAGGTTGGTTCTGGGAGGCAACATGGCTAACACATGAGGTTTGGTATTCCCTTGCTTTTTTATTTTCTGTAAACACTTCTTGACTGAAGTTCTTTACGGGTGAGGCAAGAAACATTGATGAAATCTGAAAGTACGGAGGCTTGTTTTAAATAATAGTGGAAAATGAAGAAAAACCCATTCAGTTTGATTTTCATTGATATTGCAGTTGTTAGTAACATGTATCTATGTGTGTTTATGAAAGATACCTTTATTTTTAGATAATTTTTTAATGTTTTCTTTAGTTATTAGAATCTTCCTTCCTACAGTGTGGGTGGCAGCATCTGTGGGGGCAGCACCTCCTCACGAACATGGTTTGCTGTGGTCTGGCTCTTTGCAAAGCATTCACTGGCTGTATGTCAACACCCAGACCTGCCCTCAGTGCCTGCAGAACCAGGTAGGATCCTAACTGTGTTAGCAAGAGTGGCAGTGTCTTGGGCTGGAAGTTGCAATGCAGTTGTTTTTGAATGCTCTCACTAAATAACAGGTAATTCTTTCACTAATTCAATAAAGCTGCCTTTTAAATATGTTGATACAAATGGAAAGATGTATTTTTAGGTTTGAGACTCAATGATTTATTACCAAATGTTGCAAACTATTGACGGGGATTTAAATAGCTTTAGTCCTTGTGCCTTGTGTCCCTCTTATTCTTGCTGTGTGAGCTTGAGACACTCTTCCAGATTTTCTTCTGAAGAGAATGTATGAGTATGTGGAGACTTTAAAATTAGTGCTCTATTATTCTATGGTCTCAGGCCAGCACATCCCTACTTTTCCCTACAGTTAGGCTCCTCTTTGTCTGCTACCCTCTACTATAAAAGTGAGTATATTTTTTCAGTGAAGGAATTACTTTGTGAAACCATCAAAACATTAAACATTTAAAGGATCCCTATAGAAAATAATCTTGAAGTGTCAAATGATGGACTTGGGAAAGTTTGCATTAAATTTAAGCTTGGCATGGTGAGGATTTATCTACATATCTTCTACCTCCAGCAAGCTAATAACTTCTGTTCTCTGGAGCATCAGTGAGGTCTATATTTAACTAAAGCAATTTTGGAGAACATGCACTACAATAATGGCAGAAAGTGAAAACTCAGCCAATGTGAAAGAGAACCTCCTCTTCTCTTGAGAGAAGAAGAAGGTGTTACCTGGCTAAGGGTAAGATTCTGCTTATGTACTGCTTATTTTCCTGCTACTGCTGCTCTGTCAGACATAGCATTTTTTTAACAGCTTCCAATTTCTGCAGCTAGTCTTTTATCTCCTGACTGAAGGTTAATTTGTGTTTGGAGAGTTTTTGCAGATTTCAGCAGCTGATGGTTGTTTGAACTTCTCATTTTTGTAGTCTCTTGAGGGAAGAGACCTTATCACAAGGTTGGCCTTTTTTAAAATCCAACAGCTGCAACAAATTGAAGTTGTCTGTGGTGCTGCCTACTTCCCTGGTCTCACTTTCAACTTTCCATGCCCATATTTCACACTTTTTTGTTTGTCTACCAAGTTTATATACTCCACAGAAGCTTCTTCAAGATTAATTTGTTCTGATTTAGGGTTACTGTAAAGCCATTTCATCATTTAAGAAGTAAAAGATAAGATTAGCCTTCATTTTCCCCTATGTATAACTACAAAATACTCAATTCATAAATAGGAGAATACTATGTTGATATTTTTCTGTGACTGGTCAAGCAAAACTAGTACTGAGTCTTCTTATTCCACTGTCAGACTACTGTGGAGTAGTAGAATTCTGCTCTGATTTACAGCTTATTGAGGGGGGGATAAACAGCACAAGACAGGCCCAAAGGCCATTCTGTATCTTAACATGTATCTTATCCTCTTCGACGTGCTGTGGTGTCCCAGTTGGAATCACTACATTCCACCCTTTCATCCGCATACAATTTGCCTTTCTCAAGCATAGGTAAGTTACAGATTAAATTAGCAAACTGTTCAACTAATAGGAATGTTCCTGATGGGCTGAAATGTGTCTGCGTGATAGCACCTGTCAGTGCACAGCACAACTGGCATGGGTATTCCAGTGGGCTCCAATGCACCAGCTGCTCCTGGTAACACATGGGCTTCTCAAGCTGCAAGGGCCAGGCCCAACAAAGCAGGTGTGTCCTGGTCAAGATCATGTTTCCTCAAAAACAGTGTCTTCCACAAGTCTCAGTACAAAATGGCTTTGTTGGATGATACTAGTAGGTTCAAACTGAGTCTAAATGGTGTGGTCTGAGTAACCAAAATAAACAGCGATATTACTTTTTATTTCTCACCTTAAAGACCAGTTAAATTGAGCTGATACAAAGACTAAGTTTCACCGATGTATTTTCTGGTTTGTTTTTTCCCTCTGCTACAGCTGGTCATTCTCAAACCTGCCCCAATTTGCTGATGTTTATTTTAATTCTTGCTTGCTTTCTTCTTTCTCTCTCCATCTTTTTACTTTCCCAAAGCTGCAGGATGGTTTGCTCCTGCTGCCTCCCCTCGAAGCTGGTGTTATCAGGCACGTGTGCAGTGGGTGAGATTGCAAATGCCGCTGTTCTCGGGGATTCTGAGCATCAGACAATGTTTTACACGGCGTCCCATTCTCTAGCTGGCTGGTTGGACATGATGTTGGTACCTTATCTTCACGCTGACACACACTGGACATTAATAGAAATACATTGCTGAGGCACATGTGTGGAATTTCAAGCAGCCTTTCTAGCTGTGCTTTAGATAGTCTATTGTGTGCTTAACCTCTTGGAAGAGGTTTTGATGAGAAAGGCATGATGTTAACTCTTGGGTGGCTGGGTGGACTCTGAGTTCCTTATTATAGTCAGCACAATATCCTCCTAATTGAACGCAGCTTATCTGTTTTGGAGTTTCAGCAGGTTTAAACCTATATTTCTATGACCAGTATTCCTCCTTCCTAATGCAGATTTTTAGGGAAGAAATAGATGTGTTTTGCACATGAGGATGAGGTGGGAAATGTGTTGCTGCAGAGGGAACTGAGTTGCCAGCACTCTTATGCAGCTTTGTGTAAAGTCTGTCCCTGTATTATTTTTGGCTCTCTGATTACTGTACATCAACTAAAAAAATGACCTGGATGCAGCTGCTTCTATTTGCCAGGAATTCTTTCTGCTTTTGGAGCACATCAGAATTTTTATTGTTTCCTTTGTACTTTATCTGTATACTTTCTCTGCTTGTTTGCTATGACCATCTGCAATTATCTATATTATTTATGAGTGCTGAGTAAAAAAAGATGGAAGGTAGCTTCTTAAAAGGGACTGTACTAAGGGAAAGGAAATGAGCTGATGACTTTGATTTTTTAGACAATGAAAATGGAACACCTGCAAGCTTGTGAGGAAGGGAAGGAATTAGAGTTAGCTGTATTTCTTTTTCCCATCTGTGCATTACATAAGGGGTTTAGAGCCCTTTTAGCCTTGAAGACTTTGTGATAATGGGCAAACTTGAAGGATGATACAGTAGGAATCGAGTAAAAATTGATCAAACAGATGAGCAGGACTATGTATAATTACCGTCCAAAAGAAAAAAAGCTTTTAAAAAGTTTAATATTTACTTGAATAGAACATAAGACTAAGGATACATTTGTTAAATAACCAGTGCTCTTCCAATTAGGGCTGAGAACTTGCCATTTACATTCACTGCATCTTCAGCCATGGAAAAAGTGGTTCACTGTCTGGTAGATGATTTCAAGCTGCTTTATTTTTTCAAAGATACAGGTTCATACCTCTTCTTTTCTCTCCATTCTCTGAGCAGAATGGATTTGTACCTTGGTTTGTCTTGCTGTAGCTGTAATTGGCACTGTCAAGCTGAGACTCTGGCTGCCCCCCACCCTGGCTTCCAAACTTCCAATACACAAAAGGTTCCTTACAAAAGCTCAGCTGAAGACCTGAGTAATCACTCATTTTTGTATTTTCATATAATATTCTCTCCTAGTTTAACAGCTAAATGTGGAAAAAGGGATATTGGAAATAAAGATAAGTTAAAAAATGTCAAACCAAAACAACCAAACCCTCAAAAACAACAAACCACACAAAGCAGCACCCTGAAAAAAACCCAAAATCAGAAAAACTCCCCCCAAAGCAGCAACAATAATAACTATATCAGCTGAAAATAAGTTTGCATGTTTTTTAAACCCTTTTCCCTAATTTTTCAGCACAAAATAAATTTGTTTCAAGTACAAAACTTGAAAAAGCATGAGAGGTTTAAACTGCAAAGCCAGCTACAATTTTAAAGATAATGAACATCAGTCCAGCCTATAGTTTTCTGTCATTTAAAAAAGTTGTCTCCCTAGCTGCTGTGCTGTTTCCTGTTCAAGGCTCAGCATTTTGCAATGTAATTTTTTTAAAGCTTTGTGTTATTGAAGGTTATCACAGAGTTCTGTTAAAAACCTGCTTCCCTGTGATTTCCCGTTAAACAGTGATCTGTAAAAAGAGGTGGTTCCATGGACAAGTAAGATTTTGATACCGTTCTTTTCCTGGGAATAGAAGTGGGATGCATCAATATGCTTTTCCATCTGATGGCTGTTCAGAAGCTGCCTACCAGGTCACTGCCTTTGTTCCAAATTGTGCTGAATGTCTAAATGCAGCCTTGAAGCTATTGCCAACCACTTCCATTTTCTTTTTTTTTTTTTTAAGACTAGTTTAGAAGTAGTCCATCAAATTTCATGCATCTGGTATAAAAATAAGAGTTTTCATTCTAATTAATTAGTGTGGAGTGTCAGTTTGTGCCCAGATTAAGTGGGGACCATTACCTGTGCTTATGCTTCAGTGTCATCCTGCCGTAGTAAGCTTTTTTTTCTGAGTTTAATAAGGAATTTGGTGAGGTACCTGGAGGGAGAGGAGTACTAATGGTCTTAGCTGCCATTCTCTTGTGTGGGTGGGACTAATGTGGTTGATAAATACTTCCCTGCCTCAGGCCTTGCAAGTGCAGGCTGCTCCCTTAGGAAAAAAAGTAGCTCAAGGTGTACCATGGGTGTTTTCAGGTGTGATTGAACAGACAGAAGAGATTTTCTCCAGCACAGAGGAATTTTAATCCCACTTAATTTCAGTTATTTTATTGTGAAGTATCTTGGTGAGCAGGTAATGGTAGATAATAGGTTTTTCTGACCACATGCACACGCAAGCTTAGGAAAATTTTACCTTGTTTGCATATCTGTTTAGAAGTTACATGTGCTTTTTGTGCAGGAAATGAGTCTTACTGGACATTCTAGAACTGTAGCAGAAGTTCACGTGTTTATAAGAAGGAGTAACAAACTTTTGTGTAGTCATACTAATTTTCTCTGGTTGCTTGTTGCCCAGCAGATGTTGCTGTTGAGCTTGGTTAGGCCTCATTGTGCAGGTCATCGAGTCATCTGCCTATTATTAGAGCTATGATGCAGAGTGATTGGGAGCTAAGTTTCCTCCTTGAAAATTCATGTCATCTACTGCTAAGTCAATTCACTGTCCAGAAGCTTAAAGTACATCTTGTGCAGGCATGTGTGTAAATAAATAAATGAAATTAGAATGTCTTTTTTGACCCATGCATTATGTTTTTCACTTCATTACTGACTCTGAATTCTTATGAAACTTTCTGCTTTCATTGCCAAAACAGTTTTGATAGCTTGATTATTATAATTATTTTTGAGGGAGAGTGTTTTTTGGCTTTTCAAGTGAGCCTTTAAGATGTGGTGGTGGCAAAGATTGATAAACAATCCATAAACAGCATATCCTCATCAATATCCCTTTAAATGTAAGATCTGGGAAAATATTATCACCTGCCTCATGCAGAATTTGGGAGATGAATTACATTTCTTATTTGGGATCAAACCCACTGCTCAGTCCAGCAGCTACTCTGTGTATTGATCTTGCAACAACAAGCACATCAGTGCTCTGGCTTCACAGTTCTTTGGGATGTGATTCGTTGTAATACCCTTATTTTGGAACTAAAATATGTTTAATGTGGATCTCAGTTGTCTGCCAGCAATGATGCCTTCGTCGAGTTCATACAATTTTCCAGCAGTGTGGAGAGCACTTGGAAAGCAGCAGTGAGTATTTCCTGAAGGTGGCACTGAAGGGACACCCATGAAGTCTTCTTTCCAGAGGTGGAGTGGGAACTGCTGAGCCCTCAAATTGCTTGCATACCAATGAAATGTCTCAAAGTTTTTGCTTATTTGTTTTCATTCTGACTCTAGGCTCTTCAGGAGTTACCATAATATTTTTCAGGATGAGTTTGCACTAAATTTTTGAAGTTCTTTGCTTCCTACAGGAATTGTAGAATCACAGAATGGTTTAGACTGGAAAGGACCCTAAGGATTATCTAATTCCAACTGTCCTGCCATGGATAGGGTGTAATTCTCTCGATCAGGTTGCTCAGGGCCCCATCCAACCTGGCCTTGAACACTACCAAGGATGGGGCATCCATAGCTTCTCTAGACAGCAGTGTTTCATCACTCTTTGAGTAATGAATTTCTTCCTAACATCTACTCTAAACCTGCCCTCTTTCAGTTTAAAAACATTGCCCCTTGTCTGTCATCATTTGGAGTTGTGAGGCCCCTGTGTACTGACCTAATTTACAAACTGCTTCTGTCTTTTATTTTCTGACCGTGCTGCCTGGGATTCTCTTTCCTGCTTAATGTGCAGATCTAGAACTTGTGACATTGTTCGTGTTCAGGCTGCAGAAGGGAGGACAAGGTTATTGTGGAGACAGTGCAGGTTTTCACACAAATGATGTGGTATGTTCTCAGCCAGCTCTGATTTCTCTTTGTTCTTCAGCTCTCTAGTTGACTTCTAGTCAACTAGAGAGCTGAACTTCTAGTCTAGTATTTATTGGAGGGGTAGATAACAGCTGTTGAGAGCAAGTTAGGTTTTAGAAGTGATGGAAGAGAGTGGCAGATGCTGTCCTAATGACATCTCATGTTTGCTATCAAAACAGAGATTGCTGCCTCCATTCCTCAGATCCTCTTCAGGATTCCCTGATTTAACCTAAATGCTGGCCTTCTAATGAGATACTCACCAAAGCCTGCTATGTAAAATTTTTATTACATCCGTGTCTCTTCGGCTCTGACTGTCTGCAGTCAGACTGTGTAGACTGAGATGGCCACTAGTGAATAAAAATGGAGTTTCTCTCAGCAGAAGTTGGAAATGTATCTGCAGTGCTTTGTACAGGTAGTATTTCAGGTCTGTCTTCATTGATACAGTTTCTGACTGATTTGAGTAATTTGGAGCTTAAAAACATAAAGATGATCTAGCTGGCCTTGGCTGAAATGAATTACTGCTTTTAGCACAGAATCTTCATTTTAGAGAGGAGCCGGTTGTTGACTGAAATTCCTGCAGAGTCTTAGGCAGGAGATGTGTAACTTTTCATCTGTTTTCAAGAAGGAGAAACAAGTTATAAAAACCACTTAAAGGTTCGGTTAAGATTTATTCTGGCTGCATAACTGCCTCCCATAATAACGTTAATATGCATCATCCTGAAAACTCCTAATTGGCCCTGGTGCTGGCAGGGCTTTCAGACCCAGCAGAATCTCCAGTGTTCAGCATCTTTTAGGAAGGAATGTAGCCAGAGAAGCACAAAAGATGAAATGGCTGCCTTATAAATTCTGACTGACCTTGAGAGTCCTTGTTCTAACAAGCAGGAGGATGCTGTGGAAACCATCTAGATGAGACCCAGTGATTGGAGTTGTGTGTAGGTGGGCCATTGGTGAGGCAAGAGGAGAGGATGGGGAAAGGCCTCGTGGGTTTGGTGTGAAGAAATGGTTTCACTGTGGGCCCCATATCTCCGTATTCTGTTGTTTCTGTTGTTGGTCAGAGTCTTGTCTGTACTGACACTGATTCATTTTTTTTTTTTCACATGGGTGCTTGTGTGGTTGGGCTGTGGTTTGAACTAACCTATTTTGTCAGAACTGTTTTTTTTTTTTAGGAAGTTACCTCAGTCAGTTGTTCCTCTCTGCTTAGTGACTGCCTGATCCCTGTGTGGGTGCTCATCAGACAGATCAGAGCCTGACTGACTGGGAAGGTTGACATTTTCCTTAGCTTCTCCTCTGCTTTCCTTTTACCTGGCGTGGAGGTAGAGGCCTGCCAGGCTGTGCTGGGGTTGTGTGGTTTCTGTGAGTGATGAAGGACTGTCATTCTTGCTTTCCTGGGCTGTCAGTTGGATACCTTTTGCAGACCCTAAATTCCCTTTAAAACAAAGCATTTTGCATAGTTTATTTAATTCCATTAAGTAATTTCACTGCTAATGCATAATTATCTACAGCAGTGACACTCATCTATGCTTTAATTATCACAAAGCTGCACAACTCCCCCTCCCCCCTGTCACTTGTGCAGGGTGGTTTTGCAGAGATAAGTGTGTAATACATGACAGTGCTTTGGGTCTCACAATACTCAGACAGTTGCTGATTGCTAAATGTAGGCAATAGAAGAGACAAGGGTTTTGGTCTCAGTCTTCTATTAGTGGTTTTTATCTGCATGGAGTGAGAGACGTTGGAAAGGAAAAAGCTTATCAAAACTTCATAATACTGGCTTGAAGATAAAGATGTGAGCAAGTGCTGTTTGGAGGCATTAAGCTTACAGGTGTTGGGAAGATTTGGAAGCATAAGTATTTGTTTTTCTTTTGAAGAAATGCAAGAAATGAAGCATCAGTGATCCTGGGCTGCAGGCCAAGAACCCTGTTTGTGTTTAAGGAAGATTATTTGTATTTATCTTTTTTTTTTTTCTCCCCCTCCCTGCTTTGTTACTGACTCTTTTTGGTAAACACCCTCTCAGTGCAGAAGAGCCCAGTAAAAATTATTGATTCAGTCAGTCATTGTGAGGAAACAGAAGTTCAGGGTATTTACCCCTGAATTGGTAGAAGGTGCATACTTATGTGAAATACCTGCTGTTTCTTAACACCACACACTTGTTTGTTAAGGAGTGATTTTGTTAAAGGAGAGGACTAAGTCAGTCTGATCTGAGTAGAGGTTATGTGGGAAATATGATACTTGTGTCATTGAAAGGTAAAGGTCTGTTTGGGAATAAAGTGATCTATAGAAGATTCCTAAACCCTTGCAAAATGAAGGCAGAAAAAGCTGGGGGGGAGGGGCTTATAGTTGTACTTCTCTAATTTCACAAAGCTGAGGACTGGGTTGGGGACACTTCATTTAACTTGCAGTGATGTGCTGAGGTTTGTGGATGAAGAACACCTGGAGCCTGTGTCAAAAAGAGAGCAAATCTTGAGAGGGACCTGATAGAAATGAGGAGGCATGAGGAAGCAAAACCTATGTATTATCTTATAATAGATGGAAATGAGGCCATTTGTTGGTGTTATCTGCTGGCAGAGATGTTCTTCCAACTATCTTTGTTTGGAACTCTGGCCAAGACGTGCAGTATGTAATTGTGTTCCAGCCTTCTATCCTGACTGAATTCTTAGGATTGAAATTACATTTTTTCACGTACAAAAGCACTGAATTTTTTCCTTTGTATTGTTATGATGAAGGCATTTTTTTGTTGCTGACTGTAAGGAATGAGGAAGGAAGGACTGTACAGCTTGTGTTACAACATGCATTCTCAGTCTCCACTGCACCTGGCTGGCAGCCGTGGCACCTGTTTGAGCAAGATTCCTTTGGCCTAGAAGTATGTTAAATCTTTTCTTTAGCCCAAGGACACAGTGTTAAGTATGTCACTTGAAGACCTTGCAGCTTGCTAGGCTCTAAATCTTACCATCAATCTCATATTTGTTTTCTGTGGTACTTACCATTATAGTGGTTTATGTACTTCCCAGATAAGTACACTGGCATAATACGGTGGTCAGTTTGGCTTTCTTCCTCTCAGGAAGAGCTGTACTTCCTAAAGAGGTTATATACTCACCCCACAGTAATTTAGATTTGCACCTTTCTTTCTGAGAATCTGAACATGATTGACAAATTTCCAAATGTCTCTTCTCTAAATGCTGTTGGTTGAAATACCTTTCACATTAGGCAATGGGTGCTCACATAGAAAGAATTTAAAGTGATAGAACTGATACCCAGAACAGTTGTTGGGTTCTTGGTTTTGTTTACAACTTGCCTGAAAACCTTTCCATTGGAGCACAAAAGTAAATACTGACTTAGTGGCTTTTCTGACTCATCTGGTAAAATCCACTTGCCAGGTCTGATGTTTCCATCATCTACCTATGTTATCTGATTCTCTGGAGCTATGCTTTCACCTTTGCAACCCACTTTCCAAGTAAGACTGGGACTGAGCTGTCACTCTTTAAAAAATCAAATTATTTTATTCAGAGATACAGAGGAAAACAGGGAAATGAGGAGAGGTTCATGAATGGAGGTGATGGGGTTCCATTGCCTCACTCTTGGCTGATATGAATGAGATGAAATGTGGAAAAAGCTTTCCTTATCCACATGGCAAGGGAGTTTGATTAATCATTGTAAGAGGACTGCTGCAGTAAAGGGTGGGTGACTTATCCCAGTGGGATAAGTCCCAGTGGGGCTTATCCCAATATTGCCCCAATGGGGCAGGCAATGGAGAAAAAATAGTAACAAACTCCATAAGCCTGGGGTTGGAGTAAGAGGGAGAACGGCACTTCCTGGCTTTGTGTGCCTGTGATGCTTTTGCCTCCTGTGAGTTTGTTGGCAGGTGTGGAGAGAAAAGATCCCAGCCTGGTAAGTCAGCCACCAGTGTGGCTGATGATTAATTGCCCTTTTTAAATTGCAATTATATCAGTCACAGAACCTGTGAATATTAATTCTGGATTTGCTGCTTGAAAAAGTGAGTGCTGATGGGACGGGTCCATTTTACTGATGTCTCAAAAGTGGGATAGGTGCTGCAGCCAATAGTTATTACCGAAAAGAAAGGCTGCTGTGACTCTTAGCTTTGCACCTCTCTTACATCATCTTTTCCAGTGTTTCTGTTCCTTTCTTTAGAATCCTCTCAATGCTTACACTGGATTTTCCACACTGACAGTAGAAGGTGGCAAGCTGACACACAGAGTGAGTTAATCACTGCAAGCAATATGAGTTACCTGGGTTTGGTGGATGGCTTTGCACCGTTCCTGCTGCTTCCTGAATACCTTAGAGACTTCAGAATGAAATAGGGATTGCCCTTTTTGCTGCTCCAGCTCTTTCCCTTCATCTCATATGAGTGTAACCATTTGTTCCATTATACTTGGATCTTTTGAGATAATTTTCTGATTGTGCCCTGTTGGAAGGATATTAACAGGCAGGCATCAATAGACCATGACTATTTTCCTTTTGGTAATCTGCTTGAATACATGGATGATGAAATTCTTGGTTTCTTCTGTGGTTTGGGTCTCTCTTGTCAGTCTTGATCCTGTCTAGTATTTTCTGCATAAATCAGGACAAATTGTTGCATCTTGCTTTAGTTTTTTTGGAATAGTAGTTATCTCAAAAAGTCTTGTCATGTGTTGATATTCACTGAGATCTTTGAAGGTGAATAGTGTGGTGTGTTTTTAGTAAACAAAAATAAAGTCCCTCAGAAGTCTGATTTTTTTTATGCTTTTTTGTTTTTTAAAGATTTATCTTTCATTTAAACCTTTTCCAAGTTTTCAGTTATAAGTGACTTTAAATACCTAGTTATCTCATTGTTTGCTTGTGGGGTTGGTATATGCTGTGTTATCAAAATGACTAATGATTTGTAAGAAACAGAATTAGATGGTGGAAGTTGCACAAGTTATCTCCCTGTTTTTCTTCTTTTAGTTCTAGATTTTGTATAGTTTGTATAAGTTAGTTGTTTCCTGAAAAATTTTCAGAATGGAGGCATTAAAGATCTGAAAGTGTTGGGCATGTGAATGTCAACTAATTAATTTAGTTGATGACTGTAGTTACTGTCCTGCTGAATTAAAGGCACTATGTGATAACCCCTTCATATGCAAGAGATGTGACTTGCGAGCAACAGGAAGACTCTTGTAGTTCTGTGTCAGACTGCAAATGCAAGGCTAGAGGAGAATTAGATGCAGCAGAGAACAAAAAGGAATATTTTCATTTTTTGCTTGATGTGGTCCTTTCCTGGAAGGCCTCTAGCAGGCACTTAAGTATATTTTGGTAAAGGCTTTTTACCAGCCTGGGTTGGCATCAAGAGCTGGCCTAGGACAGCAGGTTCAGTGCATCTTTTTTTTTTTTTTTTTTTTTTTTTTTTTTTTTTTTTTTTTTTTTTTTTTTTTTTCTCCTCATTTTTTAGCTTTTATAATTGAGCAGTAAATTGCTTTTTTTTCCTCTGACCCTTTCGTTTTGGGAGGCTCCAAGCAGTCTGGTGTTTTTGTGGGTGTTATTTTTATCCTCCTTCTTCTTGCGGTTTCCCTGGTGCGCTTTGTCTTTACCCTGGTGTAGTAACCGCTTTGTCTAATGCTTAGTTGATGGCATATGAGCATGGTTGTCCCATGAGGAAGTGGTCATTTTCATGACCATTCTGAGGAGGTACCAGAACTGCCAGCACCTCTGGCTTCCCAAACTGTCAGTTATTGCTAGAGTCTGCATTTAGAAACCTGCTGACTTAAATGCAGGGGTTTCAGTGATGTCTGGCTGATAGAGAAGCTTCTGTTGCATTGTAGGACTTGAGAAATCAAAAGCTTCAGCCTCCATTTCTGTTTGGGTAGTGTTTGGTTTCCCTAAAAATGCTTTGAAAGCTTTGTTTTGTTATCAAAAACTGAGCTTTACTTTCATATCTCTTGTCCTTAGGATAATATTCCCTAACTAAATTGAGGCTCTGATTTTAATTATTTGAAGTAGTTTTGAATTATGTATTTTTGGTTCTTAAATTGTTTCAGTTTCTGTCAGACTGCAGCAGCACACATTGCAGACCCTCACTACAGGACACTGCCAAGACACACTCCCTGTTTTAGGTGGCGCCTGACAAGTCCATAGCCTGCTGCTCAATGGTGTGAGGTGTGTACACGCCTTCTGTTGACACAAGGTGCAAATATTAACTCTTCATCAAAAAATGCCAAGGAAAAGTTATGTTTAAAGACTGTGCAGTATTAGAAGTTGTTTCTGTCTTTAACAACATGTCTAATTATCCCTCACAGGGCAATGGTATGATACTCCAGTGATTTATCTTGAAAAAGTGTTTAAGGGTATCGGGTCAGCAACTAGAGGTTTGCATTCAGAAAGTTGAGGTGTTTTGGGACAGAATATACTGATCATCACCATCATGGCAGTAGTTTCAATTTTTGGGGACTGCGAATGAAAATCAAAACTTGCAATGGCTCTTTGTATTGTTGTAAGGAAGGAAGATTTGGCTGTAACTTGTAATGTGACTTGAGAGAACAACCATTGTTGTGGAAAGCTTGGAAGGAGAAGGGAGTCTGCCTTTGTGTGTTGGTACCCTATTCGGTGTGTGCAGGTTGCTTCTCCACATTATGTTAGTAGACCTTGTACTTTTTTACTTGGCAATTTCAATGCTGAGTTCAAGATAGGCTTTTCTTGTGTATGTGAAGGTATGAAAAGGATCCTACATTTACAGCTTGAGCTCTGTGACCAGCATGAGGAGGAAGATGGGGATGGAGGGAAGGTCACTTCATCTGCTGTCAATGTAAAGAGCTTTAAAGAGACAAGTAATATTTTGCAATTGAGTTTCTCTTTTAAAGACACTCTGATGCTAATGTTGATTTAATAAAGTTCTCTAGTTCTCTCTCCTTGCTTAATTTGAAACGTCTAATTTTGTGCTTCACAGTTCTGAGCACAGAATTAGTGAGGGAAGAGGAGCCGGAGGCAGGAGGAGCAGAGTGCCACACCAGAAGTTGCCAGGGGAGATTGATTCAGTAGAGTGAAAAGGTGCAAAAGGTTATGTGTCCGCAGTTCAGAACAACGTGATGATGGTACTAATGAGAAGGAGGGCTTGATCTTTTAAAATGTTTTAAGATCTCGGTGGGTGTATAACAAACATTAAATGGAAAAGGGAGCATTAGAGTGTTGGTTTCTTTGAGTGGATTTTTCTTTTCATTTTATATGTATGTAATATATAATATGTAACAGGCAGGAAGGATAATATTCTGAGATAAATGGACATTTTAAGGTTTTTATTTTAAAAGTTGTTTTGTTAAGTGTGACATTTATTTTCAGAAATGTTGGGAGGTTATGAGAGATTGTGAATCTGAACTGGCTAATTTATTTTAGCTGAACCTGAATGTGTGTTTTTCCTGCTAGAATTTTATGCTTGTGGAAGAAGCTAGTGACATCCATGGACAATTTAATTCCTTTGTCCTGGGGAAAAATGTAAACTCTCCAAAACCACAGTGCCAAAAGATAATCTAAAATACTGTACAAATAGTGGTAGTAAAAGCTTTTCTTTGCCTCCTGCCTTGTTAGTGTGCCTTTCCTCTTCCTCATAGGAAACGTCTCCTATGCAATGGAGTTAAAGCCTCATTTGCCTCTTGCTTGAGTTGGATGACAGTTCTTCACACAACTGAGTGGACAGTGTAAAAGGAGTACAAGATGTGTTCAGCTTAGTTTTATGATAAGCTGCCAACATGTTTCTTTGAAAACCTCATTAAATCGCAATTAAATCCACAGGAAAAAAAATGGGCTATCTCAGTGAATTCTTGATAGATGAGTTTGTGGTTTTCAGTGCTGGCCAGGGGCATGATCTGCTTCTTGCAGTTGGAGCTCAGTGAAAGCTTTGGTGAAGTCTTATCACAGAATCACTGAAAAACAGCCACCAGTGCTGGAAGCTGTGAGTGATGATCCTCTGCCTTCGTTTTTTTTTTATGCCCTTGGGCAGAGAGAAGTATCTTTTTCCTGATTAAAACTGTGTATAAGACCCCCCACCCCACTTTCTTCTCACATTGTTTCTGGTAATAGGACCTGCACTTTTACCGATTGCTGAATTTGATAGCTAACACTGGATTCTGCAGAGTTATCTCAAACTTTTGGCAAGAGAGTGCACTTGACCAAGCAGGCCTGCATAAGGAATGAAGCTTTAGGCCCAGTTGTTAATATAGATTCTAAAAGAAGCCTGGACCTGCCTTCAAAGGTTTCTTCTCTGCTGACTTCCAGTGCCTATAGTGACTAGTCTCCAGGAATATTTATCAGATCACTTGCCTGTCTGGTTATTTCCAGTCTATTGCACTGGCCAACTTATTTGGTCAATAAATCAATCAATCAACAGGTTCTTAAAATTACTTTCATTGACTTTAGAGGTGTAACACACAAAAGGAGTCTACAGAAAATAAATGATTGTATGTGTGCCAACTATAATTACAGAGCAAACAGAGTGGAGATGTGTTTGTAACTAGTATCTACTACAATAAATATAGCAATCTATCTTGAGGGTTCTGTGATGCTACATGGTATTGACTCTTTAAATTTGCAAACTCATGGAACATGAATCTTGGCTCTCTCAGGTCATCTGACTGCTATATTTAGAGCATACCCTATTTTAAAGCTAAATTTCAAGCTTCTTGCTTTTGATTAAAAGGTCCAGAAATAAATACTCTGGTTCCTTAGCATGTGACATAATTTTTGAGCTTCAGGAGCTTCACTGACAGCAAAATGTTTTCTTTTCCTAAGGAAAGTTTCTCAAACTGCTTGACTCTTCCTGCTGCACCTGGTCTATGCCATCTTCTCGACAACAGCAAGACCTGGTTCATGATCCTTGTTGATACACTTCCAGGTACTGCTCCTTCATTGGAAGAGAAAATGCTCTCCTCCTACCCTGAATTTTCCAAGCTGTCTGCCTTAAGCAAGAGTGTGTTGCATTGCCCAGTAAATAGTCATTGAATCAGCTTTGAATTCTTGTAGTTTTTAGAAACATTTAGAAACTTGCACAATGGGAAGACTGCTCTTTGCAAATTGTCCTATCAAATGGAAAGTAAAATTTTGCTGGCAGTGACATAGATCTGTGAGTTGCTCTTGATACAATCATGCCCCGGAGATTGCAATATAAAAATAAAGAATGCAGTTTTACAATAGCCAGAAATCCTTGTTGTTGCTGAATCTACACTCTTCTTTTTGCATATATTATGATATACTCGGACTTCATTAAAAGATGCAGCCTTGAGATGAGACAAGAGTGCATGTATTTGAGAGCTAGTATATTCTCTTCCTAAAACACAGAGTGGGTTGCAACTGCTTTGGAAGCAAGAATCAGAGTCTCTAGTGGACATTTTGTCTGTAGCTCAAAACCACAACTTAATTGACAGCCTTTTCATAACACTGACTGTGGCCTAGGATGTAGGGGAATGCTGCAGATGGAGATGGAGGTATCTTTTCAGAATTGATTGTAGGGAAATTTAGTGCTGACTGCCTGTGTGTCTTAAGTGATTGGAGAAATAAGGGAGATTGAAATCAAGTTCCTCACTTCTATGCTTTTAATTTCCTGGGTAGTCTCTGATTATTCTTTCCATGTGTTTTTACTTCATAGGTAACACCTTCCTACAAGTATGATTATGTATGTGGACTACCCCAGACCATTTATTTTCAGTCCCCTATGCTTTATGTGGTCCTTCCATTGAGGCTTTAGAATCCACGTGGTTTATATTAAATGTTAATTACTGTATGTCTTTCCCACATGCACCTTGGCAAGTTGGTAGCTTGGAATCTGCCCCCAGAATGATACTGACCCTGTAATGCTGAGTAAAGCGTGCTTCATGTATGTCTGGGATGAAAGAGCAGGGAAAAGAGGAAAATTTACAAGACTGTCAAAGGGGTAAAAACAAGCTGTGTTGTTTGAAAGTGCACCTGATTCTCCGCCTGCCAAAGAATTCATAGATGGAGGATGTGTGACTGTGGCTGAAGGCTTTCAAGAATTTTCTTACTCAAGTATATAATTATGACAGTCTCTCTGTATTAAAACGCAGCCCCAAAGTCAACTGCGTTTCTTTTAAACTACAGTATTTGAGATAATAACTTTTAAATTTAAAAAAATAGGTTTCTAATCTGGTGGCAGGAAATTTGTATTTGTTTTACTATGCTAGGCTGTATCCATTGGCTGGAGCCTATAAATATGTGCTTTGTTCAGGGGCAGGTAAAAATTCTGTGTAGTGTCTGAGAGCAAATGTGGGAAGGGAATTCCTGCTGAACAGACAGGGTTCATCATTTTTGGAGGCACGTGGGTTGATTATGAATGCCATCTTGATTTTTTTTGAAACAGTGGTTGTATGTGAGGTACTATATTTGAGTCAGAAGCTAATATATTTGGTATTTAGGAATCTGGCAAGAGAGAGCTCTGTCCACATATGCAGGCACAGCAATGAGATTGGGATATAGGGATGCATAACTGTTATTTTCCCCGTCTGTCCTATCCCTAGAAAGCCATATGCCACCCTTGGGCTAGTGTAATGGGAGTCTGCATTAATGTTTATGAGCTAGAAATAATCCAAGAAGAGTTGAGTGGCCTTTGTTTCTAGCTTTATGAGAAATACCTCATTGACTCAGTCTGAAATATATTCTGGGATAGAAAGTCATAATTAATACAGAATTTCATGATGCCCTTTCTTGAAGTTTTGGTTGTTGATTTGTTTTTCTTGTTCTAAATTGGTCAGTGACTTGGAGATTCTTAAGTCTAATAGGCAGGGTAGGAATTTACGCAAGAAGGTAAAAATTTAGAGCGAGTTGTCTCACCTACTATCAGAAATAAGCATCTTGAGCATACATCTCTAGAGAACCTATGCTCTGCAAGACTTCTAAAACCATTGAATGTCTTGTCTGTTGGCAGCCTAGAAAATGAAAACTGTATATATGCATGTATGGAAGTGGTGATGGGAAAAGGGGAATGTGGAAATGGGCTGGAGTATTAAAGCAAGCAGTGAAAGCAGATGGTTTACTTTGGATTTTATAAAATAGGTTTCTCTTAATTTTGTTTTAAATGAAAACCATGAACGGTCACCATTGCAAACCTATTCTTAGCTGTGCCTGAGTATTAGGGTGCAGTTGTCCCTGAATTATAAAAAGGCAAAGGGTTTTTTTGGCTGCTTCCCGTCTTCATGTTCATGGAATTGCATATGGTCTGTATGCATTAGAGTTAAGCAATTTCATCACAGCCTTTCCTCAAAATTGATTGCTGTTCAGTGACTCTTCCTTCTCCCTCTCCATTGTCAGTTGGTTATGTCTCAGACTCTCATTACATTTAATATTGATACTGCTTCAATTTTTCACTAAACTGGAAGAGTTGAAGAGTCTGGAGTGGATACTGAAAGTCTAGATATTTTCCTTAAATTCTTGAATTCCTATCACTGTGGACCATGATAAATTTAGAGCTGGATTATTACTTTAAGAAGAAATGACTGTTTGCTCATTCAGTGATGAAGTCTGGTCATCAAGATGTTGGAATATGTGCTGCAGAGTTCTTCAGATACTGACATAAGTGCAAAAGTTGTTGCCAACAGCTGTCTTGGGTTTTGGGGCACCTGCTGCCTCTCATTTCTCACATCTCCCACTCTGTCTTCAGCTCCCGAAGCTGGCAGTGCCCCTAAAAATACTTTGAGTTCTTAAGCAGGAGATCTCTATCAAGCTGGTAGCCTGGATCCCTGAGTCATTGGTCACACTGCAGTGAAATCTGTTCGGTAACAGAGTTACTGACTATGGCAAGGAAATGGACTTAGGGGGAAGCTGGTTCCAGTCAGGTAACAAAGGCATTGTCCTTCCAAAGGCTGCTACCCTGTGCTGATGATTCTTCCCTTGCCACCAATCACAGAACTGTGTTTTGATTGCTCACTGCTGTTTTTACATTTCCCCAGAGTGTGACAGACTTGAGTGGTGTGCATGATGTGTAAGGGTGATGTAGTGTAGTGAGTCTGGGGAAAGCTGCTGGGAATTGCCCTTAGGAGTGAAATACAATTTCGGCACTGTTTTCTTGATTCCATTGGAAGTATGTGGGAAGGCATCCCCTGCCTGAATAATCAGTGATCCAATGCGAAATTTTCAGAACCATAGATGTATCACTCGTGGAGTTCCCATATCCAACCAGTGTCTTCTCCAAGTGTCTGTATGAATCTCTAGGACAGAGGCTGCTGGTTTGGCCTGAGATGCTATTTCAGTGTCCTTTTGCTTCTGATACAGTTAGGAGGAATATCTTGACTGAGTTTTGACCTCAAACAATTAAGTCCAGTATTTATTCTGGTTCCTGTGGTTGCCGTTCAGTGGGTTACCTGGGAGAGAAAAAAAAAAAACCTTTTCAGCAGAAGAGTTCAGGAGTATTGACCAAGAGTGTTGAAAGATGACTTGTATCCCAGGGCTGGAATTATAAAACTCATAAGCTGCCATCTGAGAGCTGGAAGTGAAGCTCACTTAGGGAGCAAGGAAATCAGATACTGCTCATTTCTTAAATGCTTAAACTTCAAAAATACTAATGGGCAGTCTGTATCTCTTGTTAACAAAATTGATAAACGCGGGTCTGCAAAGAGATCTTGGCACATGCTTAGAAGTTAGCAAAACTTAAGCCACTAGCCCTCTTGAGTTTTCCTTTTTGTGTCATTTTATTAGTGAATTAATTCTTTATTAGTGTATTTAATTTAGTCAGGGGTTGTTTTTTTTTTTCCAATGCAGCAATATGTACTACTACATGTTCTAATTTTCCTGTTTCCATTCAGTGGAGTGTATCTATTCCTATTCTTGGAGTAATAATTTTTCCCTCTCCTGAAGGTTGACAGGATTAGAAGCCTTGGCAGTACCTGCAGAAGAGATGCTCTGTGATTAGTGTTATATTCTCTAAAACCCTAATTCTGCTGTGCATTCTATCTTTTGGGGCACATATTGGTGATAGGGCTGGTTCCTTCTCCTTTCTCTCTCTTCTCAGCCCCTGTCCAGTGCCACTGAGTTAGTGCTTTTTGTTTATTTTGTCATGCAATCGTTTGTCTACCAGGAATGTCAGTTCATGGCTCAGGCACCCAGGGATGACAGATATATATCCAGTAAAAGTTAGTGGTGTGCATGACCTACCTGCTGAAATAATAGCAGGCACCATGAAGAGTGCTGCGTTCCTCCTGTCCATCTGCTGAGGATGGACAGACTTGCAATTTCTAAAATGTAAAAACAAAATTAAGTCCATCTGTCCTGACTGTAAAAAGCATCAGGAAGAAAAATGTTATTCAAATCAGGCTTATGTCAAGATTGGTCAGTGATTACCAGTAAACACCTGTTGTGTATTGGTTTGTTTGGCCAAGGACTTGATGCCGCTATATCAAACCTGTCTGCAGAAAGGGGGGAATTGGCTTCCCTCAGTTGAAATGTAGGTGTTCAGTTCCAACCTTCTGAGCTGGTGCAAAGGATGAGGATGGACGACACACATATCTGATAACACATCATCCCCCAGTTACCTGAAGTAGTCACTCTCTGTCATTAAAATGGTGTCAGATCCCATAAAGATGTTACCCTCCACCATTTGCTCCCCTCTGGCAGTGAACTATGACCAAGAGGGAAGTTCCTTGTGCCCTGTCAACTCCCCTCAAATAAATAATCAGAATGAAAACAGGCCAGCCATTCTCAAGTTTCTGCTTAGCCAATGTGCTGCTGATTGAAGATAGCCCTGAGAGGCAGGGAAGGCTTGCAGCCCTTGACAGCAAATGAGAGCTGTGCCTGCCTCATAAATGCCTTGGCTTCAAAGGGAGGTGTTATGCCCATAAAATGTTTATCATCTTGTACTTGCTTTGCTGCTGCTGGGTTACTGTGTGAGTAAAAAGTAGTAACAAGTAAAGAAGGGACAATACTGTAGCCTGCTTTATCTGCTTGTCTGCACACTTAAATAGGCTTGTGGACAAAAGAAGGACCAGGTGGAGGCAGCTTGGCTTTGACAGAGGTTTGGACTGTGCATTCACGTTGCCTATGAAGGAGATTCCAGTTTGAAACCTGATCAATCAACTGGCTTTCTCTTAGGAATCAGTCATTAAAATTGTCCATGGAAGAGGATGACTTGCTGCATAGGTCAGCTTGTACATTCAAAAATGACCTTTAAAAGATTACTTGTTCTTGGCAAGCTGCACCGTTGTTGACCACCTCCCTGTAAAGTCTGTCCAGAGCTGCCACATTTACTGGTGCATGTTGTGTATCAGCATCTCTAACACTGCGCAGCACCTTGCATGGCTCCCTGGAACTAGCCCTTTCCCAGTTGCCTTTACTTAGCTCCTACCCTAAATGAGGGTCCTGCAGCAGGCTGGAGACTGCTGGGGACTTTGCTCTGGTTTTGGTTTAGGGGATGCATGTGCTTTTGTTTTGCTTTAACAGCACAGTTCCCGACAGGGGACAGTACTGCATTGCTTAAGATGCTTGTCATTTTTGAAGGAACTTTTCTAAACTTGACATCCTAAAAGCTATATTGCATGGCAGCTGGCAGCCTCCAAAAATCACTGATTTCTCTTTTTCTTCTCTTTCCCTTCTTTTCTATCTTGCGCTCTCTTTATTCCAAGCCTGTGGATTTGGACGCCTGGGTAAGCTCTCCTTTTTTTGTCTGGATCTTGCTTATTCCAAGTGTCATGTTGTTACTGCGTGTGTACAGATTGTTATTGCTGAGCACAGATGCAGGATTTTATTTTCCGTCATTACATTTTAAAAGGTGTTCAGCTAGAAAATTGCATATTATTTCCTCCATAAAGATTTTCACTGGTTCCTTTTGTGTAGCTTACAGCTGCTGAAACCAAACTTGATCTGGTGATGTGTATTGTTGGCTGAGTAGCAGAAACAGGAGGAAATGAAGGTTATACCAGTGTTGCTTTTTAAGGCCATGAGTTTCATCTGGTTTCTAAAATAGAACCTGGTCACCTGCCTTGAATAGAATGAAAGGTAGGACAAAAAGCCAGTGATTTTGTAGCCCTCATGTCTGGAATAGCTATTGCAGACAGGTCCATGGTAATGGTGATCTTTCTGCTGAAAACCAGTGGAGTTTGAGTCAAGGCTCCCCTATGGCTACTTGCTTGGTACAAACCTCCCTGTAAAGTTCTGCTATTCAGTCTTGGGCATGAAGTACACAAATTGCCTCTTACTATTTCAGTGTTGCCGTTTTGGCTCTGCCATTCCTTTTAGAATTGGCCAGGAACATGCCAGCTAGCTAATTCTGGAGTTAGCTCTAACAGTGAATTGCTGTCAATTCCTTCTTCTCATCTTGGAGTCCTTAATAGCATTTGTTTTTCTCCCCTGCCACCTGGACCGCTACCAGGACTGGAAGAGACTTGGGAAAGCATGAGGTATTAGAATTTGCAGTTGTGAAGTGTGGCAAGCTGAGGTGTCCAGCCAAAACATCTCTGCTGTGCTGCTGCAGAGATGTAATTGCGTACCTTTGAGGGAAGCTGATAACTTCTCTCAGCAAAGACAGGATGATTTAGAAACTAGACATTTGATAGACTTGAGATCCTTTCCTTTATCTTTGTAGCTTATTTCCCTGGATTGCTTCTGACTGATTATCTAGGCATCATCATACTAGTTTGTCTGTGAGTGGTGGAAGGGCTTTGCCAAGAAGATAAATATTTTTGCAGTAATCTTGCCAATGCTGTGACTTGCCTTTTAGGAAGTACTTTATAGGCTGAAGTTTGGACCTTTTCTTCTAGCTTGAGTTGCCCTTTGCAGGGAGAGAGTTTTTGGGTTTTGACTCCAGTAGAGTCTTCTCCATACCCTCTTCCCAAATCCCAGAACCTAGACAGTACTGAGGAGAGAGACAGCCTGATGGTAGCTGTCAGCTGTGGGCTGTGCTAACACTGCACTTCATTCCTGGATGCCACATTCCTTACTATCATCTGACCCTACCAATAAGCCTTTTTTTTTTTTTTTTTTTTTTTTTTTTTTTTTCCCAAACAGATTTCCACACTAGTTTTCATGTTTAACAAGGTGATGAATTGGGACTGTGATTAAAAATAATAAAAAATCTGGTGATATTTAGAGGGCCAACAAAGCCAAAGCTAATCTGGGAATGGTTATAGCTAGAGTGAAGCCCAGCTCTAGATCGGTTGCACAGTCTGATAAGTGGCATGTTGGTGTTAGTTCAGGACAAGGCTAAGAGCGTCTGGTTTTGTTCATAGAGAATGAACCAATAGTATTTCATTACCTCAATTAGGAGCTTGTAAAATATTTCTTTTGGCCTGTCTGTCAGCTAGCAGGCCAGTGCTTGAATCCTTTAGTTGAGCCAATATATAATGTATAGCTTTAGAAATGTGCTTGCACTGTTTGTTTCTAAATGGGTTACTTGATAAAGGGAGAGAAAGAGGCAGAGAATCACATAACTCTGCCCTGGCTTTTTGTCACTGTTCAAGGCAGCACTGAGATAACCTGAAAAACCTTGGGCTGCAGAAAAAATGTGAAGATAAAGCAGAGGAAAATTTTGAAAGAACACCCAACCAGTCTATGGATCCATGCTCATGGAAGCTGTAGCATGTCAGTAGTGTGCGTTCGCTGTCCTTTTGTAAAAATGCAATCCTTGTAAATTCTGGCACCATCACAGGGGATTCTTGAGAATTTCTTGAATATATCTTATATGTAGCTTTTGTACAGAGGGCAGTGGCTAATTGCATCCATGTTCTTTTATAAATACATCCCCTTTTCTAAGGTTTGGGTGCGTTCCTGTGTTCTATAGCTGAGTGTGCTCTTTCTTCCCTGTCTCTGTTTTGTTTCTGTGTTCATACTTCTTGGACATCACACTGTCTGTGTTCTACAGATCTTAGGGGTCATCTCTGGGCTTTGGTCAGCTCTTGCACAGTATGTTCAAGCTCCAGTGTAGTTGTCCAGCTTGGAAGTGAAATGCGGCTTTCTGATATCTGATTTTGAAATCAGTGTGTTATTGTGCATGTTTTCCCTTCTCCTTCGTTTTTGTAGTGCTAAAGGCCTTTTTTCAAAAAGTGTACTGATGCTTTGTTTGGCACTTGCTCTCTCAATCCCCTGTGAAATTGTAATCATCTCCATAGCAGCCAGTTCTGTCTGGGACATCACAAGCTTCTGACTTCAGGTAGGGAATAAGCAGCAGGACTAGAGGAGCTCTTAATAAATATCCTATATTAATTCAGAATGTCCCTAGTTGCCTAACCCAGTTTGGAACAGTGAATATTTCAGATGACACATGCTCTGCTATACCATTTGTACTTCAAACATCATCATAAAGTGTAGTAAAGTTTTTTGTAATAACAGCTGGGGTAGAGGGAAATAGAAAGCAACTTTGAAGCAGATCTGTCACAAATAGAGTGTTTCTCTGTGTACTTCAATGCACTGAAACAGCAGCAGCTCTTGAAAACAAGCAAGGCATTGAAAATATGTTTGTGCTGCAAGTACAAGGTTTCTCTGTAACCCCTAATTCATCATACATTATGGGTGATAAGTGGGACAATGGGGGATACTATGAGAGAAATTACTTAGGGGGAAGAATGGGGAGTACTCTGAGCTTATAGTCTGGAGTTGGGAGATCCAGTATTGATTCTTTGACCACAGTTTTGCAAGACCCTGGGGAAATGACTAACAGAATGTCTGCTGCAGGGTGTATGGGTGTGGAGGCATTATTCACTGCCAGCACCAGTGAGGTCAGCTTGGCAGTCCATGGGTCTTCTTTGTGCAGAGCAGCAGACCCCTAATGTGTCTGCATCTCAGCACCCTACTTGAGAGATTAGGTATTTGGTTTGTGTTCTCTTCCAGAGGGAATAAGGATAAATGTGCTGGATTTCTTGTTGAATGATGTCAGGCAACCTCACAGGTTGTAAAGTTGAGTGAATGTGTGGGTTTGTGATCCATGTCTTGCCAGAAACAGAATAAAGCCTCTTGCACACCGGTATTGTTACGTGTATTGATTTTTGTGCTTCCAGAATATCCACTATCCCAGGAGACTAGCACTGATACATAACTATTTAGATTAAACAGAGACTTCCTTGAGTTTATAAAAATTCATTATTTGACTCTCTTTTTTTTCTTTTTTTTTTTCTCTTCCATCATATGATGCACTGTTCCATCTGAATCATGCAGAGGGGTCAATACTGTCTTATTCTTCTTTCTCTTCCTTACTTATTTTCCCCTTAAGGAAATACCAGTCACTTGGGAGTAATCTGATTTTATGGGTGTTATGCAGAAAACCTGCAGGAGAATCAGGGTCCTTTGGTCATCCACTAGACCACACCCCCCCCCACCTTCTTACATCTGTTTCATTTTATTTGAAATTGCTTAGTTCTTTTCTGTGTAGAAGCTTGATTCAGAGGAACAGCTATGGTTCTCTTACCAGAAAATAGTTTATAGTTCTGGCACTTACAAAGTACCCATTGGTGCCCCTATTGTTGCTGTGATATCTTTTATCAGGCTGCATGTATGGGGAGCTCGTTCTCATCCCTCTCCCCATCCTATTCCAACTGGTTAGCAGGTGGGGAATAGTGTAGCAGCTATAGGTTAAAGCAAAGCCAGAGATTTTGCTTTTAATCAAGTGCCTTTGAGAGGGAGAGAAGATTAGATATGAGTCTCTCCTGCTTGTGCTTTATTCCGGTCCCGTTTTCTGGGATAGCAAACATGGAAACCAAAATATTTCTTTTTCTTTAAAAACAAACAAAGAAACCCACATCACCACCACACCCCTACAATCTTCCTATTTCATATAATCCTTTTCCCACTTGCTTATCAGCCACCCTCACTGCCTAGATTAAAATCTCTTCTAAGCCCTATTATACCACTGTATTTCTATCAGCAGGGGAGCAGAAAGAAGGACATGCACAGCAACTTGCTTTCAGATGTAATTTTTCTCGTTAGCAATGGCTTTTGGCTGAAAAATGACAGGTTTGAGCCCATGGGGATATTTCTGTCCCAGCTGCTTAATCATGTTGGACCAGTATTTTCTGTGGTTGTACCATCATTAGAAATTAAGAGAATGTTGCTGGGATGCTATGGACTGGCAGGGTTTGTGTCCATTTTAGGCCTGCTAATCATTCTGGTTTTGAAAGGTCTTCTGCCTGCTATTAACTTCTGTGGCCCCAGAGATTTTGAGGTGGGGGATGAAGAACAACTGCCATCTTTTCTTGCTATTCTTGTCTGTTATTTTTAAACTTCAAAAGTTTGATTTAGTTCCATCAATGTCATGTTTTCTTAATGCTAGTTCAGTTTAGGGGTGGGAATATAATGAAGTGGTGCTGACTGTAAGGAGATAGAAGGCTACAGCTGTTGCTGTGCCTACACAGACTTTTTAATTGAGCACTGTTTAGCTGATGAATACCAGATTTACTGTTTTGAAAGTGTCATGCTCATAATTTGGAAGATAGAAGAGAAATTCTCTGACAACCATCTCCCCTCTGAGTCTGCAGCACCAGCCAGAGGAACTCCGAGGGTGCTGATGGGGAATGCATAGACAGCATGTGGAGAGAGTACTTAATTATCTGGGTAGTCCTATGTATGTCTGTTGTAGGAAAGTATTTAATCCTTAGAAGCTTTTGGACACTCCAAGGGACAAATGTTTATAAAGAGGAGGATTTGAGGGGATTTGTTTTGGTTTTTTTAAGGTAAGGTAGGGAGCATTTGAGTGATGATTGTTGTGACTGATGGAAAAACGGACATAGATAAGATGGAGTTCTGAAAAAGAGAATGGGAAAGTGTCACCTTTCTATGATTAAATGCTTTCATTTAATAAGAAGTGTAAAGCCAAGGATTTGAGTTTGGGTATGATGCTAATAAGAGCATTTCAAACGTCAGGGGATAACCCATAATGAGCTGCAATCCTTAACTTTTGTAGTTCCACTGGGGGGGATCCCATGCATGAGTCCTGAGCAGTGATTTTTTTTTTCTTAGTTCCTTCCATTCTGCATCTCATGTGCCTTCTTTGCACTACATTGTTTTTTATTAATTTCTCCTGCTGATGCTGTTTTGTTGTTCATCCCAGGCTGTGGAGCTGCAGGGCAGGGAGGCAGAGTTGAAGCGACAAGAGCTCTTCTATAAAGAGCAGTTGGCCCGCATTGAGAAGAAGGTAAGGCTGAGTTGTCTTTATTTCTGGCCCCTGCAGGGGTAGGACAAGGATCTGTGTGGATCCAAAAGATAGAGAGCCAAGGTGTGCTGTGCTGCAACCTGGAACTGTCAGCTGACAGTATCTGATCTGCCCCCCACCCTTTATGTAAGTGATGAAAAAGATACACAAATCTTTTCAGCAATTTCCGTTTGAAAGATAAATTTCCGTTTGGATGATTTTTTAAAAAAGATTTCTGATAGTTCAAACTCTATTGTCTTGTGGGATTTAGGTGAAAGCTAAATTGAAAAAAAACACGTGCACAGTTTTTTATTCCTTTTGTTAAAAATCCTTTCCTCTATTAAAAAAAAGTCAACCACCACAACATAAATTTTGTTATAAATATGAATTAAAGTTGTATTATTAATTTTTCTCTGGGTAGCCAAACAGTTCAAAGAGTGGTGCTGCTGTTCACTGCCTGCTTCTTGCTGGATAAGCCTTTGAAATGAACATGATTTAAAGAGGCACTGTCAAGCATCTTTTAAGCCTGAAATGACCTTTGAAAATCCATTTAGGGATTTGAATCTCTCCCCTGCATGTGGGATTTGCTTCTCTGTTTAATTGTTTACCATGATGAGTTTTTAAAAATTGATGCCATAAAAATAGGAACAGCCATGCTGTTCCTTATGAAGTAATGTGTTCTTCACTTCCTGGCAAAATGAAATAATGTTATAAGTAGTCTTTATTTTTTAATAAATGTGGAGAATAATCTTCTCCAATTTAAAGCAATTAGACCTCCTGACAGCGAGTTGCATATATTCAACTTGTAGTTGTGTTATGTGACTAAAAAGAAGTGCAAACAATGAAAAGGGTGGGTTGTAAAGAGACTGAGAAATCAATCAGTTTTACTACCAACATGTAGCAGGATGGTGAGTATGGAACATGGGAAAATTGTAGATTATAGAAACGGTAGGAAGTTGTTGGCATATCTATTCCTCTTTTCATTCCCTTTTTCCTACTCTATGACTGTCCACGCTACATTTTTTTGAGCCATCAGTGGTAAAACATGCCTGTGAGCAAATTCACATGACACAATTTTGCAACACTTTAATCTGTACAATTCATTAAAAATAAACTATTAAAACTACCACTCAGTGTTGCATTTGTATTTTAAATTCTATTTCTAGATAATGGGGATTGTTCAGTGAAATTGCAAACAATCTAGCAGCTATCGTTCTAATTATCACAGTTGTCCATATGTTCATACGCAAAGGGAATTTTTGCAATTTCTTGGTCCCATGCTGTTTGCTTCTATTATGTTCTCTCCAGATCTGGTTTCATGAAGCGGAAATTACAGGGAAAACCTGTGTGTCTGTCCTTTATGGACAGTGGAGTGGGGAAAGGTTTGTGTCCAGGCTTCATTGTCCTCTTTTTGAAATCTTTTGTTGTAGTTTGTGTTTTCAAGTCCACGTCCCTTGGTGCAGGGATGCCTTTATAAACAACGTGATGGATATTTTAGTGCTGGATCTTCTTGGGGGAGTAAGGTGGGCTGCCCATAGTCCTATTCAAACTGCAGACCTACAGAGAAACTGTCTCCTAGTTGTTATGTGTACAAAAGCAAGTGGAAAAAACAGAACAGGTTTTCTTTCCTCTCTTGAAACACTGGATAGTTTTTGACCCTTAAAGACTAGCATTTTGCTGGTAATAAAATAGAATACCTCCAACCGTTAGTCTGGATTGGAGTGGGAGGTGGTGGGGGCTAGAAGGGAAAGGAGAGAAATGTACTTGAAACAGTGTAATAAAGCTTAATTGTATTAGTTTTGAAAAAGGTTTTTGATCTTCTCTGAGGATAATTTTATTCCTATAATGGTTGGAAAGATGGAAAATGCAGCACAGAACAACCTTTTTTATTAGCTGTTGCTTTTATATAATTCTGTTTTTATTTGTTGAATGCATGGAGACCTTGACATTTATTTATTTATTTTTCCTTCCACTGTGCTAAAGCTTTCCAGCTCAGGCTTAGGTATATTTTTATGTATCTCTGTGTGTGTCTGTGTCAATATTAGAAAAAAGCTCTCAGTAAGGGGATGGTGGGGGAGAGCTCTGAAAGGGAATTTTGTGTTCTCTGCTGTTTTAAGAGGGGATGGTCGCTTGAAGTGTGATCACTGGTAATTCAGAGGGGTTTGGCTGTGAGTGGATGAATATGGCCCAGTGTGGAATTAGCAAGCTGAAATTTCTCCTTCTAAGGATCAGGCTATCAGAAATTCCCCTCTCTCCTCCCCTGCTGTGCCCAGGTTGGTTTTGTGCCCACTTCTGCATGATAACAGAATTCAGCAGTAGGAGGCTTAGAGACTTATTTTTGAAGGATGTCTTGAGCTATTGATGTTAAAAACCCAGTACCTTCCCAGTTGGATGCTAAGAGTAATTGTGTTACATACTCCTTACAACATAAGAGCTGCACAGTAAATCAAATACAGAGACTGTCCTGTTTTCCTCTGGCAGTGGTCAGTTTGCAAAGGCTTTGAAGGAAGAAGAAAAAAAACCATCACCAAAACAAAGCCACAAAGAAAACTTTTGGAGAGCAGCTTTGAGAAGAGTCCTAAATGTTGTCATTTGGAGGCAGACACATGCCCTGCTGCACAAGAGTTTATTTTCATTCAGTATTTTTATTCACTGAAAGTTGGATTAGTGCCATTTTTCTTCTATGCATCTCAAGGCATTTTTCCTGTAGCCTTGTTTAGCTCTGTGCCTCCAACATCATGTGGCAGTGTGTGCTACAGCTTAACTTATATACTCTATAAATTCTCTGTTACCAGTTTCAAATATTTTTTTGCATTTAATTCCCTTTATGTGAAAGAGATAGAAGAAATTCTCCTCATTATTCATTATCTGTAGACTTCTGTTCCCTCTTTTACCTTCCTATCAAACTAAGCAGTCCTTACCTTTTCAGCCTCTGCTTGTGTGAATGATTTTTTCCAGGTTTCTCATTCTACTTGTTTGTCTTCTGGCACTTTCCCCTTAGCAGCTCTGTCTTTGAGATGTATTGACCAGAATTGAACTCAGTAGCTCCCTTGAATGCAGCAGATTGTGTGAATACATTATCCTTTTATTTTGTAATCTCTGAAAGAGTACTGTAATCTACTGGACAGGGCACAGAATTGGAAGGAAAAACCTGCTCATTTTCTAATAGCTGTTCCTCTTTTGGGAGTTTGAAACAATTATTTAGTCCATCTATCTCAGTTATTCCATCTATATGATGGAATAGCTTATAATGGGAGGGCAAAGTGTTGTGAAACAGTAAAGCTATAAAAATGCTAAAAAGGCTGTGCCTTTAGTTTTGCATGAGGTGAATCATGGGTGTACCTTATTTCAAACAGGTCTTGAGAAACTCAGTTTCTCCAGACAATCTTATTAAAATTTTCACAGGAAAAGGCATGTATGAAAAAATAATTGCAGTATTTCATCTTTTGGGGTTTTCCCTGCATCTTCTACTAAAGCACTGGAAGAAATGAGACAATGGGTACAGCAGTCCTGTGTCACAGTAAGGATCCATATAGTTCAGTATGCTGGTCCTGGCTGTGACTGAAAATGAGTGTCCAGGGTTAACTGGAAGAACTGAACTGATGGGAAAAGAGGTTGTGGAGTCTCCTTCACTGGAAACAGTCAAGGAGCATCTGGACATAATCCTGTGCCATGTTCTCTGGCACGACCCTGCTTGGACAGGGAGGTGGGACCAGATGAACCACTGTAGTCCCTTCCAACCTGACCCATTCTGTGATCAAATTAAGGTTATGGGGTACTTGCGCCAAATGCTTTGACCATCCTGGGTAGTCGTTTTTGGAACTTCTCCTCAGGTATTTAATCCTCGGAGGGTTGTGACCCAGGACTGTGTGCACAGTGCTCAGGATACGGGGGGACCGTGAACCCGTATGACAGCTGTATCAGAATCACTGTTTGGTTCTCTGTTTCTTTGTAGTGCCTGACACTTGATTTGCACTTCTGACTTGTGTTAAGTGAATGCCACACACTGCTGCTACTGGCAGCATTCTGCTGTTTTGAGTGCAGACTTGCATATATATACAGTGGGTGTACTGGGATTAAACCAATGCTGGGATTAGTTGCTGGGAATATTCTTCCTACTGCACCCTTCATTGTCAGTTTGGCAGGGGTTGTGTGTGTGGGAAGGGATGGTGGGCTTTGTTCTGCCTGCAGTGGTGCAGTGTGGTGCTTCTTAGATTTTTTAAATCAAATTTTATTGAACAAATTCCTTTCAGAGGATCATTACACTGGTAAAACCCTTAATCTTCCTCACTTTAACTCTGATAGTTTGTTGTAGTTGTGTGTTTCTGTCTCTTGGGTCACTTGTATGTTTTTATTTTGGAGTGACTGAAATATTTTGGTAATCAGGAAAATGAGAGGGAGAAGCTCCTTTGAACTGACTATTTCTTATATGACTGTATGTGATTGTAGGGTTGGAACTGGTGATACAGACTTTCCATTCCACACCTGTGTTTCCAACGTGGCTGTCTATTTTCTAATGAGTAATCCAGTAATGAGACCTGACTAATTTTGTTATAGTGGTTAAACTTCTAACTCTGGCTTGTTCCAGTAATTTTACATCTCATCTATATAATTTGAATTATTTCATAAAATGTGTGTCTTCTCTCAACTGTTTTGAACAAGGTTTTGTACTGTAGTGTTCCTCTGGGTAGAAAGAATGAGAGACTGTAGGGAGAACTTTAGACACACTCAACTTGAGAAGCTCATGATGATGTTTTTTCATGCATTTATTTGTTACCGAGAAGCAGGGAGGGAGATGAAGGGAGCTTGTAAATAGTTAACATATATACTGCTCAGAACTGGGATTTTTGTTAGGGATTCTGTGTATGCTTTGTCCTGCTTTCTCCAAGTGGTAGAAACGTCCTTTAAAAAGTATCATAAGAAAGAAGTGGTCTTTCCTGGAACCCTTCAGCTGCTAGGAGATTTCACTTAGCATATTAGCTGTATACTTTCTCCCAAGTAACTATTTGTTTGACTCCTTTTGCTGTTTGGACTCTTGCTGAGTTTAACTTGACAAAAGCTAAGGGCAGTGCTACACTACAGCAAAAACACGGGCAGCGCTTTGGAGTAGTGTAAAACAGCAGAGAAAGGCTGAAGGTAATCTTGGAAGATAAAGTGAAACTCCTTGCTGTAGATGATGTCTTTTCTTTGTTTGGATTTTCCTAAGCTCCAGCTCCCACGTTATCTCTTGTTAGGCGGCTGTGGACTACTGTGAGCAGTGGGTGCATTAATATGCAACGTTTTTCTGCTTGTAGTTTTTCAGAGCAGTAAGTAGCACAGGAGATATTCATAAGCTGTAGAGTATTTGTGCAAATGGGAAAGGAATGCATTGAATGCATACCTTTTTTATTAATAAGGTTGACTGCACCTTTTTCTCTGCTTGACTTCACAAATCTTGTAATTTTGTGTGTGGCATTCATCTTGTTTGGTTTGTTTAAATTAATCTCTTTTTGCCCTTGTATTCCCATTTAATTCGTGTTTGTAAAGCATTTAGGATGTGTAAAGAATGGGAGGCAAAGTTATTTTTGTTTGTTATTCTTATTGGCCTTGATCCTTCTTCTTGGAACTGTCTCCCACTTTGGTGTGCCAAGGTCACCCTTACTTGCAAGTCCACTGTAATTTTTGGTTTATGGCCAGTAACTTATCTCAGTAAAAATTTCTGCAGAAAAAAAGTGATAGAAGCCTGAAAAAAAAAGCCTTTCAGAACAATATGTTCATGTTGGGTCTTCATCATCGATTTAAGGCAGACTCTATGGAACTGCACAAACTGATGTCACCTGCTCAAGGTGGGAAGGGATTTCTGTTGAAAGGGATGAGAAATCCATTCCTTGAGTTGGGATGCCAGGCTTGTCTGCATCCATGAGACCTAAGGGTCACTTGCCTACCTTTGAAAAAACAAGCTGTGTTCAGGTGTTATCTCCAACCAAACCCTCTGCCCTCTCAGTGGGAGTTGAAGATTCAGTGCCCTTTGATAAATGAGTTGATATGTTTTGGCAGGTGTCACTGACACTGCTTGCTTTCTCCTGTAATGTCTTGGGGCTGTGTGTGAGCTGTTGCCATGTGTGTAAGGGCTGCTTTGTTTGCCTCTAGTCGCAGTCTTGCCAGCCACCAGCTTACTGCTCTAGTCAGTGCTGTGGGTACTGGAGGAAGAACAGCTGATATGAAATGAATTTCTGGTCTCAAAAAATGTGTTTCCCTTTCAGAAGAATTTCTTGTCCCCATCTCCATGATTGAACCTTACGATATTCTTTACAATTTCATTTTCATTTCTTATCTAATTTGTTCGGTTCTCTATTCATCCCCAGCCCTTCCTGCAAACCCTTCCTCTCACAAATCCACCAATGCCTTCTTTGAACTTACAACATCTGTGATCCAAAAAAGCAGTTTGCCTTTCAAGCCAGTACCCAGTTCACCAAACCGAGCACAAGAATAAGCTCCAGTGTAGTTTTCTGAAATAGATTGACAAGATCCATCCTAATCATTCAGATCACTTCCAGTTGCTCAGGTTGCCTGTCAGGGGCTGTGTGGATGCTGCTCTCAGGTAGCAGTGGCTCTGTCAGTCTCCCAAGGCACAGCCTTTGATGTTCAGAGAAAGGGAGATCCTGTCCTGTGTGTGAATTAAATTTCTGAATGGGAACAAACTGAAAAGAGAATTAACCTGAAATCATCATCTGGACCAGTTCCAACCTTCCATCCTCTTTTCCTTTCAGTTTTTCTCAGACATTAAGTGTCATGCTGGGGTAAGAGCATGACAGGGAGGGCAGCATCCCTGATTTCTGCTTTCTATGGGCATCCATTAGGGCTGAACAGCGTCTTTAGAGGCGGTTAATGCTCCTCGTAGTCTCCCTGTCTGCAGTGAGAGATTCCTTCCTTGTTGCCAGTGGCCAACACACAAACGGACTTCCATTACCTTGTGCTCATTTAATGGCCTTTTTTGCTGAAAGCGTGTGAAGTTTAGTAGTTAATATACCTCAGTACACAGCTTTTAGAGATCAGATAAATTGATTGGTAATTTGATGAACTCAACATCTATAATAGGGCAACTAAAACGTGTTAGATGTCAGCACAACCTCTCTTCCTTCTCTGCAGTGTATATGTTTTCTCTTCAATATGTGTTGACTGCTGTACAGTACATTACATCAAATTACAAGCAGCCTCTATGCAAACAGCAGCTAAGTGTTTGCTTCCTCTTCAGCCTGCACGATTAGTGCAGAGATGGGTTTGCATTCTGTGCGCTGAAGGGTGAACTGTCAGAGCCTTACGGTGATTTTGTTTCCCTGGCATTTAGAGTGTATTTGCAGAGGGAGAGAATGATGCTTATGGGCTGCTTCATCTTGGAGGAATCCATCCTCAGGCTCGACTTGTGAAATAAATGTGGCAACGTGTGGTTTGAACTTAGTGTCTTAACACTGAATTTAGCAGCTGAATTTAGATAACAATCTGGTATCTGGTCTCATCAGTGTATCACTATGAAGACTTGTTAAAGGCAGAACAAAAAGACCTAGAATGTGATCTTGTCTCTTTGTTAGAGCTCAGCACTGGTGCATTTGTCAAGTCTAGTCCAAAAAGAGCAAAACAAGAGGTTCTTTTGTCTTACTTCTGAGAGCTTTCCCCATTAGCTAATATTTCTGATACTCTCCTTTGGCATTTTTTATTCAACCCAATTTTCCCTTAATTTAATTCATTTTCTCGTTGCCTAATAGTTTAAATTTCTGATTCCTCCCTCTTTGTGCTGTTTACATGCTTGTTTATAAGCAGGATTGGTATTTATAAATGTGTGTTTGTATATTTATATAGATAACACTGTCACCGGTAAAACCAGTGCTACTTTTTCTAATGAAAAGCAGCACTTGCACACACACCTTCCCCCTCTCTCCCCGCCAGGTGTGGACACACACACTGTGTCTCACCTGTTGTTACTGAGGTGCAGTTGTATCTCAACAGCAGCTACATCACCCTGCTACAATAAATACTAGTGCTGCCTGTTATTTCTATGTAATTCACCAACCAGTGTACAATTAATTTCTGGCCCTGTTAGTGCACTACTGGCTATTTTATGAAGCTGTAGAGAGTTAGCACAGTGAATTGATTAAATATGTTCCAGACCTTAGGCTGGATTCTCTGTGTGCGCTGGGATTTTGATGATTGAAGCTTGTGCTTCTCTTGGGATATTCCATATTTAGACTTAGTCTTGGAAATTGGTTCAGGTAGACAAAACTTCCCTGTGTGTGGAATTCACTTGCATAAGAGCCTGACTTTAGGGAATCTGAGATTTCTATTTCAGCTCACAGTGGTCCTTCCCCATGTGGCAGGGAAAAGGCATTACTATTGTGACTTAAAAATAAAACCAACACTGGGATTCGTTTTGAAAAGGTCCTTAAAATTATGGCTCTGCCCATAAAGAATACACTGACATCATGTTAATGGAAAATGTGCCTAATAATTACTCTATAAATTGACTCCCTAAAACGTCTCAAGTTTGTGCTGAATTAAGTAGTCCTAAGATCAGACTTTAAAAAGGAACTACTCCATATTTACAGTGGTTGTACCTTCTGAAGTGTTTAGTAGTTTACTGTGGGTGTGTTAAATACATGTTTCATGACAGCCTGGGGCCACTTCTCTGAAGGTTTTTTCCCCATCTGCCAGTCATTTTAAAGAAACATAAATAAAAGAGCTACTCCAATTTCTTGAACATATAATGCACGTTCCCCAGAGACCAGGGTGACTCAGAAGTAGCTTGTAAATAACATGTTCAATGTTTTTAAATAGATATGTACCATCAGGCTGGCAGTGAGGTCTTCAGCCGCAGCAAACTTGCTTTGCCTGTTGCAGAATCTCCTGATTCCATGATGATGAGGGGTGGGTTTTTGTTTGGTTGGTTTTGGGGTTGATTGGTGGTTTGCCCACACATTCTGCTGCCCCAAGGATGATTCCAGCTGCAGTTTCCCATTGAACACCTTGGCTCAAATGAAGCTTTCCTGGTTCATCCATCTATATTTTAGCCTCATTGTAAATAAATATGAAATATTGGCTAATTTTATTTTGTTTTAGTTAAAAATAGTAAATATACATCTCATATGCAGTAGAACCATCTGGGAGTTGAACCCTGACGAATGTGGGGAGGAGGTTGCCTTGGTAGGTGTTCAGCAGTGGAGTGGCCAGCAGGTAAAAGATGCTGCCCTGCACAGGGGATAGCAACAGTGAGGAATGGCCACAGAGCCAGGACACGCTGAGAGGCTGCTGAATCTGTGCCCATCTCCAAGAGGCCACAGAGGACCAAGAGATGGGAGAAGAAAATGTGGGAGCTGAGATAAAGCTCTAAGCCTCTGGTTCGAGAAGACTTGTAATAACTAGGTTATTTTATGAGAAGAGCTAGCTTTTCTTTTCCTTCCCAATTACTGCATTTCTGGTCTTTTAATAAGACGACCAGCTTAATTCCTTCTCCTTCTCCCTCCCCATTCTTCTGAACAGGAGCCAAATTTTTTTTCTTTTGTAATTTCAAGCTGCAAGGTTGCTTTGAGCTTGCATGCCTGGGTCAATTGAGGAGTGCCTGGGTTGTGGTTTTTTTTTTCCCCTAGAGATGTCTCATGATGTATTGGATGGTACACAGAAATCATCTAATTTACCCTGACATGCAGCAAGCTTTGAGTTGGCTGGACTGTGCTTCTTGATCAGAGAAGACTACTCGCGTGGGCATGTAAAAATGCTGTGTTGTGTGCCTGTCTGAGCATGTATATGCATTTTTTAACCTCATTTTTCATAATAGTTAAGTATACCACAGAATTTCCTTTGTCTGTTTAGGGAATTAAATGTAGCATATGAGACCTTTCACCTTGAGGTCATTTGTTGAGATGCAGCTTCCGTTTGCAGCAGTAGAAAGCTGTTACTGCCTGATGGCTAATCAGTCATTTGTGTGGCACTGAGGTAACTCTTCTTTCAGTTACAGACAAGGGTTTGTTGCAGGAAGAACGAGACAAATCCCCCATAATAGTGTCCTAAATGTCTATGATGGGCACAGGGCATCCCAGGGAGGAACACAGCTTTTGTCCTTGCTAGCTGAAAATACAACAATACTGGGTTTTAAGTTTGTGTGTTCATTTTTTTTTTGTGGAGAGAGGATTTACCTCCAGATCTGAAGTGTTTGTGGTGTTTGCTTTTATTCCCTCCTCTTGTTCCTCAGCAGGAGCATGGTTCTGTCCCTTCTTTATGTTTCTGTTGTCTGAGCTCAAGCTGTCTCCAGTTGAAGAGCTTGAATTTTTTGCTTGGTCTTGTCCAGATATAGGTGAAATACTGATCTTTTTTTTTTTTCATGAGCCTGGCAAAAAATCAATTTATAAAAACCACTGTTTCCCAAGCCTCTTTTTCTTACAAAGTTTATCAGCTACAGCAGCAAACCCCTGATAATTAGGATGCTTACACACTGAAGTTTCTTCTGGAACTTCAAGCCTACCTATAAAAGCTTTCCTTTTCGTTTAATGTCAAGTTCAACGTCTGTTGTTGCTTGTATGCAATAATCCTTACTTTCAGATTGTGTTTAGAGATTAAGTTCTGTGTAGGTATAGCTTGCATCTGTGGGTGTGTGGTGCACTGTGCATGTGACATTCTTCCATACATGTTCCTGAGAAGCCTTAGCCGCAAGATGTGAGATTTTTGATGTTTAATGTTAATAAGTAATTATTCCTATTATTGTTTAATGGGCTAAATGTGGGACCTGCCTTGTTGCCTTTTCTCTGACTGGATTCTGTAGTGAAAGTATCATAACTAAGCTGGTGGCACCTGAAATCTGTGTAAGGCCACAGGTGACATCTTGCCCCAGGGTTGTGTCCAGAGTGCTCTCTGCTGGAGTACAGGAATGAAGGAGTTGTGAGGCTGCTCCTGCTCTCTGTGGGTGTTTGATTTTCATGTTAATATTTACAGCTTCATAGCTCCGCTGTGAAAATGCCTCTCTCCATTAATTGGAGGTCTGTGGTCCTTCTGGGTTTCTCTTTGGAGCCCTCCCTTTTTGCCAGCTGCAGAGGTGTCTCTTCAATGCCTCTTTAGAGGAGGCAGAGCAGGTGCATTAAAAACAGGTGAAAGAGAAGATTGCTAAAAGCAGAGAGAATGAGACTGTCAAATGATGGAAAGAAAATTGCTTACAAGTATTTTCTCATTTCTTTCTTATCCCTCCTTTCTCCTTTGTCCTCCTTGTGGTTTATTTTTATCTTAGGATAAACATTGTATTTTTTTTTCTATTTGCTGTGTGGCAAATTTCAATCTTTTGAATAGCAAAATACAAATAAAAAATACTAGTCTTCCTTTTTCTGGAATAACTGATGCCTTGCAGGGCAAACTAGAGGTTATGTGACACTGGTATTGTAAAGGCAGGCCAAAGGAATCTGTGTTAATCCATTTTCTTTTTCTTGTTATCAGTGTTTAGTTTTTTATTTTCCTTTCTAAGTAGTAATCAATATTTCTTTATAGAAATAACTTTAACTTTTTTTGCCACCTGTAAAATACATTGTTGTTTTATAATGTTCATCCAACTATCACTGCTAATAAGGGAGAATGACATAAAGTTATCCTTTGTAATACTCTTTTTGAACTGTGGAGCTGGGAACTTTTTCCAGGTATTCATTAACTGAGGTTTCTACCTCACTGGAAGATAAGTGAACATTGTCCTCATTTTAAAAGTGAGACCTTAATGCTTAAGGTTAGTATTTTCTAGAATAGCTTTTGTTTCTTCACTTTTTGGTTATCTGGGTATCGTGTATTTCTTCAGATGTACTGATTACCCATAAGTTGAGCTTGAAGTTTTGAATAATGAGCTCCTGAGCATCTCCAGGCAGAGCCGTGAGCCAGCAGGCGCTTCTGAGAGTGTGGATTTGTCTGTGTCATTAACCGTGTACACTGACCTGTGAAGTCCTAGCGGTCCTTTTGGCTGTAATCATTAAACCAGCCTCTCCTACTGGATAAAATGGGAAGAGAGCCTGCAAGCACAGTGAGAGAACCTTGACTGAAGATACAAATATCTTCGGAAAATGCTCTGGGAGTAATAGTAATAAAGAAAAAGTACAGTGGCAAAATAAATTGCTGCTGATACAATTTTTCTTCCTCTCTCAAGTTTGCCTCTAGTATGGCAGTTTGTCTCCCTTCAATAAATAAATGCAAAGATGGGAATTGCTGCCAAAACTTGTCACATTTCTGGAACTTTCAGCCCCTGATTATTCACATTAAGCCTCTTCCCCCCCCCTTCCCCCCAGTAGTACAGTATTCTGAATATGTACACCCACCATTCTGTCAGATCTGTGCAGTCTGTGTCTGGTTCATCTTCTGTGTCTTTGATGTGCTCCATAACGTAGGCAAAGAGAGGTCTGATAGTCTCTCTAAAAACCTGACAGTTTGTGTGACAATCTGTCCACGAATCCACAGGCTCCTTGTCAACCAAATGAGCCTTTGAATATCAGAGGTTTCAGAACAGTGCTTGCAGCATTGCATATGCACCAAGGGGAGAGTACAACAGGCTTACTTGTAACCTGAGAGATGTCTGCATTTTCCTTAATCATTCCAGGGACATCTCATCATTGCTTGTTGGCTGGTTCTCAGCCCCACACATGTCGGGGTTATTCAGCAAAGCATGATTTACTGGAAACTGCACATGGAGAATAATTTATAGTTGGGGGTAGAGGAAAAACCCTGGGAGGGGGTGGGACTTCCAGGCTTTGGCTTACTTCTGTTTTTAGTGGTTTTTTTTGTTTCTTACAGTGACTCTCTTCCCTGCAGTTCCTTTACCCATGCAAGCGTATGGATGTGATGCATTTTCTTCAATATTCTCCAGTTCTCTTGCACATCCTGTTGCCTTGGGTTCCTCTACTCTGCCTTCCTCTGGGAACCCAGTGTATTGCATTCCTTAGCTACCTGTTGTGTAAAAGGATGGGGTCATGAATTTAACCTACCTTTTTTTAAATTGGGACAGGAACTGTTAACTGGGCCAGCTGCCGCTGTTTATAAATGGGACTTAGGGATATTCTGAGCAGTGAAAGATGGAAGTTTTAGCTGCAGCATGACTGTCCGAGGTGGTGGGAGTTTTGTTGGAGCCTCTGTCAAATACCAGCTTTAGCATGACAGCATTAAGCCTTAGTTAAAATGTTCCTTCCTTCCTTTCTTCCTTCCGTCCCAAAATAAGCTCCTGTGACAGGCCTGACAGGGGAATGTGCTTCATATCTTTTTCATATCTTTTTTATTGTATGACAAGTATTTGATGGCTGCCAATTTTGTTTGATGGGTTTTTTTTTTCCCTATTTATTTCCCCTTTGAAAGTGCTGGTCAGCCTTTGAGTGAAACGTCCACCTGAATTTCTTAGCGCTCTTAATATTCTGTCAATTTCCTTTTTTTCTTCTCCATTTCCCTTAGCATTGATTCTCTGCATTCCTGTCACTCTCTCATGGACAAAACCCAGTTGTTTGTAGGCAGCATCCTGTGATCTTGGAGTTCATCCTAACTGTGTGGTGGATCTGCTGGTAGGACCCAAGTACCATTGGCAGAATGAGCAGGATGAGTTGTGCAGCTGCCCAGCACAGGTGCTGGGATTTGGCAGGTGGTGCTGTGCCCTTAATGCCATGGGCACCATGTTATCTGCTCAGGCCATCCATGTGCAGGACTTCTCTGAAGCAGATGCTGAAAACTCTTGATGTTTAATCAATGTCTGGGAAGCCTGTTTACCTGCACTTGTCAGGTGTAATTGATTCAGGCATTTACTGTGAATTCCTCACCTTAGCTAAACTTCCAGCTGGGAGGAGAACAGGGTGATACTCCCCTACAGCAGTACTGGCATTAATCTGGACCTTTCACAATGCTGTTGCTGTCCTTGTCAGAAAGCCTGAGTTACCTGCTGGAATTTTATGGCCTTTCTCTTTGAAGCTGCTTTTACTTTCCAGAGTTTGTTTAAAGAACTGGCAGTGCTTTGTTTGTACTCTTTCAGAAGGGTGTGCTTTAAAGCAACCTCATATAAATGCAGTGTTTCTTTCTCTTTTCTCCTTCTTCCCCTTTTAATTGCTTCTGTAGTAATAATTTCTTTTTTGCTGGTTGCCTTTCTGACTTGAAGATAACATTAGGCTTTTCTGCATCTTTCTGGTGAGGCACTTGAAGCTTTTGGAAGTACCTAATACCATTTTGCTGTGGGGTACCTGTTTTTAATTAGACTCTTCCCAGGGTACCTTCACAGACAGTCTGATTCTGGTGTGGGATCACAGCCTGGGTCTGTAAACCCATTTTCACTCAGATGGAGTATCTCGGTGTGGGACCCTGGTTCTGGGAAGTCCTGGATGTGTATTTTTATTTGAGCCACCATGTGCTTTAGGGACTGTAGCTTAACGTTTTAGTACCTACTTTGTTATCCACAGGATAAACCCAGTTGTGTTCCTTCTCTGCAGCTCTGCCTCCCTCAAGCTTTGTGGAGATAGGTGTTCTTTGGGATTTTATCTTTGAGAAGCTTTCTAGATGTGCCACAGAATTAATATTTTGCTTTCAGCTCAGGATAATATTGCAGACATGAGAAAATCTGTTCAAAGAGGAATGTACTTCTGTTCCTGACTAGTTTAACTTGCCTGTGTTCTTACTGTGGACACTACTCTCTTTATGCTTTCTCTGAATCTTAATCCAAAATTTATGATCTCACAGCTTATTGCCAAAGGAAAGAATAGAATGACACAAATTCAATGCTCTCATTTCATTATTGGTCTCAGCGGGAGGAGTGGATGAACCCACACATGAACAGCAAACAACAGAGCTGTGTTTAGAAGTTGGCTTTGGCTGAAAAAAACCCTTTTTTTTCCATATCAGCAAGCTGTTTGTAGTTCCTTGCGTCTTTTCTCTATTACCTTTTAAGAAAAAAAAGCATATGAATTTTCAAAAAAGCTGTTTAACCCTTAACTTCTGTGCTCTAGTGATATGCTCTGTAGGCATGTTTCTCTTCCTTGTTAATTATCTTTTATTTTTATGTGTACTTGATAGGAAGGACGAAATGTGAATGATCTCTTTGAGCTAACTGCTTGCGGATACCAGCAAATGGGCTGAACAGAAACACCAGAGGAGTGAGCTCAGGAGGTGAAGAGATTGTTTCTTGCAGCATATTCTGAAATTCCCAAACTCCCTGTTTTGGACCAAAGCTGATAGCAGTGATTGATTGTGTGGGTTGATTTTAACACATCCGTCAGGTCATCCAGTGAACAGATTGGTTCGGCTCATCTGCCTCTGTACCTGTGGGAGGGATGCAGGTACATGGGGTAATTTTTCAAATCTGCTAGGAGCTCTTTGCGTGAGACTTGTGAGTGGTGAGAACGAGCAGCCTGAGCTACAGTGCGTGTGAACCAGCAACCTGCTGAGGTGTGGGGAACCTGGGTGTACCTTTGCTTCCCTGAGGCACTGCTGGGAGCAGAGGTGGCTCCTGGAGCTGGCACTGACCGATGGTTCTCTGTAGCTTCCCAGAGTTCCGCCTGGCAGCAGCTGCATCCAGGACATGTGTGTGTTGCCTGTCCTCAGGAGTGTGCAGGCAGCCACAGTTGTGCTGCTTCTCGGGATGGTGTGAGGTCTTATTTCTGGCTTCAGAAGCAGCTGGAAACAGGAGTTTGAATATCTTGCAACTGACATCTGATATGGAAGAAGTAATCTTAGCTTTCCTTCCTTACTTCTTTCTCTCAGAAATTTGAGGTGCCTTTGTGGGGCACACCCAGTATTGCCCCACTCACAGCCTTTCCTCTTGTGCTCTTTTGGGTTTGAGAGAGGCTTGTAAAGGGCATTTTGCTGCAAGCTAGTGAGCATGGATGTGAGGAGGAGGGATTGAAGCAACATGTCTGTCAGGTATGAGGCAGATTGTACCATCTAATCTCCCGGCTGTCGTCTGCAGCATTTGTCAAGGCCTCCACTGCCCTGCTCCGTTTCATCAGAGCTATCACTGGCATTCATCTAGGCTGGCAACATTCCAACAGCTGTTAATCTGCTTTGTATCTTTAAATACCATGACCACTGACATGCTTCTATACTCTTGAGGTGTCAAAATACCTCAAGATACCTTTGGTGATGGTGGTTGGGTTTATTGGTTTTAAATCAAGACACTTTCCAATCTATCACCCCAGACTGAGCCTGATGGAGAAATCTTTGTCCCTGTGTCAAGGTTTTAATGCTGCTGCTTGATGTTCACAAATAATTTCACCTAAAATCTGATGAATTTAAATTTCCTCGTGCTTGTTTTGCTCAGTTTTCTGTTTTACATGTTACTGCAAGTAGCACATGTTTCACTGAAGTTGTAAGGAATGTGGTTTAATGTCAGTGTGAGAATGAGCTGGCAGGGTTTTCTCTTTATGTTTCAATTACTTTCCCTCCTGAAATAACCCTGAGAACTCAGTCTTCTGCTAAAATGTTTTCTTACTTTCATGGCTATATGTTCTGGAAAGGGCCTGGGCAGTGTAGTGAGGTGTAGTAGTGAGTGCTGGAGTTTCTTTGCACGTTTGCAGCCAAGGAGGAATGCTGAATTAAAATAACTCCAAATTTAGCTCAAGGTTTTAAAATTGGTTCCCTTCGGAAGGGAATTTTTAGCAAAAGGGTGTTTTGGAAGAGTGGAGAGCAAGGGTATAGCAGCAAATCTGTTGTAGAAAAGCAGCAGGGTAAAGAAAAATGGTTCTGTTGCACTTTAGGCTCTGGTTATGTATTTTTACAACTTCTTGGTGTTTTTATTATTTCCTACAAACCATCATTTAATATCAGGGAAAAATCTTTCAAACTAACATTTCTTTGCTTAGTTTGTTTGTCCTCTCTGGAGAGCTCTCTCCCCATATGACAAAGCTCTAATGTTCTGAAGTTGACTCCCCTAAGGCTCAGCTTTATTGAGAGAAGTGAAACATTTTAGGTGGTTCATTCATTTTTTCTGTGTCTTTTGTTATTTGAGCCTTTACGGTGTCCTTTGGTCATGTTTTTAAACTTATTTCTGCAACTAAGACTGCCAGGAGCTTTATTTAATAATAGTTGAGGTCTCATGTTCAACTTTTTCTTTGTGAGCTGCCATTTTATCTCAAGCATCAAATACCAAGAAAGTAAATTAAAAGCAGCGTTCATATCTTGTAATTTTGTGTGGAATGTTCTCTCTTTTACTGTACCACTGAATATCGTTTTATGAAGATAAAGGACTTCACTGAGACTACAGGCAGCTCAGACTTTGTCTCAAGTGCAAATACCACACCTTGATCATGCTGAATAGCCCTTGTGTCGAGGCGACCCTGCTGAAGTTGGGGGAAGTGCTCAGGTGGTTCCTGGCTTAGCTCTTCATTTGCGGCTATATTATAAAGGCCTCAAAAGTTCTAGGTCACTGGAACATTCTCTCCTGCCATAGCATGGTGGATAAACTGCTGAAAATGAAGCAGATCTTGTGTCTGAAGTAGTACAGATGAGAATATTTGGAAAGTTGTTCTCTGTTAGCAGAAGCCCCAGATCACAGAACCTGCTGTGCCTGTGCTGAAAGGCCCTTCTCTTGCCCATTTACCCTGTTGTGGCTCATTTAATGTTTAGGACAAAAGGGAATATGACTTTCCCAAGGTTGGAAAGGATCTAAAGGTCAAGGAAAATATATTTTAAAAATCTGCTTGTTGAACAAACTCCAGTTTAAATGGTAGCCCCCTGTTTTTATTACTTGGGGAAGCATTTAAAGGCGCTGATTCATAGCATTAGAAATATTGTTTTATTGGGTTCTAGAGTTTTTGAAGGGGAGAAGTCTGAACCAACAGCAAGAGGCCCAGTTGGATCACATGGAAAGATGTTTCTTTTTCATTTTTAAAACTCAGCAGCTTTATCTGCAGGTTGAAGGTGTTCTATGCCCCTCCTCAATCTTTGCATGATATGTCGTGGCTGCTTTGAGACCAAGTATTTCCTCCTTTCCCTCACTGAGATTCTTGTCTCCCTGTTCAGGCTCTCACTTGCCTGCTTTTAGCAGCTTCAGAATTCAGAACTAAAGCCTGGGTTCCTTTCCCAGCTATTTTTGTCCATGTCCATAGTTGATGTTGAAGATGAGCCTGACCGAAGTACTGGGCAGTTGAACTCTCTAATAAACTAGGTAAGGCTGTCCTGCAACCACTTTAATTGACAGTACATCCAGCAAATGATTCTGTTGGCTATCATTACTTTCTTTAGGTGGGTTAAATGGGACCTCATGCTGGGTCTCACGTACAGCATATTTGTTCCTGTTTTCCTCTCCCGCTGCTGTTTCACTGCAGAGTGCTGCAGGCTAATAGTATCTGACAGGACTACTTCCTATTGCCTGAAAAATGTTTAAATTTGCTACCTTGCTTTCTCTTTTTCCCAGTTTCTCTCATTCTGATCTCTCAGATCCAATCCCTTTGAGAAATCAGACAGTATGAAATATGAAAATTGCTTGGGTAGTAATTGGAGAAACGATGAGACCTTTGAAGCCCAATGGAGATAACGCTTACATCTACTTATTCACATTATTTAATTTTTAATGGCAAATTTAATTAATGAAGCACAGGTCTTGTGGTTTCATGTTTGAATGAGTAACAGCAGGGAGCTGTAAGTCGTGAGGTTTGTTTACAGGCCAGAGAAAAAGGCACCATTAAAAGCTGAACTTTCCAATATAGGAAGGAGAAAAATGGATTTAATAGCATTGAAGTTTGACCACTCTGTAACAAGTAAGTAAACAAAAATGTTAATGATAATTTGCCAGTAAAATGCATTTTGAAGTGATTAGCTCTCCATGATTTCTCAGTTTAAATCTGTCTCCTAGGTCAAACTTTGAAAAAGCAAACTCTGTTCTGATTCTTTTGGTATGTAACATAAATTCAGGCACCAGAGATAAAATGCTTAAATATAGCACCTTGAAGCCTAGGCTCTGAAAACCTTTATAAACCTTCCAATTAGGTGAGCTTCACACAACTTCAGAGATACAGGCAGCTGTTATCCCTCACTTGCAGATGGAAAATGGTGACTTGCCCAAGATTGCACAAGTGGCAGAACCACTAATAGAACTTGAGTTATATCTGTCCTTTCCTTTTTCCAACCACTGAACAGAATGTGTCAGCTCATCATGTGCAGGACCACAGCTGCATTTATGGGAAAATAAATGAAGAAGAGCAAGAATAGTCTTCTATATAAAATGACCAAATTTGGGGAGAGATGAGATCGCAGCTCGAACTAGCCCTAAATGAATAGCTGTCCTCGCTTTCAATACCATTTTGTCACTTTTTTTGATTGATTATTGCATATTTTCTGCTTGTGCCTTTTCAGAGTAAGAACCTTGCAGATGAGCTTTGAGCAAGGCAGTTGCCAGTGGAATCCAGCAGCTTTGCCTAAAGCGGCTATATCAGCGGTTTACTGACATGAGACCTTGTAGTGTAGTCTCTGGGAGAGTGCAGCCATTCCCTCCTGCTCTTTGTGCCTGGGAGGCTCCTCATTGCAGCCCAGAGGAGGAATTCATCCTCCACATTTAGTGACTGAGCAGTTGTGAGCTAAAACTCTTTCTGTGCAAGTTCAGGAGAATTTAATGCAAACCTCTTAAGCCCTGCAGCAAGACACTCCAGACTCTGTTTGGCAGCGCCTTTACTGAGACCTGATACGCCTCCCTATGTTGTTAAAAGGGAAACAGGCTACATAATTTTCTTTTAAGGAATAAGTAACATAAGTAGAAGTACTGAAATGTAAAATGGATTTTCCAGTGCGAGCAGCCAATTTTGATACTTGCATGTCAGTAACTTACAAGAGCCTTCACAGCAATTAATGAAAGAAGAGAACAAAACATGACCAAACTCAAAATAACTCTGTGCTGGAAACACCTTGTTTTTTGTGGTTACATGGAATAACCGAACCTCACGTTTGGTTGGTAGCAACCTTTCTCCCTCTTTCCCTTCACAAAGGTGAACCTTGGAATAAAGGATGGATGTGTTGTAGCACTGATTCATTTTGCTGAAAATAAAATCGACTCTTAAGTATTTCTGGTGTTCTTTCAACTGCATATTCTGTTTGTTGTCGGAAATTGTTATTAATTATAGAAGATGACTTTGTGACAAGATAAGATCTGACATGTCTTTAATTTTTAGAACTGAGTGTTCTATTCTTTGTTTCAGAATGCGGAGATCTACAAGCTGACATCCGAGCAGTATCAGGAGGCAGCAGCCAAGGCAGAGGAGCGGATAAAGTGAGGAGCCATGTTTGTTCTTTTCAGCAGTTACACTTGCATTTCATAACATTTTGTGTGTAGCTTCTGGATGTTCCTGTAAATAGAGTGTGAAGTTACCTCCTGTCAGGTACTGAGGGGGCTCACGAGGTGTAAGCTGGCGTGCTCTCTTTCTGTGCCAAGCTTGAGAGAGTGTAGTATGAAGTTGATAGATCTTGCAAAGAAGGATGAGGGAGAGGAGAGGGACTTTAAAAATTAGTATTAAATAGAAATATTTACTAGGGTTTCAAAATAACAACGGAAAATGTTTAATCTGTTTCTACTTTGACCCATTGTATTTAACCTACACACTGCAGCATGGGGGTAAGAAGAATGGCACCACTTCTAAAGTTTTCATTGTCCAGGGGAAAAAAAAAAAAGGTAAACAGTCTAAATCTCATCCCTTTTAGTTTCAAATTAGAGTTGTAATTTTCATGAATGCTTTCTTAGAATGGATACAATGATTTTTCTGGTCTTTTTTTATTGGCTTTAGCACAATAAGTGGACCTTTAATGTTGCCTTTTTAACATGAGCATATATAGTGTTAAAATTATATTTGTATTTGCCAGTAGTACTTATTGTTCCACATGCACTAACAGCTGCCCAAGAAAAAATATTTTCTATAATTCTTTAATATTAATGAGGCTAAAGCAATTATGCTGTCAAGAGCAGCACTCGGATCTCAGTTGGGTAAACAGTTGGCCAACATGCAATAAACTGGAGTAGCAGCATATGTAGTCCAGTTGGGTCCAATCCAGACTCTACAATACTTAATTGCATAAATAGATAATATAGTAGTGATGAATATGTTAGTGGGGTGTGCAGTATATTGTACTGTCTTTATTTAAAATTAAGTTTGACTGCCAAAGCATCACATAACCTGTTGTAATTTTACGTTTTTGTTTGGACAGTCAAGCAATAAGTTGCTAAAGAAGCCAAAACAAGGCAGCTAACACATTGCTTGCATTTCCATCCTGTTTTCCATAGCAGAATTCTAAATAATCTTTTGAAATAAAATTTTAAAAATTCATGGGACATAATGTTCTTATAGTCTTAGATCAATTGAATCTTTTCTTGGATGTGCTTCTGCAAATGTGTGATCAATTGTTGTGAACTTGTGTAGTTGTGATTTATCCTTGTGCCTTGTTAAAGGAAGCGACTGGGACTTGGAATTATGTTCTTCACTGACTATTACAGACTTATTTTTTTTATAGGTAGGCTGAAGGTTGGTTCCTGATGTTTCCGTTTCCTTAGGTCTGTTCTGTTTCTTGTGGAAATGAAACTCAGGAATGCAACCATTTCTTACAAAGGTTAATGGCAGAGACCAACACAAATGCTAATGAATTCTTTCTTTCAAGATTCAGAGAGTGTGTTCCTGGTCTCTGAAGGGTTTCTTCCCCTTTTCTTTGAGCCTTTGTCATCTAACAGTCCCTGGCTTCTGGCCTTGTTGTATAGTGCTCTTCTGTTTGATGGCAATATGAACTTGAGCCATTATAAAGGGACAGATTCCTTGGGCTGTCTTCTATGCAGCAAAAAGAGACACCTGCCCTAATGTGAATTTTGTGTGAAAAAGCAATGTGGCTGGGGCTGTCTTGAAAAGGAGCAGGATGAGTGGCACGAGTGAAACTGAGGGTGAAGTTGAATATCATACAATCTAGTTCTTTATAGTAGAAATTGCCAGCAGTAGCCAGGATTGCACTGAGCTGAGCATTAGAGTTCATGATCTGGGACTGATAATGCCCTTTGATAATTGTACATGCAGGAAGAATAATTGCTTTCCCCCCATCAGGCTGCAGTGCATCACTTCCATCAGCATGCAGTGACCCTTTTCAGAGTGCTGCTTTGTGTACAACACACTGTACAAATGCTCCTAAAGTGTTCTTGTGCCTAACACCTGGGTCATGATATGGCTGAGACAGGACCAGGGAAAGGTTCCGTCTTCCTACACTGGCGTTCATGCTCAATTGGTAGGACTTGAAGTCTGTGTGTTCTGAGGTTCTCTTGTTAGGCATCCTACATTCAAGTCTTTCTACAGCCTGTTTATGGTAATAACCTACAAGATCCTGTGGCTTCAGTAGAAGGAACAGTTTGCTTGTCTTGTTTTGAATTTTTGTATTAGACATACAAGCACAGTAGGTGCTAAGATAGGTTAGACTGATTTATGCAGTTCTAGTTCTTTAGTTCGCAGGAATACACTGACACTCCTGCAAAATTATGTGAAATGGAATATTAACCAAGGTATGAATGAAGTATCAGTGCTGGACTATGATATCTCCTTAAAGAAAGGAAGCCAGTAGTGGCACTTTCTCCATCTGCAAAGAGTCCATATCCTTCACCATAGTGTCTCTTCCTGAGCTTCTGTTATCCTTGTTACACTGTGAAGACCTGCCCCTGGCACTTGTTCCTTGTGAGAACAAGTATTTGTTCTCCTCTGCCACCGTGTATCAGCAGAGCTGATGGAGGAAAAGGGAAATAGGCTCTTTCCACAGTGAGTACCCTGTTATTCAGAGTTGATGTCGAAGCAAAGAAGAAATATCTGAAACAAAACCCCAGTGTTTTCTTGGCGTTTAATGACTTTTGTAATTCTTTTGTCAACGCTTACAGCTCTGCACAAGTGGTCAAGTATTCCATGGACTGTGTCCACTCCTTAGTAATTGTCAAGCGTTACAGGATTTAGGAATATTGTGCACTTTTCTACCAGTGACCCTTCACAGCATGCCTGTGAGGTAGACGAGTAAACCTTCCTATGTCCCTTTGTTTGAAAAGAGAAGTGAAGTACTTAGTGCTGAGCTTCATATTGAATCACTGACACAGTCATTAGCTCTTGGTTTCCACTTTAAGGCTTGATGTCTGCATGGCCTGAGTTACATAATAGACTTTGTTCCTCACCTCTTAACTTGAAGCCAGCCTTCTCTCTCCCTACATAACCCTATCAGAGTTCCTCCTTCTCCTTTGTTCTAGGCTCTGTCCAACCTGTTTTATTTCCTCCCAGAAAAAAGATCCTAGCAACAAGATACCACTGAGCACAGCTTTCAGCACCTTAAGCAACTTACCCTTGTTGCTTGCATGCTGCGGTGAATTGGACAGTTGCCACGGACATATTGTCTCAACTATGTTGTTATAATTGGTGCATTATTATTTTTCTCTTTTGTTAGCCAACAGCATTAAAGTCAGGGGACCTAGAACTTCCCCCCGCCTTCTTTCCCTGTTTAGTAAACTGCACACATCAGTAACCACCCACAAAGGAAGCAGCGTGTAAATAAAAAGCCAGTGCTCCCCACCCTTCCCTTCATTCCACATCCTTTTCTCAGTGTTCATAGAGCCATGACTCAGACTGGGTTTAGAGAAGACAATTTGCTAATCTCCTCCCTGCTACACAGAATAAAATGGCATTTCATTCCAAGCTCTATTAATGCACTCGCTCTAGGGATAAAGCAGCACTCCCAAAAGGCAGTGGCCAAATTTTCTTTCTGTTGCGTTGTCTTTGTCTTCTTTTGAGTGTTACATTTAGATTAGCTTCTGAGGATTAAATGTTATTACAGTCCCTGGATCTGTTAAGGGGAAGGAAAAAAACCATCAAAGAGGTGATGGCTTAGTGCAGCACTCTGGATTTATCCTCAAAATGCTGGGGTTTTTTGGTTGGTTTTTTTTTTGTTTGTTTGTTTCTTTCTTTTCTTTTGTGAAAGTTTTCTTATCACTTTTTAAAAAATGTATTTATTTTTGTAGTTGTTACTTTTGGATGCAAGAATTGGCGTGGGTGGGGGTGTGACTCTAAAAGGTAAAGCTGCAGGAGTCAGGTGAGGGGATTAGGAAGCTGTTAAAAGATAAAATTGTTGTGAAGCTGAATTTCCCTCTGAGATCTCCCTAACAGTTTTCAGAACTGTTTTTGAAGCTGCTTACTGATGACTGTTGCTTTGCATGTTGTCCTGAGAGGCCTGCGTGTGCTTTGTGCTGTTATCAAAGAGTGCATAAAGAATGTCAGCATCTTATCCCAGTGGAGATCAGCTGAGAATCCAAGGCAGCTTTCCAATGGAGAAACTGCCAAAGATATTTACTCCATATAGGACTTACTGTGTAAGAGTTTCATTTACTGGTCCCAAGATCTTTAAACTTAATGGAAATGAGTGTTTAAGGTGATTACATTAGAGAAACCAGCAAGTAGTAAGTATCTTCCTGGCTGAACATGAAGCAGGAAACCACACTGACTCACTGAGGATAGGGGAAGAAAGTTTGTAGATGGATTGTCTGCTGGCAACAGGGAATGTATGGCTTGCTTTCGGTACTCTTGGAAATGAAAGTTTTATTGAATTGCACAAGGCAATGATGGCCCCTCAGTTAGAATAGCAAGATTAACTCTATCTAGAGAAACTAACTTTTTTGTTTCTTTATGTAGATCTGTTTATAAAGTATGCAAAATAGTTATGTAGTGATACTTGAGTTGGTTAATCTTGAAGACTACTATGAGGCCTTGGGTATTTCAACAGAGGACTGTGCCCAGGAGACAAGGTCTGAAACAGTTATATGGACAGTTGTGAAGCCAAAGGAGAAGGGTAAAGACATAGTTTTCAAACAAAATTGCTCTGGGATTTCTCCTATCATTAGATTAGATAAATGATTAATTTAGTGTTGAAATTAAGAGCCTCTCCAACAGGGATTTAAGAGTTTTCAGAAATGAGAGATTGATTATTGCTGGAAGCTTATCCATACCCTTACCTCAACATAGTGCTTTTGTGCCCTGCAATGATACCTTCACCAAAATTATTTTACTTCGTCCCAGTCCTGTTCTTCTCTTGATGCTTGGTTTGTGCTAATTGTTTCTTCTTCTGTCTGCACAGAGTCTGTTTCATAATCTTTAGATAAGGAGATGGGTTATTAGTCAAAGCTTTTCTGTTTCTCACTTTTATAAAGTTCCTCTTAGTAGGAAATTAAAATATTCTCTAAGAGATTATAATGCATGAGTTTCCTCAAAGTTATTTCAGGAGACGGTAAAAGCATATGGGTGAATTTTGACTTTGTGTCATTTTACATGGTGTACATTTTTCTGAAAGAAAGTTCTGATCATTTTCAATTCTGCTTCACAAAGTTTTTCACTCATTACTTTAGCATGTTAACATTTTCTGTATGAATTCTGGAAGACCTATTGTCAAGCAACTACTTTTACCAGTGAATTGATTTCACGAGGTTGGAAGAGACCTCCAAGATCATTGAGTCCAAGCCAGCCCTAACACCTCAACATCAAGTGCCACATCTAGTCTTTCTTTAAACACATCCAAGGATGCTGATTCCACCACCTCTCCAGGCAGACCATTCCAGTACTTTATCACCCTTTCTGTAAAAAACTTTTTCCTAGCAACGTATCTTCTCCTACTGCTTTAGGAATATGGCATGTGGAAATAGAAGTTGAATATGTGCTGTGGATTTGCATAACTTTTCTAATTGAAATAATTTTGAACCAGATTTTAAATCTTGAAAATCTATTAGATTGTGTACTTTATCCAAGCTGTTGAATCTTCTTTCTGAAGTTCAGTTCTTGGGGATTACTAAGATGCTGTGTCTAAATAAGATTTTTTGTTTTGCCCACTTAGTAAAATGAGTAACATTCAATTTAATGTTCACAGTATTGTGTTTCCTCTCATGCGTGATGAGAGATGAGTCCAATGAACTGAGATTGCAGTTCTGTTAGCACTGAAAAACTGGTGTCTCTTCAAAATTGAAGGAGCATTTCTTCACCACTAGGTTGGTAGAACATGGGCATTTATAAAATAAGATCTGAATAGCAAGGACTCAAATAGCAAAGGCAGAGGTGCCAAAAACTACATGTAGTCTTTTAGAGATGTTTTTGTTGCTATAGATTTTTACATGAAAAGCACTTGTTTTCTGTAGTAGCGTTGCCTTTATAAAGCCCTTAGATCAGGGTTCGTTGGCAGGCCAAATCCAGATTGTTTTCAAAAGCATGGATATTTGTGCAGCTGTTAAAACAAACCTCAATCGTACTTTGTGCATCAGAGGACATGAAATATTTCAGTTCATAGCTCTTTATTGTGGAGAATACATTGAAAATAAAAGCAGATCTCTGCCCTCACGTTGGGAATTGCATATTCCAACATGTACCATGGTGAAAGCAAGGTTTCTCCAGGTTTCATAGTGTCTTATTGTGTATTTACAAATAATGGCAGATCCACACCAAAATCTAGAACTTCTTGTGCCTTTGGCCTTCCCCTCCCTTTGGCTTGAGTTGGATATGGTGTAATGAATATTAATTAATGACCCAGGTTAGCCTATTCCTGCTGTGTTTTTCTGCCTCTGTCTTCAATGTGTGTGTGGTGTAGTGTGCTGGTGGTAATGGTGTGGGGCTGGTTTGTAAAGGACCGAGGTTAAAGTTGTCTGAGGAGGCTTTCCAGAAAGAGTGGTGAATTAAAGATGTCAGAAGCAATAATGCCTGAGAAACCACTTGTTACCAGCGAATTAATGACTTGTTTGCTAATTAGCAGCCTGAGGCAAAGTTGAGGTAACACACTAATAATCTGGTCATTAATTCAGTTGCAACTGATTTCAAGGGCAATGTTGCTATTTTGAACAGTAATTGTATTCCTGATTCTGGATTATCCACGCTGTGTCCTTACTGTTGAGTCAGTCTCCTCCTGAAGTCTTGGACGGATGGTAGAAGACACCAAAGGCAAGTACCAGCGGGGGAAATTTGAGGAAATTGTTATATAGGTCAGAGCTTCTATATTTTTGTCTTCTGAGGAAATAAGGACTGTGGCAGGACTGCAGTGGACACCTTGCATCATGGTGATTCATCTTCACAGAGGAAGTTGGTGGGGTTAAATGCTGAGCTGATGAAAGATTGAAGTCCTTTGCTCTCTTATAGAAAAAATCATCTCTGCCATCAAATCAGACTTCAATAACTTTAATTTAATATTTATTTATTTATTTGTGTGATTTTGATATTTCATGAAGCTACTCCGATAAAATGGGTTTCTGGGCTATGGGATACTCAGCCTATTATGAGAGAACCCTGCTGGGTTTGGTTCTTTCTATACTTGTGTTTTTCTTGTTAGTCCTGGCAGCATCTCTTGCTTGCGTGTCTGGGACATACACATACCATACCAACTACAGTTGAAACTAATTTGACCCAAAAAACTGGCATTTGGAAGGCAGGAGCACTTGTTCAGGGATGAATATTGCTTCCTTGGAGAGAGCTGGTCAGTGTTGTGCTTGACTGCAAGGGCCACCAGCAGCACACTGGAGCAGCATCAGAAGGCACAGGCTCACTTCACCTGATACACTTAATTGGCTCTTCTCCAGACTTAGGACCATGTTACCTAAACTGTTTTCTTTGAAGTTTTTTCTGTTTTCTGAGTACTTCTTGAGCTTACAATATTTACTTAAAAACAAACAAACAAAAAAACCCCAACCATTTTTGGGAGGTCAAAAATGAACTTCTAAGGCTTTTTGTGTGTGCTTGTTTTGAGAGTACCATTATCGATGTTCTCTGAGGGATGAGTAGCTGCTTAATGGGGACCTTTTGCTGAGTCAGTGTTCAGAATTGCATTGCTTGGTAAAAGGGCGCACTGTGGTTTCGAAGATTAGAGAATGTGGGCAGAAGCAAGGGGATTTTTTTAATAAGGTGGATGTTTAGCTTCAGATCCCACCTGAACTTTAACACCAGCAGCTTCAATCTCCTCTCTAAATTTGTTTTGGCATCTTTAGCAGGATATGCTGCTCTGTCAGTGCAGAATATACTAATGGACTCGTATTTTTGTCCATCCCTTTGTGTAGCGTGAAGTAAACTGTAGGAACCTAGTGCAGTGCTCTGTGGCATTTTGGAAAAGTAACTGCTGTTCAAATGTGTAGTCAGATTTTTCTTTTAAAAAAAGAACATTTAATTTGCATTGTGACATTATTATAAGATCATCTCACACAGGAGAAATTTACTGATCCTGCTGTCCCTCATGTGTTGCAGTTATATGAAATCAGCATATCCCGTCTTCAGTTACTTTCTTTAGAAAGCTTTCTGGGGAGATATTTAATAGACTGACGGTTCCCCTACTAATTCCCAGGCATTATAGCACTGTCACAACCCATATATTCTTAGGGCTTGTGCTGCATATCTTCTACAGACTGCATACCTTCCCTTCCTGACCTGAGATCTTAACGAGTTTCTAGATGATGTTTTTTATCTGAAGAAAGAAAATCCTTATTCGGGTCACTTGTTGGACTGTGTGTTGTTTTCAGATTCAGTTATTGCTTGCTATATTGCTTTTCTGCCTTGTGGGAGCTGAGCCAGTTTCCTTTCTGATTCAGAGAACTCCTTCCAGCAACAAGATTCTGACTCATTCCTGCTTGGCTTCCAGAGACTGTTTTGCTGCTAACTTTAGGCTCTTCATCTTTGCTAGTCAACTTTTAGTAGCTTGGCATCTTTGGGAAAAAATGATACATGGCTTTGTGGGCAGGAGATCCAGTTTTGTTAACTTCTGTATCTCTTGGCAAGTGGAGGAAGAGGCAGTAGTTTTCATCTTCCAAACTGACAGTTTCTCATGGCTCAGTATTCTACCTTCATAATCGGTAAAGAATTTACATCCAAATGTACATTGGAATTTTCCACTTGTGGGGAAATGTCTCTCATTATTCTAAACCACTTGCCATCTGCCATGCAGAATGCTAATAGAGGTGATTAGTTATTGCATTTTCAGGTTCAGTAGGATAAGTATAATTTTATTTTATATGGTTTAGTACAGTTTTTTGCTTATTGCTACCCTTCTGCTCTCCCAGAGACCCGCAGCCCACCACTACAACCCCAGTGCCCGCAGCTTATGGGGTCTAAGGAAGCCAGTTAAATTTGTTTGAATCTGTACTTGGCAAAACACAATGAAGTAGAAGTCTAAGTCTTTCAGGATGACCCATTGATGAAATAGGAAATGACCACTTGTATGTGAGGATAAACCATGTAGGAGGACAAGGGAGTTTGTGATATGCTGGAGGAAGTCCAGATGGAGAGCTGGAATCAGTATTGCATGGGTCACACAATCCCTTTGCATCAATTTTGTGACTGAAATGAAGAAGTTGTTGATTTCTGAAATTAGAGGTTGTTACAGAAAACTGCTAAATTTTAGTCACTTTTGACATCAATCTGTATGTTTTAGCGGGGGGGGGGTTGTTATTTTTTAATTTGTTTGGGGTTTTTTGTGAGTGAAATGTGGTTGGGGCAGGCTGTTTCTGCAGTACAGTGACACAGTAAGTGGCTGATGCTTGAGACTTGGACTTTTGTAGTAACTTTTGTTCTCAGTGATAAAATCTAATGACTTGCACAGAAGATTTCAGAACAGCTTCTGCATATCTGTGATTGGAAGGAAAGGAGGTATTTATCCTGGGAAGAACAAGGGTGCAGTGAGTGTATGAACTCCAGTGGGAAACTGGGTGGCAGTTTCAAACAAGCTGTCAAAACAGGAATTGAGATTGGGGAGTACTTGAGTGACAAATTTTGTAGGATCACAGAGTCACCCAGAAACTCACAGTACTTTAAAATATTCATTCATTAGGCACTCCATGAACAGTGTATGGAAAAATAGAGTTGAATGACCTGTTATTGAAATGCAGCTGTCAAGAAAGAGGGAGGGGAAATACTGCAGGTGTGCAGGTGTGCTGCTGACAGTGTGACAAGGCATGTGAGAAGGATTTAGACAGGAATACAGCGGCTTCAGCTGAAATTTGGAGGTAGCACTCTGGTTCTTCTGAAAATTGTCATGAGATTTCACCTTTTCTTTTAGTCTGTCTCCTCTTGCTCCAAACAATATGTTACTTCTGCAAACTTACTGTTCCACCTGGATCAGTGGCAAAGCCCGATGAACAATGTTTTGAATACTTGAGGCTGATCAGAAATACTTCTTTCCTGATCACATTAGTTTAGCCTCATGAGACATGCAGTTTGTTTACACTGTGCTAGGTTATGTAGCCTAAACATTACTGATTTTTTTAGTAGACATTTGAATAATCTATTAAGTTTCTTCCATCTCTTATTTCCTTTGTCATGTAGCTGCAACACAGCTCTTATCTGTTCCATTCAAACCATGTTATGAAGCTGATGTGCAGGATCAGGGAATCTCATAGCTTGTAGTAAGGACACAGTGTTTGTTTTGTGATAGTGCAGCATCCTGCAGCCTGTGCTGGAAGTTAGCTTGCCTGGCTGTTTGTTCTGTGCTGAGTTTGTTATATGTGAATGAAATGCTTCAATTGTGTTTAATTTTCTGCTGTAAATGTCAAGGATGTAATAATGAGAGAGAATGAAACCTTTCTATGTGCTGTGTACTGCATCTGTCTGGAGTCATTTTTCTGACATGTTAGAGAAGCCATCAGAGCCAACTGCTACGCAAGGGAGGATGCAGTTTTACAGGTCAGTTAACCACCTATAGGGTTTTTTATATATGTACAGTGCAGCCTGGCAGCACACCACTTTTATGTGACCAAAGCATCACTGAGCTTAGTCTGAAACGTGTGTAATGGACCCTGGATATATAAACATACTAAGCAGCTATATGGCATATCTGATTCCTTCCCATTGTGCAGAAGCTGCTGCTGTGTGCCCTGGGATTTACTGGCAGTGCTGCTCGTGCATCTCATTGCTGTGCTGTAGTGACAGTAGTGACTAATGTGGTTTGGTCAAATTGGTTCAGGCACTGGTCTTAGTCAAATAATGGAGCAGAAAGCAGCTAATCCAGTCCTTGGATTTTGTAGTCCACGAGAAATTCCAGGTTGCTGGCCCATCTAGGTTGCTCCTTGCAGCTGTGTGCTGGAGCTGCCTACTTTTAAGTTGGCTTGTATGAGGGACCCTGTGTGTCTCTGTTTATCAGTTTCTGAGCAGAAGTATCAAAGTGTCTGAGTTTAGAAACCATCAGCCTCTGTCTTGAGTTTTTTGTTCAGCTTGAATGGTTTCCCAGAGTAAAATATAAAAAGAAGATCTTGCACTTAACTCCATCTGGAATTGCTGTTCTTCCCAGTAAAGCCTAGTGATGGTGTGTTACTCACTGTGGAGTTACTGATTTTGCACTAGGCTAAAGAGCTGCCAATTCCTAAAGCACTTAAGTTGGGTCTCTGCTTGGGTAGTCTGATCTTCAGCTGAATGGAAGGAACAGCAAATATATAGACCTCTTCCAGCTTTCCCTTGCTTTCCAATATTGAGTCTATAATTCTTTCAAAAAGGGAACCTGTCAGCAGCACCTAAGTAGTAGCCATAGTGCTGTGTTTGAAGCCTTCTGTCTCTGGGTCTGTATCCTGATGATATGGCCTTAATTGCTTTCTGCAGTGGGTTTGGGTGTTTGTCTTTGGAAACTGTTGCTTCTTGATCAATTGATGGACATTTAGATCAGCAGTTTTTCTACTAGTGTAGTGCTTAGGATAGAAATCCTCAAAGAACCTTGCTTTAAGCTCCCAGATGCTTTGTACTTCTTCATGGGGTTTATATCCATGTAGGAATGAATTTGCCAAGACAAATGAATGCAGTCATTGACTGAAGCAGCTGTTACCTGCTGCTATTGAACAGTTACGAGAGGGTTAAGAAGAAAACGTCTTCTGAGCCACTAGATTGGCCCTGACTAAGATGAATGTCTAATTCACTCCCAGCGTCCTTCCTGCTGCCAGTAATAAAAAGCTTGCTTCACATATTCACCCCACTGCAGACGTTTCTCTTAAATTAAATATCAAGAGGACATATAATAGCAGAATTCCATGCCAAGCCAATATTATCAGATTGATGTCAGCAGTGATAATAGAAGAAGGATAAGTTGATGAGATTTCATTTATTAAATAAAGTAATGAGAATACGCAGTGATAGAAAGGATTTGGTAACTCTCGGTGTCAAAATGCAGCAAGATCGTGCTCATTCTGTCTTAACTCAAGGGATAGTAGAGAGAAAGAAGGATGCCCTTTGTTTCATTTTAAGAATACCTCTCCCTTCTTTTCCAGACAGAGAACTGATTTAAAGCTCTTCATAGGAGGTAAAGAGGAAGTTCTGGAATCATGGATTTCATGTGTATGTAGCCTTCCTGCCCACTGCACAGTGGCAAGGCAAAGGTTTCTTTCCTCTCTGTGACTGGGGAGGCACAGCTAATGAATTTTATTTGTAAATCCATCTTTTCCTTTTTCTGACTTGTCATCCTTTCTCCTTCTCCTTTAAACAGATGAGAGTTATTGATTTAATCTTTCATATTCTGTATGTTCTGCATGTATTTATTTCCAAGGTATTGTCAGAGCTTGTCTTCAATACTTTCATCTGCAGATATTGTGCTATCAATTCCCAGCCCAGCCTTTCTCTCCTGCCTTTTTCCTAGCTGCTCTAAATGAGCCTCTTACACCTGGTTTTGATAATAGTTGTAGCAGTTGCAATGTATTTTGTTTTAGACAGAGGCCAACTGTCTACTTCATTTTGCGCTAACATATGCTTAAAACTTTGACCCACTTAAGAAGAAAAGTCAAAGCCCTACAAGTCTTCTGCTAGTTATATATACAAACCTCGTCCCTTTTCCACAGTTTTCCTTCTCTCTCATATGAAAAATAATAGTAAAAATCCTCAATGACACATCAGGAGCACTGTGGTCAGATGTCGGGAAGATGGATTTTTCTAAAGATTAGTTAGTGCCAACGGCCTTGAGCTAGGCTGAGGGTGAAGGGAGATAGTTGAAGAAAGTCCACCTCCTTTGGAACTCAACCCACAATGTCATTGTGTTCTACAGATGTGTCTGTAGTTGGATGCTGCTGGTTTAATTCCTTTTTGTCTCAGATATGTACAAGGAAAGCCAGACACCTGTAAGGTGCAGCTGTTGTATGTGTATAGGGCTGCAGTTCCCCTTGTGTGGAAATGTTGCAACCTGAAGCTGAGACTAAATGTGAGCAGGAGAATGGCACCCCCTTGATTCAGACCGGGCAGGCATTGCAATTGCTGTGCAGGGGGGAAAGCATCTCAGGCAACTGTTCACCAGACCACTTCAGGTACCTCTTTCCTTTTCCAGTCCAGATGGGTACCAGAACTAATCCATTGGATATGGATAACTTGTGTACTCCCAGATTCTGCAGTAATTTGTATTGATAATTATCCAAACCAACTTGGCTGTTTGTTGATTAGCGTCTCTAAATCTGTTTAGGGAAGCTGGTGCAATTGATGCATAACCACAGCTTGAGGTTTTATTTTGAAGAAATAAAGGACAATAATCTTGTTATGATTTTAGGTACATAGTACCAAATAAATCCTCCCTGTGTTGTGGGAAGTGGTGTGTAGGAATGCTGGTTTAAATACCTGCTGGGCAATGCATACCAGTCTGTGCTGATTGATCCCCTGCCTCTGGTAGGCTTTAGGCAATAATACTCTTTTTTGTGGCTTCTTGCTCACCACTGTGTGGCTTTTAAATATCCCTGTGGGCTGACCACCAAGGGGCCTGTTACGGAAGAGGGCCACAGACTTTGCAGCACTGTCTGAGCTCACAGGTGTGTCCTAACTTCATATTTATTCTAGGCAGTAAAGACTGATACCATAGGAAGGACAGTGATATAAAGCAAAACACAATTCCTGTAGCTCTCTCTGTTGACAGTGACAACCTTAAATATTTCTGAGATACTTGTAGCATGTTGTTCAGTTTAGATGAATACAAACTGGTTTGTGGTGTGCTGTACCTTTTAGCTCTTCCAGGTTTCTGTATGAAAATTACAAAATGCCCTTCAGTTTAACATCACTGAGTTTAAAAAAACTAATTTTAAAAGTCTTAACTTTTTCAATGAATTGAGGGATTTGGTGGTATTTCCTGACCTGGTATTGTTTGGTATCATTTCCACAGTCTCACTGATTTGATTAGAGCGATATTAAAGTTAGTGACAAAGCAAAATGCCAACATTATGAGTTTCTGAAGCTCTCTCTGGGTTCTTTTCTATCCCAAAATTTGAAGATTTTTTTTTTTTTTTTAGAATATGGATTTTCGAGGCTTTAAAGGTGATTTGCTATATAACATAGAAATTAGAAATGAACACCAGCCTTTAGGGACTGTGCATGGAATAAGTTTCTTCTAAAAGCTGTAAGATTAGTGAGGAGGTAGAAAAAGAATTCTGTATAGTATCTTTGTTAGTTTCTGATCCAAATCTCAGTTTTGCAGAGTATGGCTGTCATACTGATAAATTCCTACTCTGTCCAAGTATGTTTGCAGTAAGACTGAGGACTGAAGAAGTATCAATGAGAGTGTATCTCAACCAAATTATCGTGAGAGTGCACCCAGGTTGCTGATTCAAAAAGGACAAAATTGTTCTTTTTTTGGCCCTTCCAGTTCTTTCCTGAGCACCTTACACAGATGTGTGTGATTTGGAAACTCGTATCTGAGCTCTCCAAAATCTTTCAGAACATCGTGGTTTAAGATTTCCTGTTTCTTTGAAATCTGTTTCACCTGACAGACTGTGGCATGCCCAGGGATAGGTCATATTTTCCCTCTCTCTGCCTTGCTATGAAGCCCTTTAGCTAAAAGCCTGTTGTTACTGTGAAAATGAATACATCATAGCATGGCATTAATACCTGCCTGTAGCATCAGGTGCTTTGGAAGGAAGAGGAGTGTTTGATATTTGGGCACAGATCTCTAAGCATATTGGGGTGGGAAATGCAAGGAATTAAATGGATTTATGGTTCAGGAGATGACATCTGAGGATTGCTACACCTAAGCGTATGTTCTCTTATTCTCTGGTAAAATATACCAGGGCCATGGTGCTGCGAGTGCCTGTAATTTGTGTCTGCCTGTCTATGCAGCTGATGTCACTGTCATTACTGTGTTTGTGCCATTGTTGCTGGGATTCTGTTACAACGACCTTCCCCTTTATTGGTACTGTTGCTGATGATGTACCATATGTACACATGCACATTAGAGTAAAAGAACATCATCCTTAATTGTTCTTGGGTAGCTGTCAATGCCATTTACAGAGTATGAGTACTAATTTCTGCAGAAATACAAAGAAACAGATATCTGGTCTTGCTATTATTACGGGTTTTTTTTCTAGTCACTAGGAGAATTGCAGTGTTTCCAACCATGCTGGATTTCTTGTAGTGTTTGAATAGATGAGAATTCAATAGATCGAGGTGGCTTATTCAACAAGTCTGTTCAATTCTTTGTCAGATTGTTACAGATGTAGTGCAGGCCCAGCCAGGATTCTTGAGTTCTGCCAAAGATTTCCAGTGTGAGTTGAGCAAATCATTGAAATTCTTGGATTTGGGGATTTTTTTCCCTCCTGACTGCAGAAGAGAGATGATGTTTTACATAAGGGTGAAGCAGCCTTCTACACCAGCTGAGAAGGATCACGTTCCTTTTTCTGCTAAGTACCCTGGATTTTCCAACTGAAAGACACTGTTGGTCATTTGACCCACTTTGGTGATTGCTGCTCCCACCAGCTTCTCTATTAGGACTACATGACTCCAGCATAAAATTAGTATGTGTGTTGCTGGCAAAGTGGTAGTAAGTGGTTGAAAACTCCTCTTCACACATCATTTTCTTGTTTTCCCTGCAGGAGGAGGAATGCTGATCCTATCTGTGCAAACCTGCAGTCTGAAATTCTGAAGTGCTACCGAGAAAACAAAAGTCAAGTGCTCAACTGTTCAGAGCTGGTGAAGGAATATCAGCGCTGTGTTAGTGCAGCTCAGAAGGTAACAAAAGCTTCTATGTCGTACTGGCTGGCTTTGCTGTCTTGTTTTGTATGGTGTTTTCTTCTGAGAAGTGTTTTTGAGAGCTTGGTATCTGTTAGTTAAATTGCAATCTTCATAGGAGACAAATCTTCTTTGGGATCCATTTTCCCACATTCATTTCACATTTCCCAGTCACATTATGTTATGTTCCAATTTAATTCCTGTCAGTGGGTCCTCTTGTACCAAGCTGCCACCAAAACAGTAGAACCAATGTTCCCAGGTTTCCAAGTCTATCAGTGATTTTCCCTAGTCTTACCTTCTTGGATATTGTATACTGTAAAAAGTAAGTAAATCCATTTTGGTGATGTCTGCAATGTTTTCAACAGGCTCTAAACATCTCCTTTTAAGAGACTTAGCAGTTTGAGGTCTTGCTTCTTTTCATTGCTACATGGGGAAAGGTTCTGTACTGGGCAAAGCTGCTGTCTGTTAAGAAAATTCCACAATCCTAAAAACTCTTTATCTTGTGTGGGAGGCCAGGAGGCCTTATGGCTCTTCCTTCTGAGATGCAGAGTCCCAGTAGATTCTGTTGATGCCTTAGGACAGTGGCTGCTTAGTACCTTGGAAGAATTTCTGTCTATTGAAACAAGTGAAGGGGAAAAGAAAATGAAGTATTTGGACATTAAAACTAGGGTATGGTCCTGGGCCATGTGGGAATTCAGTGGGTCAAGTGTCCCTCAAGGGCAGACTTTTCTGTTTTGTTTTTTGGGTGTTTTTTTTTTTTTTTGACAGTAGAAAATTCTTCAAAAGGTGCTGAGAATATAGTAAAGTGGATGTAGGAAAGAGGATGGCAATAGAAAATTGAGACTTCTCTGATGGGATTACTAAAGCAAAGGGTGGGGGAGAGGTGGATATTTCATGGAAGCAGTCTTTCTCTGCATTAGCATTGTGAGGGGAAGCTGTATGCCTGATTTAAGTATAACATGAAACAAGCTGCCAGCTAGCTCCCAGAAGAAGCCCGACAGAAGGAGATGGGAAAATTGTCAGGATATATTAGACCAAATGTTGTTGCTAGTCCTAGTGGAATTTTTTTCCTTCCTGTTTACAAAGAAGGTCTTTGTATGTCTGCAAATCAGCAAGGTTAAAGCTGCCAGGGAAAGGGCTTTTCTCTGATATCTCTAAAGTCCCCAGCTCCCAAAACATGTGGTTTCTTTTTCTTCCTCAGCTTTAAAGTAAAGTGGTGCCTGTGCTGCTGCTGCACAATCTGTGCCCCTGGTTACTGTGTGCAGAGCACTGGTGCATCTATTCCCAGCCTCTGTTATCCTCCTTGCCTCCTCTAAATCAGGCTTGTAGCCTTTTCAGTGGAGTATATCTTTAGCAAATGCATTTACCAATACGTCTTTATTGCATGCAGTGCGGGTGGAATGTGATTACCAAAGAAGACAGATTGCATTAAACTTCAGCATATTTGCAAGCTGTGGCTCCAACCTGCCTGAGAAAGGGGCTGGGATGCTGCCAGCCCCAAGCCCCAGCCCGATATTATTAAAGAGTAAATTGGAAGCTAAATGACTGGTAACAGCAGAGGGCAGTGAAAGATCCTAATAACTTGGATCTTTTTTGGATATGGTGGAGGTTTTGGTAGCTTTTCTTTATAAACCAAAAACTGGGGGTTGTCTGGTTGTCTTTGTTCCCAGAGTCTTCAATAAACTTCAGAATTTTTATTCCCCACTATTATTAGAAACTAATTGAAGGAGAAGTGCATAGGACATTTTGTTATGGATGATGACAATGTGACAGAAAATCTTGCTATGTTTTAAGAAGGGGCTTGAGAGACTAAGGAATAGGTAACTAACACCTTGCAGCTAGAGATAGGCACTAGAGGATTTTGCAAGTACAAATTCAAATACAACTTTTGTACGGCAATATGTCTTCTGTAGTTTTCTTTTGTCCCAGGACAGCTCAAGTGCTGTCAGTTTGCCTCACTGCTCTTACTGACTCTTGTGACTCCCGAGATACATGTAGCAATTACAAGCTATTGTTTTATCATGTAGGAATAGAAGTCCCTCCTCCCTTCCCCTTTTAAGGCTGATTTTTTTTCCTTTAAGTTTAAATTAGCATCTTATGGCTTTGTCTTACACATTCCTCTTTCAGGAAATTCAGGTTGGAGGAATGTGGGAAAGAAAGGCCAGAATCTCTTAATTTCTGAGGTACTTTTAACCTTTTTTTAAAAAACACAAATTATTTTCCAGTGCAGGAGGAAATGTAATCAAAGCTGGATGTGTGACTTCAGCTCACTTGCATGGTGGTGATTTGTTCTTCTGCTTTTTACTAAAGATTTTATAAGGCTTGCTGAATATTCTTTAATGAAGCATCTGGTTCTCTGCAAGTTTCTTTTGATGGCTGGTAAAAATGACTCCAGGGCATGGTATACATTAGACTTGGAGAAACCAAGCTCTAGATTTCTAGACTGAAAATTACAGCTTGCAGTGGATGAGAATTATTCTTTGCCTCTTCCCCCTTACAGTGTTTGTTTGAGACCGTTCCTTTGGACACCCATTTCCCTTTGCCTGTTTTGTGCACATTTCTGAGACAGGAACTGAGATTCACCCTCAGTTATTTCTGCCCCATGAACAAATATATATCAGATAATCATTCAATGAGTTTTAACATTTTTCTACTGGTTTCTTGTACAGCCCCTCTTCCTGGAACAGGTTACTTTGTGGTGCACGGCAGAGATATGGCTATTGTTACCTGTTTTGTATATTTTCTGTCTATTGGGCCATCTCTTGTAGTCAACAGAGAGAAATAGGCATATGTAGAGTATGATGTGTCTGATTCTAAAAAGGATTCTGAAACAGGCCAGCTGAATCGCCAGCCAGAGAGGATTATTTCCCGCTGCCTCTTGGTAGGCACATAGAGTGCAAAGTTGGTGCCTGTTTTGGGATGCTCATGGTTATTGGAGCAGAATCTTGCTCTAGTTGTCTGCCTTTGTAGCCAGTGTGTTTTCAACTTACCTTGCCTAACCTGCTCAAGAGCTTTTCCATTTTTACCATCCTGAATGTTGAGTTTTAGTCATGCCACCATTGACGCGGTGCAGCAGCCCCTTTAGGTACTGGGCTCCTTGCTGCATCCCATGCTTTGCTTATCTGACTTTAGAGGGTGTTACTGTGATAGCTCCTGTTTAATTTAGAGTGTTTTATCTTTTCTGGTGGTCTGTTTCCATGGCTCTGCAGAACTTGAGCTACAGCATAAAAATCGCTGGCTTTAAATCTAATAAAAGCTGGGATAATGGGACAGCTGTAGGAGGGGCAGTTCCCATTGTGTCTTTCAAAATTGCCTGTAGTTTATTGACTACAAGTTTCACCACGAACTACTGCTGCCGTTAGATAATGAGAATTGAAAATTGCTGCTGCTGTTTCCCCAAGGTTTTATCTGTGCCAGTGAGAAGGGGGTGTGGAAGGAAAAAGAATGGGCAGTGGTAATTTCTTAGTTTGTGTCAAGGTGGAAGGGGAAAAGAAATTATTTTGTTTTTAAAAGTGTGAGTCCTGTTAGTGAATTGCTTCCCTCCTCCATGCAAATATGCACTCACATGGAAGCTTTTCAGAGGATTTGTGACCCATTCTGCTGCCCTTGTGTTCTGTTCACACCACTAGGCAAGTCTGAATTGAAGGTGAGTTTTAGTTGGTTACTTTGTTACATAATTGGTGGTTATACCAGGGAATCTCCAACCAGCTGCTGCTTGGAAAATGAGGCCTCTGGTGACCATATATTAATGTGATTTGAGATTTCAAACAGAACTTGCTTCCTGCAACTGTGTGCAGAAAAATGTCTGTTAGGGAAGAGCATGGATCCCTTCTTTCCAGGGGTTTCCTTACTGTCTCTAGGTGCCTGTCTTTCACAGAACGACTAAGGTGAGATTTTTGTGTGTCAACTCCTGCCCAAAGCAAGCTATCAGGAGCCATGTACTCAGATATGTATTCCCTTGTCAATAGGAGCTGTATACATTGAGCTAGGAGCCATTCATAATCCTCCACTCTTCCTCCCCGTTTAGTGTCCAGCTTCTCACAGATCTGCTATTCATAACAGACAAAGGTAAACCTACTTCTGTCAGAGCCTATGGGCTTGTCTGTGTAAGGAAATGACAATGCAATAAACTGGTGAGCTTTTCTGTATATGAACATTCAGAGTTTGTAATGAAAGTGCAGGAAAAATTCACACACATTTGCTGTGAGTCACTCTGCTGTGTGCAAACAAGCCCTTGCTAAATACTGATTGACTGAATTCCAGTGAAGGCGAGACTTTTAACACAACCTTAAGTCGTATGTATTCTGCTTTGCCCTTGACTATAATAAAAAGGAATGTGGTCAATTTATTGCGTTTACATTTCCACGTGATCTCTGTGAAAGCCCAGTTCCCTTTTGGCACACAAAGCAAAGCATTACAACTCTGCTAGAAGTTTGCCTCTAATCTGTGGGCAGGGCCTTAGATTGCTGAGAGGATGCTGCAGGTGTTTCTACGGTGTCCCATCCTGATGGAGCAGTTTTGCTCAAGCACTCTTGATCCTGCTGAAGCGTGGCCTGCTGAGAGCTTTTATTTTCTGCAATTTGGATCTCTCTCCACCTAAGAAATGGAGTTGGATGCCATGGGCTGCACTGCAGGTATCTGATCATTCTGGATCATCAGACTTTTGCTAAAGTGTTGTTTCCATTCTGGTGGATTTCAGAGTGTTTTATGGATTGGTTGTGTACTTACTGGGATAGAGAAGAGCAGTCAGTGTGTGTGACTGGAGAAAGAAAGTTTGGAACAGGTATAGCAAGATCTGTATCTGTATTTGAGAAATGCTAGGATTTCTCCTCCCCCTGGCATTCTGCAGAGGTAGATCTTGGCTGTTAAAGCCTCATTGAGGAGATCTAACACATGGTGTGCTGCTTGAAATGCAATATATCTAACTTGAGAGGCTTTTAGGGTAGTTTGAGCTTTCTGGAATTCAGGTTTGTAGTTTCAGATAAATCTGTGTGTTTCCTGTCTGAAGGATGCTGTGCCCAGCCATCCTCAGCCAGGTTTATGGCTGTCCTGCTGACCTGTCAGTCAGTCCTTGCTTAAAGCAAACATATCTGTAAAGGGTTTGTCTTACCTTCTCTATAAAGGAAATTATCTTTTTTAAAAAATCTTTCTCTCTTTCAACCTTTATTTGTGCAAATACTGTGGTGATAACACTATCAGAGGAGTTTATGGCTCAATAAATGGTCCCCACAAGGGAGTTGGGGGAGAGCTGCGAGCTGCAGGCAGCTGATGTTTGTGTAATTGTAAACAAAGAGGAGCAGTGGATTAACTGTACCCAGGCATACCCTGACCTGGTATTTGCAAAGGTGAAGAGGATCCATATTTTGCTTCTAATTATGAAGGGTGGAAACAGTTCTTGTTTTGATTTTTCAAGGCGGCATTTGTAGGATCTGGCAAGTCTTGAGTCTATACATAACACTTCATATCCTCAAGAGTTCACTGGTGGATAAACTAAAAATACAGAGCTGCCTGAAAGGGCATAAACCACCATCTTAATATATGAGGCATGTTCCAGAGTAAATGCTGGCCTACTTAAAATGGAAATGTCTGCTGCATGTACCTGGTATTTATGAAACTGGAGGCATAGTTCTTTATTTACTCTGTGTCTCAGCACTTCATGAAGCTCTGATGTTCCCAAGAGCCTGGTGTGTTGTGAGCACTTATTAACCCACACAAACAAATTCTTTTCTCTGTCTGCTCTTCATAGTCATTGTAAAACACAAACCTCCTCAAGTTTGTAATTTTTGAAGAAAATGAGCAGAAATAAGTTTAAAACTCGCTTGGCTGTGCTTCAGGTCTCCTCTTTCAGTGATACTTAGTCCATATTCTACATCATCTTTACCTCTGAAATTCTTGTATTCATTGCCTGATCTGGAAGGAGGACTTCTGACTGCATTTCTTTTCTCATAAACAGACTGTTTTCTGACAGTTCAACACCCAATCCTTGTGCATTTATTTTTTATTTCCTGCTTTTTGTTTGTTTGGGGGTTTTGACATTGTTACAGTGAGGCATAATTGCTTTTGAGTCTAATGTCTTGCTTGATGGTTCTGATTTCAGGTATATTTACAGGTACAGTTAATCTAAATGTGTATGTTTTACAGATCATTTTGAAAGCCACTGCTGTAAAAGAGGGAAAGAAGTCAGTATGGCGTTACAATATCTGAAGTTGAACTATTTGGCATTTTGATACTTCTAAGATGTGGTGTTGCTACAGTTCCTGTTTTAAAACCTTGTTTGCCTGAAAGTGTTTAAAAACAGTCTCAAGTTTTTTTGCAAAAAAAAATACTTATAAGAGTTAGCTGGTCAGGAATGAGCTCTTAGCTGACCTGATACTCTAATGAGGTCTTTGAGTGGGTGTATCTGAAAAGTCTCGTTAGACTTTTGTGTCAAAATTTCACTCTTGCTATTCTCTCTTTATTTTCAAGAATTATTTCTCTTTAGGCTTAAATTAGTGGGATTACATGGATCAAACATTTCCTTAGTTTTGTGCTTTCTGTATGGTGTGTTAGGAAGCATTTTCCTGAGAACTGTAGCCTGTATTCAGTCAGGCTTATCTAGTATGGAAAATAGTTGCTTGAGGGTGAGAGACTGTTGTGATACATCTGGCTGTTTTAATGCCAGATTTTTTTACAAAAGATTTGTAGCACTCTTGGCAAGTGGGAAGTCGAAATTCTTACTCAGATTAATTCCAGGAGACTGATGACCAAGCAGTCTTGGACAGAAAGAAGTTTATTTCCAATTTTTAAACTATGTGTTTTGCTGCTGAAGTTAGATTGAAACAGATCCACAAAAATTGCTGTTGATAGCAACTGCTGGTTAGAAGCACAAGGTCAGGGGTAAAGTGCTTTCAGACTCCCAGGAAGTTCCAAAGTAGCCCTGACTTCCATAACTTCCGTACTATTGTTAGATCCATTCTCTGATGACTTGGCTATAACTAGGGAAATTTTATCAGTGGTGCCAAAGCCTTCATGACAAACTGGGGAAACCAAAGATTTGTTATGCTTTTTGTTATCATGTTGATCATAGCCTGCCCAGGGTGGTTTCCTGCTATGTGCAGTTTGCTGTCTCCACACACCATCCATCAGGTATTTTTGTTGCAGGTTTTGGGGCTGAGTACTTTGAGGACTAGTGGGATTTAAAGCCTTCACTGCTCAGCTGAATGTGTCTGTGTGGGCAACATGCAGGGTAGTAATTATTGTGGTTATTATGGTCCCATTCCACTGGAAGAGTTGCTCCCAAGCAAGCAAGAATTCTCCAAGTAGCCCTTCCTTGGAAAGCAGTGAATGATGGATGAGCCCTCCTATTAGTGGGATGCCAATCCTTTTCTCTGCAGAACTGTGGCACACTGGAGGAGGAGATTTGCAGAAGCTGCCTTGCTGCTGCTTGCTAGTGTTTGTTCTCTCCACAGAGCCTCCTCGTCCAAGGCTGTGGAGTATTCATCTGTTACAAAATCCAAACTTTGAGGGAAAGTTTCCTTCTGCATCATGCCTGCAGTAATTGTGTGTGATTTTCACCCCTCTGTGACACTGTCTGTCTGCCCAATAGGCTTCCTTGTCTGGAGATATTTCCTGACATACTTGTGATGCTTCCAAAACAATTTAAAGATTTCAGTCCTAGCTAAACCTTTGCAAGCCAATTGAAAAAAACCTTCCCGGACACCAGTGCTTCAAATACAGGAACAAGACGTGTTGAAGACAGTGATCTCAATGCAGTATTAGAGTTAGCTCTGCTGCTTATACTTCCATCTCTGGGAAGAAACATTCTTCTGGTTATAACACCTTTTTTGGTTGGAGGCCTTTACTGGGGACCTTTAAACATTGGTGAAAGGATCTTAAAGACCTCTACAGTTACAGAAGCTGTCCAGAAAGACAAGACTTGTTATAATTAAAGTTTGTTACCTTTGTAATGCGAGGGAAGCAGGAAGTGAAGCCTTGAGTTAGGATGGTGCTGCAATGTCTGTTGTGCCCTGTTTCTGAAGCTGGAGAAGTGCTGCACTACTGTATTGAGCCGGAGTGTGCATGCAAAAATGCAGACAAAATTATTTTGACAGTGTCTTCGCTCCTTGTCCCTGCTGAATGCCTGTTTGTCCTGAATAAATGGATTTCAGGATCAGCCAACCTCCAGCTCTGAATTAGTCTAATAAGGCATTTTACGTAGGGTTTAAATACATTTTGCAAGCAGCTGGATTCCTGCATATATTAGGGGAAATGATTTTTTAAAATAATGGTATTGGAAAGCTGTTGATTTAACATTTAAAATACCTGTATGCTGTAAAATTTCAGCTCTTCTACCTCTGTCCTTCAAGACTCTGCTTGCCCTCTGCCTGCTCATCTTTCTGTCATTTCTGATTACCTCTGCCCATCTGCCTCTGCATTCTCTCCCCTTAGGTTTATCAGTCCATGTTTGCTGCCGACAAGGACTTGGCTTATATTTCTGAGGAGCTCATCTCTTAGGTTACTTCTCTGAGCTGTGGAACAGAAAGCTCAGGGTTCCTTGGTTCAGGCTGTTAATAAAACACTATTACACTGTTCTTTTATTGGGGGACTGGGAGCTCTCAACAATCACCACTACACTGGCAGCATTTTTTGTGTCCCAACAGGTACCTAGTTCCATCCTCAGGATTTAACATTGGTGAAAGAAGATAATAATTTATTTTTTTTTAACTCCTGAACTGGTTGAATCGTACACATCAATTATTCGAGTTTCTTCTCTGTGGAGTGTGCACTTCAACCCCAACATCTTTCAAGTGTTCCATATGAAAATAGAGGATGTTTTTATTCATTTGCTTGTCCCCTGGATTCCTTTTTGAGTTTGTTGATGAGGGTGATTTTAAATGTGCTAATGACTTGTAAAGTATGGACACGGTCTTAAAAACTGAAGGGAGCACCTACATGCCCAGGTCGTCATGCAAGCCTTTGTCAGGTGGCAGTGTTCTTCTGCCAGGTGTGAGATGGTACCTTCCCTTACAGTTACTTGTACATGTACAGACTCCTGGACCTTCAAATGTTCTTTCTGCTTGTTTGAAGTTTTGTTCACAATATATGTCCTCAGGAAATCAGATAATTGGACAAAAAGCAAGCTTAAAATTTACGGAGATGATAGCAGCTGCAATGTTTTTTTCTTCTTGCATTCAGACCGAACTGCTGTGAAACTTTTACATTTGTCTTATTTTCTGAAGGATGTTTCCCACTCATGACTTGCAGTTGTTTTGAGTTTATTTTCTTTTTAGTACCATGCAGTGCCCTGACACAGCTCCTGAAGCAGTTCAGTTTTTGTCTAGGACACACCTTTCTTCTTTAGATGTTATATTAAAAGCACCTCCTTTCTGTTCTTGAAGTTTTTCCTCTGTAGCACTCTCCTGACTATTGTGGAAGTAGGAGAGTGATACAGGACTGAACTGATTCGTGGGTTTTCTCTGGCTGCCTGTAAGAGCTCAGACAATTAATGCCCAGGTATGTGATGGGTCCCTGCTCAGCTGCTGTTTAAAAAATACTCTTACATTAGAGTCTTTTTGCTGATAGAACAGTAAGTCTTGCAATATAGAGTAGTATATTGGCATAAGATTAAAAAAAAAATCCCCAAGTTTCTAAATACCAAAGAACTGAGTTTTTTATCTTTGTGAGACAGTAGAGCAAGTAGTACACTGTGTTTCAGTTACATACTTCATAGCTTTATAAAATAATTTCTTTGACAAAATAGGAGGGTTTCTGGTTGTGGATGTGATATAGAGACTTGTTGATCTCACCAAAGGACTTGAAAAGGAAACTGAATTACTATTTGTTAGTTTATCCCATCAATGCCATTTTAATTCCATGTTTGAGAATTTCTGCTGATTCCTTTTCATGAGTGGAAGAAGGGAGGAAATGTATCTTTATTTTGAGGCACCGCCTGCAGCTAAACATACTGTGCTGAGAAGTTGTATGGTTACTTCTAATGATCCTCTGGGCTCTCTGACACTGACTCTTCATGGATTCAGGTATGTACCAGTTGATGACTTTGAACACAAGAGTTTCCCTCAGGCCATATCAGCAGGAACTATTGGAAACTTTTGTCTTCAGTAGTGCTAAATGCGGCCTACTTAGGATTACCATCATTTAACAAGCTCTGTAGTATTTCTAGGCCCCTGGGGTGTTGTCAGTACTATTTAACTTCCTGTGGCACATCAAGGTTGTATTTTATCTTTTGGTACCAAGCCTAAGTGCATTTAGGAGTATTCTGAGGCTCAGGAAATCTTCTCAAATCTTGTAAAAGCCATCAGCCACTGAAAAATGTATTGGAGGCTGTGATCCAGCTAGGAGTGTTCCTTGCTGTGTGTACCTTGAACTGACATGATGAAGGCACTGTGATAGAGTTGGAGTGCACTAGAGAAATTTTTCTGGAGGGCTTGTATGGTACCAGTGGTCACTGTATTGTTTTGCAAAGGCAACTTTAAAGCTCTAAAGCTTGTATAGACTCCAGATGGGCTTCTGGAGCAGAAGCAGGTTCATTGCTGAAGGTAGGCTGGATGTAATGTTCTAATGCATTTCCCTCTTTGCAGTCTTTATCAAATGTCTTGAGGCACATCAGCTGCCACTTGGTTCAAAAACAACAAGTGTTTTTCAAGCCATTAAAAGTGAAAGTCATACTTGGTTCTTGCAGCTGCTGATGGGTGGCTTGTGTGCACACAAAGCTATGTTGTGAACTTGAGACAACAGAATGCTCTCAAGTTCCTTATTTAATCCAGTATCAGATGAGTGCTGATTGGGAAAGAGCCCAGGCTGTGTGAGACACTTCTTAGTGCTTTCTTGTTTTGCTGAGCCTTGACATTTGCTACAATAGAACCCCCTGAAACTCAGGAAAGCCTCTCCAATCAGGTGAGTGTATTAGCAGGCTTCTTGCACTTGATGGTTAAAAGCCAGGTGGTGTTCGGTAAATGTGGCTAAATAATAAAAGGTGAGATTGTGTGCAGTGATCCCAGGTCTCCTTTCTCCAGCTTCTGCCTCTGTCTGTTTGCTGGGAACCTTTGCACAGGCGAACGGCTTTGCTTGAGAGAACAGGCTATGCACTCTTTTCTGACACAGCCAAAGGTGACTGACACAAAGCCAAAGGAGAGCTTCTCTCTGAGGAACTGAAATGTCAACAAAGATGTTGTACTGCCTTGCAGAGCCTTGGCTTGCTTTGTATAAAAACTGAACAGATGTTGGTAGGTCAGGAGCTTTGCCATATACAGAGCAGAACATGTAGACCATGGCAGAGCCTGCTCAGGTGACATGAGTGACACTGTCCTGGATTCAGTGTGCCAGCACTCCTCCTGGATGCGGGGCTCTCCCCAAGCCATGTCTGGAGCTTTACTCTGCTTAAAGCAGTGGGACTCACAAAACCATGTTGTGCATCCATGAGCCTGGTTTGTGTCCTGCTCTCTGCTTCTCTAAACCTGCTGGTGAGTTGCAGTGATGTTCCTCAGAAGCACAAAGGCTCTGAAGTAATAAGTTCCTGTATACCTTGTGAAAACAGGCAGTTAGGTGTGGAGGGAAGGGACCCCAGTGGTGCTTGTGCAGGGGGGAAGGATATTGACTCATTTTTTATTACACGTGAGTTTAGTCACAGAAGAACTTAACTTTGAGACATGAATCTGGAGAAATCTAAGTGGCTGCTCATGAATAACCTATTTCCACTTGAAGACTCTGGCTTGCCTGAATGTTTGAGGGGCTGACTTCTGCCTACCAGTGTGATCATCATCATTGCAGAGACTCAACAAGGATAGCACTGCAGCAACTAAGAAGATTGTCCTTTGGAATATGCCTTTTTTGTCTAAGTACTGATTTCCTTCTTTGCTTTTGAGAAATGGAAACAAACTCCTTGTTACAAGAGAAAGCTTCCAAAAAGTTTATAACTTGATCCTCTAAGGCCTGTTCCCTTATTTTAGGGTGATATAAAAGATAGAGTATTAGGTGTGAGCAGCTTGGAAAAAGAAATGGGCTTGTGGATTTAAGATAGCTTTTGGTCTTGCTTCCTGCATCTCTTTTTGTGTTGTTCAGGGAAATGTTTCATGCTTGGAAAATTTGAGCTCTGGGGATCAGAGCAACCGCAGATCCTTGCTGGCCTCAGCACTTTGTGCTGCTGATGAGCAGGCAGTTGTCAGCTCCTCAGTAGCTTGTTTTTGCTGCTGTGTGTTGAGGCAGGACAGCAACTGAGATGAGGGAAGAGGAAAATTTGCAGTGTTGTGGTCCTATGTCCAAGGGCTCATGTGACAGACAACTGCGTGTGTATGAAACACACAGTTTTGAAGCCTAAAGTCTCCCAGCTCACTGATGGGTGCTCAGTGAGGTTGTTGATTGTGGTGTGGCTGTGCTGTCACAGCTTGTTCAGAGGTTAGTCACAGGGTGAATGACTTTTGACTGGGTTTTTTTCAGTCCCTACTGGTCATCCTTGTCCATCTGTTATTAAGCCCACTTCAGCATGGCTGGCAAGAGCTTATTCCAAAGCCTAATGGAAACGAGGTGTACTAGTTGTGGAGTGTGGCCATTGAGGAATTGGTTGTGTCAGCAGGTCTGCAGGTGTGCTTTGGACAGGATAGCAGGGGTTCATATTTATAAAGTTTTCATAGGCCCCTTGAGTACAGTGATAGGCTTTGAAGCGTGGTTTCCTCTGAGCTCTGCTTCCCCACAAAATCTTCAAGCATGATCCATCAAGGAATGTGAAATATATTCAAAATCCCACTGCTGCCTTTTTCTCAGTCAGCAGGGTTGTGCTTTCTTCTCTGGTCTGGAGTTGTTTGCTGTTGAGAATAAGCAGTCTCTTTTCTTGTGATTCCTTGCCTCTCTTAGGACATGATGCTATCAAGAAAACCAGCTGTTCCAATCGGAGAGTTGCCTCTACCTTCATGCTCTCTTGTTGATTGTGTTGAATTAATGAAGTGCTCTAATACTGTAGAGAAAAGAGGAGTGTGAAGAAATGAAGAGGGAGATCACACAGAAGGAATATACAGAAGAGGATTTGTATCCTGTCACATGGTTCACAGTGGCTGTGTCTGGAACTAGACCTGCTATAATAACAGAAATTCCCTCTTGAATCCCAGGTCTAAATCTTTGCCTCACTAAGTTGTGGGATCTGGGAGTTCCACATGGAGAAAAGAGCTAGCTAATCTCAGCATCTGGGGAGACCTGACAAGTCCTGACTGTTCCTGCTCAGAAGGTGGTGGCTTTGATAAGTATTATGGGAAAAATATTTAAAGGAGAGAAATAAGGGAGATAATTGCTGGATGCCAGCTGTAGCAGAAGGATAAAGTTCAAAATATTTCTCTTGAAAATCCTGCAAATTTCAATTCTGACTCCCTTCAACTCTTGAACCACTGTCTCAAACTTTTGTCAACACCGACTTTTTTTCCTGTGAAGCTTCAATGACATCCCTGTTCAGCCAAGAAAACTGCCAGGTTGTGCTTTGACTTTGTTTCTAGCTGTTCAGTGCAAAAAGCTTTCATACTGCTATGAAAAGCTTTCCTTAAGGGACAATATAAAGCAGGAATGTTGTGATGCTTGAAGGCTGAAGTAGGCATCTTCTCTTGAGAAGAGTCTTCTAAAGCACAGATGTCTAGTCCACTGTCATGTGGATAAAAGGTTATAAAGATTATGTGTTAATCTGTAGTTATTAATCTTCTCAGCAGGTTTGGTTCCAACTGATGTTTGGACCCAGCAGCAGCAGCCAGGTATGCAAGAGAATTTCTTCAGTGGCTCTGAAGTGTTCCACAAGCCTCAAGGCTGTAGCTGTTCATCTGGGTCCTGCCTGCTCTTCCTTGTGATCCCTGGTTCTTGCTTTGCTCTCTCTGCTGGTGCTTTCCTTCATCAATTTTGACTTGCACATACCATGGTACCTGGTCCATCCTGACAGCAGGATGGTAAGTTTGCACCATAGTGTGTGTTTTACCTCAGGCGAGCCTGTGTTCTTCCAGATAATTGCTTCAGAATCAACAGTTGGAAGCGTTTCTTATCTTGGCACAAATTTCTCAAGTAGCACTGGAGTTCCAATGAGTTTCTGGAAGTGCAGGTTGTAGAGTTGTAAGAACTTGCCCTCCTGATTCCTGACTTGGCATTTCTTATTTGCAAGTTTACATCTAGGTATGCACTTGATTAGCTGTTTGGGGTTTTTTTCCGAGCAACCAATTATGTGTTTTTATGATTTTTAAACCTGTTTCTCTCAGGTTGCTGCTTGGAATCCTTCTCTTAAGCTTAAAAATACTAGCAATTGCCAACCCTCTTGGGCAGGATGTGTAAACATGAAGGTTCAGGAACCCCTATTTTGTCTCACTGACACCACAATCAAATGCTGTATAGCATTGCCAAGTTATTTTCTCCATTGTATTTTTGGTTTGGTTGATTTTTTTGTGTGTGCTGAATTCCAGATTGTTGCAGTGCCACACTAGCACTGGAGTTGGTCCCCATGAGTTCAGGAGAGTACATAGCAAATGTTTGAGCTAGAAGCAAGGTAAATTGTTCTAAAACTCTTCTGTGGTGTTCTATGATTAAAACTCAGACTGTGGGTATTTTACATATATTTTATGTGTGGCTCACTGATCTCCTCCTCACCACTTAGCATAAACGGCTCTGGTCATGTGTAGGTTTTTTTCTTGTAGTATGAACAAGTAAGCTAGAGATATGCTATTGCCTGGATTTGCTACCTCCTCTTTCTCCTCCTCTTTCCATCTCTTTTACTCACTTATTTCTAGTCTGGGCTCAGATTTTTGCTTTCTCCTCTGTCTTCATTTTTTGACCTGCTCCTTTCCTGTGTCTCTGCACCTTCTCCCTCCCTCCCCTCCTTTCTTCTGTCCCCTTCGTTTGCATTTCTTTCATTTCAAAACCTACATTGGAGCTGACACCAGGCTGCCTGTTCCCTGCAGCACTGAACTGGCAGTTTGGAAAGAGGAGGCTGCAATTCCCTCAAGGGGCAAGACAGAGTTCAGTGTCTGTCTTATTTTTAAATATGCATCTGAACATGGCTGATCAGAGGAGCAAAAGAAATCCTTGGGTTCTGAGTGCTGGAAGCTCATAAGGACATAGTGTAATCCTCTGCATCTCCTTGCTCCTCCTGCACTCCTCACTGAACATGAAAGCTGCTTGGCACAGGGGACTTTGACTGCAGGAAAGATGGGTGAGAATCAAAGACCCCATGGAAGGAGGATAGAAAGGGGTGGATGCTTTGCAAGCCTCACACCTTCTTTTTCTGCTTCGGGTTCTTTTCATTCTGTCAGGTTTTTACCCTCTTTTGAACCCTGAAGGACCCCAGAGTACATTACCCAGCTATACACCAGCTTTGCAGGATGCTGTTTAACCCTGGGCAAGTAAAAGACTGATGACTGGTCATCATGCTGGTACACTGAGGGGACAAGCTGAGATATTCCAGTTCTATGTTCTTACCACACCCAGTGCCATGACAAGCTACCAGAGATGGATCTGCAGGTTTCCCAGTAGGAGTAGGAGCTGTGCTAAGGCAGGTTTTGTACCCAGCTGGTGAATTTCGTAAATGATTTTGCTGTGCAGCTCTAGCTGCTGGCATCTGTTCAGGCAGCACAGTGATGAAGTCACTTAAAGGGCAAAAAAAAGGCAGGTGCTTACTGGTCCAACAGCTCCTGCCAGCAGATTAGGATCGGAAGTGAAAGAGAGCATATTGAATTAAAGCTGTAATCATAATTTCAGTTTAGACAAAATGTATGTAGTCTGGCAAAATACCAAGGCCCTGACTCTTGTAAAAATGTGTCACAGGATCCTTTGGGTTCTTAGGAAGATCAAGACCTTTATTGAAAACCTTCTGTCAGCTGTGTTACTTTCTGTGGCACAGGCTACTTTGGTTTGGCATAGACACAACTACTCCTTTCTGCAACATGTTGGACACTTCTGATCCTGAAAGTGGTCAGGCCTGGTGTTAGTAGCTAAGGGTTCAAGGTGATTGCAGCAAGTTGTATGGGAGAGGCTGCAGGCTCTTCTTCTTCATGTTTTCTTTTAGTATCCTTGCCTAGGGAGCAGTCTAACCCATCGGAAGAGATACCTGACAGCATCAGGACTCAATACCAGATGGTTGTCAGCTGAAGTATGTTGACTGTGTTCAGGGTAGACTGAAGTAGGCTCTACTCTGAAGAGCAAAGGCTGAGGAGGAATGCAGTATTATATCTGTATCTTAGACCTTCAGCAATGCCCAAATTGCCCTGGAAAAACAAACGCTTTGAATTGGAGAAAAAGTCTTCTTGCAGGAGGATCCCAGTGTTTATGCTAATTTCTTTCTTTAGAAAAAAAGATAAAAAGGAAAAAAGTAAGAGTTAAGGCTTTTGAGTTGCAAACTGGTAAAATGATACGTGTGAATGATAGAAGGGTTGACTGCTGGGGTGGATAAATTTGGCCTTCTGTTCTGATTCTGCCTGTTTTTTGCCAAAGGATACATGTTTTTGGACTCTGATGAGGTGTGTTCAGTTGCTGTCCTTTTAACAGTTTGCACGGTGTTTATGTGGAAGAGGTTGTGCATTTGCAGTGGGTGAGGAACGGAAACAAGAGCTGGCATGGTACAGCTGATTTCTTCTCTACAGTGCTGCATATTCAGTTGTCAGTTTTTCTCTACTTGCTGAAAATTTTTGGTTTCTTGTTTTAAAATAGCTAGTAGAGAAAGAGAATCCATTCCCTACAGGGACAGCTGAGCCAAATGGCAGATAAACCTTCCCTGACTGTGTTCTTTCAGCTCCTCCCTGCCCTGGTGATGACTCTGCTGGAGTTGTGGGTCCCCTGGATATGTCTCTCTGTGTACCAGTCCTGATGAGCAGCATTGTGTACACCATGGCTTACACACTGCAATCCTGACTGACATAATTCTTCCCGTTTGACTCTTCTTGAATAGCAAAGCTGCTTTTTACAGGCCATTTTTTTTTTCCTGAGAAATCACTTACACCGCATTCTTGCCGGAGCAAGGTTATGGATATGGGAGAGCCCTAGATAACAGCAGTAAAACTACCAGAACTGGCTGGTCTGCACCGTTTCCTGGAATCATTGATGCTGGAAGAATTTCTTGGCAAAGGAAACAAACTGCTACAACAATTCCAGAATGCTCCTGTGACCTTGCTTTTGCTATGGTGGGGAACAGTTTCGAAAAAAATAATAGGAAGAACATGACCAAAGTCACTTTCATGTGTAACTTAAAGTATCCAGGATTTTACCCTAGGTCCCTCAAGGTAAAAGACTGCTGTGTTAACCCCAGCTCTTTATCTCTTGCCAAGTCTGGAAATCCGGGTTCTTAAGAGGAGCTGTTACTTGTATGACCTTCATGCGTGAAACAGTTTCTCTTTTACAATGTGTTTTCCCCTTTATCAGTTATTCATTGAGGAGTCTCTTTGCATCTGTAGAATTTTGAAGGGTAGCTATTATTTTACCATTTTAATTTTCCCAGCTGTTCCAATAATTGTTTTAACCTCTCAGTGCCTGGAAGTGCTTTTCACATCCTGATAGCTTTGCATTGTATTTCTTCGGTTTCATGGTTTAAATTACCAACTGTTTTCTCCCTATTCCAAATGGTTACTCTGTGATTTTCTTCTCTGTAGCTTTAAAGTTTTCACTGTTCTGAACACCACTGAAACCACACAGCAAAATGCTCATGAGCTTCCACACTGGGAAGTTTTGGGGTTTGGGCTTTTTTGCTGTTCTCCAAACACACACACATGCATCCTGCAAAAAAAGAACATCAATACTTAAAGATCCCATTAAAACCAGAACAAACTGGTTATTCTGAAAGGTTTTACCAGTGGCTTCCCTGGAGCGCATTTCACTGTATACGGGGAAGGGGCTCTGACAGAGACAATGAAGCCAGCACAGAATACATTGTCTTCATGCAGTTTTACAGGGAGTAAAGTCAAAGCATTTAATTTGACAGTGTTTTCTCTAGCCCTGACACAAGGCTGTGATGGCTCAGGACAAGGCAAAGCTTCCTGCTGGTCTGGCAGAGGACGTGGCTGATTGAGCTAAGCACTCAGTTCCAGGGCAGTGTTCCCAACCCAGGGTGAGGGATGCATCTTCTTTCCCACCTGGGGCAAAACACTTCCATATGGGAGCACCCCCAGACTAGCAGTGCCTCATTTCATAGCTTCACTTCTCTTTTTGATATTGATATTTATATTTATGTTTATTTTCAGTGAGCATTGCTTCTCTTGAGTATGTCTTTAATGGCCTTGCCACAGGGACAGAGGTAATATTTGAAAATAAGTAATTACATTGTGATATTCTGGACACATTGCTGTAGTTTCTCTTACATGTTCTTCTCACGTGTTCTGAAAGTTGCAAAAGGTGATTTATAATTCATCAAACTAAGCATAAAACATCTGACTGCAAAGCCTATCAATCTGATCCCATCTCTTTCCAGCCCTTTAATTAGGGAAGCCTTGCTGAAAAATGTACCCATCAGCGGCTGAGAAATAGTGCGTTCCTGGACCCTCAGTATAGATCTTGAGTTATCCAGGTGCCAAAATGCTGTCAGAACTGACAGATCTTAGAAAATACACCCACAGGCAGAACATTATCCATTATACCAGCACTGAGCAGTGGGCAGTAAGGAAAAATCAGCAGAGAATGTGTCTTTATCAACTTAAATTGCCTTTTCCCATTGCTAAAAATCAGTGTATTTGGCAAGGAAGAGAACCTATCTAGCAGTTTGATTTTTCCATCCCAGAGCTGAAGGGTGCAGTCTGTCTTCACTGATGTATGATGTGGACTTGTCTCAGCACAGCTCCTGGCACTGCAGTGGAATCCACAGCCCACAGAGAAGGCTGCCAGTCTGTCCTCAGTGAGTGACCATGCTTAAACAAGTATGAAGAATGAATTACTCTGGATAAGCTGGATTTCTTCTGTGCTCCAGTTGCTCAAATTTTGCCTCAGACAGAGCCAAACTTAGTTAAAGTTTTCTTTGGGTGCTGGCTGCTAACTGCTCCTGGAATACAACTGGCTGGGCTGTGGAATCAAGGATCTGGGCAATGGATATGCTGATCAGAAAGGAGACAACAGCCAAAGGAAACAGGAACTTTGCCAGAGCTACAGGAAATGCAGAGATTTGGGGGACAGAACAAGCTTTTTTGAGTTGTTTGGCCCTGCAGGTTTACATGTAGCTTTACATCAAAGGCAAAGGAAACAGCAACTGTGTGGATTTCTCCTGGGAAAGCTGTTTTGACACCTTGTTGCAGCATCTTACATTTACTGAACTATGTAAAATGTTTCAGTTCTTCTTTGGTGCTTGTGTCTGTTGCCATTAGATTTATGACAGTTTTATTAAGTAATCTATTCAAGATTATTGCAAATCTATTATTATACTGTTTTCTTTCCTAATTGAGTAATGAAAACTACTGATTTCTTTATTTGTGTTGTATCACTTCTCTTGCTAAATTCCACAGAATTTCTGTGAGCGCCTTTTTTTTTTACTTTCTATTCACCTAAGTAAGCTTGTCTATCACATTTCTATAAATGCTAGAAAAGAGAAATATGTTCAGTCACAAAAGGCAGTTTAGTAAGTGAGCTCCATTAGAAAAGTTTCTTTTTACAGTCCTTGGTGGTCTTAAAAGCAAACGGTTAGACCATCACAGGATTGCAATCATATAGATATCAGTTTAACCCTTCTGTTTAATAAAACTTTAAAAAACCCAAATTGCAAAGATTTGTTCCTAAGACAAATGAAGGGGCAGTCCTTTATCCAAAGCCTGCTCCGTAGGGAACCACGCTGCCATTGCACAGATCACTGTGACTGTGGAACGAATCTGCTGAGCTGCACCAGGCCAAATCAGTGTTCTGGAAACTCTTGTCACCTCATTGAGTGGGCAGTGTTGCAGAGTGAGGTGCAGCAGCAGGGCAGGGAATGTACTGGAGCTCTTGGCTCTGGCGTGTTGCCGTGCACACTCTGGCTGCAGCGTGAGCCTCCTGGTCATGAGCAGCCTCTGCCCTTCCTGGGGCTGGTGCAGGGCCTGGCACAGTGAGTTCCCAGTCAGGATAATCTCTGGAGCCTGCACTGTACAAGCTGTAAGAATATGATGAACCTTATGGAAAATAAGTGTTGATTGTGTGCTTTTTAATTTTTTATTTCTGCTTATCATAAAGCCATGAGACACACAGCAACTACTTGTGTTTGGAAGGTTTCTTTAGAAATTTGAAGCAAGTGGGGGAGGAAGGGATAACAAAGTCTATTCTGTTCCTCTAACTCAATCTCCCTATTTACAAGCCCAATTCGTCAAGTATGTTGTCACTGTTCTTTGCAGCAAGAGGAAGACTGAAACCTTAGAACACTTCTGGAGAATATCTACAAATCCATGTGAATAGCCTAAAAAATCATAATTCGTATGGTTTCCATGGATGCTGACCATGCTGCAGTTAGGGCAGTTCTGGTGTGTTGCTCCGAATGCCACAGCAATTTTACTAGGATGCAGTATTCTTGCCTGCTGGCCCTAGACTCTGGTGGTGTTGCTGTCTGCTGTTAAGTAGCTGTCTTGTGCCTGTGTGAAAGAAAGGATTCCTGCATGTGCAGCTTGAGGAGGTGGTAAAGAGTTACAAGTTTTATTATACACTATAAAATAATAATTCCTGATGAAATGAAAATGCATTAAAAGGTCAGGATTTTGACATCTTGTTTTGAGATGTAAAATGGTTCTTTGGTGGCCTAGAGTTACTAAAGGTGTTGCTATCTTAGATTCTCAGTTTGCCAATGCACAGTGTAAATGTGGATGGACAGTGCCTGGCTCTGGCTATATGTCAGTCATTCCCTAAATGCTTGTTGGCACCTGAGTGACCAGCTCCTCCTGTTTAAAAGCTGCATGATTTTAAAGGCTGCATGATTCTTCTATTTTTCTAAACCATTTGCTCTCTTTAATTGAGCACTGGGAGCCGTTGTGTGCGTGGTGCTGCAGGATCCTTGTCGTGTAAGGGCATTGATAAATATGTATTGTGTTGTCAAGTGTTTGTAGCTACTCTGCAGGTAGTGGTGGAGGAGTGAGCTGCATACAGTTAAGAATCCTTGTGTCTCCGAGGTCAATAAAAACAAGATGGCTTAGGGAATTATGGGAAATTGAGCTAGGATAGCTGTCTTCAGCATCACCTGCTAATAAACCAGCTATTTATAGATCAGCTGAGGCTTTGCCAACTAGATTGTTAAATTAGTATTTACATACTGGCCTCATTGTCTTTCACAGAAAATGTCATTTGCATTAGTGCTTGGACGTAAGTGCAGCTTCCTGTGCTCCAGATACACGAATGTGTTTGGTCACAGTCTGTGGCTTGCAGTGTGTGTGTGAAACCATTCCTGATAGATTCTTGCCTTGCAAAAAAAATTCTCTTCTCCCTGTAGCATCATTTTCCCATCTTTCTGTGCCTCTCATTTCTTGCAGAAAATCTCACCTTTGTTCCCAAATGTCCGCAACTCATCATGAGGCTGATCTCACTAGAGAGATGAGCAACATTTCTGCATAGCAATTCCTAGTTAATCTCTGCCTCTCAGAGAGAGACTTGAATTGTTGATGGCTTGTGGGTAATTTAATAACTAGCAAACAAATAAGATGTGTAGATTGTAGCAACTTAGCCCAGATGCAAAATCCCCGCAACTATTTGCAGCTGTTTGAAAGAATTCTCTTACAAAGGTTTGCTTTTTTACATTTTAGCACCAGTGAAACAGCATTGAGAAGAGCTGCTGCTCAGTGAAGCTGTGTTGATCACAGCAGGCTCCACACCTGGCTAAGCAGTTTCAATTCCCTGTGTGTGTGTGTGTGTCTGTGTGCCTTTCAAAAGGAAAGAATAATCTACTTGCTAGACGTGTGTCTCTCATAGTCCTTGGACGACCTTGAACGGTCATTTAACTTGTGTTTATTTGCCCATCTCTGCCTGGGCAGATATTACTTCTGTGGTTTGGAGTGTGGAGGTTGAATAGATGTCTTGGATTCGTTATGGATGAAAAGTATTACTGAAATGTAAGGTATTCATACTGTCTCTTCAGACAGCTGATCAGAGTTCAGATTCACCTTCCTGTCTTGCTGCTTCTTGCTTCAAAGCCATTTGGACACTTGGATTGTGTGAGAAGTCGGAAGGCAGTAATAGCAGGGGTGATGCAGACAGGTGTCACAGCCTTCGCTCAGATTCACTTCTTAGTGCTTTGCAGGGCTGTTGATAAGGTGCTGTTACACTGGTATTGTGTTATTTTTAATCTGTCTTTGGCCTGCAAAGGGTCCATCAGCATCAGTTTCTCTGACACCTCAGCAGGCTCTCTGGGTACCTCATTACTCTTTTCAGGAAGAGAGCATTGCAATCCTGGTACTGCATCCGCAGAGCGCGGAGCTCACCTGCCTGTGCCAGCCCAGTTACTGTAAGGTGAGAGCTCAGAATGAGGGTTGCAGTTTCTTTCACCAGGTACATGAAGCACGTAACACCACAACAATAATTCAATATTCACTGAAACCATTCACCTTCTATTTATTCTGTTTAAGGCAGCAAAGCCTTGATTTCCTCCCATTCAAATTCTCTCTTCTCTTGGCCCAGCAGGAGAGGGAGTGGGACAGGCCAGATGTGGCCATGGGTTTGGGAAACCTGGAAGTTGGTTCCTTGGTGCATCAATTCCAGTGACTTGACTCTGCTCATTTCACCACTACCTCTTCCATTTTAACTTTAATCCTTGCTGAAGGCAGCACTTGATTCTTACATTTTCACATCTACCAGTTTTTTCCTGCCTTCTGCTGCTGTTCAGGGGAGATGGGGGTTGGGATGTGGTATTCTGCAAAATGTCAAGGTCTCTGCCTGGAGAGCTGACAGTATAGGTGTTTTATATGTACATGGGCTATCAGGATGAGACATTCCTACCCAGAAACATTGGCTGAGACAGACAGACATTCCTCCTGCCACAGAGACAGGCAGGCTCACTGTTGCCAAGCCTTGAAATATTTGGCATGTTTTCTATTGCCCTAGTTTTGTGGAGTTGTACCTGAAGTTTTATAAGTACATGAGAATTTTAGTTCAGGGTTTTTACTGAAAAAAAAGGAAACGGAAGGAATAAATAAAATACAATAAACTAACCCTCCTGCCTAGACAGAAGTGGTGTGAGAATGTGACTCAATTGCTTAAAACCAGAAGACAAATGAAATAACCCTAGTGTATTTCTAAACAGTTTCACAAGTAAACCTTGTGGTTTTGTGGGAGTTTTTGACTTTTCCTCTTAGGTTTTCGATATGTGAGGAGTCTGCAGCAGAGCTTGTTTTCTTGGGTGAAGGGATATTTGCAGTTCTGCAAGAGTTCGCGCATCTGTAGTGTCCCCTGCAAGCAATAATGAGCTGACCAAAACAATGTCTCCCTGAATTGGAAGAGCCCTGCATTTTTCAAATTTTCTTTGCATTCTAATTTGTGCTTTTTCAATTGTTCCAGTGTTCCAGCCTTTCTTGCAAGCAGCAGGATCTTTAGTTTCAACCGGAAGCCAAGATTTCTCGTAAGAACGTGTTTGAGGGTAGCGGTGTTTTGACATTTTCACAGTTATGTCATATATCATCACACCTCCCTATAAGCTGGCAACACCGTTTACATGGATATGAATGTAATTATTCACAGAGGGGCCCTGTTAGAGCTTTGGACTCCCTGGCTGATCTAGAGGAGATCGACTGGCTCTGCAGGTCTGTGTCTGTCTTTCATGGGTTCACAGCAATGTGCAGCTGCCTGTGCACTTTCACATTGGTTCCGTAGGCCGGTGCCAAGGCACGTGCTCCTGAAATCACCGATGAATTCACAGACACCCACTCGCACTTCTTTGTCGCCTGAGCAGAGGGACACACGCAGCCAGACTCCCACAACAGAAAGGTTTCCAATAAAGCTGAAACACAGAGTTATTGTTTGTCCAACCACTGGCAAATGCACAGAGCTGTTGTGTGGGTCCTGAAAGCCTGGGCGCTTTATTCTCTGCAGACTGAATGGCAGCCGCGGGTAATAATAACACAAGATTAAAAAAGCCAACATTATAGGGGCATTTACAACCTGCTGAGAGAATGAAATCTCAGCAAGGCTGAGCTGTGTCTCTAGTGATCCTACGTTTTTACTGCTTGATAAGGAAATGATGGGCAGCTCTGGAGAAATGGCCACCACAGAGCAGATAAAGGGGGAGCAAGTTGGCTGTTCGAACACTGCAGTAATGGAAAAGCTGTCTGCAGATCAGGTGAGCAGCCTGTCCTTGCACATGCTGGCTGAGCTGAGGATGTGTGTGCAAGCACACTGTTTCCTTCCCAGGCAGGCTGCAGTGTCACCAGGATTGGTTTACACAGTTCAGAGTCTTGTGTTTGGAGTTCTTTGGCCAGCATCATCTAGGCTGGTGCTTTGGTAGCTGTTAGCAGGTCCACCCAGGAGAATTTACATGTGAGAATAAGACTAACTGTGGAAAAGAGATGGTGGAATTAGCTTTCTGCGTGTGGGAGCAGATACTCTTTCTGTCAACTTAAATGTAGGGAGACAATAAATATTGAGCTTCCTGAATGCAAGTTCCAGTTCTAAGTCACAGTAATGACAACTACCTTACACAATTTGAGCTCATCTGACACCATCTTATATGTGGAATTTTATTATTTTTAAAACAAAGAAACCCTACTCCACAAAAACACCACTACCAACAACAAAAACCAACAAAATCAAAAAAACCCACGATTTTTAAAGAACAGCTTCTTGTCTTAAAAATCTAGTCTTTAATTCAATGCTGGATTTAATAATTCTTTAACACAAATATCTTAAAAAGTTCTTTGTGTACATGTAACTACCTAAAGAGCTTTGTGAGACCCACTTTCCCCATGGGCATATGGAAACTGTACTTGGTAAGTCAGAGCCAGAGTACCAGCCTGTAGCAAGATCCTCTCAGGATATGCCCAGGCAGCAGAATAATGATGGCAGATCAAACCAGCCCTAACCTTGCTAGCCTTGGGTATTACCAGCAGGCTAACCCTGACAGTGCTGAGCCACAGGAATTTGTACCCACCTGTTCAGACAGGTCGTGCAGCTCTCTGCTACTCAGCAGGTTTTTGAGGCATCATCTTACATATGTGACCTTGGTCTTTGGCATTAATTATGCAATGAGTGAAATTATGGGATGTATTTTAAAATAAAAAAACCCCATGGGTTTTGCTACGTGGCATGAGCAGGTGCGATTTAATAACTGTACTTTTCCTTTCTAAAAACATTCTCATCTGTTCAAGTCTTGCTTTGTCTTGCTTTGCTTGTGCCAGGCAACATGGCATGGAAATTGCTGGGCCCTGGGTGCTGTTTCTAGTGTGGGATATTATGTGAATTCAGAAATTCAGACTATTTCATGGATTCATTTACTTGGATTAATGAATCTGTCTCTGCCTCTGTTTCCCCAAGAGTAATGTGAAGTTACTTACGTCAGAGGGATTTATGAGCTTTTTTCTATATTGGCCATTTTGTGGGGAGTAAAATTCAGCTCAGAGGGCCTTGCAGAAGGACAAAGTATTTGAGTTTATTCTCTTATAATCCTCGTTACAGAAAATTGGCAAGTTCCTGTTTAAAGTCTCTTTAAACACAAAGTATAACTACTCTTTGATTTTGTTTTTTGTCCTCTTTCTTCTTCTTTTTTTTTTTTTCCTCTCCTTTCTTTATGTGTTTTGTTTTTATTTTAAATGTTCCCTTAAACTGCAAACTTTTCAGGTTGTGACCTGAAGGCTCCTCTGTGCTGGCACAGATTTGCAGAAGGCAGCTGAGGGCTTGTTTTGTTTCTACAGGTTGCAAGTGTGAAATTAAATGTTTGTTAGTGGTAAGGTCTTTGTGGGAAGAGAGTGTAAAGAGGTGTTGAGTGACAGTAAAAAAAAATGGTCTAGAAGGGGGGAAGAGAGGATGTAGCTAAAACTAAATATGATGCTTGCTTTTTTCCTGAACCTTTACAGGAGAAGCATGAATGTGTTCTCAGTCCACAACTCCCTTGTCTCTTCCTCCCCCTCCCCCCTCCCTTTTTTTCACTCTCACCCTCTGGAGCTGCTGTTTTAGGATGAGTTGGTTCCAAATAGACAATACTTTCCAAGCAGATCAACGGACACTTTAGCAGCTGCACTGGTATCTATCATGAACAGACATGCTGCACAGTGAGGAAAATTACAAGATGGGACTGGCATCATTTGTCATATTATAAAAAAATACAAAGCTCTCCCTCCATTTGAGCAGCGTCCACAAGACAATTGAACAGCATACTTAAAAAATGTCACTTTCTTTTCCAGTCTCTGAAGACATTTTCAAATGCTAATGTTAAACATTCTATCTTCAGGTCCTCTGTAAAGAATAGGCTTTACAAAAATGGAAGCAGGTCTCTGTCTTGACACAGATGCAGGAGTATGAATTTGCAGAGGAGACGATAGGAGATAATTATTTAGAAGGCTTTTGTGGCTTATTCCAGCATCTGGTATTCTGCTGGGGTGTCCTATGAAGAGGGATAGGGAAAGGATGGAGTTAGGGAAATGCTGAGCTTGTTTTTCACTTGGTAAAAGTTTTTAATCTTGAAAGAAAGGTTTGGAATTTACATAGAAGGAGACACTGAGAAATCAAGATGCATCTCCCAGTGCTCACTCTTTTCCCTTTGCTCAGATCCGTGGTTCAGGTCGTGGGGCATTTTTTCTGCTGGTCTCATTGCACTGGTTGAGCTGGGTGCCAGTGGCCAGCTGCTCAGAGCAGATGCCTGTTGCCCAGGGCCTGAATGTGACAGTGCCAAGTTCAGGGCAGCTGAGCCTGCAGCTTTCCACAGGTGCTATCTGGGTGTGCCTGTGGTTGGGCATCTCCATCGAATCTCATAACCGAACGTCTCTGTGGCTTCCCCGTCGGTTACAGCCTCTCCATTCTGACCCGTGTGTCGTGCCTGGCGGGAACACCCAGTGCTCTCCAACCCTGACTGCAGATTCCCTGCCCAGAACACCCAGTGCTCTCCAACCCTGACTGCAGATTCCCTGCCCAGAACACCCAGTGCTCTCCAACCCTGACTGCAGATTCCCTGCCCAGTGCTTCCCTGCTCCGTGGCTCCTCGAGCTCTTCAAAGGGGAGTGGCACAGTGAAATGTTTAGTGTTTCTTGACTTCTGAAACCTCTGCCCAAGAGGTGTGGCTCAGTCATTTGACTGTCTCGGTTCAAGTCATTAACATTTCAAAAGGGCTGTTAATTCTCTGTCTGGTTGCCTGAACTTGATAGAACATTGTCTAATTGTGGTTTGGTGAGGGCCAGCCAACCAGACATTTCTTCCTTGAGATCTAATCAGATCTTGCAGCTCCTGGGACCAGATATTTCAAGATACTTGAAGTTTGGCAAGAGTTAGACATATAATTAATTCTTTACAATCTGATACTCAAATACTGTAAGTGCGCAGTCAGCAATAAGCTTCTGGAGTAGGAGAGTTCAGTGCTGAGTCAAACAGGCTAATTCTGCTGAAATAATTTCAGTTTCTGGTTTGTACCTGGGTAGGGGAGGATAGTCTTCCAAAATATTTTTTTCTCTTTTTAATTTTACCTGTAGGTGCCCCTAGTCTTTGGGAGGTGTTTCACAAAACAGGTAGAAGTCATATCTCATATCTATCTGCAAACAGACCTGAGAATTCCCAGTTGTCTCTTGACTCTAATTGCTGATTTTTGCCTCTTCAGCCAGAATAAAAGGAGAGCTACATGTACACCCATGTGGGTGAAATGAATACAGCTATCACACAAATAAAATTACTGGCTGCTGAGTAGCAACAGCTTAATGAAAATGTGAAGTGTTAAACAAATAAAGCTAGTCAAGCTCATAATACTTCTGTGTGGAATTTCACTGTATTACTGAACAAAAATAGAATTGGGATAGAAAAAAGGGTATCTGGAGAAGTCTCTGCCTGCCTCTGTTCATGGTGTTCTTGGTGTTCTTGAAGCTGGACTAGACAGGATTAAGCCATACTTTAAATACAGACGTGATACCTTGACCCAAAGAGGAATTCTCTTTATCCAGAGCAGGAGCCTGCTAAAGCAAGACAGAAAGGAACAAGATAAAGATAAAGCACCAGATTTCCTCTGAAGCCTAAATGCAAATTGTACAGAAGAACGGATCCCTTGAGAACTGAATTTTTGCATTTCTTTAGCATCTTCTCTTGGTGAATAATTATCATACCTCTGTGTAGCTGGTAAGTGGCATTACTCTTAGTACAGAAAGGGAAACTGAGATGGGGATTTATTTCAGCTACTGGAAGAAGTTGGGAAGTGACTGACAGTACAGCCTAGGACTGGCTTATGCACCCCAGGCAGTGCTCACCCTCCTGGAGTGCACCAGAAAACTGCAGGGTCTAGTAAGACTGGCAAGCACCTGGTGAAATCCCCAATAACAGAATTTAACTAGCGCCGTTGAGGTCCCACATCTCAGAGGCACAGTGCCATACCTGAGGTGAAGTGTTTTTGGCTGTTCTTCGCACTCTACCCAAGGACTGGACTTTCCTGTGCTTCCATCTTCATGAAAATTTCTGGAGTTAAAGATACGCTCATCAGAACTAGTGCAGGTTAGTAATACATCCTGGGATGAGTTCTGGAGAGGCAAGCTGATCTGGGATCAGCTTGTGAAGAAGCCCTGCAGCCAAAGAGCTGCTATATTTGCCTCCAAACAAAATTGCATCCCCTTTCCCTGGCTTCTCCCATCTGCCTGTGTGGGGCTGTGAAGTGAATGGGATGATCCCTAGAATTTGGGCAGACAGCTGGGGTTGTTCCTTCTATCTCCTCTCTCTCTCTTCCTCTACCTGCTCCCTGATGGCATTTCTTAACAAATAAAGCACATCTCAGCTAGGCTTGGCCTCAGTTTGTGTGGAATTACTGGTGTATTGAAGGTTTTGTGTCTGGGTTACATGGAGCTTTAATGCACTGGGGAATTAGAAATGTTCTAGGAGTTTAAATTCTAAGCACCTTTATTTTTCTGGGTGACCTTGTGTAATTTCCTTGCACCAGACCTGTATCTTGCTGTCCTGCTGCCTTTATCTAATTTGTTTTTTGTGTATGTTACTGACATCCAGTGAAGTGTAATTTGTTTGAAAAGTGGCACTTATAACAAGGATCCTGCTAGTAATCCCTGCATTGAATCCATATATACACAATGTTCTAGGAATAATTAAAGTCACAAACTTCAATCTTGAGGGATGCACAGGGGAAACCTATCCTGAAATGAGGTTTACCATATCTGACTTTTCTACTTCCAGTGCTTTTTAGCACTGTAGGATTTGCTATTTTTGTTCCAGGACTGAAGTAGATTTAAGAGGAAGTCTGACATCCTGAATTTACACGTCCTAATAACAGTGTTCATCAGTCAGTCTTCTTACCATGTCCTTTCTCTACCCCTTCTCTCTATTAATTTTCCTCAATAGTCTGCAGGGATCATTTGCCAGCCTGATTCAAATTCCTGCACTTCCTTGGCATCTTGTTTTATAACATCTTGCATCATGTACTTTCTATTTTTGTAATCCATTTAATCCAAAATACTGAGATGGCTTTGCAGGTATTTATTGCATTTCTTTCTTCCTCGTGTAAGGCGGTAACAGGTCATTTATACAACTTAATCCAAAGTCTCTTGGTTTCTAGGGTTATTTTTTCCTTTTATTTTCCCACTGATTATTCTGGAGGCTGGTAGCAAGAGCAGGAAAGACAGCATAGAGAAGTTGCCAATATTTGTGTCTGTTGTTTCATTATGTTGTGCCCACAGCATGGTTTGGCAGTTCAGCAGTTAACCCCTGCAGCCAATGTACCCCAGCAAGTAATGCTGCTGCCTTTCCTTAATTTTTGGAAGCATTTGGCTTAGAGTTTGAAATAATGAAATACTATTGCATCAGTAAGTGGTTTTCCATTCCTTTTGGCTCTGGAAGCGGATATTCACTGTTGGGTGAAGTTCATTTTAATCCTCACAAAACCAGAGCTGGATTTGTGCAAGTTGTCATTGTTCTGCTTTAGAAACACTCTGTGCCTTCTGGATCCCTTTATCCCTCCCAGGGGCTAATCCACGAGCTTGCAAAATGCTCACGGTGACTCTAGTTGCAGAATGAGGGGTGTCCAGCGTTATCTTCTTTCTCTTCTACATTGCCTTCTACCACTCAGTCCAGAAAGGCACAGTAGTGTTTGGAGTGTGCCATTTCTGATGTGTACAGATAGTGGGATGTAATTACCTTCCTCTGAGATACAGTCATTACACTGGCTGTAAAGAAAGAAGGCCACAGTCCTAATGGGAAATGATTTTAAAGCAATCTTGACCAAGTCTAGTGGAGCCATTTCAGAGCACTTAAAACTCAGCCAGTCCTTCATGGCACTTGTGATATGTCCACTTCATGCAGCGAGAGGCATTGGGATTAACACTTGTTGAGGGATAAAGAAAATCCATGATAAACTGCAGCATTGGCTTTGGGCAAGTGTTGTGTGCTGCCATAGGGGAAAAGGTGCCAACAGAGCCCGAGCTTGATTATTATTGTTCTTGATAGTGATTTGGAAAAATGCAAGGCTCTCACAGAAGCAATAAGCCAGTAGTCGTGAAATCCGCCACCTTGGGCTTCCTGTGCTACAAGAGCTGCTTCTCTATTCCCAGGCTTGATTCCTGCAGAGGCAAGAAGATTGTTCCTGTTTCCCAAACAGGTAGCTGGGCAGATAAGAGACAGTCTCCAGATCAGAGCCAGATCACTGGTGGGTGCATTGTTGGTTTACTTGGGAAGTTCAGGCTTCAAAAATGTTCTGTCTTACAAGGCAAATTTGGTCAGAGGTTGTTTAATAGCAATACTAGTTTGTATTATTTTAGAGAAAGACAGGCTTCAGTGTGCTTTGGTGCCTGCTGGGGTTGTGCTCAGTAGCAAGGTGGGGAGAAAGATTTCAGCAGAGCTGATGGAAGGTGGCAGTCAGCAGTTGTAGGTCATATTAAGGGGCTCTGTCAGGCTCGTTGGGATCAGCCCAGGACTAAAAAGCAAACACCACTTCACAATAAGTGATTTTCTGTATTTCAGTCCTTTACAGAAGCACAATAGCCAAAGCTATGCAGGTTAGCAAAGCTCTGAGCTGGTACCTGGGAGAGCAAGAATAACTAGTAGTGAAATGCTCTATGTCTGATTTTCATCCTTTGACCCCTTCTGTAATGTTACTGGAAAACAAAAGTTGTTTAAATAATGGAAGAGACCCAATGAAGTTGTGCAGTGATGCAGAAGGGGTTGAGGAAGGGTTATTCCTTTCTTTCCATTACTTTTCTCCTCCTGCCTTGCCTCCCAAACGTGGGCGGAATATACATGTCAGGCACTAGTGACATCAGCCTGGCCCAGTGGCTTTTCTTAATGGCAAGAATGAGATTAAATGCAATTAACATCGATTGAGCAAAAACTGCCCTCGGTTTGTATGTGGATTAATTAACAGTCATCCTTTCAGCAGCAGCCCTTTGCAGAGCTGTGTTTATTCCTCCTGGCCCCGCTCTTTTCTAGCACACGTCCAAAATCAAAAGCACTGAGCTTGTTTCCTGTTGTGACGTCTGGGGTTACCAGCTCAGCGGGGAGATGCAGCCCCCCAACCAGGATGATTTTTTGTGCAGTCTGCTGACTGCAGAGCTGCTCAGTCAGTGGCAAAATATTTCCTGTTAAGCAAGGCTAATGACGGGAGCTCTCTGCGAGTTAGAACAATGATCAGAACAATTGTCTGGAGGAAATCAATGTTATAATGCATGAACAAACAGGTGAGTCTCAGAACAGCTGGAGATTAGTTGTGCTGGTAAATAACTTTGTGAAATAACTTTGTGTTCTGGTGATGCAGAGCAATGGGGAGGTGTAAAGGCAGAGCAAAGCAAGCAGTGTGTAGGCTCTTGTGAGCCAAAGGAGAGGGAGGAGGAAACCAGAAAGCCTGTTTTTGTTCCTAGCACTCTGATGGTGGGATTTGTCAACCAGGAGCCTTCTATGTGAAAGCACTTTCTGGGATGTTCTGACAGTGCATCTGGTGAGTTTTTTGAAAAGCACCTTTTCTGCTTTCAAGCCAACTTTGAAGGCACCATCTGGGGAAGTCGCCAAGAAGTCATTGGGTGAACTTCCCTTCTTTGCAGAACTATTAACACTAGTACAGAGAAGAGGGAAACAAAACTCTCTTCATAGCTTTTTGAATTAATGTTTTTTGTTGCTGCCAGGCATGTTCCTGGCCCTTCTTATTCCAGTCCCAAGGACAGCAACTGTTGGACTCCTGAAGGATGAGAGAGACAGAGAGGCTTTTCTGTGCAATAACTATATGGCACAGAAGTGCTGTGATCCATTAGTCAGCACAGCTGCTCCACAAAATAGCCAATACTCTGAGTGTAACAGAACAAATTGCACATAACCAAAAAATACCTACAGCATACATCAAACCAAAGTGACTCAAATGTCCCTTGCAGCACTTTGGGGTGCTAATAGCCCTGCAACAAATGCCTCATTCGGTGTAAAGGCCTTGAACACCCATCTTAGGGCAGGTCAAGATTTTTGTATTTTGTTTGTGCCTCTTTCCACACTAACTGAGATGAAAAAGTTGTGTGGTCACGTTGCTGAGGTCTGCTGTCTGCCAACAGGTATTCTGATGTTGAGAGCTGCCTGCACACGGCAGGGAACTAGGAACTGTGGAGATTAATTTCTACTTTGTCACTGACACTCCAAATGCACCAAGTAATTTATCATGAGGATCTGCTTTCTGATTTCTTCATAGCTTCACAGTGCCCATATGTGTGAGTGCTGTGATGCGACTTCTTAAAGGGATGTTAAAACAAAGGCAAGGCACATGGTGGAGGAAACTCACAGGGCTTACCCTGTGAAACTAACGGCTGGTTAAATAAATATGTCTTAACTCAGCTGAGGCTTGGCAAACAGCATCTCTGGCAAACACTGAGGGAGGAAGTTCTGCAGGGTCTGGCTTTTCAAGGAGGGAGATTCCTCCGCTGGCTGAGAGCTGAGGCACAGAGCTGGCCAGTGACTGGGGGAGGTGGAGAGCAGGCTGCAGATTCACCAGGCAGCCCCGAGCTTCTGTGCTGGGAAGCAGAGTGAGAAAGAAGGAACAGGACAAAGGAAATGGTGCGTTAGAAAATCTTGCTGAAACTTGCTTGCTCTGGTGCTGGGTGCCAAGGCCTCAGCTCTGTTAGAGGACAAAGACTGGACTCCCTTCTCAGTGGGGGTGAGATTTCTGGAGCAGATCTACTTGCAGAGCTCAGCCCTTTCTCCTCACTTAACTGGAATCAGAACTGGAGAGCTACTGGCTTTCCCAACAGGGCTGCAAAGTGGCAGGCCGTGTCAGCTAAACAGTTAGCATTTTGACTGCAGTTAGCTCCTGAGGAGGGTGCCACAGTACTGGGAAGAATATGAGTTAGTGGCTTGAAGGTCCCATTTACTGTGGGAGGCATGGAAGAAAAAAAGTGCTGTGTACCCTCCAGGTGGACTTGCTGTCAGGACTGAACAGATTGTCATCCCTGTTTGTGCTGGTGAGGAATTTGCCTTTTTATGGACACTATTTTCACATGTAGAGGTGCTGGGCTGGAGCTCATGAAGACTGGAACCTAGTCTTTACTTGGATTGCATTGGCAATGGCATTAAAAATAACCTGCCCTCTGTATGCAAGAAGGGCACTGTTCCCTCTCATCAGACTGGGTGTGGTGCACTCTCCCAAGGCTGCTCATCTCCTGACTTCTTGTTCTGCTAAGACTGCAGCAGAGACCAGCTAATGCCAACTGTGGGGCAGTCATTTTATGAGGAGGCATCAAAACTTTTCAGTCTGAGCCTTGACTCCATTAATTGGGACTATCCTGTCATGTGAGAACAGTGATTGTAAACTGCCTGGACTTGTTGCATATTTGCCTTGCCTGGTGCATATGAAATGATAAGAGTATGGAGAAGAGGTAAAGCTTCTCCTTTTACTGACTCCTTCTGCTCAAGGTAAGTGCTGTAGCAACCTGGTAGCATCTTGCAGAGAGGATTCCAGGTTAGAACAAAATGAAGGAGTGCCAAGTCTGCACTGCCATGGTGCAATGCTGGCTGGACTTAAAACGTGGACAAAGAGTGGGTTTAGTCTCAGAGATACGGTGTCTCTTAGCCCATCAGTTCTGGGTCCAGGCTCAATGTACAAAAGGTTTTGAGGCGGTTTAGAGATCCAGAGTGAGATGGAACCTGATGTTTTTGCACAAGGAATGTTTGTGAGCCTCTAGCTCAATGCATTCCTGGTATGGGGGTAGGTTAGGCTGGAAAGAATTCATTGAGGTTAAGAACTGATTTCGTTTTCTCCTGAAATAAGTAAAAATATCACAGAATCATATAATGGTTTAGTCTGTAAGGGTCCTTAAAAATCATCTAGTTCCAGCCCCGCTGCCATGGGTAGAGACACCTACAACTAGATGAGGTTGAAATATGTAGTTATGATTTTGAACATGAAATTGTGTAACTCTGATATTCTTTAAAAGTGTTTAAAAAAAGAAGTTTTACTGTCTTCCAGAAGGGTTAACCACTGAGTAGCCACAGAAGTGATTTTTTTTTTTTTTTCCCCCCACAAAATGCAGCATTCCTGGACACTTTATTGAAGTGTTACAATGTGAATACAGCAATTTACTTCATTGCAATATTGATTGTTAGTTGTTACTGCTTCATTCATTGCAATTTCCATGAGTGCTATTGGAGTTTTTAAAAGATACTGCTCTGTACATAACTTCTAAGTCAGTAATGGTGAGAAAAATTACCTGGAAAATTAGAGTCAATGGAGTATTATTGGTGGTTCATTTGTCAGATTTCTGCATAACCTTTGTCTAAATAACTTGGTGAACAATTTTCTCTTTATTTTTAAGTCCTTTGAAACTTTTCCAATTCATTGTTGTCAGAGATGGGGCTGTCTTTGGAGATTCAAGGCCAGCATATTCAGTCTACATTGGCCATGTATCAGCCAATATTAGCCTGCTGTGCAGAACCAGCCCAAATGACATCCTCACCTTCGGACAGACAGTGCCAAGTGTACTAGCATCGTTATTTTCTGATGTTTTCCATTCTGATTCACACAGCTCCTCTCCTCAGAAAGGCAAATATCTGGAGAGTAGAACTGAGCTCGAATACAGCCCTAATAAAAATGAGCAATGAGACTGTATGCAGTGAAGTGTTCAGTTGTCTTTCTCTAGTTGGCTTTAGCTGGATCCTCTTAGCATGGATCAGTACTGTCTGCTCTGCAAAAGGGACCTGCATGTCCAGGAGCAGGAGAAGAAAGTAGCCTGTTGATGGGCTTACCCTCTGTGATTCTGCTGTTCCTGTAGCACTGATGCAATGGTGCCATTGTTGCTGCAGGAGAGCTGATTGCCCACATTGTGAAGTGGGATCCAACACTGATTTCTCAGATCCTCAGAGGGAGGGGTGTTACAGTGGTGTTGTGTGTGTTCTCATCCACTGCTGATGGCATTTGATTTCTTTGACATTATAGATGTGATAAGATAAAAAGAGGAAGAGACCACAGCAGACTTTGCAATCTCCATCCTAAAAATGTTGGAAACTTTCTGTCCTATAATAACCCTCAGAAGTTCACAGCTCATATGCAGATACCTGCAGGATCTGAGGAGGTACCTCTTGGCAGGTTTCTGTGGGCAAAAGGTGTCATGATTTTGTTTTGATAAAGGCTGCCAGATATGTCAGGAGTTAGGGTGGTCTCTGAGTCCCCATCTTTCTTTTCATTTCTCTGGTGCTCTTATATTGATCCTGATCCAGGATGAGAGAGTGGAGGGAGCGTGTGTGTGTGTGTGTGTGTGTGTGTGTGTGTGTGTGTGTGTATGTGTGTTTGATGGCAGCTAATCAAAGTGCTCCTGTGTCCTGCTGGGGCAGGACTTTGTGTGGGGCTGCGCTTCCTCTTGTGACCTCACTGCTCCAAGGCTTACCTGGAGCCACAGCTGTTCTCTCCCACCGTAGGCCAATGGATTCACAATCCTGATCATTGCAACTGACTATATGTTCTTAATCACTGAATCAGCCTTATCTTTGCTACCATGAGCTGCTTTGCTTCCACAGTCCTCTCCCCTTAAATATCTTGTGTTTTACAATAGACGAAACCTGATGATTTTTCTGTGGGATTTTCACTCTGCCAATGCTACTCTTTCATTTCTGATGGCAACATTCCCATGTCAAGAGCTGCATAACTAGCTTGCTTTCTTTTTTCTCCTTTTTTCTCCAGGAGCTGTTAGTTAATTCTGGATAAACATCATCTGCCAAAGAGCAGAGGACAGGGACCACAGATGTCCTTGGAAGCCCCAGCATCCTTCTGGACAGACACTGACCAAAACCAGTGCCTTCTGCCCTCCATGACCAAGACAATACAACATGATTCCTCTTCTAACTGCCTGCATGTATCAGTCTCGGTGGACATTCCTGGAGTTGGGAGAAGGGTCCCAGGAGTGGGGGATGCTATAGTTTCTTTTCATTATTTTGCAAGGTAAAGAATTGTGTTGATGCCAGGTGGTTCCAGCAGAGCTTGTAGCTTGGGGTAGTGCCCCAACATAAGCCTGGTTCACTCAGTTCTAATTTTGGTTTCACCAACCTACATCTGAGTTTCAAGAGCTGTTGCCTCGGCTTGTTTGCTCTGGAGAAAGGGGTCCAAAGTATTTGGAGGTAACCCTGAGTAGCTTGTTAGGATTAACTGTTCCTAGCGTGCTCCCATTGGTTACGCCAGCAGGCGCATTCCTTCCCTTCCAGGTTCCCTCCTAAACAATAAAGTGTTTAATGGTTGCTGTGTGCTGTGAGATACTTTCAATCCCATGGGTTTGTGAACTGCTGTTTTCTGCCTATTGCCGATGCCAACAAAAGCTCCAAACAAGCGTGAGGAATAGCAGTATTTCAAGTCACAGTTTATAAATCACAAAACTTGTTCGTATTGGTCCCAGGATGACTGGCTTATTTGAAAGCACTTGGTTGCAAAGTCCTGGCTGAAGGGAACTGGTGTTAGGGAATCGTACTGGAAAAACCTTTGCTTGCTGGCTGCAGAGCCCAAGTTATCTTTTCATGAGCTTTTGCATGCAGTTCCTGCTGTGTCTGTCATAAACCACCACCCCTTTCATCCTTGTGTTCTATGTTGAGCCCTCTTCTTGCTGCTTGAGGAATGGAGGAAGGTGGGTGCCTCTGGAATCTTACTCTCCTAAAGGTAGGTGTGGCAGAATTGCAAACGGCCTGTCAGCAAGCCAGGGGAGCAGGTCTAGTTTGGTAACCTGATTCCTTTTCTCTGGGTAGAGCTTCTCTGTCTGGCAGCATTAGTTTCCTCTGTCCTCTCTGACTGTATCTGACAGGTTTTGAAGAATGTGAACATGGATTTTTGGAGGTCGTGTCAGAGTTTAATGCAGTGTTTATGAAAATGGATGAGAGGGGCTGAGAGTTGTTTTCTGTGTTATATTCTGCTTCGTCTCTTTTTTCTTTAGACAGCAACTTAGTGCTTTACATCTTCATTAAAGCAACAAAATGCCTTTCCTTCTTATTGAGAGCTGATGCCACAACACTTTTCATCCTCAGAAGTGATGTTTCCTTATGCATGGCTTATTTCTGTTTGTCTCAAATCTTGCAAAAATTCCAGCTCTGCATCTTTGTGTAGGTCAAACTTGCTGTCCCCAAGTGAGGAAGAGCAAGTCTCCCAAAATAAGGTACCACAATTAGTGTCCTGTTGGAGCAGGATGGGGTGGGCTTTTGCTGCTGCTCTCATGCCAGCTTTTGGATCTGCTTGGGACAGCCACAGAACTTCGGACTCTGCAGGCAGAGATTTAGAGCACCAAGGTCTGTCCCTGACTAGGTTTGAAATTACTGTTGGTCTGAAGAGAAAAGTATGTATTTTGTCTCTTCCTCATTTTCCTCTTACCCCATCCAGCACTGCCTTGGCATGAGTAATTTGCATGTTATTATTTCAGCTGCCCTAAATTGGGGGGGACTGTGATGCCAGGGCTGATTATTTGGTGGCACTGGGCAATTTTCTCTGTTAGGCAACTGTAATACATTTTCATGTTCTTTTATAATGAGCTTTATTTACCAAATTGGCAATTCCTCTGTTGAGAAATAACTGATTACAGCATTCAGGGAGTTGCTGTCATCTCAAGATACGCAGGTGTCTGTGGAACATAAACAGATGTGATCATTCAGACAGTGAACTCGATAGAGGATGGGGGGGGAAATCAGCCATAAAATCATAAATGTAACAGCTACAGCTAATGTTGGCCAGGTGCATTGCGGCTGTTTGCAGCCCAACAAGGACAAAGTGGCACTCAAAGGCCATCCACTACCTCCAGATGAGGGACTGCTTGATTGCTAACTCAAAATACACCTCTTACCTGTCACTGCATTTCAGTACTGGCTTGCCTAACTCTGTCTCCAAAAGTTTGAGTCTGAGGACAGACATTCACTTGTGGAGCAGCCTTGAAGTGAGAAACTGCTCTGTCCTGTTGTGTTGGGTTTGATTTTAGCTTACTCTGTGCTGAATATCTAAAAACTCCTTGGTGGTCATGTCTGTGGGGACTGTGGTCCCATCTGCCTTTCAGGCAGTCCTTTTCCTTTGGTGTTTCCTAGTGCCCAGGAGCAGTTTTGTTGCTGCTGTTGCCGTAATCACCAGCTCAGACACCTGAGCCTGGGGGAAAATACAATCACCAGGGATGTCAATAAGAAACTGCTGAAGATGAAGTTCAGTTGCAGAGGCTCAGCTGCTATCCAAGTAAAAAAATGTGCAGGTATCAGAGTTTCTTGAGTGAATGGTTTCTTTTCCCCTCATCTTTGCTGCTCCTGTAGTACCAAGGCCCTTGAAAAGAAAGAAGAAAACCTGCAACTTCTCCTAGGCTCCCTCTCCTTTATGTTTCTCCTTGACTGCTTGTTGGATATATAGAGCCATTTTTTTAATGTGCAAGATTGTGACAGCAGGTGTCAGTTATGCTCCAGAGTGGCTGAGATCATTATTCCTGGAGCCTGGTGTCCAGTGTTGAATAGATGTTGTTTCCACACCACTTTCCACAGCTGGCATTAATGGACAACTAGGACAGCAGGATAAACAAGATCTGAATCTATTGTGGAAGCTGAATTAGAGGCAGTTTCCTCCAAAGGCAACTTTGAGGTGGGGTAGAGGCAGCCAGCCCCGCTGCTGTCTATGCTGGATAAAAAGCAGCTCTTTTGTGACCAGGAATATCTGTTTCACCAACTAAAACCAAACCTGCCCATGGCCAGGTGCACAATGCTCCCTTCAGCTGAGCAGTGCATGTCCATTTTGCTCGCCTGGTTATTGCAGTTCTCTGCAAACTGGGTAATTTTGTGTACAAATGCATCCAGCGATTCGGATGCAATGCACACAATTGTGGTAATTTCATGTGAAAATACAGCTTGCAGAGTGCCTGCTTTAAGAGTATGAATTGTTTTAAAACTTGGCAAATGAACGGAAAGAGCAACCTTTTTATTCATGCATAATTTCTTAGCATTGCAGTAAGGGAAAAGAACAAAACCAGAGAAGTTAGAGAAGATACAGGAAATAACAGGACTGATAAAAATTTTCCAGTAGGCTTCAATAGCTTTGTAAATGAAACATTCAGCAAGCAGCACTTTGAGATTCCAGTGTGTGAGAACATCACTGGCGCTCTAAGCACCAAATTTGTGATCTTGCATAAAAACTCAACCCGCTGCCTCCTGTTGTTAATATTTCACACTTGACTTTGCAAGATGCTTTATCTAATATCCTCTCTGCATTTAGGCAGCTACCTTCTCTGCCTTGTCCATAACAGGAGAGGCAGGAGGAAGAAGGCAATTGCCAAGTGTGTCTGTCATCTGTATAGTAGGGGTTTGTGTAGCTGTAGGGGGAGAAGAGTAAGTGTCATTTCCTATTTTATAGTCTGCTGAGTCCTGTGATCTCATGCTGTGTGCTCCTTTTCCAAGAAGAATTTTTCAATTTGTCTTTCAAGTTGTTGTTATTTTTTATTTCTAAACTGGTTAAGTGTTTGTCTGTAACTTGTTGATAAATTGTTTGTGTCTGACTCCCTCAGGTGCTTCACTGCCAGTCTTGTATGTATCTCCAGACCACCTTTTTCTTCTCTTGTCTTGTGCCCCCTGGGGAAAAAGTCCAGTGGGCTGTTGCATCCAGCACTGAAGTGTTATCAGCCGTTTTTTGGAACTCATGGGAAGGGATGTTCAGTGTCCTGCAACATGTAACCCCACACCTGCTCCCATTCATGTGGGTTTTATCCTTGTCCAAATCTGGGTGTGATCACTTGCCTTGTCAGCCCTATCACTCTGCTCTTGGTGTGTGTTGGCTTCTCCTCACTTTTCCTGTTCTCAGTTCCTTGGGGAAGTGAAGGTTGATGTGGGCTGAAGTGACTGGGCTGTATCACCTTTGAGCTGAGGCTGTTCAGGCTGGTATAATGCTGCCCCTCCATCTCCCACTCTGGTGTGTAATTGTGCTGTCAGAGTGGTAGTTTTGCAGCCTGGGGCAAAGCCAGAGGAAGCAAATGGAGCAGCCACTGGTCTCAGGAGAGCTCCCTGTCAAAAGTGTGCCTTGGATTTAATGACACGTGTGCTCTTTCAGACTTTCTATAGAGGTCAGAGCTTGGCAGGAAACTTTCCTCTGTTGTCTTCCTAGGGAGAGCAGCACACAAACTTTTCTTTCCAAGTTGAAATCAATTGTTCCCTCAGGGCTAAGTAACAAACTGCTCCTGTAGCTCATTTCCCCTTGTGAGTGGCCTAAATTAGATGCTCTCCCTGGTTGCCCTCGTTGAATGGCTTGTGCTTTATCCTGCCATTTCGCTTGTGCCATTTCCTATGAGATGTTGATAGCACTTGTCTGGTTCCTGCTACCCTGTGTTGTTCTGTATGGGAGCTATTGCATGGCAGGCCTGCTGTGCCAGGGACTGTAGGAGAAGAGGCAGCAAGGACCTGGATTTTCATTTTGATTCCTACATCGCACCCTCCTTTGTTTCCAGAAAGTGTGTTTAAAAATAATTTCTGGTATCTTTGGAGCAGGTTTGCTAATTGACATGAGTTGAAACAAAGCCCTTTGGCTCACTTGGATCTTTTTTAGGAGTTAGAATCTGTTCACCTCCTTATGGATCCCTGAAAGCTTAGTTTCAAAATCCTTTTTGAATACTGTCTTGATATTGGGGTGACAGCTGCAGGGTAAATTGTCTTCATTCCCATCTAGTGGTAACATTTTTGGCAAACTGGTGTGTGCACTTCAGTCCTATACAATTTTTACTGCCTGCTCTAGAGAATGAAAAAAAAAGTTACCTTCAATGTTTAAGACCAGAAAACAGTTTGGAGAGACCCAGACACTCCAGCTGTGCCTTCTGCATCATCCATTCATGAGCAGCTCTGCTGGAGTCTCTGGGTGGGCATCTCCTCCTTGCCAGTGGGGCAGAGCTTTTATGTTATTTAGTCCTTGAACTGTCTGATTTAGTCTCTCTAATGGCCAATAGTGGAGGACATGAGTGACACTCCCTCAGGAGAAATGAAAAGGATGTTATTTTTTCCCTCCTGTGACCTCTTGAACATCCCGCTGTACCCGTTTTCTTGGTGGTGGAGTCCATCATCATAGTGAGTTTGATTTTTATTTTCTGTGAATGGGGAGTGCCACTGTAAGTCAGGATTAGCTAAACATAACATTAAAAATAAAGCACGGCTATTAATTTAATGGGTTCCTCGTTACAACCATCATAAAACAAGTAAACAGGAACTCTGCCAGTGCTGCCTGCAGTCCTCCTCCAAGTGTCTGAACCAAGGGAGAGATTTGAACTCTTGCCATTTGATAAAGCCATGTGCGAACATGGCATTTTAAAAATTAATTCTTTGCTTTTCCTTTAGTAGCCTTTCAACTGCTGAAGAAGCCTGGCCAGTGACTGCAATGGAGCTTTGTGGCTTTTAATGAGACAGAGGGGAAATGCCAGTTCAGGACTTAGCTTAAATCATATCAGCCAAAATAAAAGATTACAAAAGGCAGAGAAATTGTTCTTCGTGGACTGCCTCACTGAAACAGCTTTTGTAGTCCCTTTAATCCATGCTTACTTATTTTTCTTTTGCAAAGGAAAATAAGTAAATTTTGCATTGGGACTTTTTCCCCTCTACTCTTTACCTTCCAGAGTGCTCTTGCCAACTATTGGCAACTTCCTTGGATTGCAATTTACTGAATTAAATGGATCACACTGTGGATTTGTGGTGGCCACATAGACTGGGTGTCTGCTCCTAAGTACAGTTCTGTCACTGCATCTCAGTGGGAAGGCACACAGAGGTGTCCAAACAGAGTGTAACCTGAAAGCAGTAGAATTATCTGTGTGCTGGGCTTCTTCCAGACTTAAATCAGGTGCTTATGCAGTGTTATAGGGTCTTTAACTTAGAGGTTACAAAAAGAGAAAATACTCATCCATTGGTTTGAAGACTCCATTCTAGTTATTTTTATATAGTGCATTCTGGTATCCTGAAGTATACATTTCCAAACTGGAGGGTGGGTTACAAAACAGAAAATCCACAGTAATGTATTTAATATCCAGCTGTGAAACCTCAGTGCCAGCTGTTGGTTCCACCCAGCCACTGGTTGGCCACATTGACCAGTGCTAGGAAGAAGGAACCTTACTGTCTGAAGGAAAGGATTGCCATTTAGTCTGTGGCCAAACAGATAAGGAAGAGGGTTCATACTTCAGAGTCTAAGCTGATTAGCTTTGTGAAAGTACCCTCAGCCAGCAGGATCTGGCTCCTCAGCTTATCAGAAAACAAAGCAGATGTCCTCTTCTGAGGCTGCAGGTGGTCCTGTGTGGCTCACTGCTGATCCAAAACTCAAGGAGTTTTATTTGAGGCTACTTTGAAGCAATGAATGTGATTAGATCCCTCTAGGTCATAGGAATCCAATGTTGAGGTGACAGTATCCAAGTATGGCATCAGGAGAAAGATACATTTGCTTCTTTGTGACTGATGGGCTGATGTTTCAAACTCTGGTTCTTCTGCTGGTTAAAAAAACTTAATGGAAGACTCCCAGGAATTGCACAGAAAAGTGAGACCCATGTGCACACCATAAATTTAAAGTGATCTATATCATTCTTCTGACTGTGAACTTGATCACTGCCAACCAATGCTTACCTCGTGGGATTGGAGATCCAAACTCAGCTTTCTGGGAAAACCAAGCAAAGCCATTACAGGGAGGTTTTATTAAGTTGTACTCAAGAGAACTGTGCCAGATCTCCTTGCAGTCACCCCTGAGACTGGGAGCTCTAACACTGCTACCTTGCAGCACTCCTGAGCATGCAGATGACAGTACAGTCACAGCTGTTCTCAGGAGGGCAAAATTCTGCCATTCTCAACTTGAAACAAGATTGGATTTTAATTAGGAATACAAGGTGAAAACTTCCGAAACTTGGAACCCTTTCACCATCGTTTGAGAGCCTGGACCATGTTGCAAAAAGCATGAAAGATGGCTCAGCCCTGCTCCTGCCCACAGGGCTATCCTGTGAACAAGGTTCCTTGGGAAGAGCTCCTGGCTCTCCATGCTCTCCTTTGTTCCATCTGGCTCACAAGAATTAGATCGCTTCCATCCAGCCTTAGATTTTAGGGATAAGTAATTTGTAAACCAGTCTGCAATATTTCTTCTTGTTGCTGTATATCCCTACATATTCTCCTGAAAGTCCATTTCAAGTTTTTAAAGTTATATCAAATCTCTGCCTGCTGACTGCAGGAGAAGTGTCTGCCTTCTCATGGTGTTTGTATGTCCAAAGAGGCTGTGCTTCCCCCAGGGTTTTCCCTCCCTGGGGACTGAGTAGTTTATGGGAGTGAAGAGGAAGTGCTCAGGGAAGAGGAGTGGTTGAAAATGTACCTTTGATTCTTGGGAACTTAACTACTGGCCTTGGTCCAGGTTTTCTAAGGATTCTCCAAGCCCTGAAAATTTGGGTCATTGAGTATGGCATGTGAGTCTCAGAGCTGTACAATAAATGAATGGACTTTTCCCTGGACCTGTACGCAGTGTACCAAGTAGTGTAATGGTGCCCTTAGTACAAACTTCTTAATGCAAAGTGATCAGTGATTTTGTATCCCCTTCCTGTTAACAGAGATACTCCCTACCCGAGGAGTGAGACAGGGACTTCTGGAGAAGCCTTAGGTACTTTCTGCCTTCCCTACAGCAGGGCACTGACTGTGGCCACATCTGTGCAAACTGAAAAGCAAAGTGATCCTGCTGACTCTGCCTCATTTTACTTCCCCTGACAAATAATTGAGTGGTTGCACTTTATTAATGCTAATGACTTTCTAGTTTGAGCTGTTAGTGTACAGTTTAATATTTATTTTTTTGTAACATCCAGACTTTATACTGTCTGGATTAATCCTTGAGCTAATCTGATGCTGAGCCATTATTGTGACAATTGAGTCACAATACAATTTGACATTCATGCTGTACCTGGTGTAGCTAATTTATGTAACTCAATTTATAAATTACATAAATAGGTTACATAATTTACCACATACCTTGTACACTTCACAGTAATATTCCTAGCTTGCAATTGAAACAGTCTTTATACTCAGTATAATTTGCACTGAAGACTCTTGAATAATTCTGCAATCTATTCCTGGACAGATAAGGAGTTGTGTTTGTTAAATAAACACTTGCTAGTGTTGATTTTAACTTATTAATCACCCTGTCCTACTTCCTAGATAATCTGTTGCCTGTCCTGGGTGATGCTCTGCTGGTAAGGCCAGACCTCTGCAGAGGTCCGTGTCTTCAGCTTCTGCCTTTCAGGAGCTGCTTGCCTGGGAATGATGAATTTTTCTCTCTGTTATCCAGCTAAAACTTCAATGCAGCTGGCCCTTGGTGGAAAACCAGCTCTGCTGCCTGCAGCCTTGTCCAGGAGTGCAGAACCCCAGGTTCTCCATTGCCCACTCAAGCAATGTGTGATGGGTGGTGGTGTGACCATGGTGAGATGGGGCTGGAGGTGAGGAGGGGGCCTTGCACTGATCTGGGAGAGCTTGTGGTGCCTGGGTAGAGGACACCTCTGTGGGCAGTGGCCCATGTCACAAGTCCTTGGGAAGTTTCTGCCTCACCCAGCTGGTGTTAGTCAGGTCCTACTCCAGACCTTGTGGCACCAAGGTGTCAAAAGGAAGTAGTGAAAAGCATCGTGCAACCTGTTCAGGACAGCACTTCCAGGCCTGTGGGCCCATTTCCATCGTTCCTTGTCCCTGGGGTTGTGTGAGTGGCCCTGAATGTCATTATGTGGCTGGCAGGTGTAAGCCTGAGTGTCTGGCAGTGCCCAGAGGCAGTGCTGCTCCTTACAGCTGGGGACAGTGTTGACCTGCTGGTAATGTTTCCAGAGGTTCTACTCTCCAAATCTGTCACTTCCCATCTTTTGGAGTCCAGGCTGTGGCCAAACAGCTCCTACATGGGCAGCAGTAGAGAAGAGAGGCACTGGGGCAAGGACCTGGAGGCAGGTGCTCATGCAAACATCAGCATCACCTTTCCTTTCCTTGTGTCACTTTTCATTCTGCTACCACTGCCTGGATCCTCCACTTTCCCCAGGCGGGGCCAGTGGTCACAAAGACCATTAATTTTGCAACAGTTGCTTCAAAACCCCATGAGACCCCCAAGCTTTCACCTTGTGACTCATGCCTCTGAGCACCACAGATCTCAAACCTGCAAACAAAATATTTAGGAGTGTGGGGATGGAGATTGTCTCACAGCCCTGGCAGCCACCATGGCCACCAGCCACCTCCCACTGATGGTCAACACTCTCCCCTTCCCCATGACCCTGCTGGGAGGAGATGAACCCCCCTGGGGACCACAGCCCTCCCCAGCTCTGCCTTTGCTCCTCCCAATCTATGTCCCAGTCAAAGCCAACAAATGAGCTATTATGTGCACACAATCCCAGGGCATGAATGAGCCAGACCCACGCACCCCAAACTCGTGTGGGCAGACCCTGACCTGGCTGGCTTCTGTAATTATCTCCTGCAAGGCAAAACAGTTATGAGTTTCTGCTCTCCTCTCCCTCCTTTCCCCTTCCTCTTCATTGTTCTTGGCAAAAAAAGGTTAATTAAACTCAGAAAATATCCCTTTTCTCCCCCCTCCTAAGCATGAGACTTAATTTTCTCTTTATATTTGTATTTAATTAATTCCTGCAAAGGCTCTGACTATATTTTTTTGGTATAATTTCTTTCTTTGTCTCTCTCATTGTTAATCCTTGCATATTCAGTTTTTCTCCTCCCTTTTCCCCTAGATTTGAAATTCTATTACCATTTCAGAAGGCAGGCGTTTGAAGAGAAAATTGAATACCCATCCAGTCTTGATAAGAAGGGACATTTGGTACTAACGGTAATTTGTGAAGCAGATTTCCCCACACGCCGTGCTTGGTCCCCACCTTTTTCTCCACGTTTGCTGTGGATGATGTGCATGTGCCACAGGGGCTATGGGGATGTCACAGCATTTTGCAGCTTTTGTATCCCTGGATTACTGCGTCAGGGCCATGAAAGCCGTGTGTGGGGCTGTGGTGACACGGTGACACGCTCTGTCTCACCCTCCCGTGCGCTTCACACCCCGCAGGAGCCGACCCTGCTCCCCCCCCCGCACTTTGCTCTTTTTGCTTAGGGGTGATGCCCTACTGTATTGTCCCCATGGTTTTAGGGGAAACTGTGTTTGTTTTCAGGAGCGGTCCTGTTTCAAGCTCCAGGAATATCCTCAGTGCCAGCAGGGCTGGAAGCGGCTGCCCTCAGCCTCCCTGTGCGGAGCATGAAGGGTCATTCTCGGGCTGTGGCTGCGGGAATGCGGGGGCCTGGGTGACACATCCACCCCGGGGTGTGGGGGCTGTGCGCCCCGGGTCCTGCGGCTCCTCTGTCCCAGACCAGCCCTGGGCACGACCGTGCCCCTCATGCCCTTCCCCAGCTCGTCCTCGCACCTGCCGTGGGGTGCGCGGTGCTGAGCTTCGGGCGTCTGCTGACGGTGGGAAAACAGGTCTGGGGATTTACGGTGACTTGTCCCCCTGCTCCGGGCTCGCTGTCACCTCCTGTCGCCTCCCCCGCGCCGGTCCCAGCGCCCCGCGGAGCCGAGGGATGCGGAGCGGGGCCCGGTGCCGGCGGCAGCAGCAGCAGGTGGCACTGTCGGCCCGCGCTGCCGCCGCCGCTCCAGCGGGCCGGGGCCGGGGCCGGGGCCGGGCGGGTCCCCCGCTGCCCTGGGCGCATCTCGGGGAGGGTCCCGGCCCGATGCAGGACAAGCAGCGGCCCCCCTGAGTGTGCCGAGAGGATGGAACGGGCTCTCAATATTGTCTGGGTGATGCCCATGACGGCTTGGACTGAGCCGAAGGGAAATATTCCCTGTTTGCTTGCCCGAGAGGGAGACTCCCTGGGCAACCTATTCCAATGCTTGACAGTCCTTTCAGTGAAATTTTTTTCCCTCCTGTCCAATCTAAACCTCCCCTGGCACAACTTGAGGCTGTTTCCTCTTGTTCTGTCACTTGTCACCTGGGAGAAGAGACTGATCCCCACCTGGCTACAACCTCCTTCCAGGTAGATGTGGAGAGAGAATAAAAGATCCTGGCATTGCTGCCCCAGAAGTGCCCAGCCTGAGCTGGAAAGCCACCCCTGTGGCCACTGGTATGTCTGTGACTCCAGAGAACCCCTGCACAGGGCTGGGTGTTGGGTTCTGTTTGGTGTCATGCTGGGGCTGGAGAGTCCTGGCTCCCAGCAGGACAGGACCATGATGTCCATTGTCCGAGAAGTTCCAACAGGAGCCCCAAGGAAAACTCCTTATCCTGGCACAGCCGTGACCCTGAAGTGGAATAGGTGGGACGTGACGAAGAGCTGAGGTGGGATGTGAGAGTCTGAAGAAACCTTTTAAGTCCAGGGGCAGCAGCCTGGGGGTGGAGAGCATGGGGTATCTGCTGAAGCTGCAGAGCCCTCAGGGAGCAGTATTCTCCCCACCTCCCCCACTGCTGGGTAAATCATGATGGCTTGGACTGAGCTGAAGTGAAATACTCTCTGTTTCCTTGCCCAAATCTGTAGTTTCCTTCTGGCTCTGAGGCTCTGGGCCATATTGCACATTTGAATTTAAAAGCAGACTTGTGCTCGGGCTTGTTATTTATTTATTTATTCTAGAATTGTTATTTGCTTTAAAATTAGGGTCCTTTTTGCTGCAGCTTTGTGGTTCCTCTTGGAGCAATGACTGATGGACCTGGGTGCAGAGGGCTGGGGACACGAGTCAGAAGCTGGTCCCTGGTTGTGTGGGGTGTCCTTGGGGATCTCTGGAGCTGGCAGGGAGAGAGTGGTGGAGGGGAGAGCCTGGGAGCCTAGTGCTGGCTCCCAGCCCTGAAAAGGGAGATGCAGAGTTAAGGCGATAGCTGGGGGTGCTAATGGGCACCCCTCTTCCCCTCCCTGCTGTGGGATTTGCCATCTGCTGTGTGAGAAACGGCATTTGCTTGCTTCAGGGATGTCACGTCCCTTCTCAGCATTGCTGGGCTGTCCTGGCCGGGCTGCACTCTGCCCATGCCCAGGGAGCCTCGTGTCCCTGATGGCTGGGCTGCAGCACTGGGGGTCTGGACCCTGAGAGTGGCCTTGTCATGTTTTTATCTTACTCCCTGGAAAGGCAGAAGGTCCCTGAGACTGTGGCACAGGATGCCCAAGTCCCAGTGGCCATTGAACGGGCTCTTGGGCATCTCCTGGGAGTCGAGTGTGGCAGGCAGGGACCAGCCCCGCCCCGGCTTTGGGGATGGGAGCAGGGCCAGGGAGCGACTTTGGAGTGCAGTGCTGGCAGGGCAGGTGGAAGGAAAGGTGGAGAGGGACAACAGGAAACAAGGATAACTAGAAGAGGCAGGAGAGGGGAGGAGGTGGGACAGGCAAAGGAGGATTTGCGCCGAGAGGAGGACACTGGGGAAGGAGGGGTACAAAGAGGGGAGAGAGCCGTGCTGCAGGAGCAGCCGCCCCACGCCGCACGCCCAGCGAGCCCATCTCCCCGTCAAGCTGCTAACGAGGATTAATTGCCTGTTCCGGGCTCCGTGCGGGGCGCAGCCGCTGCTGCCTGCCCTCCGGTGCGGGTCCCCAATGGCTCCGCGGGTAATTTATGGCCACATCGGTGCAGGCAGCTGTTTGCAGGTTGGCAGCTGCGCCGATGGGAGCCTGTGCCTGGTTTGAGGCACTAAATAACCCCATCGGCTCTACAAACCATCCTGGCCAGGCTATCCAGCCTAGCTGTAGGGAGGAGAGGGTAGGAGTCAGAAATCGCTGGTCTGTCCCCCACAGGCATCAGGGTCCCCAGGCCAGGGGAGCAGATGGCTGCAGCCAGCTCGTGGCAGCCTTGTCACAATGGGGTCCTTTAAATACCGATACCACAATTAATTGGGATTCAGTGATCACTGCTGAATGTTGCTGCCTCGCTGCACATGGGGCAGGCAGCCGGTGCGTTGCCCAGCGGAGGCTGGAAGTGCTGCTGGCATCTCTCTCCATGCTCTGGGATATGTGTGGAGACATATGCTTCCCCAATCTGCTTGAGCCTTGGTGTGTTTTGACCATTCCTTGCAAATGGCCTCAGAGGGTTTTAGCTGGGGAAGGAGGTGCCAGGGACACTGAGGCAGTGAGATGGTGGCTGCCCCACAGCCCCTGTCATGTCCTGAAGGAAAAGGCTGGAAGGGGCAGGAATAATTTGGGGGTGCAAGAAAAGCACCAGGGCCATGTGCTGGGTATCTTCGGGGATGTTGACTCTTCTAGAGCTGGATCTCTGTCCTAGGATGATCCAAGTCACACTGAGCCTAGGCCAGTGCAGTCAGAGGTATAGTCCAATCTATAATCTTTTGCCTTCAAGGATTTAGTGTCTTTTAAGTCTCGTTCTAGCTCAAAAAAACTGAAAAAGAAAAGTAGAGCTTGCAATCACCTCCTCAGAATCTCCTGGCTGCTGTGAGCACTTTCCAACGTGATCTCACTGGTTTGCAAGTCAGGAGGATGTGACCTGATCTGGTGCCTGCAGCTGGCATCACTTCCCCAGGTGAGGTGGACACTGGGGCTCAGGGAAACACAAGGGTTCCCCCAGCTGCAACCAGGGCAAGCCAGGGGGCCATGCTGGCCTTGGCCATTGGCATTTTGGGGTCCCTGGGGGAGCACCTCACTTGCAGCCTGCCCTGGGACTGGCTGCCATGGCTCTGTACTCCAGCACCTTTGACAGAGCACAGGGGTGATGTGTTTCTGGTGTGCTGCTTTGCACAAACAGTGATTTTGCTTTCCAAGGGATTGCCTCTGTGTTCCTGAGTTTGCTTCCCCGTTTGCCACATGTGGCAACACAGCTCTTCCCTGCTCTATTCCTCAGGTACTTCTGCCATCAGACAAATCCAAGTCCCTGGCACATAGGCTGAGGTTCATGGGAAGAGCAGGGGCCCAAAAGATGGGGAAGAGGCATCTGGGGGTTCTGCCAGGGTTGAGGGAGGAGGGAGAGCTCATGGGGATGCAGGGATCTTGGGAGGTGACAGCAAAGCTCCTGCCAAGGGTCAGGGAGGTGCAGGGGCTCTAGAGGTGGTTCATGTCTGCAGGATGGGGCTTCCCTTGCTAATCGGGTGAGGTTCTATAGCCTGGAGCCCAGTGGGATGGCAGCAGGCTCAGTGTCCTGCTGGGGTTTATTATGAGCCAGTTAATAACTCTGTACTGGATGGTTCGTTAAAGGAGTTAATTTACCCTGGGCTGTTCTCTAATGTGGGCTACGAGGCTCAGCTGTGGTTGTGTCAGGCTGAGCTTCTGCTGCCTCACTGCCCCAAGATATTGCCCTTCAGCCTCACTTCCAGCAGCAGGGTGTGTGGGGTGGGAAGGTCCAGCAAGGATGGGCTGGTCCCCACAGGGTTTCTGGGGCATCCCCTTCTTTGTGACACCCAAGCCCTGGCTGGGACATGCAGCATCCCCTCCCCACCTGCACACCATTCCTGCAATGAGGCACCAGCAAAGCCCCGTGGCTTGGCTCAGGGCCTGCCCTCCCTGGTCACCCCCAGGTGGCTGAGCTTCCTCATGGCACTGCATCGGGAACTGGCTTTAAGAATACATAGTGACATTAAAAAAGGCCCCTTTGTAGCTATTAATTGAAGTCATTAAATTTAATGCGATGGTTATTGCATGTTAAATAAATACTGGCTAATTATGAAAAACATATTTGCCAAGGTTTAACTATAGAAAAGATGCCTCAATTACATGGTTATTAAACCTCAAAAAATATACACTTTTAATAATGAAGTGACATTTAAATAACATACATTAACTGTCTTATTAAATGTTGATTCTTTTCATATTTGAGGATTTTAATTTAGAATGTTTTCCCTGGCACTAACTATACGATGCATCATTAGCTGTCTTTCACTCATCATTTTGTAAACTTTTTTAATAAATAGACTGAAGTGTTTGTATTTGCTTTTGTTTTCCTAGCTTCCATATCTCTGTTCAGGCAGCAGGGATGTGGCAGGGGAGTGTGCAGGCAGAGCAGGAACTTCCAGGCAGCTTCTTCAAATCACTAAACCCTTCCTAAAGATGGTAAACCCTTTCCTAAAGCTGTCGTCTTAAAATAGGCAGACAGCCAAGCTCTTCAGGATTTTTGGCACATCCTTATGGAAAGGACCACTCTGCCTCACTCTTGGTTTTCCAAATTGAATTGGTTTGTAAGAAGTACCCAGGAGACAGAGAGCAGGGTAAGAGTAGGAGCTCAAGGCTGCAGTGGAAGCACCATCCTGGTACAATATTCTGTTTCTGCTGCCAAACCATGGCACTAATCCTTGGAAAAGTCAGTATTTCGGGATCCTTCCCAGGTGTGGGGGGACTTGCTTGGAGAGGGATGCTCTGTGGGGCATATCCCCAGGTGCTGCAGCACCCAGCCCTGCTGCTCACAGAGATTCCTCTGTGGCTGGAGAGGCGGGGAGCAGGGTCCTGGCTGTGGGAATGATGTGGAGCAGCACAACCCACGGCATGCAGGCTCCTTCCTTAATGCATTTATTGATTGCAGTGTACACGTCAGGATGTAATTTAGAAATCACTCTCCCAGAATCAATTAAAGACCTTACTGGCAACATAGGCATCTCTTCTAGTTAAAGCCTTCACCCTTCCCTTCAAATGCATACTCCACCATTCCTGCTCAGCTTTTGGGGAGTTCTTGTCTCCCCCCCAGCCATCTGCAAATGTGAATGCTGGGATCATCCTCTGGCAGACCTGCTGCTTTTCTGAGGACTGGTGTTGCCTCAGCTGCCTCCCAAACCAGCCATCATCTAGGGGCTGTCAGGGAGCCAAGACCTCTCATCTTCCAGACACATTCTTAATGTTCCCTGCGTTCACGGCGAGGTGAGTAATCTGTGCTCGGGAGGCCCAGTGGGCAGCACAGAGGCACTTAAATTAATTATGGAGGAGTTAAGTCCCAGGAGGGGCTCCCTGTGGAGCAGGGCTCAGGCTGGGCTCGGAGGCAGTCGGCCGTGCTGACTGCTTTGGGCAGGGACTGGAAGGTCCCTTGCTTGCCCTGTGGCTGCTCCATCACTGTGAGGAGTTGCCCCAGCATTACACAACAGCTCGGGTCAGGAGGAGGGGACTCCTTAAAGGCAGCAAGTGGGGATGGCATTGTGGACAAGGGGATGTGGCACATCCTCTGGCTTTCAGGCCAAATGAGTATAGCCACTGTGGGACAGTGATGTGCCAGCTGGCCTATGCTGGCTCTTGAGGGCTGGATGTGATGCCTGTACCCCATGACAGCTTTTTCGGGGGCACAGCCAGGACTGTGAGTACATGGCAATGGTGTTGGAGTTAAATAGTCTCCCAAGCCCATCAGCTCATCCATTTCCCCTCCCTCCTGTTGTGCTATTTGGTGTTGTCAGGGAAAGTGGGGCACAGCTCCCAGGCAAGGGGATCTGGAGCCGGTTGAGGGTGACCCCAGGACTCCTAACACAGGGAGGCATCGAGGTGGGGATGGCTCAACCCACACGAGTCTAGCTGGTGGTGCACGTCCAGCAAAGCAGAGTCTGGACTTGTTTGTTTGGGTAGAGAATCTGAGATTTTAAAATGCATCTCGGAGTGGGGCGATACAAGATTCCCGTGCTGCAAGATAGGGGGCAGTCAGAGTGGGCTGCTGTGGCAAGCATCAGGCTTTGTATTCTGATTCTTTGTATTCTGATTTTGACTTGGTCAATGTTATGGGGTTTGTTCACATAAGGGAACTGAAAAACTCTTTTACAATGGTAATCTTTCTTCCAAGAAGTAGACCTTTGACCATGTCTAAAAGAATTTCTTTTTTTCCTTTTCCTCCCTGCACCTTTTCTTACTGTGGTGATGAACTTTCATCAAAACAATTACAGGTTGGGTTTCAATTCTGTAAAAACCGCTTTAGTCATTAATAATTTTTCCATGGAAGGCTGGGATTTGAGTCCTCTCTTCGTGCCTTCTCTCCTACCAACTGTTACAGGTGCACAGACTGAAGTCAGAGCCAGAGGAAAACATCCCTGCTCCATCCTACACCATTATGCTCATAATGGTGATGCAATTACTCCTCTGGCAGTGCTGTGAAGAACAAACCCAGCTCAGCTCTTCCTCTGGCTGCCAGGCTCTCCAGTTTCTCCCACCCCAGAACCAGAAGGAACACAGTGAATTACAAACTCACATCAGGAAGGTTCATGGCCAGGAAGCTCAAGCCAAGAGGCCACAGGTGCCCTCAGGCTGCAGTGTCCTGCTGCCCTGGGGTGAGGCTTGTGGCACTTGGTATTTCACAGGCCTGAACGTTTCTTCCTCACCAAGGTTCGTGATGCTCCTCAAGGGATTTCTGTGCTGCAATATAACATCCCTGTATAGGGAAATTGTCTTAAGTAATGGATTCTGCAGATTTTTTAAAGGTATATTTATCCTATCTTTTATTGGAATAGAATTAAAGCAAAATTAGAAACTAAAATAACTTTAATTACGAATTTCATGATTCAGTATGTTGTAAATCTTTCAGCATAATATTGTGCCATAAAAATGCTATTTTGTGATAATTATTATTATTATAATTAATGTTCCTTAATTGCTGATGTCGCAGGCACGTGTTATTTCCCAGGTTTTCCTGCAGTGTCTCTGGAGGAGCTCTTCCATGGCGGGGGAGATGCAGGAGATGCAGGTGGGAGCCCAGGCAGACACTGGCTGTGTGCACATGGCTGGGTGTCCACGTGCCCAGTTGGTGCTGCCAGCCTATCCCACCTGTGGGTTGCTGTCAGTATTTCCCAGACAAGTAGGGTGCTACAAGCTGTGGATAATGCCTCTGCTCCAGGTTTTGCTGTGGTCATTCAAACCCTCGTGGTCGCCCCTCTGACAGGGAGATGGGCTGAGTGTGGCTGAGGGTTCTGCCTTTGGTCAGTGAGAGCACCCCAGGGTGCCCATCTGTCCTTGCAGGGGTAGGTGCAGATACTTATGAGGAGGAGATGCAGGGTATGAGCAAGGGGAATATGTGATGGAGAACTAAGACTGGCCAGAGGGAGGTGGGGAGAAGGCAGTGGGATAGAAAAGTGGTGGGATGGATGCAGTGGCCAGACCAGGGCTTAGAATTCTCTTAGCATCCTTTATCAGCTTGGAGGATGCTGCTGGGGTCTGGAGGCAGCAGCAGAGAGTGGATCTTCGGGCCCAGGTGTGAGGGAGGAGCAGCAGCACGGGGATGGAAAATGCCTGATGCCAAGTGCGTGAATTTTTCATGTGACCCAGAGGCCTCACTTGGAACAGCATGGGGCTGCCCAGGCCCAGCTGAGAGAGGGAAGGCATGAAAATAGCCACTGAACCACCTGCTTCACAGTGGTGAGTGTATATGGGATGAAGCTGAAACCAGGATGCATTTTTAATGACTCAGGCAGGGCTGGGTTTCTTTAAATAAGACTAGACAATGCATATGTGCTCCCGAAGCTGTGTAGTGTACCACAAATGCATTATTTACAGCAGCTTCTTCCTTGTCCATTTTAATTTTACATGGGTACTGGAGAAAGGGAAGGGACTCCTTGGTGTCTCATGGCCACCCACTTGTTCCATGTGACAGAGGTGAATTTTTGAGCCACCAAAGGATTTGGTGTTGATCTTTCCACTGACTTGAGTCATGAGGAAAACAGTCCTCCTAGAAATGGAGCCGTGCACCTAGGAGTGGAAGGAGCTATGGCCTGAAGCTTTGTCTGACTGATGCATCATCCGATCTTGATAGTGCCATTTTCTGCCTTCTCCCCATGGATGAAATGCAGGGGGGATGTTCTTAGGCTGCTGCAGCCTTTCCCTTGTGCCTACACATGCTCAGCACAGAATCTCTGCTCCCTGCATTCCTGGAGGACCAGAAGGCCTTTGGGAAGTGGACAGGGATGCATGATTGTAAGAGTGAGGGAAGAGGTGAATCTGCTCCATGGAAATGGTCCTCAGCTGACCCTGGCAGGGGTGGGAATAAATAGCAGTACAGTGGGCTGCAGCAGAGCAGGGGAGGAGAAGCTCTCCAAAGGACACAAAGTCTCCCAGTGTGTCTTCTACTGGCTGTTGCCCTGGCTCCCAGTGAGAGGGGTGCCCCTGCACCATGTGGCAGTGATGCCAGGGCCATGGTGGTGCATCTTGGAGCCTCGTGGACCTGGGGAATGGGGCAGTGACTTTTTCCCTATCTTCAACATTGCCCTGACTCGAAGTGTGTGCTCGGTGCACCTTGTGTGGGGATGTCAGACTGCCAGGGGAAGCACAAATTGGTTCCAGCCCTCCTGAGTGGCTGCTAAGGTGGGATCAAAGTCTAGGAGCTGATGGACATGAGTCTGCTTTCCCTAGCACTGCCAGGCCTGGGAGGGTTGAGATGGCAGCTTGACGGCTTGGAAAATAGGCTGAGATGAAGGAATATCAATACGAGAGCGAGCTGTTCCTGCCGAACAGCCCCGGGGCAGCTAACGTGAAATGCTGGTTGTCTCGGAGGAGTTGACAGGTGTCTGCATCAGGCATCCTGCTAATTAAGCACCGTCATGAGTCACAGGGCTGGGGATGAAGGAGCTGGGAAGGAGCTCAGCCGGAGTAGGTATTGCCAGAGGGGATCTCTGCAGGACCTCCCTCCCCGCCGGGGATGGGCTGGTGTATGCATGATTTGTCGGCTGGTGGATACACAGTCATCAGGGCGGGTCTTTTGGGAGCTGGGGATCAGCTTTGAGAAGAGCAGAGCGAGCTATCCCACTGGCTGTCTGTCTTACCACATTGTGGCTGAGTGTCCTTACCTGGGTCCCATATGCTGGCACTGATGTCCAGACCCATCTCCTGTCACAGACCTGGCAGGGGCCCCCAGAGTCTGTCCCACACCCACAGCTCCCAGCACCCATCCCATCAAACCTCTTCCCAAATCAAGGTGTGCATCACTGCCAGTATGACAGGCTAAGAAAATTAGGATATTCACAGACTCGTCTTTCTCCTGATCCCCTTCAAGAAGATCCTCTTACTGAAATGAAGAGTGGTGCTGCCAGCCCAGCAAGGCCTCTGCCAGAGAATTCCCAGGAACATGAGCATGGCGGGGTGGACAAAGGGGCTGCTTGCCTCTTCATGGACACGGGTGATCCAGAGGGGCCCGTAGCAGCAGGCAGAGGATGAGAACCGTCCGGCAGACAGCAAAGTGCCTTCCTTTCTGGGCAGAACCAGCGGTGAAGGAATGCTGCCCCCCCTGTGCCACCCTGTGTCACCCTGTGTCCCTTCCCCGTGTGCCTCTCCAGCACCTTTTGCCCACTACCCTTCATGCATCTGCAGTTGTGATCCCCTGAAAAAATGGCTCTATTCATTACCCATTTTAATTCCACCCTGGATCCCCAGAGCTCCACAGACACAATTTGTTATCCTGGCTGTCAAGAAGCTTAAAGAGCTGCTGATGGCTTCTGGAAAACTTTGACACACCTTCTGGTCAGACCCAGCGCTGCTCCCCAGCCCGGCTGCTCAGCCTTTCTGCTCCTGAGGCTGGATAAGCAAAGGCGTCTTTGAGGGTGGGAGGAGGGAAAAAAACCCCATTGTTGCGATCTGGGCAGAGTGGATGTCTCCTGGTGCCCACTCCCATCAGGGGGACAGCCTGGGACCATCTGGGCACAGCAGGGCTGCAGGTTTTTGGCTGTGAAGATCCCCAAAGGCCACGTTTGGATTCCATACTGTTCTCTGGGCCAGTCAGATTTCACAGCCTAAAAACCTTTGGGCTGAGGTCACTGGGTTTCTCTCATCCTTGTGTATTCGGTGCAGGGGGTTTATACTGGGGTTGCAGGTTCTTGGGGGTTCATTTTCTGATAATTTTTCCACCTGTGGGTGATAACCAAGGGAAGTGACGTGGTCTTGACTTGTGCACTGTGCAGAACTCTGCCTTTGAGGAGAATTTTTTACCAGTCAAAAACTGCAAACAACAGAAAAGAAAAGTGATTTTTTTTCTGATTATTTTTGGTCTCTCACCACTCAGACTGGGAGAGCAGAGTAGAAGAGTAGAGTAGAAGAGCTTCCCAACTCCGGGCTCTCTCCAGTGACCTAATCCTCTCCCAGCTAGTTTCTGATTTTGACAAAGCAGTTGTCGGGCTGCTTTTAAAGAACGAGATACCCCTTAGTCTCTCTGGTGACACAGGCAAAGTGCCCCAGACACCCCAAGAACAGTTTGTGTCTCGGTGTAATTTTGGTCGAGGTTGGGTGGGAAGCCCTGAGCCAGCGTTTAGCGCAATGAGAAGGAGGCGGGTGAACCCCTCGCCCCTCACTGCTGGGATTGGGATCCAGCTGTCTCCGGAGCCATCCCCTGCCTCCAGCCCTCCCTGCCAGCCCCCTGCGGAGCTCGGCAGCGCTTTTGAGGTGCCACTCAAGCCGCTGTCCTCGGGGCACAGCCGGGCTGTCAGTCTGGCGGCGGCGGGATGAGGATGAGCGGGGAGGTTGTGGATGAACAGAGCAGCCCCCTGGGAGGCGGGATAAAAGGCCAAGCTTCCCGACATAACCAGAGTCTTTCTGCGGGCTGAGGTGCCCAGACTCGGGGGAAGCCCTGTGAGTGACAAGCGTGTCGCGGTGCCCGCCGGGCTGGTGGGGAATGAGCCATGGGACCAGCCACGGGAGCTCTGCGGGGCACTGCGAGCCCGAGGCTGTTTCCCACCCGATACAAACCCGGCATCTCCCCTGCCAGCTCCCTCCTGACCCTTGCTGGGCACGGGCATGGATGGTCCTTGGATTTTCTTTCTGTCTTCTTTTATTCCTTTCTCTCAGGGCTGGGCCCTCCTGGGTGGATGGGGAAGGGGCTGCTGGTGAACTCTCAGCCAGGTGGTGCTTGTTCTTTTCTCAGTTCCTCCACCTTGGTTCCCCTTGTCCCTGGATGTATGTGGACAAATACATCTTCTAGCAAAAATGAATTGCTCCAGTTTCCTGTCCCAGGGGCACAGGGAAATGGTAGCACTGGCCCAGGGGTCCTGCTCTGGGGAGGGAGAACTCATGCCTCTCTTTTTGCCTCTGTGGCAGGAGACAGCAGCCCTGGGACCAAGGTCCGCCAGCACCAGCCCTGGGAGAGAGTGGATTTAAAAGCAATAGTGGGAGATTGCCTGAATTTCTCTCCCTTCTTTTGTATTCGTTTAAGAGGTTTTGCTGTCTCGGTAACTCCCCTGAGAGACAGGAGCAGCAGCCTCTTTGGATGTGAATACCTGACAAGTTTTTAATGTGAAAGGAATTCACTAAATTTAGTCTCTTCGAGGAGGGGGGGGGGCGGAAGGAGAAGTGTTTCTTTCAGTCTGGGGGAAGTGATCCAAATCCCAGCCACTTCCCTGCCGGCAGAGCTTGATGATGTCTTCTCTGTCTTGAAAGCTTTTAAGTCTGGGCTCCATGTGTGTCCCTGCACAAACAAGAGGTGGGAGAATGGCAGCCACTGATGCTGTGCCCTGGGGGAACAGGCCTGTTCTCAGCTCCTCTGGCCTCCTGGAAGTGAATGCTGGTGAGGGCTGGATGGGGAGATAAATGAGAGGAAAACCTTGTTGTCTGAGTTGCAGGGACATCATCTCTGATTTCAGATGGGTTCTCAGGTGAGCACTGAGATGCTGAGGGTGTTGAGGGGAGTGCAGCTCTGCTGCTAAACTCAACCAAATCACCCCTTTTCTCCTCCATTTTCCTCCCTACTCTCACTGGAGCCTCTGAAGGTCCATTTTCTTCTCTGTTCTGGTACTTGAGACTCACCTGTGCCTTGTGCTCTCCTTTCATGTCCTCTCCCAAAGTGCCCTGTGCTGCTCTCCACAGCTTTGGAATTCAGTTCCTGCTGTCAGAGAAGGGAAGGGTCTCCTATGGGTTTGTAGACACACACACCTGCTGGGATCTTGCAGAGGTGTATGCCTACACAAGGTGAGCACGCACCTTTCCCCACAGATGGGGCAACTCCTAGACTCCCATGGTGTGTAAAGGACAAAGTGTCTAAAGGACAAAGTGTCCCCTGTGTCGAGAGCTGGTGGGACTAAAGGTCTGGCTGGTTGTAGCCAGGAAAACCCAGCTGAACAAGCCACCTTGCACTGCTTGCCCCTGTGCTGCAGCAAACGGTGGGGTCCCAGTGAACCAGAACCATTTATAGCTCCATCTCCTAATGGGGAGGTCTGGAGAGATCCACCCCCTGTCGTTTCCATCCCAAAGGTCTCTTCTAAAATCTGTGGAGGTCCTGGTGACAAACACTCTATTTATTCCTGCTGATTTTTAAAAAGGTCCTTCCCTGATGGAGAAATGATGGATCATTTCATTAGGGCCTAACCAAACACAGGACAGGGGAGAGGCAGGGGGCCACGGTGGCACTGGGAAGGGACTCTGTGGCTCACATGGTGAGACGGAAAAGTAGGGGAAAGTTACAAGAAAGGATAATACCGAGAGCGCTTTAAAAAGACAAACAACCACTTCAGACCTGCAATCAATATCTTTTAATTTTTTTTTTATTATTTTTCCCCCCTTTTGTAATTTTAATTTTAGGTGGAGTGGATGCGGTGCCAGTGGGAAGATGCCGAATGGACAATCCTGGGGAACGACGTGCAGCGGGGGCCGAGGACGCTCAGGTGGGTGCGGACCCCTCCTCGCCCCGCAGGGTCCCCTCGGCTCGGGCACCGCTTTTAGCGAGGCCCCCCCGTCCCTCCCCTGGTGGCATCGCCGCTTTAAGGGCTGGGAGGGGGGGGGGGGGGGCGGGGCGGCCCCGCCCAGTTCTCCCCGCCCCCTTTTCCCTCCCCTTGGGCGCCCCCTGGAGGCGGCGCGTGCGGGCGCGCCTCCGCCTCCCTTCCCTTCCCTCGCGCCGCCGGTGCGGGGCGTGAGCGCGTGCGCGCGCGGCGGGGGCGCGCAGCGGGGGCGCGCGCGCGGCGGGCGGCGTTCCGTCGGGGCCCCGCGCCCCGTCCCATTCATGCGGGGCAGCGGCGGCGGCGAGAGCCAGGCGGGCGCGGAGCCCCGGGCGGCGGCGGCGGCGGCGGGGGGAGGCGGGCGCGGAGGAGGAGGAGGAGGAGGAGGAGGGGACGGAGGAGAAGGAGGCAGTGGCGGCGGAGAAGGCGGCGGCGGCGGCCCGGCGGGCGGCTCGGTGTGGAATGCAATTATGGCTGGCACGGCGGAGGCGAGCGGGGACCGGAGCCGTGAGTAACCCGGCTGCAACTTTCGGGCGCGGCGGGATGTGCCCGGTCGGTCGGTTCGGTAAAAATAACGCGGATTCGGCTTTATCGCTCCCTAAAACATTCGGCTTTATTGCCGCCGCGGCGACAGCGCAGGGCCGGCCCGGGCAGGGCACGGCGGCCCCGTCGGGGGGCGCGGAGGGGCCGCGGCTGCCGGGCAGGGCTGGGCTGGGCTGGGCCGGGCCGGGCAGGGCCGCGCTGCTGCCGCCGGGACCAGCCCGCATTGCGCCCCGCGGCCCCGGGAGCCGCCTCCCGCCGGGGGACAGAACGCGCCGGGACCGAGCCCTTTCTTTACCCGCCGCACGCCCCGCGGGGCTCGCAGCGCTGTCGGGGTGTGGAGGGCCGGGCAGGGCGGGCTGGACGGGCTGAGGGCCCCCTCCCCGCCCGGAGCTGCTCGGGCCGGCGGTGCCTCCCTGCCCGGGGTAGCGGCGGGGCTCGGCCGCCTCCCTTCTCCCCCACCTCCCTTCTCCCCCGCCTCCCCCCGCACCGCCCTGGCTCTCGGCGCCGTTCCTGCCCCAGCCCCGCTGCCCACCCGGCTCCGGCACCGCTGGGGACGCGAACCGAGCTCAGCCTTTCCCGTGCTCAGCGCCTCGGATCGCACATCTGCCCTGCCCCGCATCCTCGCTGTCCTCCCCGCGTCGTGGTGCCCCACATCCTCACTGTCATCCCCGTGTCCGCGCCGCCCCGTGTCCCCCCTGCCGTCTCCGCATTGTGCTATCCCGTATCCATCCCCGCATCCCGCGGGGCGCGGTGAGCGCCATCCGGGCTGGGCTCGTCCCGGACCCACAGCGCCGCCGCTCCTCCCCGCTCCCCGCTCTCCAGCCGCCGACGGGAGGTGCCGTGGGTGCCTTGCGGGACGGGACGGGATGGGGTGGGGTGGGGTGGGGTGGCTGCCGGCGCCCTCGCTATGATGGTCACTGTTGTGATCGCGCTGTAGTCGGGCAGCGCAGCCCTCGCCGGGCACCTCGGAGCGAGGCTGCGGTACCGGGCGGGGGCTGCGCCTCCCGCCGCCGCTGTGGAGGTGGAAGGCGGCGGATAAAGCCGGGTGTCCTTTAGCCCCTTCCCGTCCCTCCCCAGCCAACACACAGCGGCGGCTCCGGCGTGCGATCCGGGAGGGATTTGCAAAATCTCTGTGCTGTGCCGAAATAAATCCTGGAGTCCCGCAATCGCCTTCTCTTATTCCCTTGTGTTCCTTGCGGGAAAATTCTTCCTTCTGCCTCTGGCCGAGCGCCGGGGTAGGGGGAGCCAGGGGAGGGGGCTGGTGTGTAAACAGGGCTTAACATGAAGGTCACTGGTTAAAGAGGAGACGGATGGGAGAGAAAAGACAAGCATTAACCTCACTTGTTAGCTCCCCCCTGGCTCCTGCTTGGGGAGGACAAAACAAAAGCAGAACCTGCTAACGGGGAGGATGAATATTCATGATCCTCCTCGTGTGCTCCGGGACACGGAGGGGAGAAAAGTTGGGCAGATGAGCCGCCTCCCGAAGCTGCTTTTCCTCCAGCTTGCGAGAAAATCCTTTTCTGCTGAGCGAGAGCTGTGTGTGGGGGAATTAACAGCCTTTTGCTGGATTTCTTTTTAATTTTTTTTTAATTTTTTTGTTTTCTTTTCTTTTTTGTGCGGCTGCAAGAATTAAAAAAAAAAAAAGGAAAAAAAATATAGCTGAAGCTATTGACTACATCAAAGGTTATCCATTTGAAAACACCATTTTCCTCTGAACAGCGGCTAATTGCTTCCTGAACAATCCCAGGGTCTTTTGTATATACTCAGTGGGTAAAATGAGTGACTTGATGTCTCTCTCTCAAGACACTGGTGACCGAACAGGGCGGAAAGGTGGAGAAGCCAAGGAAAGGCAGTGGGGCAGATGCCTCTGGGAGGATGTATGGACGATTTCTTAAGTGCCTGCAAGGAGGGAAGGTTTTTTTCCTTCTTCCCGCTCGCCGCCGAGCGATCCGCTGGTGCCGGTGGGTGCCGGCAGAGCTGTGGCGACACGGGGGTGTAAGGAGGGCTGGTAAGGAAGTTTGGATTGAAAATACCCGATCGTGCGTGTGATCTGGTGCTCCCCACCCGCCGGTGCCGCTCCTCCGAGGGAGGCAAGCCTGGATGCGCTCGCTGCTCTCCGGGGGCTCCGGGGGCTGGCTGGCTCCTGTTCCCTTGCCTGGCTGGGCTTTCTGCAGCTGCTACCCCCAAGATTAAAGTTTTGGCGACGTTGCTTTTGTTAGCATGGCGATAGAGGCGTCGGGGAGAGTCTTCCCCTCTTGGCTTTTTTTTTTTTTTTTTTTTTTTTTAATAGCAGCATAGGATTTGGAGCAGAGCGCAGGCATCCGCCTTCCTGCACGCTGGGGCTGCGCACGGAGCTGCGGGGCAGAGCCCTTGTGCTCCGTCACACAAAGCCCTTTCCCCGAGCGAGGCAGTGCCCTGCCACAGATAAACAAACTCCTCTCAACTCCGCTGGAGACGGGGCCGAGGGCCGTGCCGGCGGCTCCCGGGGAGCGCCTTTCGCCGGGGCTTTCCGCAGCCGAGATGGAGCAGGGTAATAAAGCGGCGCTGCTGCATGCTGGCAGGGCTGCCTCCCCTCCTCCATGGCGGCGGCAGCCGGGGCTGGCCCCTGCCCTGCTCCCTGCGTGCCAATGTCACGCCAGGCCGGGTGTTTCCGTGGGTTCGCCGCGTTAGACTTCTGCTGAACAAAGCGAAGGATCTGGCCCTGGGATCAGACTGAAGGAAGGGAGCTCAGATGTGTTTGTTCTCTAGGCTGAGTGTGGGGCAGGGCCTTTGTTGCCGCCTGCCTTGCTCCTGGCTGCAGCACTCGCCGCCGCCGAGAGCCGGAGCCGGCCCTGAGCTGGCCATTTCCGAGGCTGGTGCTGCTGTGCTGGTGACACTGGCTCCCTGCAAACCGGGGAGAGCATCTCCTTGTACTGGGCTTCTGCTGGGTCCCACTGGGCTTTGTTGTAATGGCCTTTCTGTGCAGGGTGTTTTGGTGCCTTGGTCGTTTGTGTCTTCACTGAGGAGTCAGACGTGGCTTTTGGCAGCCCTGGCTCCGTGGAAGGGGAACCTTGAAAAAGCAAGGACAGCAGAGGTGCTGCCATGTCTGTGCAGCGACAGGAGGGTGGGTATGGGTCACTGCAATGCCCATGATGCCATCCTCACTGTCTGCAAGCTTGAATTTTTCACTGATCTGAACTGGTGGAATGTCTCAAGAACTTGGGTTGTTGTTGTCTCTGATCCATGAATGTCTCCTTTAAGTTTGTGTACTATGTGGAAGAAACTGGTGAGTAGAGGGTTCCTGGCTAGGGTTTGACCAGTGGATGGCTTGGTACAATGTCTGTAGAGGAAGGCCCAAAGGCCAGGAATTATGAGTGCTGTGGAGCTTGGTTTGGTATGGACCATGACTCCTTACCTTTCCTGAGTTTGGATTGCCGCCCCTTTTCCCTGCAAGGGGCTAAATGCCATGGGTTCATGCAAAATGAGGAGGAGCAAGTGTTTGCCACCATCCACTGGTGATGTGGCTGGTTTGACTTTAGACTGTAGACAGCCAGCTTCTTCTCTGGCTGCAGCCTGGGAAGTGTTCCATGCAGTATGGGGAACATCCCACTGCAGATTTGTGGTACTTGGTGAGAACATGTGTGCTCTGACACCATCCCTGACCCACAGCCTCGCCCATGCCCCTCTTGGTCTTCCCCAGGGCATGGCATGGAAGCCGTGTAGACATCCCAACATGGTCTGCCTGCTATACTTGGAAGTCACATTTGAGCAAGCATCTTGTGCATCATGGAGGAGAAAAGCTGCAGGCAATAAGTAAGTTTTGATGGTTTCAATGCCAGGCATGGGCAGTCCTGGCTCTTCTGCCCTGCACTCGGCATGGGGTGTAGCCAAACCCACACCTTTGCATGGGTTTGTCAGAGCGTGGCCAGACACAGGAAGGTGTCCTTGTTTGCCTTGCTTCCCTGAGCACTCTGCAGCTGCCTCCAGCCCTTGTTCCGGATGGAACATTTAAAAGCCACCATTTAAAAACCTGAACGAAAAACATTTCAAAGTTTATTTTCCCTTTAGCCGAGGCTTGGCATGGCACACCTCCTCTTTGTTGCTGGTTTGCCGAGATGTTTGGGTCAGGGAGAAAACTCCACATCCAGATTGTTGGGCTCACTCCCCACAAACACTTTTGCTCCTTTCTCTTCTGACGTTGCCTTGCATGGTGCAAGATGGACTATATTCGGTGATTCCTCTGTCCTCCTGGTGTCTGGATGTAATGAGAGCCAAATCCACCCCTGCCCTGTGGGCTGCTCTGCGCTGGTCTGTGCCTGGAGCCAGAGACCCTTGTGAGCTGCCTGAAGCACAGAGGAGATTTTTTTATTGCTAGGGTCAACTCGGGGACTTGTGTGAGCCAGGGTGTGATATCCTCTTTTCTCCTTGAGCTGAGATTGTGAGGGATTTTGCTAGAGAAAGTGCCCGAGGTGAGAACATGCCAGGGGTGCCAGGGACAGGCTGCGTGGCTCTGGGGGATACGCTGTTCAGGGACCATCTCTTCCTCATCTCCCCTCCTCCTCACTGGCAGCCTGCAGAGCAGTCCTGCAGCTTGCTGCCCACCTACCCCATCCTGAGCATCCCACAATCTGCCAGCCAAATTGGCACAGAGACCCAGGAGTGCTGGTAATCCAATTTGGGCAGTTTAGCTGCACTTTGCTCTCCATGCTGCTGGCCGGAGCTCGGGAGCTTTAATCCAGCTAATGACCCCAGCTTGAGTAACCACGACCATTTGCTTGATTCAGTTATCCTTTCTGTCAGCAAGGGCGAACAGGCTGAGGCTGTTTCTGAGTCCTGTTTGTGGTATCAGGGACGGTTTCCAGGTATAGGTATGTGTAGGGACTGGAGGGTGAGGGCAGTGTGGAGGAACACTGCAATCTCTGCTTTCTCTTTGGGAGATTTGTCCTTCCTGCTTCCCGTTTTTCATCTTCTCTCCCTCTTTTTCTGGTAAAGATAAGCTGTTCTTCCGGAGTTATTTTGCAACATAGTATTATTTTCAGAAAGGCAAGGCCAAGAAAAATAAAAGCCTGTCTCTTCCTTGGGTTGCCTACTGTTTAATGTACAAAATACAGGGGTGGTAATTGCATTAAAACATATATAATTATACTGGAGGGAGGAAAAAAAAAAATCCTGCTAATTGCACATGTGTTTTGAACTGATAAATGTTGAGTGATTCTTCGTGTTTTCTTGGGAGTTTGGAGGAGCAGAGATACAGTCTGGCGTGTGAGGGGTTGGGAGTGGAGGTGGTTTCCAAAAATTATTGGGAAGCTTGGGTGCTCTGAGCACCTCTGGGGTAGTGTCAGTATCAGAGGCTCGATCCTTTGCAGATCCTCATCTGATGCTACCCCCATCCAGTCAAGTCTTGTGTAATGGTAGGAGCCCTGTGAGTCCCTTTGCTTTATGTGTTCAGATAAACAACTGTGCATCAAAATATTCAGGCTCTCTCACAGAAATAAATTGCTGGCAAGAGAAGAGGCAGATTCCTGTATTAGGGGGAGAAATTTCCTGTGTACATAGCCCCACATCCAAGGGCTGTTCCTCCACTTTACCGTGCTGTTGGCACGGGTGGGTGCTGCTGGGGGGCAGGGGAGGAGGAAGGATGGTCACACTCCATGTTTCAAGTGGCACAATGTGAAAACCACATTTCCTTCTGGGAATGCTGACCCTGTCAGAGCTGCCGATAACATCTCAGGTAATTGCAATGGCAGTAACTTGTTTGCTTTGTGCATGCGGCCGGGCTTTGTGTACGGGCGGTTGCTTCTCTCTTCCTGTGCAGACTGTTAGTTTCAACAGGGGAAGAGGAAAACCCAAAAATATTTTAGGAGGAGTTTTAAAAATAATCTTGGAGTTTGGCTGGTGGGCAGGATGTTTCTCAGGATCGTGTTCCCTGCTGGTCCGTGTCCAGCTTTGTGGCCCTCGGAAGGATTTGCTGGATGGTGTTGAGTCCTGTATTGTCATGCCTGAGGGCTTGCTGTTGGGCTCTGGGAGCTGGAGTGTGATGGGAGTCTGTCCTGGGATTTGGGTTTTGCACTGGGTAGATCTGGCTGCCCTGTAGCAGAGCAGTGTCAGAGCTGGGGCATGAGCCCCTGCTTACAGCTGCCATGGCCTCTGTAAAACATTTATATCCATTCCCCAGCGTCGCATTCCCTCCACCCCCATCAGCTTCACCGTGGTTTTTATTCCTCCGAGTGTTGGCATGCTGGCAGGGTCCCTGCCTGCCCACTGCTGCTTATCTCTGTGTCCGGCTCCTGCACGGCTGCTTCCTCTCCGGAGTCAAGGGGGAACTCTCCCCTCTCTGGCAGGACCAGAATCTGCCCGATGAGCCCTGCTGAAGTCAAAAACCTGTTTTTCAGGCTGATGTCATCGGGAAGAAATGGGGGAGGAGGAAGGCAGGAAGGCAGCCCTGTTTCCGAAGGCGAGCCGCTGCCGAGCCCCATGACGCTGACAGCAGCCCTGGCTTCCACGGCTCCCACTGTTATTCCTTATCAGCATGGCTGAGGTGCCCGTGGGGCTGCTGGCACATGCAGGAGAGGTCCTGCTCTGCACGGCCTCATGCCTGCACCAGAGAGAGCTGGGAGGGAGGAATGCGACAGTGCCAGGGGAGTGTGTCAGCTCCCAACAGAGCAGGATCTCTTGGCCCACTGGCTGTGCCTCGTATGGCTCCCTGGCCCTCTGTGAGGGAGACGGCACTGGCTGGATCTGCCATCCAGCCACCTTCATTAGCAGAAAGTGGGTTTTTGGCAGAGGTGCTTGGACAGCCCTCCCAGCACACGCGAGCAGCCGCTTCTCCTCAGTTTTGCACTGAAGGAGCTGATCAATTATGCTGATGCCTGTTGGAATCTCAGCTCCTCATGCATGGCGTCAGGCCATCGTAGCAAGGTGACCAACGTGGCTTGGGGCTGCAGCTGGAATCTGCAGGAAGAGGAGAAACCTTGCTCTGCTCTCCCTCCCAGCCAGCAGCTCTTGGGCTGCAGCCACGCTTTGAAGTGTGCTCTGCCCAGGTCCAGTGGGTGAGACCCCCTTGCTGTGGGAAATTGGGGTGGGGTGTGCTGTGTTGGCACTGCCCATAGGAAAACAGAGTTCAGGCTCAGCCACTGCTGTGGCACTTACCTGTTAATATCAGATGCTCTTTGCCCATGGTGCTGTGAATTAAGCCTCTTTTGGACTCTCAGAACAGTTTCCCCTGTGGTGATGTTGTTGCAGGGGGACTTCTAGGCTTTTCCTCTTCCTGTCCCATTGCCAGGTAAAGGCTCTGCTATCTCTCTCGATGTCTCACTTCTGGGTCAACTTCACCTTGGGCAAATAAAACATGGGACTATGCTGAGCTGGAAACTCTGCAGGGGAAGCAGAACAATTTCTGTGGTTCTTGGGGCAGCATAACTGAAATAGCAGAGGGGGAAGGATGGGAGGTTGATAGGGGAAGGAAAAGTACACATGGCTAGGGAAAGCTCGTTTGGAGAAGTTTTGTGGTTGTTTTAATCAGAACTAATGTGATGGCAGTTGTGCTTGGCTTGCCACAGGACAGCACAAGTGCTGGTGTCAGCAAGGGGCCAGGCGGAAGCATGGGAATTTCAGTTTAGCTGGGATTAAACCAACCCCAGAATGACCTCCCTTTGCTGGAACAGAGAGCATCCAGCAACCAGGAATCCTCCTGTGGCAAAGAGGGAGCACTCCAGATTCCTTCTGGGATTTGGGGGAAGTGCTTGTGACAGAGAGGTGAAAATGCAGCTTGGAGAGCTGGGCTGGAAGAGGAGCATTGATCTGGGGATGGTAATATCATGGCTTGTGTTTGTGGCTGTCCTGGCCCAGTGAGGGATGTGGAGCTGGAGGCTGGGGAATGAGGAGTGATGCATTACGCTCCAGGAAATGAGGTCAGACAAGGGAAGGATGGTGATGGCCAGAGGATCTCTTGTTAGACTTCTCAGCTGTTGAGAAACCTTGCTTGTGAGTGACCTTCTGGTTCTCTGCAGGTCCAGCTGGACCAAGGTGACCTCTGCCAGCAGGGCTGGTTTTTGGGATATTTATGTGGGGCAGTGGTCTGATGGGTTGTGAGAATGAGAGTCTGGGAGTGTGTGGGCCAAAGCCAAAGGGAGAGGTGGCCTTCAGCGGATTTGTTCTGTAGTTCTTTGCTCTTAAGATGGGGGCAAGATGTTATTAATTGGACCTGACTGAGGTGACAAAATTCACATCAGTCTGCTGTTTGAAGCCTTGGGTTGACCTGGGTGTTGATAGTAGGAAGCCACAGTCCCATGGCTGGTGTCCTGGTGCCTTGGGTTGGGGTCTGTGGATGATGAGCAGCAGAGAGGGGTTTGAGGTGTTGTGCTGTGTGTATGCTGATGGACAAAGTCCCTGAATTAGGATGGGAAGCAGCAAGGCTCTATTCTGTGTGGTTGATTACCCATGGGCTGTGCACTGATCTCCATTCCAGGCATCAGCCAGTCCTGGTCTATGTACTCTTCTCCTGGCTGCAGGGAGTAGAAAGGAAGGTGAGGCACACTTTCCTCCTGGGAAATCCAGGTCCAGCACGTGGGCTGCAAACAGAAAGACCCTTGAGAGCCCTTGCAGGGTCTCTGTTTGGACTGTGCTACCCAGCTGAGTTGTGGGAATAAGGCAAAGGACAGCCACTGAGTCTCTCTGGTGTACCTGGATGGAGTTGGGAAACATGTGCAAGGTCTCAGTCCATGCCTGGTTTCCTGGCAGGACCTGTTGAGCCTGTCCACATGTGCCTCCTTGCCTTGGGACACTGTGGTTGCAGGAACGCCTGGATTTCCTTATTGGCAATGCTTGTAAGCCCTTTTTGGAAGGGCTCTCTGCAGGGCAGCCTGCAGTCTCTTTGTGGAGAGCGCGCAAAGTGGCTCCAGAGCTGTTCTGGAGTTCAAGCTGTTCTTGGTGTGACATGACTTCTTGCAGAGGACCGGAGATGGGGAATTGCGCACTTGAGAAATGCTATTTAATTTCCTCACTGCTTGTTCTTTTATGCTTCTTTTTGCTGAGGGTCAAGCTTTATGAGCCCTTGGGCAGTAGGTGGTTGCTTCTCCTTGTCCCACTTCTCAGGACAAAAGAGGATGAATTCTTTCCCCAGAAGATCCTTGCAGGGCAGGAGTAGAAGCTGAGGTGGATGGCCGGATGGGGTCCTCAGCCCCTGCCTGGGAGGGATGGCAGGAGCCTGGGAGGAAACTGAAGATGCTGAAGATATTCTTGATAGGATGATAATAATGGAGGTTGGGGCATTGGGGCAGCTTCAGAGCCTGCCACTGATCTCATCAGGGTGTGGTTTGAGCCAGGGATAAAGTTGTTAATGATTTAACTCACTGGCTAGGGAGGGACCCCAGCCAAATAGTTTTCAATATCTGTATGCAGTGAGGAAGGAGTTAAAGTTTAGCCCTGTTGCAGCAACTGCATATGTAGTGCAGCTCGAATTTGTACCACCACCAGGCTTTCCTCACTGTTGCAAGGCTTTTCCCGGGCAGATGAACCTAAAAATATACCAGCTCTATGGTGAGGCTGCCTCTCCTGTGGCCCGAAGGCTTTTCTCTCCCCTGGATAATCTCCCCTCTCTCCCCTTTGCTAATTACTGGCAGCTTGTAGCTTGAACCTTCTTCACTGTTTCTTATTGCTGAGAGCAGCAAGTGACTTGGAGGGATTACAGGTAAAGGCTCTTTAGATGCAATTTCCCCTTTTGTGGGTCAGTTGTTTGGGGGTTTTCAATTCCATGCCTTCTCTCCTCCAACCTCCCTTGCAAAAGTGCAAGGCTATAAAGCTCTTGGGGTGTTTTGCTGGGAGTGAACCTGCTGGGGTCCTGTTGATGGAAGAGCAGGGATGGCAGCTGGGTCTGTGTGTGCCAGAAGTGCACCTCTGTGCTTGTCTGCATGTTTTAAACCCTGTCTCTGGGTGTTCCCATGCGGGCTGCTGCTTTGCAGGCTAGTGCTGACTCTTAGACTTGCTGCCTGGATGAGTGGAGAGCTGGTCCTTAACACTCTGTCCAGTCTTTGCCTTTTAAGGTTAGTTTTTCCATCCCAGTACTCCTGCTTTTTGCTATCAAAAGTGATGATTGTTTTCCCAAAGAGTGATCTCCCATCCCAAACACAGGTTTTTGGGCATATTGCAGGACCAGGGAGCTCTCAGCTTTGGGGGATGAGTGCTGCTGCCCCTTGCCACCTCTCCAGCAGCCAGGAAGTGGGGCACTGGCATCTCTGGGGCGTGTCCTTGGCTTGTTGCTGAAAGGCTCATTGGAAGCTGGAATGTGTGAGTGTTGGCCCTGCTGAAGTGGGTAACCCCCATCCAAGACTTGCAGTGGCTGCAACCATCTCAGTGTGGCCTCTTTGAGGTGAAACTGTGAGCAAATGCCCTTTCCAGTGGGGGATGAAGGGGACTGGGGCAGATTTGGCTCTTGTGCTGGCTTTGTTTCTGATGGCGGGTTTCCTTCTGTAAATATGTGTGTGTGTGCGTGGAAATCAAAACACAGCCTGTGGTGCTGTGTGGCCCCACTGTGGGGTGAGCCCTGGGAATGCTCAGTGCTGCAGATGCTCTGGGCTGCATCACTTGCTGCTCAGCAGCACAGCTGGTGTATTTGTGGTCCTGCTCTCCCAGCGGGCATGCATGCAACGGGGCTGGGGTGAATTATTTTATTGCTGCCTGATTCAGGGCAGGGCTCGGCTCCGTCTGAGAGTTTTCCATGCCTTTGGACTGCACTGGATGTGTTTGTGGGGCAGGTCTTGCTTCCTGGTGATGGTAGTCATAGAGTGGCCCTGGACTGGGTCCCCTGAGGGCGAGGTGCTATTTGGATGCAGCCCCAGGGGTTTGGGTGCCCTGTGTTTTAAAGAGTGTGCCTTCGGAGGAGCTTAGCTGCACTGTGACCTCTCCATGGGACTTGGAGGCCGTGTGACAGCAGGGAATGCCCTTTGGCTGCTGCTCCCTGGGCAGGGAGCGGGGGCTGTGCTGGCACCCATGCTCCAGTGCAGCGCTGCCTGCACCATGGTGGGCTTGAGCCCTGCTTTAGTTCAATCCAAAGTTCAGGAACCCATATCACTGAATCCCAAAGAAAGCAGACAAACTAACATTTATTTCTATTAATAATTGTTGATGATTTTAAGCAGGACTGGACAAAACCACCACTGGTGTCAGGTCACTAGGACGATATGTTGCTGCTGTAGTATATTTAGGAGCAGAAATCTCAGAGGAGCTCTGCAGAGTGTCATCTCTTAGCTCGCCCCAGCTCTGCCTCACTTTGCTCTTGTTCCAAGTTCTGATTTGCAGTTCCCTACGTTAATTTGGGAATCTCCTGTTGGGCTTTCTAGCCCTGGTTTGTGGCAGCAGCTCAACCTCTAGTTCTCTCACCCACTTCCTGAAATAGAAGCAGTGAATCATAGAAATGCACCAAGAAAGCAAGTTCCCTGTCACGCTCTCTCATCCTGGCAGGAGATACTCTGGGTGGCATCCCCATGCTGCACCAATCCCCATTTCCCCCATTCCTTCTCTCCTTGGCATGTCACTGACACATGAATTTGGTGTTGATGCTGGTCTCCTTGCCAGGCAGTGGCTGTGCTGTTACTGAGGGGCTCAGCTGCGTGGGAGCAGTGGCTTGGTGGCAGCTGTGCCAGTTCCTTGGGGTGGGAAACCACTCTCTGGTTTCCTTCAGGAAACCCCAATGCCTGCAGCTGCTGGGCTGTGGCTTTCTGGGCTAACCAGTGGGTTTGTGCTGACAGTGCCACTCAGTCCCACATCAATGTGGTTTGGGGATAAGCTCTGATCTGGGGTGCTTGTCATTATTGCTTTACCAACAAGCTCAGAAAAATGGAGATTCTGGGCAGTGTTGAGTGTCTTCAGGGCCCTTGCCCTGACAGTGTTGTGAAAATACCTACTCTTTGCTGGGAGGTTCCCAGTGTTGAAAAAGGTGGTAGGAATGGGTGATTAGGACCATGGGGATTATTTCCAGGGTGGTGCTTTTGTTGTCTCAGCACCCATGGAGCTTTGTGGTGCCTGGATTTGGTCTCAATGCTGCTCATGTGCCATGGTCCAAATGTCCCTTGAGATTGTTGCCTTGGAGGTGGTTGTGTTGAGAAGTTGAAGAGAGCAGAGTGAGGAGCATTGTGGGCAGAGGCAGATCTGCAGAAAGGGTTTGGAAGTGTTGCAGAAGCTTTGCCCAGCGTATCTGGGGCTCAGGGGAGCTGGCAGGGCTGCAGGGGTGGCCAGGGCTGGGCTTGCCGTGAAAAAGGAGAAGGGGCGTCTTGTGTTTGGTGGGAGTTGGAGAAGGGGTAAAAAAGTTTATCCCTTTCCTCAGACCTCTCCCAGTCTGGCTCTGTGGCTTGAGAGGGGAGCAGCAGAAGTGGAGAGTGCTGTATGGAATGTTGAGGTAGCTGTATGGCTCACTGCTGGCTCAGTCATGATGCAGCCCCCCCCCCCTCCACCAAGGTTTGCATGTGGCCCAGCTGGTGCATCCTGCAGCCCTGCCAAGGGCAGGATGCTGAGGCTGGGGCGGCATTCAGCCCCACACAGCCCTGCTGATACGGCAACTGGCTGCCCTCTGACACCCTGCCTTGCCAGGGATCGGATTTGGCAGAGCTGCCAGTCACTGTGGGCCATGTTTCCTACTTGTGCCACTCCCTGCTGGGATCCTTTCGGAGGTTGTCCTGGGCTGAGTCAGAGATGGGACGATAAGGATAGGAAGGAGAGAGAGGCTTTCCTCCTTCTCCACTCCCTTTTGCAGTGGCTTATCTGCATTGGCTGGGAAACTGAGCTGGTGCTCCAGCCATGAACCTTGGTCTCAGCTCGGGTGGATGGACTGTGATGGTAGGATGGGCTGTGTGCTGGCAGGGGGGTTTGCACAACCCCAGGTTAGTCTAGGGGTGCTTGTGCCTGTGTGGGGAGGGTGGATGGAGAAAACAGGGATGGGGTGTAGCAGGGGGGTTGCTGAACTGGCGCAGAGAGCAGAGCTGTGCATTGGTCTCCTGTGGCCATCTCCTCCCTGCTGCTGGGATGCAAAGGTCACCCTGGTGTGGGATATTTGGCTGGCTCCCTGCTGCTTTGCCTCTCCATGTTGGTGAGCCCCAGCTGTGGCACAGCAGCATGCAGAGCATTCCATCCCCCTGCATGTGCCCCATTATCCTTCTGGACCCTCTCAAACCACCTGGCTCATGTCTGGCCCTGTTTTTTCTAATGCATAGAAATGCCAGAAGGACAGGCTTGTCCTTGCCATGCCTGTGTGCTCCCTCCAGCCCCTCCTGCCCATGACCCTCCTGGCAGGCAGGTAGCAGGATGATGGGCAACATGCCAGGGCTCTTGGCTCTCTCAACTCCTTTAAAAGGTGCTTTTGAGATCCTCCTCTGTGTAGGTGCTTGGGCTGTACTTGGTGCTGGGATTTTGCATCCCTTTCCAGCACCACCATGGAGTGGGGTTGGGGCAGCCTGTCAGGGTCTCTTCTGCTTGCTAGAAAAATGTGAAGCAGCAGTCTTCTGGGTGGGATGGAACATGCTTGAGACTGCAGGAAAGCCTCCTAACCTGACTTTTCTTATCTTTCTCCCTCTAGGGTTGACTGGACTGGCCATGCCCATGATGCCCTGAATGCTGAGCACAGTGGAAGCAGAGGAGAGTGTATCCCATTAGCTCCTCCTCCCTCCCCCATCCCTTTAGTTTGGGTTTATTTCTATTTATTCTGTGGCTGGGTTTGGGCATGGCCTTGGCTGGATGTGAGGCTGCTGCAATGTGGCTCCTTTGGCTCAAGCACCACTTGTCCATCCACATTTGGACCTTGCTGCTCTTGGGGAGCACCTGGCTACCGCTGGTGGAAGGCAGCTCCAAATCTCCCTTTAGGACTTTCCTGGTTACAGACTGGAGCTTGACACACTTGGTGGTCCATAACAAAACCGGGGAGGTCTACGTGGGGGCTGTCAATCGGATCTACAAGCTCTCCAATAACCTCACACTCCTGCGGACCCACGTGACGGGGCCCGTGGAGGATAATGAGAAGTGTTACCCTCCGCCCAGCGTCCAGTCCTGCCCACACGGGCTGGTTACCACCAACAACGTGAACAAACTGCTGCTGGTGGACTACTCGGGGAATCGGCTGATTGCTTGTGGCAGTGCCTCCCAGGGGATTTGCCAGTTCCTGCGGCTGGACGACCTCTTCAAGTTGGGTGAGCCCCACCACCGCAAGGAACACTACCTCTCCAGTGTCAACGAGTCGGGCACCATGTCTGGTGTCATCATTGAGGTGCTGAATGGGCAGAACAAGCTCTTCATTGGGACGCCCATTGATGGGAAGTCTGAGTACTTCCCCACTCTTTCCAGCCGCAAGCTGATGGCCAATGAGGAGAATGCAGAGATGTTTGGCTTTGTCTACCAGGATGAGTTTGTCTCCTCGCAGCTCAAAATCCCCTCGGATACGCTCTCCAAGTTTCCCACCTTTGACATCTACTACATCTACAGCTTCAGCAGTGAGCAGTTTGTTTACTACCTGACTCTGCAGCTGGACACCCAGCTGACCTCTCCTGACTCCACTGGGGAGCAGTTTTTCACCTCCAAGATTGTCCGCCTCTGTGTGGATGACCCCAAGTTCTACTCCTATGTGGAATTCCCCATTGGCTGTGTGCAGGATGGCATTGAATACCGCCTGATCCAGGACGCCTACCTGACCAAGCCTGGCAAGGCTTTGGCCAAGTACTTGGGCATCTCAGAGCAGGAGGATATCCTCTTCACCATCTTCTCCCAGGGCCAGAAAAATAGGGTTAAGCCTCCCAAGGAGTCTGTGCTCTGCCTCTTCACGTTGAAGAAGATCAAGGATAAGATCAAGGAGCGTATCCAGTCGTGCTACAGAGGGGAAGGGAAACTCTCACTGCCTTGGCTCTTGAATAAGGAGCTGGGCTGCATCAATTCGGTAAGTTCCCACCTGTCTTTACTCAAGCCAGACTGTTTCTGGTTTCTGGTGGTATTCTCTAGCTGGACCTTGCCCAGTGGTTTGACCTGAGCTGTGTATTCCCTGTGGATTTGGGCAGTGTCTGTCAGTTAGGCTGGGAGGGTGGTATGCTCAGGCCTTAGGGCATCTGCTGCAGCTCTGCTGTGGAGTCCCTTGCAGATGGCATGTGTTGCCATGGGTTTGTGGGTGTTGTGTTACCTGGGGCTTAGCAGTGGCCAAGCAGAAGGTATTGGAAGCAGCAGGATGTGCAGGACAGGGAGCACAGACCTGATGGACGGAGGTGGGGAGGCTGATGGTCCCAGCAGAAATTGGTCAGATGTTCAGCATGGAGGGACCACATCCTCTCCATGGGGTGCTGGGAGGGCACAAGGCACTGTCAGTCAGGTGGCTTTTGGGAGTGACCAGTGCAAACTGTCAGCCAGGGATGCCGGAGGTGAGTACTGCTGTCCTGGAACAGTCATTCCCAACTGAGGGAGCACTCCCCTCTCTCCCCAGAGAGGTTTTCACCTGGGTGCCTCTGCTCCCTGCTGGTCTCAGCTGCTCCCTGTAGGACCTCTGAGTGGTGGTGGCAGGGAACCTCCTAGCTTGGCTCCTAGGGTTTGTTTTCTCATTGAACTGTTTCTGTTACCACATTCTTTTCTGGGCAGTGTTATAAACCACCAGTAGTTGCTGGAGACTACAACTCCAGGTGATGGAGAGGTCATAGGCTGGATAGTCACCAAGTAGGGTCAGATATGGGACTGAGGCAGGTTTGGGCTGCTGGTGTGTGTGTTTGGGAGGGTCTGGTGGAGGTCCTGACCCACCTGCTATCACCCACCTCCCTCAAGTCCAGCTTGTTGGTGTTCAGCACCCATCAGTAAGCCCCCAGCCCTGCTCAGGCAGGGCTTTGGATGCAGGCAGGTAGGCAGAGGGGTCCCTGTGGAGCAGCCCTGCTTTCTCTGCCACCGTCCTCGCTGCCCGCTCTGAAGGAGACCGCTAACAGCTGCCTGACAAAGTAAAGGGTTTGCTGTCAAGAGTGCTGGGCTCGCAAATCAGATTTTGGCTTTGAACTAATTCAATTTTGCTAGAAAATGATGAAATCGTTACACGGCTGCCTGTTGGGTCGTGCAGCTGCTGGCTCAGGCGATGGAGTTGCTCACTGCTGCCTCCTGCACTCCTGGCTCACCTCTCCCAGTGCCCCACTAATGTCATGTCTCCTGGTTTTGGGGAAGGTACTCTGACCCCCTTTACATTAGGGATGGTTTTAAACTCTGATGGTCCTAGGATTGCTACCTGGTGGCCAGCCCCTTGGAGTAAGTGGGTCTCAAGGTACTCTTTGGGTCTTGCAGTGGAGTGGAAGGATGTGCACCATGATGGGGAGGCTTCTGCTTTTGTATGGGTTGGGCTGGGGAGCGACACCTCCCCCAGAGGAATCAGATGTTTTTTGTCCCAGTCCTCCTCCAACTGCTAGGCAGAGTGGGGACAACACATGACTGAATCATATGACAAGCCCTCAGCTCCTTGCTGTGTTGAGCACAGACCAAAACAGACCACTGGAAGTATGTCGCCTCTTTCTGGCAGGAATTTCTGTGCCCCTAATAAAATAAAGCCACCTTTGGGGTGGGTCTTGGTAGTGACGGATCTCTTGGTGGCGAGGACTGGCCAGAAAATAAAGGACATGCTGTTTTTTTTGTTTTCAAGGAGACAAAATATAATTACTCAAGTCAGTAGTAGCTTGAGATTTACACCCCATCCATGTGGAAATGTGCAAAGAGCTCTCTTGCTCTGCTCCTTCATGGCAGTAAGGGGCTGAGGCTGGTCCATACTGGAGGAGGTTTTGTCAGCGCTGCACTCCCAGACCTCAAGCAGTACAGGGCCAATGGATACTCATCCCCAGTGCTGCAGGGTAGCTCTGATTCTCCAGAGCTGGTGCTGGAGTCAGGAGGAGTGACTACCAGGCTTACCAGAGAGCTCAGGAGATGTTAGTGATTCTTCTCCAGTGCTGGTGAGTGGAATGAATTCCTGCTTCCTATTTCTCTCTCCCTCCTTCTGGGATGCAGTGATCTGGAAGTGGGATGGGGAAGGGAGCTGGCTCTCTAGGGAGACTCCTCACAATGGTGCACTCAGACCTGAGCATGGACTTCCAAATGCAGCAGAAGCACTTTTTGGAAGCACCCAGGCCACTTCCCTGTGTCAGCACCACTACTTAAATTGCCCCTGAACCTCCCCAGAGGTTTTCCTGCTCCCAGTGTTTCACTGTTATGTATCCAGGCTCTTTTCTTCCCCTGTGCAGTGCAGGGCTGGGAGGTCTTTGTGCCTGTGGCCAGATGTACTCAGCACATCTGCCCAGTGCTCCTGTCTCCAGACTGGGGGGAACAAGGACTGTTGTAGCAGGGCTGGGAAAGGGCAGTGGGCTGGAGCTGGAGTGCAGATGTTGGAGCAGGGAGTTTAGAGCTCCTGTAGCCCTTGATTTCTGGGCCGCCAGTGTGGGCAGAGCCAGTGCCTGGAGCCAGCAGGATGTGGGCATCAGCTCTCCCTGGGCTACCCCAGGGAGAAAATGAGTTTTGACTCCTCAGTAAGGCTTGCTGGCAAAGGACAATGGCTGGTGACAAACCGGCTGAAAGTGGGCCAGGATAAGCCAAATCCTTTCCGGGGCAGCCAGAGAAATGCAGGTGGTAACAAACTGTACCACACTCGGATTATTCCTGAGCAGCGATTAATGCACAAAAAGCCTGGCATCCCAGCCTGGCATGTAGTACCAGCCTCCTGTAACTTCCTCCCTGGCTCTTTGCATCCCTCCACATCCTCCATCACAGCCCCTGGCGGTGCACAGGGGGATGGGGTGAGCCTATAATGGTGTTAACTGGCGAATTACTGGCTAATTAATAATGCTGAGTGATGCGAGCCTTGTCTTGCTGTCTGCTCCCTCATTGCTTTCGTAAGTGGGCTTGAAGGAAGGCAATGAGACAAGGCATATCAGGAGACACCCGCTCCTGCTCACTTGGTGCTGTGGGCCTGCTTTCCCCCTCCTTCATGTCCCTTTTCCCAGGAAATCCGAATTTCCTGACCCTGTTTTGGGGAGGAAAAAGTAGTGTGTGAGAGAGAAGACTGCTGTGCTGTGCAGATAGCAGCCCCAGGGTATTTGAGCCTGGGCAACTGAGAGGGATGTCAAAGAAAAGCATGGAAATTAAAAACAAAAGATAAAAATAATTTTAAAAATCCCAACAACCTAAACCCCCAAAAGAAACAGCGCATCCCCTCTTGCAATAGGCTGAAGGCTGTGGTCCCTGCAAAGACCCATGCAAATGTGAGAGTGGGCAGATCCTGCCACCTCCTGCAGATTCCAGTGTCTCTTGCAGATCTGCAGGCTGAAACGCTGCAAGGTCAGTGGCCCTTGCGTGCCGTGGTGCGTGTCCACCCCTGCCGGCACCGGCTGGGGGACAGCTGTCCCCTCTGTCCATCCTTCCCTCCGTCCCCCTGCCTTTCCTCTCCCTGCAGCCCGCGTCTGCCAGAGATGTCGGTGGGTTCCATAACCCCAGCACTGCTGCCCTTGGCCCGACCTCTCTGTGCTGCCTGCGCTTCTCCAACGAGGCAGTTTGCTGTTAATGAGCTAATTGTCGGTGTAATTATTTATCGAGGTGGTGTCGGCATGGCGGCGGCGGGAGTTCCTTGGTCCCAGAGCGCAGCTGTATTTGTCATTTCCCAGAGAGTATGTTGAGACAAAGCAGAGAGCAGTAAACACCATAAACATCTCTCCTCTTGCATATTCAGCAGCCGCGGGGTTGAGGAAGCTGCAGACTGAGCTCAGAGAGAGCAGAACTTGCACCCAGGGGTGCCAGGGCTTGGATACCTTTGTGGCATTGCTCTGAACCCTTCTGCTGCTGCAGATGGCTGGGTGGAAGGTGCTGGGGTTATTTGGGCTGGGGGGGACAGAATCTTTTCCCCAGCAAACACCTGAGAAATCCCAGATACTTGGATGGGAGCTGTGTATTATTGGAGCATTGCTCGCATCTCGCTCTGTGATTAGGAAGATAATTTTCTAGGATCTGCTGTTTTAAAATTCCTAGTCTTGTAATGCAGAGAAGGATGCTTAGTATGTGTGTTGGCCAATGGATAGAGGGGAGGCCAAGGCTGGCATTTAGTAGACGAGTGGAGAGGTTGTGATTTCCCTTCCCTCTTTTTCTTGGGGTTGCAGAGACACGTGGTGCCCCATGTTCCTGTTCTGGGGATTCCCGCATTGTTCATAACTGGCTGAAGGAGTTCCCCTAGTTGAGGGAAGGATGAGCAACAGTCAGGTGGGAAAAGGAGGGGATATTTGTACATTAACTCAGCACCCAAAACCAGAAGTTAGAGTAACTGAGAGACCAGCCCAGCATCCCCAGAGTGCCTGGTGGTTCCTGCTGCAGCAGGGAGTGAGACCACTGCCCTTGGAGCTGGAATGGTGGCATGGTGAGGAAGGCGGGCAGCCTTACCGTGGCTGTGTGGGAGGCTGATGCCATTGTAGCTGCAAGTGTATTTTGCTGGGGCACAGAAAAGTGCTATGTTTTCTCCCCTCCACATGAGTGACTGCTGATGGGAGCTGGTCTGGGCTGATCCTCGCTTCCCAGGCAGTGATGAGTGGGAATTACAGAGCTCTGTACTGCCCTTGCCTACGTGGAGCTTGGGAGCTCGGCATTTTCCCATATGCTCTGTACACATGTGGTATGGATTTAAAACCCCTTGGGGACTGGCATGCATTTGGAGCCTGCTGCTTGCCAAAAAACCTCTCTCCCCTTTAAATTCAAAATTATATAAGGAACCTTGTGAAGTGGAAGAATCACGGCTGATGTCTCCCTGTCAGCTGTACCTGCATTGCCACTTTACCCTCCTGCACCCAGGCTTGCTGCCACCCTTGGGGATTTGGTAAAGCCCTTCACTGCCTGGGACAGAATGGGGATTTTGCTGGTGCTATGTGACCACGTGAGGCTCTTGCCTTGTGTGAGAGCACTGGGAGGCCCATATGCCCCCCAGGCCAGGCAGCTGTGGCCGGGGTCTGTTGTTCTGCTCAGCAGGTCAGGGTGAGGATACTTGAGGTCAGGGTGAATGTTGTGGATCTGGTCCTGATCCCACTCCCTGGGCTGCATCTCAGCTTTCACAGGAGCATCCCTTTGCTCTGCCCATGGTTGGACTGTCCTTGATGGAGGTCCCTGCTGTCACGGCCGTGAGAGTGGACAGAGGTCACTGCAACCCTGATTCTGCCTTTCCCTGGGCAGAGGGAAAGCTTGCAAAAGCTTCTCCCAGTTCTGTGGGCTCCTACTGAACTGAGGAGGCAGATGGCTGACCCAGGCGCCTTGTCTGGGGCAAGGCAGTATGGAAAATATGTGGGGATTTCCCAAAGACGTTCCTGTGGGAAAAGGAACAGGGCTGGCAGGTGGGGAGTGTGTTTGCTGAGGCTTTGCTATGTGAAGTGAGGCTCTTCCAGGAGCCCTGACTTGTTTGCCTTGGCATGGCCTTGTCTGGGAAGTGTTTTGTCTTTGAGGGAAGGCTGGGGTGCAGGATTCAGCCTCTCCTGCCTTGCTGCCAAGCTGGTTTTTTTTGAAGTTAGCACTGGGATGAGGAGGAGAGAGATAGATGTGTGTGCTGGGGAGCTTGTGCTGGCATCCCACGTGCTGAGATGGCATTGGCAGGGATGGAGGGGGAAGCAGGGATGCTCCACTGGCTCCTGCTGTGTTTGTAAGTGCTGCTCTCTAGGATGCAGAGGACAGAGAGCCTCAGTCTTGGTCTGCAAAGCCTATTCCGATGTAGAGAGGGCCTGCATGCAGTAGATCTGTCCCAAGTGCCTTACATCAGTTTGTAGGGAATGTTAGGGAAGTATCAACTTATGCCTTCTGTTGGCTGGTGAGAGATGGCTGTGGTAGGAGGCTGCCAAAGGTGCTATAGCTATGGGGTGAAGGTGGGAGACGGCTGATTGCCATCTGTGAGGTCCAACATGTTTAGGCATTGGTAAAAAACTCATCTGTCCTCTGCTTTCTTCCAACAGCCGCTGCAGATCGACGACAATTTCTGTGGCCAGGATTTTAACCAGCCGCTGGGTGGGACTGTCACCATCGAGGGGACCCCACTCTTTGTGGATAAGGAGGACGGGATGACCTCGGTGGCTGCCTATGACTACAGAGGACAAACGGTTGTCTTTGCAGGCACACGGAGCGGGAAGATCAAAAAGGTAGGAAAGCCCTCAGTGCTGCTGATGGGGAGGGATGACTGCTTGCCTCACTGGCCCTTTGCTGGGTACAGGTCGGGCCAGGCCTCCATAGTAGAGTGACTTGATGTATTTGGGGTAATGTGCAAAGGGCCAGTGAGGGGCAATTTCCCCTTGCTTCTCTCTGCCAACCGAATTTACAAAACTTCTCCCTTTTGGAAGAATTATGATATAAGGAAGTTGAGTCCTTGCTGATGATTGATCAGAGCCCGTCCTGTCATGTCTCAGGGGCAGGTAGGCTTGCCCTGGGGCTGCCACGAGGCAGGCTCTGTCCATCTGGGTCCTCTGTCCATCTGGCCTTGTCATTGACCTGGGCAGAGGTGGGTGCTGGTGGCTCCAGCCCGGCGAGGGGGAGACTTCACTTCCTGTACCCCACCAGGGCACAAAAGGCTGCTTGTCGGTGGCAATTAGCAAATAGCTCCATGCGTGCCTTTCTCTGCCTGCATCTCCACAGGGCATGGATTTCCTGTTATCATAACATCATGCCTATAATTACAGCTGTACATGCCCTGTATAAACATAGCTTCCATTAACACATCCTCAGCCAGGGAAAAGCAAAGTGAAGGTCCTGGTAGAGTCTCTGCTATGGACCAGAGCTTGGCTGGAAGGTTTGTCCTGTCTCTCTGTGACTTGTAAGGTGCTTCAGCACTCTGTTTTGGGCACAGCATTCTGCATTTTTGTTACATCTTCTGGTCTGTGCTGGCCAGGGTGCCCTGCAGGAGGCAGGGTGGTTTCCCTGACAGGAATCTGGAGCAGGATACCATTGTGTAGAGCTCATATGTCCTATTTGCTCTGCCCCTGTTCCCCCATGACCCCTGACAGACTTGCTTGTGCCCCTGCCAATTAGCAGTGTTTTGGGGCCGTGGGCAGCACATGTTGGTGTGGGAGGCAGGATGGAGGAGTCCTCTCTAGCCCCACATCTTCTACTTGCCTTTCTGCAGTCCTTGGAGGGGTGCACAGGAGCAGCAGGGCTGTGGGAGTGGAGGCAGCTTGTCCCCTTTCTGGATCGATTAGGGATCCAGAGGGACTGGTGTCATGTTGCTTCTCCTGCCTCTGGGCTCCAGATGGGAGCTTTTAGATGGGGATGGGAAGGGAGGAGCATGTGGGAGGAGGGTTCAAAAAGCCACAGCGACAGTACAATGTTTATACCTCTAGTTTCTCAGTTACCTAGAGAGGCTGGTGGTTGGTTTTTAGACGGCAAATTGGATTTTTCTTTTAACTGCTTTTTTCAGTTTTTCCCTGGTCTTTGCACCTTCAGAGCTGTTTGGAAGGGGTCAACTAGTGTGGGTGCCTGATTGGTGTGTGGGCTGCATGCTGCAGCAATGAGTGCAGTCAGAACTTGATGCCCAGGTGTGGTTTGAGTGTCCTTCTTACCTGCAGGGCTTTCTCAAGCTTTGTTTTTCCTAGTTTTAAACTTGGTGTCCCAAAGAGCTGGTGGGGCTCTCTGGCCCTGCAGGACATGAGGACATGGAACTGATGAGACCCAAGAGATGGGTCTCAGTTCTGTCTCAGTTCTGGAATGCTGTCTAGGTTTTTATATGCTTATCCTACCTGGAGCCCCCAGAACCCTTGGTGTTGCAGAGCTATCTAATGGCAGCATGGGAGCACTTTGCAGGCTCCAAGAGGTCCTCTCCTTGTCCCTGCAGTGACCTTGAGGTGGGCAGCGCAGCCCTCCTGCAAGCAAGGGCTGCCTGGCTGCCTGGCAAAATGCTGCCTCAGCAGCTACCTGATCCTGCTGCCTGGCTGCCAGGGCTGGAGGCGGGGAGGGCAAGGAGGGGCTGCTGACCTGTCTTTGAGTGGAACCAATGTGTCCTGAGCCAGGGGATGCTATACCTGGCAGGGGTTCAGCAGAGTGCAGCCAAGGTGGCTCCTCTAGGCAGAGAGGATGTGTGGGAGAGTGTAGGAGGGTGCAACCTTCAGCAGTAGTTGCAATCCCTCTGCTTTTAAGCTGTTGGTGTTTCCCTCTGTCCCCTTGGCAAACATCCACAGAGGCTTGATGCAGCCTGCCGGCTCCCTGCACCCCTTCCAGAAGCCCTGGCATCTCCTCTGGGAGAGGAAGGGCTGCACTGACAGCTGGGTGCCCCCCTCCCCACCCCCAGGAGCCCTGTAATGATGCTGCTCTGCTGAGGGGCACTGATCTCGCCATCTGGGCTGGAGTAAGGTCAGGCCAGAGTCACTGCCGCGTCTGGCTTTTCCTTGGATGGCAGCTCCCATGCCCAGCATTTGTCCAGACTGCTGCGTGCAGACAGAGCCTCCCTTTGTCCCCCCAAAAAAGCCACGCGAGGCTGTGGCTGCCCTGCAGCCTCTCCCCAGCTCCGCCACCAACAGTTGCTGTCGGGAGGGCAGGGTGCTGGGCAGCACCTGCTGCCACCACAGCTGCAGAGAGACCCCAACTTTGGGGGGGGTGGAAGGATCTTGCAGGCAATGTCAGGTTTGCAGAACTGTCTGCAGACAGGGACCGTGGGATGTGGAGGCACCAAGGGGGATGGAGATCACAACCCCTGGGATGCTGAGCCAGTTGCAGCAGTGAAACCTGTGGCAGCCCAGTCTCAGCTTGTCCTGCAGCATTACCAGGCAAGCGGTTATCTTTGGCTGATCCCAAGTTATGTGGAAAGGCCAGGCTTGGAAAGCTCTTGGTCCCATGTGCTCTCTGTCCTCTGTGCCAGCAGTCATGGGACTGGGGCACTCAGGGAATTCCAGCCATGCCCAGGTGAACAATGCAGGGATGGGTTCCAACACTGCTGGAGCTGGCACTGATCCACTTCCTCTGTGTAATAACACTTCTCAGCTGGCACAATAAGGACCTGGCCTTGCACCCTATAGTCTGAGAGGGCTGTGGATGGGGAAGTGACATGGGGACATGAGCCATGAGCATGCTGCAGCAGGAATATCAGGGGATGTTTTTGAAAGGAAAATGAAGTTTGTGTCCTAATACTTGGGTTTTTCCTGGAAACCATGTGTCCTCAATTGTCAATGTTTTTATTGGGCAATTATAATTTTCCCAGGTTGTCTTTTCTATTTTTCAGGTGGATAGGAAACTGTGTATGATTACAATGAGAGCACCCAGTCATGTGCTGGAAAGGGATGTTTGACACAGTGCCCATGTCAGCTCTTGAGCTGTGTATGCCAAAGACTTGATTTTGGGTGTTGTTGAAGTGTTGTATGGAGAGAGGGAAAAAGGGTGATACTGAAGAGGGTGTGCTGATGGAACCCTCTCCCAGTAACTGCATTATGCTGGAAGCTGGAGCAGTGGGACATCCTGGGAGGTGCAGCAGAGACCCGGCTGCCCTCCTTCACTGCCATCTGCTCCTCATTATGCAAACGTGGCACTGCCTTGGGGCTCTGCTGAGCTCAGTGTAGCCCTTGTGGGTTGACCCAGTTTTGGGTGCTGTCTGGTTATTTTTGGGGGGATGATCTCGTTCCTCTCTCAAAGCTGGTGACCCCCTGCCCACAGCTGTCCCTGGCTGCTGTGGAATGGGTAGGCTGTGAGCTGTCCCTCCTGCCACAGCCCTACAGGAGATACCCAGCACCACTGGGGATCCAGGCACTCGAGATCCCTAAGGCAAGAGTGGTTACAGGGCAGTGCAGCCAGTGCATCCCAGCCAGCATAGCATTGGACTACACATTCCTTGCAGCTAGCTGAGCTCTCATTTTTTGAGGATTATCTGTCTCCGCAGTCACCACTGCAATCCCTGTAGCTCCCTGTTCCATCCTGGAACTGGCTGGCCTTGGGCGTGAACGCATCGTGTCTCCTTTGGGAATCTGCTCCCCCCTGGGGCTTGTGCTTGCCACGGTTTGTGTATTCTCTCCTACAGAAAGCACAGCTGAACTGGGCCTATGTCTGGCTGCTTTGATTTCAGTTCTTTGATAATAATAATACTACTAATAATAAACTCTTCACACTAAGTGGGTTATCCCTAACAGCAGGACATGGTGCTCTTCTCCTGGCCTGGAGAGGGTTAAGGGGCTCCCCTGCAGCTCCCTGTCCTGTGGGGAGGGAGATGATAGTGTTTTTGGGGAGCAGATTTGGCAGCCCATGGAGGCACCCCCCTTGAGTTCTCTAAAAGCTTTGAATTAAGGATGCTTCAGTGTGTTCACAGCCCTTGGTGTGTCTGGAGAAGATGGGTGCTGTGGGGAGAGGGAGTTGCTGGGCCTTTTAAGGGTTTCCCTTTTACCTGCTGGCTCTCTTCTATCACAAAAGCCCCCATGTGTTTGCCTCCTGGGTATGATGCACCATGGTCCTCGTGAGCTGAGAGAAGCCGCCGTCAGGCTCTCTGCCCACCCTGCTGATCCCTGTCCCCGCAGATCCTTTTGCATCACCCTCTGCTTAGTGCTCAGGGTAAGCAGCTCTGGCTGAAAAGGGGCCCTTTGTGTCTGGGCCGTGAAATCCGGCTCCTGGAGTGTGCGGGAAGGCTTGGTCTGCCTCGTGACCCTGCTGCTGGCTACCCTACTTACTGTCTGTGCCTTGCCTGGCGTTTCTTTTGGGGGGTGTGTGGGGAGACACAGGACAGATTTGGGGCATGAACCCTGCCCTGGCCCTGGCGGTGTCAGCCGGTGACCCTTGAGGACTCCCCAGGCATCGACCCCTGTGCAGCCCCTGGAAATGCTCTCCTGCCTGTGCCGCTGCCTCTTCCCAGCTGGCTGCCCGGCACAAGGGCCTTTTGTTCCTCCTGCCTCTTCCCTGTGCTCTCTCCTGCTCCGTGCCCATCCCATCCTCCGGAGACCCCTAGCCCCCTTCCCACATGCCTACAGCCCCCGTGGGCGCCTGTGCTCAGCCCCGCGGGGGAGATGCGCTCCTTGGAGCGTGTGCCCGTGCCTCTCCCCAATCAATGGCAATAATTTTATTGGCATGACAAGGTAGCCGACGGTTGCCAAAGTGAATCCATCAAATATCTCTTGGCGGCTCCCCACCCCCTCGAGAGCTCTCGCTGGAGTCGTTAAGCAGTTTTAATCAAGGTGGAGGCTGGAGAGCAGGCGTGTTAAGTGGATGGGGCGGTGGGGAGGGGGCGGCGGAGCCTTCCTGTCCCCATGCTCGTGGCAGGGAGCGCTCGGCATCGCCCCATCGGTGCTCAGCAGGAAGAGGCCCTGCTCGCCGGCGCTGGGCTTTGTTGCGCCGCCCGGCTCTGAACAGGATGTCTCATTGTTGGAGGAAACAATTAGAAATTCATCGTGAACCGCTGGCCTCTGGGATCTGCCGGGGCGGCGAGGCCGTGGCTCCAGGCAGCTGCCAGCTTCGTCCTGGGGTGACTTCTGGAGGGGAATGCTGCTGGGGTTCCTGCTCCTGCCTCGTGCAGGGTGGGTAGGGATAAACATTTCCAGGCTCCTGGCACTCCAAGGGATGCTCCAGCATGCTCATACAGCCTTGGGCAGGGAGAGGAGGTGTCAGGGACTCACTGCCCTCAAAGCCCACTCCCTCCGTCCTCCGCGCCCCCAGGCTTTTTTTGACTCACAAGCCACAGCTCTCTTTCTTCTTTCCCCCCATCTGCTCTGCTCTCCGTGCAAAGACGGCAGGTGAGGGAGGCCTGGGAGCCTGGCGCCCGGCCAGCCCGGAGAGGCAGCAGCCGCCAGCCCCGCTGCAACCTGCGCTGCCGAAAGCGCTGACGGTGCACGTCTCGCCGCTCCCTGGCGCCGGGCGCCCGCAGGCAGCCGTGTGCCTCGCCCCCATCCATCATCCCTACGGCACCCTGGTGCTGGACTTCACCGCTGCCAGGCAAGGTGACTTCTGGGCAGCGGCGCGTTGTTGAAGCCGGAGGAAGCTCGGGAATGAAAGTGGATCCCAAAGATCCCGTGTCTCCAAAAGGGATACCGGTTGTAATCGTTCTGCGAAGGGGTTTGAGGGCAAAACGCTGCTTGGCAGCCCCTCAGGACGGGTTGGTGCTGCCCTGCAGGGTATGCACAGGAGCTGGCAGGTCTGTGCCAGCCAAACACGGCAGCATCACCTTCACAGCTGGTCCCTGCAGACCGTCCTGTGCCCTGGCAGAGGTGGCCGGCCTGGAAGTATTGTGGAATTAAGGTTGAGAAAGGAAAATCGAGAGCCTGCGGGATTTTGTGACTGTGTGCCTCACTGGTCTTGCCCCTGTTGTTGCAGGGCTGTTGTTGTAAGGCATTGGTGGCCATGGCTTTGCAGTTCTGAGAGAAAAAGGCAAATGAGCGATGGTTAGGGTGGTGGATGGGGAGGGGCGCATGAGCGATCTTTGGAGATCATTGGGGTCGATGCTGAGCCCCCATAACTGTTTGGATCACATTAATTGGGGGCTGTTGTTAGGAAAAGGGGTGTGTGGGCTGGCTGGGGCCAGCAATGAGGGTGGATATTCCCTCCTAGCTGGTGGGGTTGGTTTGGTTGCTGAAGCGTGAAGCAGCTGAGCATTTTCTTCTGCATCTCTCTGCTGCTGAAAGGAGGGCTGTGGCCCCTGTCTGTGACCTCTATTTTTTCTGGGAAGAGCGGGAGCACGACTCTTGCTTTGGACTGTGCCTCCTGCTGGGGACCTCTGCGGTGGCCCCAAGGGGACAGGGCAGGGGGAAAAGCCACCCCATTAAAATGGAAATGAGCTGGGAGGGCCCAGCTCTGTTGGATCGCTCCTGTTGGAGACATTGTGCCTATTCACTGGCTAACTTTCACAAACACTGACTAATTTTAGCTTTTCAGGTGAGAGAATGGCCCCTGTGCCCTGCCAAAGGCAGCAAGGGAGGATGTCCTGGCTCATCAGGAAGGCAGCGGTTTGGGAGGCATGGACTGTCGGTATGCCTGGTGTGAAGGGGCAGTGCTGGTGTCGTGCTTTGCCTTTGTGCAGGCCCATTAACCCAGATTTAATGGTGCCTTAGGAATTTGCCCTGAGCCCTTGGCCTGCTGGAGGAGGGAGAATGTGTGCTTAGCGGGAACTCGGGCAGCTCCAGTGTTGTCTGGGTCTCTTCGTGTTCCAGCCCTGCCTCAGATAGAAACATGACTATGGGGAAGGTCAGATATCCCCATGAGCTGACCTCCCTGCTTTTCCCTTCTGGGCTGGGAGGAAAATCCATAGATCAAGAGCAAGGTGGAGGTGTGGTATGGCACTTGGGGATGCAGAATGTGGACTCCAGCTGCCCCTTAGTGGCTGCTGGATCCTGTAATCCATCTCTGAGACTTTGATACATGGGTGGTCATTTGTCTCCAAGTCCAGGCGGGGATGGTGTCAGTCCCAGGCTGCTTGGAAGGGCTGCTGTTTGGCCTCTTGTTGTCCCCTGCCCTTGTTAATTACAGGCTTTTCTGAAGTGGAACAGGAGAAAGGATGCTAATGGCAGGCTGGTACTGATGGGGAAGGCAGCAGAAAGGTGCTGCACGGGGTCAGCATTGTGGGGGTGAAATAAGAATAGAGGAGCTGGGGTGGGTGCTGGGTGGTGGTGAGGGTGCAGACCTCTGGGACGACCTCCCTGTTTCTCTCTGGTGCTTTCCCTGGATGACCTGTGTTACTAGAGCTGATCCTGGCACCTCCCTGCTCTTTGTGAACCCATGGACCAGCTGCCAGCATGAAATCTCCTCGTGGCAGTGAGAGCAATTGTCTACATGGGAAGCAAGTGGGAAAGTTTTATTTAATGGATGCTTAGTTCTTTTAATGCCATTTAGCAGCTGGAGAGAAGGAAGAGAGCCAGTGCTGTGTGACACGCCGGCTCTCTGCAGACAGAGAATGGGCTGAAGTAGTGGGGAGCATCCCTACAGTCTGGCAGAGAAAGGCAGGATAATGTGATAGTGCTTTAATTTGTCCACGCTTTGTGGTCTTGAGGGCAGTATCGTTTGGTAGCTTTGTGCTGGGACAGATCTGACCTGACTGGGTTGCTCGGTCCTGGGATGCAAGGAGAGAGGTTCTGCTGGTAGAGCAGGTGCTGGGGAAAGCAGCTCCTTCCCGCCATAATCCCTGTATGGGCAAAGGAAGCAACGCTGGGCTGAAAAAAGGCAGCATGGTTTTTATTAGCTACAACCCTAATGATGTATTTTGGATTGCTCTCCTGCATGGATAAAAATTGCCAGTCCTTGAATGAAGGGGAAATAAAAAAGTCTCTCTGACCTTGAAGCTGTTCGTTCACTTGTCTTCATTTCATTCCCCTTGGCTGGGGATGCAGGTCAGTTTTGGGTCCTATTTATAGTCTGCTTCGTTTGATGGTTTTCTTTACAAAGCGAAAGGTTGTCACCTTTGTTTCTGATACTGCAGAGAGGAGCTGCTCTAGGGAAAAGGAAGAATAAATGAGAAATTTCTCAGAGCGTTCCGGTATGCGGCAAAGCTTTGTAATCTGGGAAGATCAAAAAGCCCTGGACTGCCTACCTAACCTCCTGGTGTGGAGGTAGCCAGGGTCCATGGTGTCTTGAGAGATATGGGGTGGCACTTTTCTGTGCTGGCCAGTGGCTTCTGGGGCTGATCAGAGCCTTTATTTGTACCAAAACAGATCGTTTCCCTTTCCAGGCAGCTTGGCTTGTGTCTCTGTAGCTGGCATGGCTGGCTTTCGTTGAAACAACATGTGGACTTGATTCTTCCCTTCTCCTACTCCTGTGAAGGAATCTGTGGCTGTGTTGTCCATCTTCACTGAAGCCACATGTCCACAGGAGCCCGACTGCTGAAGTTGAATCCCCTGCCTGTGCCTACATCTCCTCCTCCAGCCCTATCCCTGACAGACAGACTCTTTGAAACAACAAATGTTGCCATAATTTAATTTTCAGGCAAACAGTAGTCGGGGGACAATGTTAAATTCATGAAACTGGCTTAATGCGATGACATTTAATGAAGCAATTTGTGCACTAGCGTGGCTATTCCGTGGCTCTTCCGTGGCTCCAGAGTAGTGGGGATGCTGCTCCACCCTGCTGGGCAGTTCCTCTTTGGGAACAGACTGGGAAAGGTTGGTGCTCCAGGGTAAAAGAGGGGGGTGTGTCCCACTGCCCTCCAGGCTGTGTGTGCTCTTGTGGTGCAGCTTTCCTGCTGCTTCCTGATGCTGCTGCAGTGTGGGCTGGGAGCTGGTGGATCCGAGCTCCGTGGTTTGGCCTGAAGGGAAGGGTTGATTAAAAATTTTTTGGAGCAGTAGGAGACTTGTCTCCTGCAGCCTCTGCTTTTCTTGGGCTTTTCCTCCTTGTATCTGGAGTCCTGGAAAGGTTATTTGCGTCCTCGTCCCCCCGCCCTCTTCCTTAGTGGGCCAGATCAAACCCTGTAGCACCCCATATCCCATGCATGCTCTGCTGGCTCTTTCCTCCAGGGCCTCTCTGGGTTGCAGTATCCCATGGGTTGTTAAGGGGCTGCTGCCTTTGGAGCAAGAGTTAGGAATTATGTTGCTCTGGGAGAGCACAGGCTTGGCTTTAGGAGGTTTACTGTTTGTAAAGCAGGTGAGAAGAGGCAGTTTGGAGGGTGGAGAGACTACTTGCTTGCTCCAGGGGTGGATTGGATTTGTGCCATCCTACCAGCATCCCTTGGGCATCCTGCCACCAGCAATGCGTGGGCTTCTGCTGTGTCCCAGGAGAGGGTTCCCTGCCGTTTCTTTCTCCCCTTGATTGACAGAGCCCTGTAGATCTTGATTATGTGCCAGCATCCACAGAGCAAACCTGACGCTGCTATAGCTGGAGGCTTAATGCTGATAATGCTGCTCCGTGGGCAGGCAGTTCCCAAGGTGAAGGGTTTCCTTGCATTTCTAGGGACAACTTGTAGTCTTTGCTGGATATGATGGACCTCCGGAGCTGTGAGAGTGGGAACTGGACTAGTGACAGGTGAAGGGACGATGTTAAGTGTACGTGGGATTTTAGTGTGACTGTTCTTCAGTGGAGCTCAGGGAGGAGGGAGCTGGAGACACATCATGTCACTTCCTTGGAGAACCCCAAGTCATGTTTTCCACCTTGAAGGACACAATATCCATATGTATCCAGCAGCAACCCCAATCAAAACCTGAGCTCCACCAAACTCATGTCACTGCTGATGCTCCTCCCAAGCAGGACTTAAAACCAAATTTTTACTGAAGGACAGGCAGATCCTTCTGAAGATGGTTTTTGGGCTTAGCAGAGGTGTTTGGGCAAGCTTGAGGTCTGTAGAGCAGTTTGCAATACTGCTGATCTTGGAGGCTGGATCTGTGCCTGGCTGTTCTCATGTTCCCCTGACTTCTTGCTTTCTGTTAACAGTGGTCAAAAATTAATTGGTAGTTGTTGAGCAGAATGCAACTGAAAAAATTAATAGAGGAAAAGATGATGCAGTTTGATGTGTGCACGCATGTGTGTCTCTCTCTTTCTACATATGTATTTATTTTTCTTTGAAAGTTTCCAGAAATAGGTCCATGTCTTGGCCAGGGTGACTACATCTGTAATTAGCTAAGGAAAATGGGTGTCTTGGTGACAGCCACACAGAAATGCTCAGTGTCCCTGGCAAGGATGTTGGGATGTGGGACCTTGGAGGCATCTAATACTGGCAGCTTCCTTGGCAGAGGGAGGGGAGCAGCCTCTGCCCCCCTGGATGGAAACACTGGATCAGGCTGGCCTTACTGCCACCAGCCCTGGTTTTCTGGGGGAGGGTCATGCTTGTGATGGTTTATTTGGGAACTAAGCAAAGTCCTTTAAAAAGACCCAAACCCATGAAAACTGCACCTTGCATGCATGGCTTGTGCCAGCTGATCCCCACCCTATGTGAGGGATGGGAACTTCCCAAACTGAATTCTCCCTTTATTTCTCCAGGATTACTCCGTGTTGCTATCCTTTTCTTTCTGGTATGTTTATGAGGCTCAAGGGATCTTGTTTTTACACTCAACATTTAAAATTAAAGATGTGTTTCTAGCAGGTGAGATAAACACTCCCTGTCTCAGCTGGGGGTTTCCTTCCTGCCTCTCCCTCTCTCCTCAAATCTGCTGGTGGGAAAATGTGAGCCTGTGGCTGGAGCACTTAACCTGGGAATGAGATTCCTGGGCTCTCCCAGGGGCATGAGTCAGCTTTGATGCAGGATGTGTGAGCTTTGGCTTCTTCCTCCTGTGGCTTCTTATTCTGAAAGAGGGAAAAAAAAATTCTCCCTTTGGGATGGAGATGGAGGAGCAGGGAATGCGGAGGGGTAAATGTGCTTGCTTGAGCTTCAAAGTGTGGTTCACCTTGGTGGCTAAGGGCACACCATGTGGCAATGTGGTGCTGCTGCCCGTCTGCAGGTGTGCTCCTGAATAGGTGGTAACTCAGTGTATGGCTGCATCAGCATTTCTGACCGGAGGCAGGGCTGGCACAGCTTGGGTTGCCACCCACCACCTGTGGTCCCTGTGCTGCCTGGTGTGCCTTGAGCATGTCCCCCTGCTCTTTAGCCACTCCTCCCAGAGATGGAGCACATCTATGTCCCATCCTTCATGGAGTCCAGCATCATGACTTGCCTTCCTTTCTGCAGCCTCATCCTTCCAGACCTCATGCAATTGAGGTTGTCTTTGCCCATTGCCTGCTCACCTGGGATACTGAAATAAGACTGGGCTTTATTTCGTAAATTGAAGTGATGAGGAGCATCCAAACTCCCCGAGACCTGGCTGTTGATGCTTCCCTCCTGGGATGGAAGAATCTCTACTCACCTCTGCTTGGCTTTGGTTCCTCCTTTCATGTGCTGTCACACTTGTGACAGCATCCTCACCACTGTGCTGTGAAAGCCTTGGCTAGAAACCCAATCAAAATCTCCAAGTATGTGATTTTTTGGCTGAGACTTGGCCCACTGTGCATTTCTGAGTTGAAGCCAGAGGTGACACCTCATACCTGAGGACTGGAAGTATTTTTGCAGTATCTACTGAGCTCCAAGTCTTGCCCTCCATGTCCCTGCCATGGGTGGCAACTCACTGGTCAAAGCTGTTGAGTCAGAACTGTTGTTTTTGACCCCTCTAACCTCCCTAATTCTGTTTATGCTTGAGACCAGGGAGAAACAGAGAGAGAGTGAATGTTTTTTAAATAGCTTGCGAGTTTCTGGTGTTGTTTTTCATGAGGAAAATGATAGTTGTATAGAGACAATTAATTGGAGGAAAAGTTTCTGGTAATAAATGTCAAGAATGTTTCAAGGATAGTTTGGATAAAATACACTTTTTTTTTAAAAGCCTCCCAGCAAAACAAAAGCCTTACCCTATTTTGAACCTTGCCAAAGACAAGCAACTACAAAACTTCAAAATAAATTTTTTGTGTGTGTGTGTGTGACTGTGTAACGTTTAAGTGCTTTTTTCCCTGCTCAGCCTGCGCTCCTTAAACAAAAGCATGTGTTTTCCTGGCGTGGCTCCCTCGGGGCAGCTCTGTTGGAGTGGAGGGCAGGGGCTGTGGAGGTGATGGCTGTGCAAGTCCAGGCAAGTCCTGGATTTTGGCAGGAGCTACAGTTCTCCCTTTTTCGGGGTGGGGAGAGGGAGGGGGAAGGGAGGTCGTGCTGGATTGTGGTTAGTTCCCTTCTCCTGCCTCCATTGCCCAGTTCTTCTCTGTGCCAGCCCTGGGTGGTGATGCCTGCAGCCAAAAGGAAGAGCAATCCTGAGACGTGTAGAGTACTTTGATATCCCGGGGCAGAAGGTGATAAAGGAAAGAATTAAAGCTTCACAGTGATGTTAGAGCCCTGGCTGCCTCTGCCGGAGCAGCCATCGCCTGCGGCTTGTGGGCTGTCGGTAACCCTGCTGTGCCTCTTGCTCCCTAGAGCTTGGGGAGGTTGGCGTGGAAAAACTGACATTTTATGGGGGAGGTGATTTCCTACTGGGGATGTCTGTTTCTGTGCATGGTCTGAAACATCCCTGGGGTGCTGTGGCTGCGTGAACCTGCCAGGGAGCTCTGCTCACCCCGGAGTGGTCGAGCCCTGCTGTGTGCTGCCTTCCAGCCACAGCTATACCTTTGGTCCCAGCTGTGGGGTTCAGTGCTGGTGTGTTTTTCATAAAGGCTCTTAATCACATACAGGATGTTTCTGTTTGTTCAAGCAATGAAATCACACAAACAACCCACCCCCAGTTTGGCTTTCACAGAGCATCAGCTGCTCGACCCAAGTCGTCGGCAGAGCCGGAGCAATCCTCCCCTCTCTTCCTGCAGCTCTCGACCCAGCAGTGCAGCGAGAGCGTGCCTTTCATGTTGTGGACATGCCCTGGAAGCCCGCCCGGCTCTGGGGACGGATTACATCAGGGTTGGGAGCTGGGGCTGACTCATCACTGGGGTGCTTGACTGAGGCAGCAGCAACATCTCCTGGGAGCTGGCAGAAAGGCTGAGAGACCTCGAGCCGGGACCAGCCCTGAATTCTGGAGGCTCTGTTGCAGGCAGGCTGCTCCCCAGACCCTCTCCTGAGAAGAGCATAGCGGTTTTTTGGGTGGGTGGGAGGGCGAGTTGCAGGCATCTTCTTGTTCCTGGGTGCTGGGGTTGTGTATTCTTGCATTACCCCAGGTACTCAGTCCTGGATGGGGACATCACAAACCTGCCACTGCATCATCATCTTTTGCTTCGGGTTTTGTCCTTCGGAGTATTTAGCAGAAGGAGAACAGGAATGTGTCAGGGTGGATTGAAATAAAAAAACCACCCTGACTTTTCTCACTCCTGTTGCGTGCATTGGTCCCATGGCTGCTGTTTCCATGGTAAAGCAGCGGGCCTGTAACCCAGCCCGCCCTGTGCTCCTCAGCGTTTGGAGGAGCAAAAATCCTCGGAGATGACAAGAATAATTTAATGAGCCATTAACGAGAGTGGGGGAAAACACCGGAGGAGCTGGAGCAGGGTCGGGGTGGGGGCGAGGGGAGGCAGGGCTGGCTTTTGGCAGGGAGAGGGTCACGTTGGCAGCCTGCTTGCCTCGCCTTCGATGTGTTATGAAGTTTTGGAGGTTGCTTGAAAAGTGTCTGGGGAGCGGTGGCGAGCCAAGCGGGCCGCGGGCCAGCTCACAGCTAAACATGTTGTTGTGTAAAATTGCAGTCAATTAATTTAAGACCTGCCAATTTCAACTGCAAAGCGCTAGGAGGTTCTGTCAAGTTTTCAATGGGATAGAAAGGGGGAAGGGGGGGATTAGTTTTCAGCACTTGGACAGGCAAATAGTGATCCTCTGCCCAAGCCTGCAAAGCACCTCCTCCTCTCTCTGCTTCTTTTGCTTGCGGTAAACTCAGCCTCCACTGATGTTAAAAGTACTTCTGGTGAGTGCTGACAGGGCTGAAATGGCTGAAAGATGTCAGACAGAGCCTGGTGATCTGCTGATGACCATTTCAGGGCTGAGAGGAAGCACTGGCTGCAGGGGGATGACCCACTCCCCTTTGACTTTGCAGTATTACTCCTCCGTAGTCTTGTGGGGAGTATCCCCTCTCTGGCATTCCCAAAATGGTCTTCCCTAAACCTACTGATTCATGTAAGCCTGCAGGTTCTTGGCATGCTGGGCAGTTCAATGGCTGTCTAAAACAGGGGAGGATCTGGAAAATGCTCAGGACAGGCCCAAGAGGTGCCCTACATCCCCTGCGTGCAGCCCTGGAGGTCAGTCCTCACTCAGGATAAGATGCATAGGCTGGTACTCACCATGCAAGAAGACAACCTGGCCCAGATGGCCAGGTGGGCACAGTGTCTGAATCCCAAAAAGGCTTATCCTCCCCATTTAATGGTGGCAAGTGGGGTGGTGCTGCTCTGCACAGAGCTCTTCTTTCTGGCTGTGCCTACCTTCCAGCTACACCCTGTGCCTGTTATCCTCTTGTGCTGCAGGAGCACAGCACCCCCAGTATTGGGACCTGGGTTGAAAACTTTGCTGAGGTTTTGCTTCTCTTTATGGAACCTTTAATTTGAAAAGTGTTTCCTGGGTTCTGGGGAGATGTGTTTGTATGTGCATCTGCAAGCCGGCTTTTATTTTTTTCTTTCTTGTTATTTTTTTCTTGTTTTACAGTTTAATGAAACTTCTGAGAAAGTGCAGCTCTGCTGTGAGTAAGAGTCATGAGACTGGTAGGGCGAGCTGGCTTTGGCTTGTTAAGGGTTGAGCTCTTTCCTGGGGCTCCTCGAGCCTGAGATTTGAGCCTCAGCTCTTTTCTGTCCTTATCCCAGCTTGCTTTTCAATCCACAAAAACACTGTACCTTAGATTTACACATATAAGTTCATGCATCTTTCATTCCTGTGGCCTTACACTGGGCTTCTGCTATCACCTCTGCAGCACAGCTCTACGTCCCCAGGACACCATCTCCAACCACTGTTGCTTTCTATTTTGTCATCAAAGGGTGTAAATCCACTTCTCCCAGACTCCTGGGGCTCAGAACCAGCTGTGCACCCCACCATGGGTTTGTGCTTTTCTGAGCAAGGGCTTTGTGCTTTTCTGTGTAAGGCTTTGCTCAGCGCCTGTGTGTGCGATGGAGCTGCTGCACGTCCCTGCAGGGCTGACGACTGCCTGCTCCTTGTTGCTGGCAGGAGAGGGGATTTGGGAGGCAGGTCCCTCTAGAGTCAGGCTCTGCTGCTCAGGCACTGCTGTCTGCGGACTTCCCCAGAATATATTAAGCGTAATTTCCTCCTGCTTCACCGGAAACTTGTTAATATTTCACTGGGGCACAGGGGCAGACTGCAAAGCCCACACTTCAAAGGAGGGCAGCTTTCAGCAGCTCTGGTGTTAGCTTTTGGTTTTCCCAGCTCTTGCTATAACTTGTTCTGTGGTTTTGAAAATAGGTTAAAAAAAAAAACCAACCACCCAGCTGAGGAGAAAGCCCAGGTAAAGCCCATCAGGCCTGCCTGTCCCTGCCTTGCTGAGCCAGGCTGTGGCTCTACTATCTGCTCAGCTCCACTCTTCCTGCACTGACATTTGGGGGGAAAAAAAAGTAAATTCATGTCTGGATGCTTTGGGAGCCCACTTGGGTTTCAAAAGGCTGGGAGGAACCCAGTGCAGCCTGGATGTGCTCTACTGCTGCCAGCATGGCTTGTGGGTGGGCTGATGTGGGTTCCCCTTCCATAAGAGGAAGTTTTTGGGAATGACTTTTAGGGAATTACTTTTGCCTGATTCTGGACTCCACAAATCGGAGCAGGATTGGCCCTCCAGGAGCAATAACAGAAGAATTACTGCATTGCATGGGCGTCTTTATGTGTTTTTTAAACTGTGCCTCCTAATTATAAATAATGGCTGTGATATGAGATATGATTATGATGGATGGTGATTCTGTATTCTGTGTGCATTAGCGGCTTTAACCTTGCTGGGGTAATTATGTCTCATTTCAAATTCTGATACTATTTATTTGAGGTAGGGGACTGGGAATTTAATTTCTCCTGCTCTGTCTTTTAGTATTATTATTATTTGAAAAGGATACCTTTGCAAAATTGTTTTTTAATCATTCCCTCCAGTTGGCAGCACCAGTTTATTAATATTTTCAGTGCCCTTGTGGGGCTGTTTTGGCAATGTTTGTAAAGGTAGATATTTTGGGGGAATGTGAAGCTGAGGGCTGATGTATGGCAGAGGAGCTATTCCTGCAAGACACCAGTGTGCACCTCGCAGCTTCAGTCTTCTCAGAGCAGCTGCCTTTGGCACTGGCTGCTGCTGACCCACATGTCTCTGCCAGCCTGGGCTCCCTCTTCATGTGAGGTCCCTGGAGGTCCAGGATGGGCTGAGCCATTGTCCTGCCCAACCCTCACCATCTTCAATGGCACGTTTAATTAAAAACCGCATCAACCCGAAGATTGTGCACGTGGTCCTTTATCAGTTTGAAGTCTCTGTGAGAATAAAGTAATTATACTACTCGTTTGGTTACAGTAATTATAACTTTAATTAACATAATTTCCCACCCCTTGGCCTCCCTTTACAGATATTCAGGCATTTGATGGGTATCTGCCAGGGTTGCATCTTGGGATAAAGCTGTTTATCCGGGTGCTGTCTGCCTGTCCCCATCTCTGTTACCTCCAGCACCAGGCTGGTAAGGTCCAGCTAGTCTTGACCCCAGCCCAGCTCTCTCCAGGCTGCCAAGTGTCAACTGCATTCCTGTGTGGGAATGCTCCATGGCCAAGGTGCTGGCAAGTCCTGGTGGATAGCAGCTCCACTTGAGATGCCCTGTAAATGCTGGGAATGGGGAGAGGGTGGTAGGTGTTCCTTGAAGATCTGAGAATTTAGTTTTGGATGTGGCATGGGGTCTGGTCTAGTCTTAGCAAGAGCTGGGCTTTCAGAGGGCAGCCCTGCATTCACAAGAGGAATTTGTTAAGGAGACAGCCAGGCTCTTCATTTCCTGTTGCATGGACCTGCAAGAGCTGAGGTCACAATGATTTGTGCCCAAGTGCCATCACACCTGGAAAGCTCAGCGTGAGCTCCAGCCCCTCTCTGCCCCTTTTTACCCCCCTGGGTGAAATGTGGCCACACCACCCTGTGGTCAGTGATGGGCTCTGTGTTGGCCAACAGGACCCTGTGCTCTCTGAGAGCCTGCAGAAGGGATTGCTGCCTGCAGAAGCAGAGGATGGAGTTCTGCATCAGTTCCAAAGGAAATCCACGCTGTGTAAAACCTGAGCTCTTAAATATCTTGAGCAGCATCCTTAGGGAAAGCAATCTCTAAATCTTCTCAATCTCTCCTTCAAAATTGCTCTGATGCACAGACTGAAGGGACTAATTTCCATCCTGGTTTTAAACAGAGACCCCACTGCAGACAAGTGGTTTTATTTGCTCCGAGTTCTGCATGGTGGGGAGCAACGGCCCCATACCTTTCCCTTGGCTTTTTGGAAATGTATAGAAGGGTCTAGTGTAGCCAGGGATGTGGCTCTCTGCATTGGAAATGGTATAGGAGGGCCAGAAGTTTAGAGTATGGGAACAAAATTTTAAAATGTGAACAAAAAAGAAGATCAGGGAACTAAGCATCAAGAGCTCCGGCTGGAGTGAGTGAGAGGGTCTAAGTCTATTGCAAGCAAAATATTTGCAGGCACTCTGGTGTGCTTACTGTGAAGCCAGACTTAGCTGGCTGTTATCACCAGGATCACTGGCCATGGAATGTTGGAGGATTTCTTCTCTAATCTTGAAAGTGTTTGTATTTGGAGCAGGGAGTGTTTTATGAGGAAAGGCAAGGTCTGGAGTTTTGATTGTGGCATGTTGATAGTGGAGCTGATGATCAGAGAAGGTTAAAAAAAGTGTGGCTGTAACTTTCCGTCTACTCCTGATGACATGGGTTGCATTCTCATGTAATGTATGATTTTGTCATTGAATCTGTAAGAGATTCTGCATGCCTAGTCCTGCTGCCTGTGCTGGCTCTTAATATTTAATGTCACTGTGCCCTGCGATATTTAGACCCTGATTGTTTATTGCTTATCAGCTTCTCCTGGGCAGTCTATTGTGATTTGTCCATGGAGATAAAACACTAGTACAGCCCAGAGCTGCAGTAAAAAGAGGACTGATGGGTAGGAAGGGATCAAAGCTGGTGTTAAATGGGTGGAGCTGAATTCCCCATGCCATTGGTGTTGTCCTTCTCCTTGTGTGGAGGTGAATGTGCAGTGGATTTTGTTCCTGTTAGTCACCTTGCTGCAGGAAATGGCTTTTGGCTCTCATGCTGTGGAAATAGGAGCTGAATGACTGGGGGACTGAGATGGGGGTGCAGAAGGTATTGTAATCTGATGGATGGGTAAATCCAGACATGAGCCACTGTGCCTGCACAGGCAGCCCCACTGAAACAAGGGTTAACTTGTGCTGAATCTGTGTGTGGGGCTGCTGGAGTGGCCACTGGGGTGGGAGGGGAGCTGACCATGGGGGAGTACCCTGAAACAGATCCCCCCTGGGGGATGTCCCTCTACAGCCTCCACTCTGTGGGCTTTTCCTGCCACTGGCTCCTCTGTTTGCAAGACCAACAGCCCCTGCCGAGTCCTCAGGCAGCTCCTCTTTCTCTGCTATGTTATTTAGGGACCAGGAAGGAAAAAGCTATTTTCCTGGAGCCGAGAGGGGAGGAGGGATCCAGCTGATCTCCAGCTGTGCTGCAGCCCTGGGAGCTCATACTTCCTCCCTGACATGTCCCTGGTGAAGGCCTGTTACCCCCTCCCTGCCTTTTTTCCCTGGAAGTGGGGCAGTCCTCATTCCTCTTCTCAGGTAGCGAGGCTTTGAGCCACTGGCCTCAGGCAGAGACTTTGCCTAATCATCACTCTGTGTTCCAAATGGGCAGGATGGTGAGGGTGGTGGGACAAGCCTTTGGCATTCATGTTGGGGCTATCTTGGTCTGGTTGCTTATCTGGGTAGAAGCTGAAGGAAGCTCAGGAAAGAAGGTTTATGCTGCCCTGTTGAGCTAAGCAACATCATTAAGAGGTAAATTATTTGGATTTGCAGAATAAATAGCAATTTCTAAGCTATGGAGAGGCTGGGGATGGTGGCTCTGGGTCTGCTCTGCTTGCTGTGATGGGCTGTGTGTCGGGGGGGACCAGTAGCCGAGGGTTTGGGCTGGTCCCCGTGTCATCTCTGGAGGACCCAGTGCCTTGACAGTGGAAGAGATGGCTTTTGTCTTGAAAACTCAGTATTGAGTCCTTCAGGTGAGAGCTTTCTCCCCAGGGCCTTCTCTGTAAGATTTAGGTATTAAGTTGCCCCAGGCTGGTCACGTGCAGCCTGAGTCCTGTGGGAGCTGGGAGGGTGACACATTGCCATGACTTCATTCATGCCTTTCTTGCCTGGGGCTGCTGGGACTCTTGGGATGCCTACAGTAATTAATGAATGTGAGAAAAAATAATCCAGTATTTCTATTTCTATTCCAGTATGATGTGCTCTGCCCTTGACTGTTGTCACCCAGGGCTTTATTTTTACATGCAGAAGAACAGTGGGATGCAGAGAGGAGATCCCTGTTGCATTTTGCTTTGTGCTCTTTCTGCCCTTACCTTCCATTTTGCAAGGCTAAAATTCCTTCTCTACCTGTTACTGGGTTTTCCAGAGCTCCCTCCTTTCTTCCCAAGCCTTGAGAAAAAGCAGGATTGTCTTACCTGCCTTTGCCCCTCTCCCTTGCAAGGGACATTTCTGTGGTGAGATATGGTACAGGGGTTTCACTGGATTTTTTTGCTAGAATGGGAACAGTCACTGTGTTGCTGGAGGTATAGTTTTGAGATGCTCTGTCACTCCCTCCTCGGGGAACTGCTGCCCTGGCAGCTGCTGTGCTTTCCCCAGGGACACCCTGGAATTCCTGTCAGTTCTCTTTAGCCTCGGAGGCAGAGCCCTTGCATGGCATCCAGATTGTGCAGGGGTGGTGGCTGCATGCATGCTCTGTGCAGAGGTTAAATTGCATCGCTATTGCTTGGCCGAGGGTCAGAAAAGACTTCCACCGTGCTAGGTCATAGTATCACATGGAGGGGTCCCTGGGGTCCTCCATCCCCCTTCCTTCATTCCACTCAACAGCTGCCATTGTCTCTTGCTGGTCCTCAGCAGCCCCAGAGCAGTGCCTGCCCATTGATTTGTTTTTTGGGGGCCCCCCTCTGACTGCCTTAGCCCTGAGCGATGCTGATTGGGAAATAATTGCAATAATAATAGAGATATTTTGCTCCTTAGTGACTAGATGATATGAACTGGGCTCTGAGCCAAGAGAGTTTTGAAGGGCAAAACTGAGAAATTAATGGCTCAAGACTGCCGGAGCTGCTGTGGGGCGTGGGGCTGGCAGGGATGGGACCTAGGACTTTATTTGGGATGAAACTGGGGCAACCCACTTAAACCATCACACATTGTGTGGCTCCCAGTGGGAGCCTGTAATTCCTCCTACTCCTTCATTGTGACTTCACCATCCATCAATCTCTCTTGCCCCTGGGTTTGACTCTGCCAAAGTTGCTTCTCCTATGTATTATCCTGGCACTTGCTCCTTCTTTACAGCAGTTCAGTTTTGGTACAGAAAGATAGGAAGGATTTTTCTGACAGTGTCTTAGTTCTGTCAAAATTGCTGGAACAATGTGTTGGGCTGTACTTCCCATTGTGCTGATGGAATAATGCTGGCAGACCTGGTCAGGAGAGATTTTGGGAAGGTTTGCAAATGGTGAGCATGGAGCTGGTCAGTCCTATGCTGTGCCGCGTGGGCTGGTGCCGGTATAACTGGCTCTTCTGAGCCCACTTAGCATGGTGGAGCACCACTTGTGTGGGTGGCTGAACAAGAGGAAAAGATGGAAATGAGTTTAAATGAAAGGAAAAGGTGGTTGAGAAGTTTTGGGGAAGGTGTTGCTGCATTTTGAGGGCCTGCTGGGCTGAGTTGCTGCCCTGCCTCCTTCTCTCATCTCTTTCCTATGGAAAACCCCAGCGCTTCACCCAGTTCCCACCCTACCTCCCAGAGAGGCACAGTGAGTGCATCTGTCCTCAGCCCACATGGCTGAACTCAGGATCCTGCCTGGCAGTAAGACATGCTTTGAAAACAGCTGAGTGAGCCTGTGTCACATCTGCCATTGTCGGTGAGGTGCTGGATTTGTTGCTGAGCATTTGAGCATTGATGTAGATTAAGTATCTCCTTGTTTTTTGCTTTATTGTACCAATATGATTCAAGTCCCAGTATTCTCCAACTCAGGGTGATGTTGGGCCCAGGACAAAAGATGGGTGTGTACTTAATCTTTAGCAAGTGAATGGGTTTCACTGACTGAAACCTGGCTGCTTACCTGTCTCCTTGGCAGGTTAGTGATGCTCCTGAGGCAGGAGCATCTAATCCCTGTGTGAGCCATCAGAGAAACCTTCTCTTGCAGGGGGGGAGAGGCCAGAACCCAGCTGTGCCAGATTTGAGCAGCCTGCAGCTGCCTGGGCTGGCGGAGGCGCGTGCCTGGTCCCGGTGCATTCCTGCATAGGCAGGTGGCAGGGAAGGTGGCCGGCCAGGGCCAGCCGGCTGGGGGAGCAGCGGGGGCTGGGGGAGCCGGGCTGTCAGCTGCCAGCCTGCCCCGCATAGCTGGGATGTTTCTGTGGGGCCCATCCTGTCATCAGTCCTGGGACAAGCCCCTGCAAGATGCATCCTCACAGGCCTGCCCTTGGCCTGCTGCTGGCTGTTCTATCCTTCCACTGGGTGTCTGGCTCCTGCCCTTGGCACAGAGCACCTGTAGGGTTAGCTCTGGTAAACTGTGGCTGAGGCACTCCTAATGGCAATTTCCTGGTTATCTGAGCAAAGCCAGAGGCAAATCCTTAGCACCCTGGACACCAAAGTTTGATGTCCTGAAATACAGAGGGAGGGAGCAGGAGCCACTGCCTTGACCTCCTGCTCTTGACCCCCAGCATGACAGTGTCCCTCTCTCCAGCAGTACCCAGCTCCCAAGGCTGTCCATGGGACAGATGATGCCATGGCCCTGCAGCTGCTCCCATCCCTGCCTTTTGCTGCACCTTTCTGGGTGAAGGGAAGAAGAGAGTGTGTCTCCTTGGAGCAGCTGATCCAGGAATTTAATTTAAACCCTTTCCCTTCCTTTGGAAACCGGAGAAGGGCGTGTGTGTGGCAGCTGCTTGTCCTGGGGAAAGGCATGTGGAGGGGCAGCTGGTGTCCCTGTCCCCACACTGTCCTACTGCCTTGGGGTGATTCCAAGCCATGTGCCAGGAGGAGCTGTGCAGGCTGACCCCCGAGGCCATCCCTTTCCCTGTGAGCCCCCCTGGCTGGATATGGGATGTGCCTTTTCCAGCTATAGGCTTGTCAGTGGTGTTGTGTGACACTGTGCAGCAGCTGTCACCTCTGCCCCGGTGTGGCCAGGCTGTATAGGCCCTCTGCTGCCTCTGGGAGGTGGCCCCAGGGCTTGTAGGGGCAGCTCTGCCAGGACCTACTCCTCTTCTGGTTATGTTTGGCCTATACTATGCCTTTTGGGTGGATGGTGCCAAAATCAAAGCAGAATGCTAAGGGTGTTCACATAGCCCTGCTCTCAGGGAGGGCACATGTGCACCTGCTGATTTGGGTGTGGGAGCCTGGGACTTCCATGGTGCCTGAGCTGTGAACACCAATGGCCTTGGGAGGGGAAGGTTTCACTCCTGGGGCTGCACTCTGCCCTCCACCGTGACAATGCATCTTCCTCCTCCCAACTCAGTGATGTGCTACAGAGCTGCTCACTGGTAAAGTGACAGGGCAGGAGGGGACCAGGACACGGGAACAGGTAGGGCAGGGTCCTCTTTTCACCATCCTCTTTTCACAGCTGTGTCTCATCCCTGCCTGTTTAATCTCTGTCCCCAGTGGAGATCCTTGGGGCTGGGGAACTCTCTGCTTCCCTCAGCGTGTGTTGAGAGGGAAGAGGGGAGGCTTTGAAATGCACTCCCGTAAATAAACCTTTCTTTTGCATTGCCTGTCAGTACCGTGCGAGCCCCGTGGAACTGGAAAGGGTTCCCGTGAAAAGGCTGCAGAGTGTGTTTCAGGCAGATAAGTCCCTGCCTTTGAAGTGTGGCAGGCGGGCAAAAGCGCCCTCCTCTTGTAGCTGCTGCCAGCCGCTGCGAATTAATCACAGCCCTGCACAGATAAGAGTACAAAGCCTGGCTGAGCACTTCTCCTGCCCGGAGGAGGGGTCTGCGGGGGACCGCTTGGGACCCAGGATGGAGGCTTGAGAGCCTGGAGGTGGGGAGATGTAAGGCTGGGGTGGGAGGGAAGACTGGCTGTGGGGCAGTGAAGAGCCCCCTCTTCCTGGTGCTGGGCTTAGGAATGTCCCCTGTAAGATTAGGTCTCTTGGGGATCTTCTCCATGGGCCCCCAAAAATGTGGTTTTGGTCCTGTGAGGAGCCAGTGGTCACCCAAACACCTCCCAGACCCCGCACAGACTTCTGCTGACATGTGTTAAATCCAAAAGCAGCCTTGGCATGTCTGCAGCTGCCTTCCCTCTCCAGCTGTGCTTCCTCCCTCCCCACCTGGTGTCCCTGGCCCAGACTGAGCTGCAGCCCTGTCCTCCAGTGCCATCCTCCTCTGGGTCTGCTGCCAGCTCTGGGTGGGTGCCAGGTCATGGCTGCTGTCCTGTGTTCCTCTCATTGCCTGCCTTTCCCAAAGTCAGCTCTGGGGAGATGCTCCTTTCTGCCTTGCGCCCATTGCTGGTGCCATAAGGATGTTGGGAGATTCTTCTCCTGGTGGTTGGCTGATCATCAGTGGTTATGGCAGTGAGGAAATGCCTCCTCTCCTGGATAAAGCCTGAAGGTCACCTTACCTAGGTGAGAATCATGCTGCCATGGAAGGAACTGTTTCTTAGCAAGGCAATGTGCTTGTCTCCCCCAAAGCCTTGTATGAGATGGCAGCTCCTTTCTCCAGCCAAGACAAAGACATCCCCAGGAATCCTTTCTGGGTCTCTTGGGAGAGGACTTTGTGTATGCCCAGCTGGAATGTGCAGTGTGCAGTCACTCATTACACTAGAATTGCCAGGGGTTGGAGCATTGCACCCCATCCTTTCCCTCATCCTTCCTTTGACAGGGTTCTCATCTTCTGGGGGTGCAGGTCTTAAACCCCTCTTAGAGTGAAGTTATGCTGGATGCTGGCCCCATGGGGATGGGCTCATTGTTTGAGTGGGGAGGGTGTGCACATGGGTTTCTGCTCTGCCCTGGGACTGCTTTGAGATGATTTGCCCAAGCAGGGAGTTTATAATTTCATGCCTCTGGTCTTCCCCATGTACTTAACAAGACAGCAGCCCTTCAGGCCAACCCTTACTCCTTCTCCTGTGCTTCAGTACAGCCCCAGGAGCCAGTTGTCCCTTGGGGCTCCTGCAGCTCCTGGGAGGAGGCACCACCACCGAGTTGCTGCCTGGAGCCTGCCTGAGGCAGGCAGGAGTGAGGGCAGGAATCCTGAGCAAGAAATTAGTGTGAGTAATTATTAGTATTGGGTAATTATATCAGCATCAGGATGAGGAGAAAGGTTAATATGTTCATATATTTATTTATTTATGGTAAATGTCTTCTCCCCTGAGTGGGAAGGCAGCCAGGGTGGGCAGGAAGAAACGTGTTTCTGAGGGGGTCTGCTCTGATTAAACTGCATCCTCTCCCCCTTTCCCTGCTCCCAGCTACCCTGCAGGTCTAGGGAGGGGGAGGAAAGTGGCCCCTTCCAGCGTTTGTAGGAGATGGGAGGCTCCTTGTGCATTCCTTGTGCTGCTCCACCATGCTATAGTCCAAAGAGCACATCCTTATCCTGCTGGCCAGGATGGGTAGGTTCATGTTGGGCTAATCCTGCTGGAAAGGCCCTGATGCTGGGTTCCTACCTCTGCACAGCAATGGGTGCTCTGGGCAGTTGGGTCCTGCTTGGCTTGGGGGGGTCTGGGGTCTATCTGCTGACACAGATTGTTGTGGAAGTTGTGGATGTCCCATCCCCAGGAGTATTCAAGCTTTGGATGGGGCTTTGAGCAACCTGGTATAACGGAACCAGAGAGTTGGAACAGAGGTATTAGAACTAAATGATCTATAAGCTTCCTTCCACCCAAACCTTTCTATGATTCTATGATCTCCTCATGCTGGAGAGGAGTGTTAAGAGTGTTAGTGGCATTTTCCTGTCATGAGCTAACTCACAATCTCCCTCTGTGCCCTGCACTTTGGCCAACCAGAAAACATCTTGATTACCAAGTCTTCCAAATTTCATGTTCCTGATTCCCAAACACATCTATAGATTATCCTTAACAGGGAGAGAGGCACTAGGGAGAAGGGTTCTTGTGTGTGCTTGGCCCCACCAGAACATCTTGACGTGTGTCAGGCTGGGTTCCAGCCCTGTTTGACTACTTGAGAGTATTTTTAGGTTCTTCCTGGAGCCTCAAATTAACTGGAAGTGCTTCACGTCTGTTGTTTTTTTAATACATCTCTTTCTCTTTCCCAGCATTGCACAGTGCAATAATGTAATGGGGAAATTACCCCGCTAGTTAAAAATTACTGCCAGCGCAACATCCAACCATAGATCTATTTTAGAACCAGGGTAAAACTGTATCGATTATTCTGTGCTGCAACTGCGGCCCATAAAAGGATTGGAAAGGTGTGTTTGTCACTTTGCCATAGGGAGGTGGGGAGATGGTGCCTTGCTGGGCATGGAAGGGGTGCTCCCTGTTACTCTTCTCCAGAGAACTGGCTTGGAAAGGACTCTGTAGCAGAGAAACTGAGAGCTGGGAGGGGAGCAAAGTGCAAAGAGAGGTGGGCAGGCAAGGTTGTGCTCTGGAGGTGATGCTGGGTACCACAGAGCAAGGGACACTGCTGGGCAGGGGTGCCACATAGGTACTATAGCCTTTGATCTGTTTGGAATAGGAACAAACATGGTCCTGGACCTGGGCAGAAAGATACCCCTGCGAGAAAGGTAGTCAGAGACTCTAGCAGCTCTGGGTTCCCTGGCATACAGTGGTACCAAAGTGCAGGGCTGATGGGGAGCAGAGTCTGTATAGGGGTGTAGTAAAAGTTGCTGAGAAGGTGGGTGAATACCAGGACCATTTTGGGTTATGGTGAAGGCTCTTCAGTCTTGTGGAAGGAGATACTGGGGGTTTTTGGCTGTGCCCCAAGAGTTAGCCTGGCCCTGCAAGCCCAGTTGTCACATCCCTGGGGAGAGGGCAGCCCTGTTGCTCACTGCTATGCAGGACTCATCTCTCTCTGGTTGCTCAGGGGTCTCTTTCTTAATTAAATACATTTGTTTTGTAAAACTGCCTAAAAATAATCCGGGGCTGGTGCATGCAGGAGGCTGGCAGTGAATCAAAGGCGCCGCTCTAATTAAACGGGCCCCGGTTTGTTTGTGAGCCGCATACATTTCCATGCTAATCAGCTGCACACCGGGATCCTGCTTTCCCGGCCCGTATCCTCCTGATTGGAGACTGTGCAAAGGCTGGCGGCAATTTACTGCAGGAGGGGGCGAGGTGGCCGGGATGCTGAGGTGGCTGCTGTGGGGGCACAAGGGGTGGTCATGGATGTACTGGGCTGTGGGAGTGCGTGTGATTGGGGCAGGGCTGGGGGATGTATTTGGGGGGTGCTTCCAAGCAGCCAGTTTGCCCCTCTCCTGTGGGGAGGATCCTGAGTCCTGCAGATGGGGATGCTGGACTAGCCCTCTGTGTGTGCCAGCACCAGCGTGGAGATAATCACAGGTAGAGTTTACTCCATCTTGCTGGGCATGATGCTTCACTGCCTACCACTGGGAATTTTTCAGAATGTATGAGTAGTGTGGCTCCCATCCCATCCCATCCCGTCCCGTCCCGTCCCGTCCCGTCCCATCCCGTCCCATCCCATCCCATCCTCTGAGCATTTTTCTATCACTGTCCCCCTTGAGGCTGTCCCATGCCAGGGTCAGCCTGAATCTGGAAGTATCACAAGTTAATAGCATGAGCACAAAGTACTTCCAGCTCGTGGAGGTGCCAATCAGGGTATTCCAAGTGGCAGAGCTGAGTTTAGCCCTGTGTGGTGTTTGCCTCCAGCCTCACAGTGCCTCCTGATGTGCTGATCGCAGGGACAGCCAGGAACTGGTGCTTAGGAAGAGCTTTAATGTAATTGTGAGCCATAAGGAGATTAAAGCCTTCGCCATGTTCCTGCTCAGGGAACAAAGGCGCTTTCTGAACCTCTGTTGACCTCCAACTTCCTTGAGACCCTCTTGACTTCCCCAGTCATGAGTCCAAGTGTTTCCTGTGATGGATGGGCTGATGGGGCCGAGCCTGCGTGTGCTGCAGTGTCCTGCCTGGCAGGGCTGGGAGCTGTGTGATGTCTCAGCACTGCTGGGGCAAGATGGGGTTTGATGCCCTGCTGCAAGCTAGTGTCTCATCTGGAGGGGCTTTGGGGCTGAGCAGCAGCACATAGTGGGGTGCAGTGTGAGAGCCAGGGATGTGTCCTCCCTCCCTGGGGAGAGATGAATGGCATCAGCATGAATGTGATGAAATGCACCAGACAAATGTAGTAAAGTGAAGGAGGCACTGCAGTTTGGTCTTCTGGAAAGGGTTGGGATGCTTGCAGAGTAGCTGATACTTTGCTGTGCTGCAGGGGCTGTGGAGTCACCATATTGATGTAGGATGGAGGAGTGGTGTTCCCTAATGGGGCACATTCTGTATCCCAGAATGGGTGGGGACTGAGGTGTATGAGGGATGATGCTCATCGCCCCTTGCTCTCCCCACAGATCCTCGTGGACTTGACAGCTGAGAGGAAGCACCAAGCTCTGCAGTACGAGAATGTTGTGGCCCATGAAGGCAGCTCCATCCTGCGAGACCTGGTGCTGAGCCCTGACCGTCAGCACATCTATGCCATGACTGAGAAACAGGTAAGGCAGCCCACACTGCAGCCCTAGTCTACAATCCTGTGTGCTCGGAAGCCTTTTGGGCAGCTCTCTAGGGGGATCTGCCCTTTGCTTCCTGGGATTGGAACTGCCTAGGGACCCTGGGGCAGCTCTTCTCTGCTCCTCCCTGCAGAAACACTGTCTTGAGGCTTTAATTGTTAGCAGCAGCTGCTTGAAATTCCCATGGTCTGTGGGGACCAAGGGCTTCCTGGCTCTTCCTTGCTGTGAGTGGCTGGCCATAAACCTCCTCTCTGTTTTGGCCGTCCCCTCCTGAGCAAGGATTTTGCAGGTCAGCAGAAGCTCCTTGCTCTAAACAATTTTTTTTCTCTGGAGCAGTTGGTTTTGCATGACAGGGTGGAGGAGACATAGGGCTTGTGCACCCCCAGGCTCCTGGTATGCACCTCTTGGTCCCTGCCTCTGCTTCTGCTGAGCTAACTGGAGGTGCAGACCCAATCTGTGTTTGATGTTTGTCATCATGGCAGTGTGGTCCAGGCACATGATAGGAATTTTTGGTTGTCTTAGTGAGCATTTGCTTGATCCATGACCTGTGGGAGGGCTGCTGGTATGAGTTCATCCGTCCATGGGCTGAATTGGAGGGAGTGAAGCAGGTTCCTGTCATGGTGGTGGCACATTCTGGATCTGGTGTCAGCACACCATGCCTGGTAGGTGACACAGGATGGCCATGCTGGGGTGTGCTGTGCCTGTGTCTCCCAGCGCCTCTGCTCCTCTGCCCAGTCAGAGGTGTGTGCGTGTGAGCAGGACTGCAAGCAAAGCTGGGAGCCTCGCAGTCTCCTGGCCACCAGCCCAATGGCTTGGGAGGGGAAAGGATGCTGGAGCAGGAATATAGGTTTGTCTAGACAGTTTGGAGGGGACAGCAGAGCTCTTTTCCTTCTCCTCCCAGTGGCTGTTTCTGGTTTCTGCTCTGCTGCAGGAAACATGCACTTTTCCAAGTGGGGCAGAACCTGCATTTGAGCTCCTCTATGCAGCTGTCCTGGGCTGTGTTTCCATGCGGGGCTGTTTCTGTGCCAGAGCTTGCTCAGCTAAGCTTCCCCTCTGTGGGGCAGATGTTGGAGAAGTGGATGCCAAGGGGGCAGTTGCATTGACCTGGACTGGGGATCTCCTCCAGGGACCAACACAGTTGCTGGGACTTGACTCTTGTCTGTGCAGGATCTGCCTGGGGGTACCCTCTGCCACCACCTGCCTAAAGCAATGTTAAGGACAAACAAATGGGAACATTACAGGTGTATTCACCACCCTAGGGGGGACTGGATGGCCAGCGTATCCCAGCCCTGTAGACATCATGCCAAGCCTGTGCTCTGCTCTGCTGTTCAGAAGGCGAAAACCCCAGGTTTAGCCTTCAGTAGAGAAGTTTGCGAATTTTAATTAATGAGTGAGTGCTGCCCCATGGGAGCAGTGGGGAAACTGAGACACAAGCACGGCAGGCATGGGCAGCTGCTTGATGCTGCAGATTCCTTATGGCAGGGAAGCAGGAACCCCCTTCCTGCCCCCTCTCCCATACCCCCTCTTCTCCTCCCCTCTCCTTAATAAAGCCCACTCTCTTTCCTAGTACGCTCAGTGTTATCAGAGTGCTGGTGGAAAGTAATTAAATGAACAGTTGTAACAGAGCTCGAAGGGCTTGGAGAATGAGGGGATTTTAATCAAATCTGGAGGAGCAATTAATAAAGGACTGGTAACCCTTTCAGAGGAGGGCTGCGGCAGCCATGGGGTGCCTGGCTGGCATTGGGAGCCGATGTGGAGCTGAGTTGGCCCAGCCCACTCTCAAATACTGCAAAAGTGCAACAATGAAAGGAGCTTGTTTGGAGTAAAAGTCTCTCTGTGGTCGAAGCTGCCTGCAAATGCACTGCTTGGGCCTGGAGAGGAGTGGGCAATGGCGAGGGGCTCAGCCTGCTCCCTCTCCTGCCTTCCCACTAAGAGGCCAGAGCGAGTCTGTACTGGGTCTGTCTCTGCTGTGTCAAGGTGTGGACATTGCAGCCTGACCCCCTTCATTCTGTTCCCCACAGGTGACACGTGTGCCAGTGGAGAGCTGTGAGCAGTATGAGAGCTGTGAGCTGTGCCTGGGCTCCCGGGACCCCCACTGCGGCTGGTGTGTCCTCCACAACATGTGAGTACAGCAGGATTGTCCCTAGAGCTGTGCCAGTGACCTAAAGCTGACCAAAATGTGTCCATCCCCACTACTGGTTTCCTTGTGGGCTTCCCTCCTGGACTTTGGCCCCAAAATGCTGAGGGATGGAATAGTGCAAGGGGTAAGTTCTCCCCTCCTGTGGTGCCCAGACTGTGCTTAGGAGCATCCATGCACGGTGAAGCTGCTGCCAGGGCCTGCTCATCCTGCCCATGGGCTCCTGGGTTTAGCATTCTTGTGCCAATAAGAAAAACTGAATATAAAATACCCCTGAAGTCTCAGGGGAGAGCAGAGCTCTGGTATGAGCCTCGCTCATCCGAGGTCCCTACCTGGGCATCATTTTCATGCCAAAGGGTCTGTTTGCCATGGTGCCAGCACAAAGCCCTGCAGGCCCCCGGGGGATTCTCCTCCTCACCGTGGTGCTTTCATCCTCCTGCAGCTGCTCCCGCAAGGACCGGTGCGAGCGGGCGGACGAGCCGCAGCGCTTCGCCTCCGAGCTGCAGCAATGTGTCCAGCTCACCGTGCAGCCCAAGAACATCTCGGTCACCATGTCCGAGGTCCCGGTAAGACACCTCTGCTCCCTCACACTCCTTCCCAGCCACCTCCCGACCCTCTGGAGGCAACGGCCAGGGAGAAGGCAATTAAAAATAACGGATGTCTATATGATGGATGGGGATAAAAGGGGAAGGGAGGTCTGAGACAAAACAGAGCCAAGTGCATGATATTGATGAGGGTGGGCTGTTGGCTCCATGTTGATGGAGATAATAAACCAGTTGATGATTATTCAGAAATGACATAACTGAGCAATAGATATTTCTCCACAATGATAGCATGGCCATCAGAAATGCCATTCATAGGCCAGCGATCTTGCTGTAGTTCAATAGCCTGTCTCTGACTCCAGCCTGCAGTAGATATTTTGGGATGAGACTTTGATACTCAACTCACTCTCTCTCTGTGCAGGCAGAAAGGACAAGGCACTTCCCTGAAGTATTTTTCAGGCCATTAGCACCATGAAGAGAATAAGAAACAGCATATACTAGCAATAAACTGCCAGGTTTCTGCCATATTTGAGTGCCATATCTGGCACTCAGGAATCCTACAGAAGTTGGCCAAGGAGTTCTGTGGCCTGGGGATGTATGTAATAATATGACTTTGTAATAAATAACTGAATGTTGAGAAAAACCCCAGAAAGAGAAAAGGTGCTCATTTCTTTTCTCAGATGCATAAAGGACCAAATAGCCAGAGACTGCTTCATTTTACTTCAGAATTAGAAGAAGAAAAGAAAAAGAACAGGTGCCAAATACACCTGATAATGATTTAAGGATGGGAATATAATTTATGCTAGTCAGCGTGGGTTTGTGTCTGACAAACCCCATTTTGCTCTTTGGTGAATTTATGACTTGAATTAGAAGAGGGACTGTGGGGATGTGATGTCTTTAGGCTCCTACAAGGCTTTTGACTTGGTACAACACAACGTTCTGATTAAAAATTAGCATTATACAATATTGATAAAGCACGTGTTAAGTGGATTAAGATCTGGCTCAGTGACAGATCTCAAAAAGTTCTCATCAGAGGGGAATTATCACTGGATGGAAACAGTTTGTAAAACACTCCGCAGGGGTAAATTCTCTTTGGTAATGTGGAGATGAATATGATATGGCTGCAGATGGGACCTGCTAGGGTGCTGGGACTGGAGGGTGGTAGGGATGAAGTTCCTTCAGAGCAGTTGGGTTTGAGTGGGGCTGTTTAGCAGAGAAATTGGGGTTTGGTATGGCCAAGTCTAAAATGAAACATGGATGGAGGTTCACCTGGTGTCCTGGAAAATGGTGCTGGGGCTGAGCCCTCACTGAGGCTCTTGATGCTCCTGGGATGAAACCAGGAGCTGGGCAGTGTTTTCATTCCTGGGGTAATTATCTCCATACTGATGGCAGGATGCTGCACAGGGGATGCTCTGCTTGGGCTGGAGTGCAGCTTTCAAAGGGAGGGACTGAAAAACTTCCGTAAACATCATGTAAATGAGTTGAAGACTGGAGAAAATGCCTTGCAGTGAGAGACTTCCAGAGCTCAATCTGCTTAGCTTATCAAAAAGAAGATTAAGAGGTGACTTGATTACAGAGTATAAGTGCCTTTACAAGGAGCAAATATCAGGGACTAAAGGGCTTTTTAATCTATCAAGGAAAAGCATAACAAGGACTAATGGCTGGAAGCTGTGAAAAATTCAAATTAGAAATAAGGCAAGCGTTTTGTAAAGTGAGAACTGCTGACCCTGGGGATGACTTTGTGGAGGAAGAGGTGGATTCTTCCCCTCCTCGCCTCTCTTGGAGTGGGTGCCTTTCTGCCTTTCTGTGCAACATACTTCAGCCCTGATGCTGTTCATATTCTCTGTAGACAGCTAAGGCATGAAGGCTTGTGGTGTGTCAAGGGCAGAGGACAGAGGCTGTGAGTCATTCCAGCTCTTAACCCATTTAAACCTGTGCTTCTTGCTTGAGCAGGGAGGTACATGGCTGGGGCTCCCTTGCAAAAGCCCAGAACAGGTCTCCCCAGCATGTGTGGGTGGCAGAGGGGGAATTGCACCCCCTGCTCTTTTCTGTTGGCTAGATTTACACATAGAGACACAAACGAGCCTATTTTCCTAGTTCTCTGTGTTGATGCTCTTGCCTCTCCTCCCTAGCTGGTCTTGCAGGCCTGGAATGTCCCAGACCTCTCGGCAGGAGTTAACTGCTCCTTTGAAGACTTCACTGAGTCAGAGAGCCGCATTGAGGATGGGAAGATCTACTGCAGCTCTCCCTCTGCCAAGGATGTCATCCCCATCACCAGGGGCCGCGGTGAGCTTGTGCCCCAGAGTGGGAAAAAAGCCTGAGACAAATGTCCCCTGTATTACCCCACAGGCAGATGTGGACAAGGACAGTGATCCCTGTCTCGGGATCTGAACCCCACTTGGGTTCTTGGGATATAGGAGGAGAAGGAATTGCTGCTTGTGGGAGGCTGGTTTTTTAGTCTCCTCCAAGCCATGGACACAGCTGCTTGGATGCAGCCAATGGCAGTGGGCTTGGAACTAGATAATCCTTAAGGTCCCTTCCAGCCCAAGCCACTTTGTGATTTTACTTGCTGACCACTCCTGGACACCCTGGCCCTATTTTCATCTCTGAGCCGTTCCTGGGCAGATGTGGCCGTGAGGTCTAGGACATTCTCCTGACCCCAAAACTATTAAACCCTCCTTCAGTATGCTCAGTATAACCCAACGCCCCAGTCTGCATGCCAGCAGGTTGTGTTTAGCTGTAGGGGCTCAAAGCTGTACTTGGGCTCTGTTGGCTTCTTAGGTGTTTGAATGGGGGTGGATGAACATTCTCTCTTTTTATTGCCACACTTGGAGGATTTTGTTAATTAACTGGACTAAATGGTGATGCCCAGCTTCCTCCAGCCCATCACAAGCCTTGGACTGAATGCTGGGCCATGCACCGTGTCCTTTCTGATGTCTTTTTTTGCCTGGGTCTCTTGCAGGTGATAAGCGAGTGGTGAAGCTCTACCTGAAATCCAAGGAGACGGGGAAGAAATTTGCCTCTGTGGATTTTGTTTTCTACAACTGCAGCGTCCATCAGTCGTAAGTGGCCTGGACTTTGTGGGAGGGCTCCAGGAACAGATTGGTGAGACTGGGAGAGAGAGTTCTCAGTTTTGTGGGTGCTGATGTTGCAAGAGGAAAGGCCACAAGGCAGTTGAGTACAGTGGTGTTTACAGTGAGAAACCTCCTCCTTTTGCCCATGTAAACTGGGACGGTGACCAGAGCACCCACAGTTGGTTTGGGTGTGTGGGAACATGTAGCGTCAGGACAGAACTTCACATAAAAACAGGGCTTTGGGTTTGGCAAAACTTTGGAAGTAAAAGCGAGTTTACTGCACTGCAGAATGTAGAAATCAATCCATGTGACCGAAAACGCCAAGTGTCTTGTTATTCCTGGAAACTGTTAACAGGAGTGACTTGGCAATGCAAAAGGAGAAGCCTGTACTTTCCTGCCACAGTACCTGCTTCCCAGGCCTGCTGGAGAGGGAGCTGGAAAGTTACAGCAACATGGGATGGAACATGCTGCATGTCCTGAGGCGTTTACCCAAGAATTTCCTAACTGGAAGTAATTGTGAATTTGCTTTCTTGTCAGGCTGCTGAGAAATCTACTCCTGTAAGGGTTTTTAGACAGCTTGAGATATGCATTTGATAAAATAGAGGAGGTGTGGATTATTGATGTGCTGTCTAAGCAAGGTGTCTAAAGTCTCAAACCACAACTCCTGATGAGCTGCAGACAGTGTTCTTGAGCAGTGGGGGATGACTGTCCTGTAGGACCATCAGAGCTGATTCTGGGGTGTGTTTGGGCAAAGAATTTGGAGCTCAAGAATGCAAGAGATTTCATTACTTTGCCAGAAACTTCCCATGGATGGTGGCGCTCTGGCTGATCAGTAATTACAGACTAGCAAATGCCAAGTGATTTCTTTTGGATGTCTTTTTGCAAAGTGTTGAGCCTGGCTTGGGGGCTCTTCTGGAATTTGCTCCTCCAAAGCCTGTTCAGAGTTTCCACTTTGATCAGAGAAGAGCAGATGAGATGCAGGTGCCTTAGATGGGAACCCACCTGCAGTGAGCTCCAGGAGGAATGTGTCAGAGGACAGCCCCTGCAAAGTTTCTGCATCACAGGGATTCCTTCCCTCCTGCTCTTTGCACAGGGAACAGGGCTACTCCTGGGAGCACTGTGCCAGTGAGGGAGGAGAGACTTTGTAAACCTGACTTTCTCCCTCACCTTGACTCTGAGATGAGCTTTGTCTCCCTTCATGTCCTGTGGTTTCAATAACATTAGCTCAGCTTTGGCTTGGGCTGGCTGCATGTCACTATTTTGCAAATCAAAAAGCAGATATGACTTTTATTTTTCTAAATGAAAGAAAGATGACTTTTAAGTACAAATGGCATCAGATTTGGTCCAATCCGTGGCCTGGTGGGAAGAGATGGTGAGGGAATTGGCATTTTATGTGCCTGACACAGGAGGGGAAAAAACCCTTACCCCCCCTGAAACAAACCTACAACAAAGAGCCTGACTGATTTATTACTGCGTTGATGTTTAATTTTGGATGCATTATTTAAAAAGGCTAATTATGGATGCATTAATATTTATGGGCTCCAGTTGAAGCTGATAGAAAAGTCCATGTTCTAAGCTGGTGAACATTATTATATTTTTTTATGTCAAGAGTTTTAGGGTTTGGAGGTAGTTTTAACTATGTGACCTGCAGTCGAATCATAGCCAAAGAGCATGACAATACCTCCTGGGATGATGCAATACTTTTAAATACCATTTGCAGACAGATGTCTTTAATGGATCTCTCTGGAGTTAATAGCCTTTCAGATGCAGGTTTCATATTTTGTGGAGGAAAATCTATACATCACCCTGATAAATTCTGTATTAGGAACAATATACTTTTCCACAAGGCTAATGTTTTTCCTGTGGAGATCTCCGATCACTGAGTATTATGTTTTCTTTTTGTATTTGGATGGCTTTGCATAGGTTGGAAGGCAGAGTTCTGCATGTCAAATCATTTCTCAGCTGAGGACAAAATGTTTGAGTGAGATTTTTCAGATGGTTATGGAGAGATGGGAAGCTAGTGAGGCAGCTCTTTGCTGATGTCAGCTGAGGTAGCTCCAAGGGAAGCCAACATAGCTCCTCCATGTGCACCAGGGAGAGTCTGACCCTTTTTATTTTCAGCAGACATCTGGAAAGGCATCAGCAAATTGCGGGCTGTGGGGCAGGTCCTGCTGCTGCATGAGCATCCTGGCTCTCTTATATCCCACCACTTTGGCAGGTCTTCTTCCCATGCATTTTCAAGGGCTGCTGGAACCTGCCGGGTCAAAGGAGGGGCTGCAAGAAGGGAAGATGCATCTGATCACTTCTGCAGAAGAGGAGGTTGTGCTGCCTGTATGTTTGGCTGTGATGTTCTGAGCGGCAGGGGGTGCCTTCCAGGTTGAGCTCCAAAGCTGTCCCATCTGTTAATGCAGGGCTTTATGCCTGTATGATGGAACTGCCCCCATCACAGACCAGCATCGGTGGCTCCTGGGCTACTTTGCGCAGGGTCCCTGGGAGCCCTGGTGTGGAATTTGCATCCTCTCTGGAGCTTCATTCCCTTCCAGGGGTCACCTGGGAAGCTTCTGGAGGTCCCAGCTTTAGGTACTCAGGGCTCCTGAGGGGCTCGTGTGTGTCTTTTGGACATCCTGCTCCTAAAGGCTTGGGCATTAGGGGATGTTTCTGGCTGAGCTGTGGGATATGCATTGAATAGGGGAGTGGAAAGAGTTCAATGCAGAGAAATGAGGCCCTTGCAAAGGGGGATGTGGCTGCCTGAGGGTTGCTGCCAGCCCACAGCAGAGGATCAGGGTTGCCCACAGGCTTCTCTGCAACTCCTGAGGACAGGCTCCGGTTCCTGCAGTGGAGAATGAGATGAAAACCCTCATGGCAGGGACTGGGTGAATTCCTTGGAGGTTTCCAATGGGACACCAATCAAGTGCAGGCATTTAAAAGGCCTCTCAGCACCTTTGATCGTGTAATGAATCAGCCCGAGCCCAGTGCATGCATGGGCAGATGTTGAGGTCGTCTTTGTCAGAGTTAAACGTCTTCTTCAAAGCATTTGTGGGGAAATGAGTCCCCTTTTAAGATAAAGATGTAACACCAGGCTCCCTGCCTGCCTCTGGCAGAGCTTGCCAGCGAGGTAGGGAAGTAGGGAATCCTCACAGAAAGCTAGTGAGCAATTCCAGGGAATAGTAAGATGTATTTATTTCTTCCCACTGTTTCCATGTTTCTTGCTGGATTTTTCCTCTGGAAACTCTTGTTTCATAAATCCTGTTGTGGTTTGGCTTTTTAGAGTGTGTGGCTGTGGGAATGGAGCTGGCAAGTGGAGTGGGATGGCGAAGAAGATGAGAGCCTTTGATGCTTCCTTCAATTCTGTGGGCAATTGTTGCAGGGCTGCTGGTTTTTCAACTGCCATTGTGCTCAGCATATCACCAGCACGTCCTGCCACTGCAATGTGGAAGCAAAAATCCAGGTGGTGGCACAGGGAAAGGGGGAAAATCATATCAGCAAGTCTGAGTCCAAGAGGGAATCCGAGCATCCTGGAAACCTGTCTCCAGTCCAGGAGGTGGTCATGTTGCTACCAGCCTTGTGGTTGTGCCTCAGTGTAGTGACAGCTGTGACACCCATGTCCCATCAGCTGCAGGGTGAATGTCTCTAAAGCTAGAGCAAGGGCAGACATGCCAAATGGCTCTAACTCCTCCAGGCTGGAGAGATGTGACTGTGCTGTGTCTCTATCCCACAGGTCAAGCTTTCCCTGTAAGCCTCCATTAACTAAATGGGATTTTAATGCATGTCCCAAGTGCTGGGAGCAGCAGGGTTGTGCTGGTAAGGCAGAACTGGGCTGTTTTGGTGGCCAAGGCACCTGTTGGCACCCATGGCACAATTCCAGCCCTTGAGCCACTGGCCTTCTCTCCGCAGCCTTTCTTTCTGCCTGCACATGGTGTGCTTCTCTGTTGGCCCACTGCTGCTCGTTTCCAGATGCTTACAGATGCTTTCTTTTCAAAGGCATAGACAGATGGCTGCAAGCAGTTGAGTGAATGAATCTGAGTTTTCAGGGCTGAGTTGTGTGGTGGTAACCGGTCCCTGTGTGTTCCTGGGCTGGGGCAGGTGGAAAATCCTGCAGGATGGCTCCAGAGACAGCTCAGGATAACCTGGTTTACATCATGTATGTTGTGAATGAGGGGGACTAGTACTGCCTGGTCTTTTGCTTTAGTAAGGGGAGGCAGCTGAGTGTCTTTCAAGAGAATTGTCTTAAAACACTGGACATAATTCTACATCTTCCAGTGATGATGGATGCTCTGAACCACCCTGTGAGTAAGTACCTTGACAAAACCCAACAGGGGTGCAAAAGAATTGGTGTGAAAGGAAGGGCAGAAATGGATTGAGATGGGCAGGGATGGAGGGAGGTGAGAGGTGACTCTCACCCTACACCTTTCCTGGGCACTAGTGAGGAACCTGCCTGTAGGTCTGTGTAGGGGCTGGGGGGACACTGACTGTCTGGTTCCACTGCACTTCAGGAATTCCCCTTCTCCCTAGAGCAGGGATGGATATAAGCCCAAAGCACTGCAGTTCAGCCCCTCAGCCCTGACAGCTGCTGCTCCAGATGCAGGCTGTGCTGGAGCTGAGTATTCACTAAGGATGCATCCTCCTGCCAAGAGGAGATCTGAGGAACAGTCGGGGGGCTCGCAGGCGGCTGTGCTGTGCCTGCACAGATGCTGTTTTCATCAACACTGTGTTTATAATTTCCCTTCTTAATGGACCTCCCCTGCTCTGCTCTTGATGCCATTCAACTTCCCCCTGTTCCTCCTCCCTGCCCTTCACTCCATGTCCTTCCTTCCTTCACGGACATGCTGAGCCATAGAAATAGCCTCTGTGTTTGTGTGTGTGTGCTCACACCTCCTTGTCCTGCTCGTGTTTGCTGCTCAGGCTTATCTCACTCCTGTGGATGCTGTTTTTGTTTTCTGCCCCTGCTGTTCAGTGTGATGAAGAGCTTTGGGCTCCTTTGGGCACGTGGCATGCCTGGGGCTGGCAATGCAGGAAGGAGAGTGAGTGAGGAGCACTGCTGGCTCTCCACACTTCCCGTCAGCTACAGCTTTGCTTTGGGTCATGTGTGGAGACAGCTGGAACCTCTCCATGGTCACTGGAGGCGGCTGCACACTCAGGGAGGAGTCAGTCCCTGGGTCATGGCTCATTGTGCAGTGATGCTTTTGGCTGTGTACCCACCCTGGAGAGGTGTCTTTGCTGTCCTTCTGTCCTGTCTGCACCCGTGCTTCTCTGCAGTCCTGCCAGATGTTTCCCTAGCATGGCATTACCAAGTTTGGGATCATTTATGGAAGTGGAGGGGAGCAGTGCTGGCAGTTTCTGGCCTAGCTGTGGAGTGAGATGTGGGCAAGCATGGGGGCTGTGAGGAGGCCCTCTCTTTGACCGTGGGGCACTCAAAGTTGGGCAGAGTTGCTTTGTTGCCTACAAGAATGCCTGCCCTGGCTGGGAAAGGTTTCAGGCCAGCAGTGAGCCTGGACGTGTTTTGGGATGGGGCACTTGGCAAAGAGTGACCCTGAAATCCTGCTCTGAGGCTGGTGCCCCTCCTCTCTCACAAGGAGGCAAGGAGGGCACTACCAGTGGGTCTGGCCCCCTTTGCCTGTCTTACCGGGGGCTTCATCTCCACCAGCACCTGGCAGGGCTGGGGAGGAGGCAGATGGGGAACAAGCTGTGGGTCCATATCAGTGCTGCACCCCCACCATCGGTTTTCTGCCTCGCTGGGCTTCCTGCTCTCCTGGCATGCTTTGGGGAGGTGGAACACTTCAACACATGAAGGAGAGCCTCCCTCTAATTACCAGGAGTGATGAAAGCCTCTTAGGCAAGAAGTGATGAGGGAAGAGTGCCTGACCGTGGGAAGGAGAGAGACGGCACAGATGGCATCATGCTGCTGAGCAACCTGCTCCTGTGCCAGGAACAGACAGCAGTGGCACACGGACACACCAGGGTATGGACACAGCTCCAGCCACACTGCCCAGCCTGACCAGCAGCCAGGGATTCCTGCCTCATCTCCTGTCCTGGGCTTTGGGCAGCCTTGCAGGGTGCTGTGGTGGTCAAACAGCCGTGCTGAGGCCTGCAGGACTGTAAACAGTGAATGTCTGGGACATTCCACTGTAAACAGTGTTTCACCATGTTACTGGCACCCGAGTGCTGGCTCACCACTTTGACCTGGGTGGGCTCTAAATGTAGCAGAAATGCTGCAGAGCAGAGAGCAAGGTGTGTGTGGTGAGTGCTCCCACAGTGGCATTTGATACCCTTATGGCAGAAGGAGAGCCTTGGCAGAAGGGAGAATGTGGAAACCATCGCTGAGGATGGGGCTTTAGGAGTGGCTCAGTTAAGTTACAAGCAACTGAGAGGGCTAAAGTAGGAAGGGGGAACCACTCAGTGTGTACATGGAGGATAACCTGGGATCCTTTGGCAAGTGGAGACTGGGAGATCAGCTGGACCTGCAGTAATTAAATGGCAAAGGAGACCTTCAGGTGAGGAGGATCTTGAAATAGCCATGACTTGGCTTTGACCCTGAAGAACTGCAAAGTAGAGCTTTAGCTGTTGGGGCTAAGGTGCCTGGGGCAGGGCTGCATCAGGAACTTCACCCAGCTGCTTTGAGATGCCTTGTGAGTTGGTGGAAAGGGGACTGGGGAGTCTTTTTGCAGACCCTGAAGGACCTGGTGACTGAAAAATCTCTTCTTTGGAGGATGGTGGAGGCAATTCATGGGAGATTGTGCTGCTTAGTAGTTGGGCCCCAGCATGTGGCTTGTGGCTGCTTCTGCTTCTCTCTTATGTGACCTCTCTGGGGCTGCACTACTCTCATGAGGATTAATCTGTATATTCCCTGTCCTGCCCCTCCATATCCTGGATTTATCTGTCCACTGGTCCTGCCTGAGCCCTTAGCAGGAGGGCAGGAGCTGTCCTTTGCCTTTGTTTGTGTTCCCTATTCCCCCCACCTTCTGCACCTCCCTCCATCAAAGCAACCAGAGATAGGAGGCTGTGGCTCTGCTTTTAAGTCAAATCTCTGCAGCTGAAATAAAATTGCATATATTTGCATAAGGAGCATCTCAATTAGCATATTTGTGGGTAAAGCTAAAAGGGCTGTTCATTTGAAAGTGAAAATGTGAGCGAAACATGGAAATGACTTCCAGCCCCCTTTGCAAGCAGCTTAATTAAATATTTCCTTAGTGAGTGCGCATGGATTTGGGAGGCTCTTGCTGTATATGTAATGGTGTGTGAAACCCCAGGGCGTGCCGGGAGACCTGGTCATGCAAAGCCTTGGGTGTGTCTTTGCACCCTGGGCTGCCCTTGCCCTGTGGCTCCCTCACAACCCCACACCTCCAAGGTGACAATTCTGCTGGAGGGTGAGGGATTTGGCGTGCCAGGCTCTGCCACCAAGGATATCTTCTCCAGGAAGATTGTCTTTCTGCTGCCTCACAGGGTTATGCTGTGTTTTCCTGTCGTTTCCCAGGGGTAGAGGCAGAGAGGTAGCTGTGATTAGGAGGAGGATTGGGCTGGGCAGGGCTGCCTGCCTCCTACCAGAGCTGTGTTCAGGGAAAGAGCCTGTCTTTGTTTAAGTATAATTGCTTTGGGCCTGATCCTTTTGATGCTTAGATCAGTGAGGAGCAGGTATGAGCCTTCTAGGGAGAAAAGTAGTGCTGTTGGTTTTTTTTTTTTTTTTTTTTTTTTTTTTTTTTTTTTTTTTTTAAAGCCAGGCTGATTATTTTTACTGCCTTTTAGCTTATGCCTCAGCAGCTCTCCCATCTCCTCCTTGGGAGAACAGCTTGGTCTGCATAGACATATCTGATGCAGACCCGCCCCATGAAGGCTCGTGTACTAAATGTGGGACCTGTCTGCTATGCCCCCCCAGACAGCATGGCAGGGAGGGCTCAGCCTCTTCCCTCCTCATAGGGGTGAAACCTCCAAAAGCCTTCCTTCAGCTGTGGGATGTCCTGTGCCTGCAAACAGGGATGCCTGGGAGGGGGTAAGCGAGGGAGTTAACCAGGTTGTTGAGGTGCCACTCCTATGAATGCTCGTGGGACTCTGTGTGTCCCCTCTGCTTTGGGGAGTGTCATCAGGTTGCTGGGGCTGGTTTCATTGCTAAGAAGAATGGAAAACAGAGCATGGGGCTCCTGGCATCTCTGAGTCCTGAGCACACCCCCAGAAAAGATGCAGAGAGGGGAGCAAGAGTGATCCCTGGCACAAAGAGCCCTGAGAGGAGGCTGGGGAGGGAGACAGAAGCGTCTGGGGCTGAGGAGGGGTGGAAACCACAGACACAACGCATGCGCGGCCGTGGAGGGCTGGGGCTGAGGGGGCCAAGGGAAGGGGTCACACACAACCTATTGTGAGAGGCTGAAAAGCACTACAGTCCCGAAATGTTAATCTGACCCAAACCTTTCGCCAGTTATAATTTTCCTCTCAATGAGCATGCATTAATCTGGCTCTTTCTCCCCTGTTCCCCTGTGGTGCAGAGCCCTTGTTCTGCTGCCTCTTGCTAAAATCGCCTTTCATTGAACCCAAATAAAGCTCCTGAAGTCTGGAGCTTGGCCCCTGCTGGAGGCGGGCGGTCAGGGTCAGCCTACCAGGAGGAGGAGGAAATGTGGCCTCTTGAGCTGGGGCACAAATCCTGCAGTGCCTGAAAGACCATAGCCCCCCCACCCTGCCTGGACAAAGCCTGGCGGTTCAGGTTGTGCAGGCATCTCCCTCCCAGTACGTGGGCCGTGCCCCATGTGTAAGGGATCCTTTCCACCCTGAGGTACAGGATCACCTATGGATGTTGTCCTGCTGAAGCATCCCAAGAAATGTTCCTGTGGACTCTGCCTTGATGCTGCCCTAACACTGCCCACTTCTCTCCCTGTGCAGCTGCCTGTCCTGTGTGAATGGCTCCTTCCCCTGCCACTGGTGCAAGTACCGCCACATCTGCACCCACAATGCTGCTGATTGCTCTTTCCTGGAGGGACGTGTCAAGCTCTCTGAGGTAAGACAGTGTGAGATTGCTCCCCTTGCCTGTTCTGTCTCAGGTCCTGTCACAGTCTCCTGCTCTTTGGGGAAGGATTTAGAGGAAGGCAGACTCCTTCAGAAACCAATCCCACTGCTTCTCCTGGGGTGTTGGAACTGCCTGAGGAGCAGTGAGGGAGGAAAGGGAAATGCTGATAGAACTGTGTGCTGGTTGGGAGAGGTTGTGTGGCTGTGGAGAGGCAGCTTGGGAAGTCGGCTGAAGCCCGGAGCACTTTAGGCTGAATGAAAGGAAAAACAAAGGCAAAGACGCTAAAGCATTTTCCTTTGATGTTTGTGAAGGGAGCAAGCTTGAACTGTCATTGCAGAACAACTTGTTTTTGGAGAGGGGAAGGTTGAAATCTGTAAAAAAACCTGTTTTTACTGCACCTCATGCTTTCTTCATCTCAGCTGCTTTGCTAAGGAGCATGTGCTTTCGTGGGGGTTTATCCTGTGCAGCATCCGTGCCACCCCCTGGGGAAACCTGCCATTGGCAGGGTGTTGGCAGGATGTCCTGCTGTCCTCAGCCTTTGGTGGCATTGCTGGGTGCTTGGCTTGGCTATGGAGGTTTGACAAGCCTCTGCTGGCTCTACAGTAAATCCTGATTTGGATCCTGAAGGGAGAGTTATGGGAAGGAAACTCTGTCCCTATTCTGGAAGGGGGCTCCAGTTGAACTTATCTGGGTTTCCCATTGCCTGTACATGGCCCCAGTAGGAAAGGTCCCACTGCCTCCAGGGGAATTTACTAACCTGAGAAAGTTGGAAAAAGCTGTTTTCTCTTAGCTTGTGCTGTGAAGAAATCCAGTGAGCAATCTGCCTATCTCAGGCATCCCAGGAGCCTGCTCCTGAGGTCGTGCTTCCAGCCAGCCCTGACATTGTTTCTGCAAATGCGACACGTGGTGTCCAGACCACTGGAACCCAGCTGTTCTTGTCTGCCCATTCCCCTCACTGAGGCCATGGGGTCTGCCCCCTCCCTGCCAGTTGAACCCCAAAGCATCTGGATGTACCCCACAGTGGTGGTGCCCTTGGCTTTTGTGCAGCTCTCTCACAGACTGGCTGCTCAGGAACCTGTGTCACTCCCCAGTGTGAACAGGGTGTCCCCCAGCAGACCTTTTGGTCACATGGGAGATGGACCAGTGCCTGATTTGAGGTTTGGATCGCTTGGCTCGGCCTGTTTGCACATTGGTGTGACCTCAGCAGTTCCCAGCAGGGATGGTGAGGCACCCTCAGACCAGCTGCAGCTGTGGGCTCCATGACCAGGCTGGGATGAGACATCCTGTCCCCATCCCTGGCCATCCTGGTCCCCAGCAGGATGGTGTGGTGGGTGGTGTGGTGGGTGGGGGTGCCAGTCCCATGGTACCATTGGACAAGTTAATGGTAGACAGCCAGCCCCATCCTCTCTGCAGGAAGGTTATTTTAAGCAGGATTTGGTCTGTCTGTGTTGGTTGGAGTGTGGTGGGCACTGGTCAGGAAATGCAGGGACAGAGGGTAACTGTCTCTGCTTCTTCCCCCTGGATAGTTCACCACAATTTCCTGGGTGGGAAAGTGGTTGTTTTGTAGGAAAACAGAGTGACCCATGGCACTCTGTCCTGGGAATGCCAGGAATGTTTGTCTGGGTTTCTGGGGGTGGCAGGGCTGGAATGGGGCATGAGTAAGAGCCATCACTCACATAAATATGCCTGGAAACAGTTACAGTAGTCAGGATGTCCCTGTCCACTGGTGGTAGTAGCTTTAAAGCCTGGGCTCTGGAGATTGCCCTTCTCTGGCTTTGCTGGGGGTGTGCAGGGCCGGGGAAGAGGTGATGGAGCAGCATAGGCTGCTGTTCATTTTTTTCCACTTGTGGTGTGCTGTGGTGGCCAAAGGGCTGCCAGTGATGGACATTGGAGCATCCCATCCCAGAATGCTGCTCTTTTGAGACAGCTCCTGCTGATGCAGAGCTGCTGTGGAGGGTGAAAGACTCCTAGACTAGTGGGAAACAAGTGTGTTGTGTGTTCAGGTCAGCTAGTGTTAGTTCTTCATTCCCCATCAGTGGGAATGGCTGAGGACTTTGTGAAAGAACCTCAGAGCTGGGATCAGGCCCAGCCCCAGACTACCTTCATCCTATCTCTGCTGATGCATAGCCTTGCCAGCTGGAGCTGGGAGCTGCCAGAGAAATCCAAATGGCAGCATAAAGCTCTTACCTCTCTGGACAAACCTGGGCACCCATGTCATGTTCTCATCCAGTTAGAAAAATGGTTTTCATGGAGAAAATCTGAGTTGTGTGATGTTTGGGAATTTGTGTGAGTTGTGGCCTTGCTTTTCTACTTAACCCGTGCCTTCATAGTTTTCTGGGGCCTGGGGCTCTGCTGGGAGGGGCTATTTTTGGCAGGACACAGGCTCTGTGGGCTATGCTGAGTATTCCCAGGGGTTGGAAGTGCTGGGCAGTGCCAGAGCAAGTTGTGTCAGCAGTTGGACTTGCTCATAGGGGAAATGAGTTGTCCTTGTACCCCCACCCCTCCGGGCACCCTGGGCGCCCACCAGCACCAGGTGCTTCCTGTTTGGGCGCGGGCTGACATTTTTGCTGGATGAGACACTTCTGCTGGCAGATGTGGAGTGTGTGACATCATGGGGGGATTCAGCTCAAACTACGGATCGGCAGAATGAGCCCACCTGTCTGTGTGGGGAGAGGGACACATGTTCCTGTGCTCCCTGTGCACCAGCCTACAAACAGCCACGGTGAGCCCAGCCTGGGAGGCATGGACTTACCCACCACCTCAGCTGGGCTGTGGCAATAATTACTGAAAAAGAGGAGATGGAAGTGTTGGAGAGTGAGCCAGGAGTTAATAGTTACCAAGCGTGTGTGTGACCCATGGGGAAGGCTTGTGCCACCCATGGGGTCCCCCTGCAGTGTAGAGGAGATCAAGTGGGCTGGGGCTGCTTCCTCTGACAGCACTTCCAAGCTGGGAGCTGTGGGGAAGAGCTACCATTGCAGTCATGGGGACACTCCATGGAAATGGCAATGGGCATGAGATGTCTCCCCACTGTGAGTTGAGCTGATTCTGGAAGTGGGGGGAAACTGAAGCCCCTCTTTGCAGAGTGGCAACCATGATACAGAGCAGGGAGGTAGCAGAGCAGTGCCCAGCATCCCCAGACTGATCCAGCCCTGTTGCCATCTCCAATTTGGGGCTAGCACTACTGTTCCTCTTAGCTTTTGTTTAGTATGTTTTGGAGATAAATGGTTTCTTCCCTTGAAAACTGTGCTTTTGGGGAATACAGACTTGTGAAGAACAGAAAACCCAGAGTAAAAGTAGTTGGGTTTTTCTGTCAAGATTTGCTAAATGAAACAATTTCTTTTTCTTTTCTCTGCATTGTTTGAAAGTTAATTGATCATACTAGCTGAGATATAAAGCCTGGCACTTTGCAAGGTTCAGCCTGGCTTGCTGCAGGATGGCAGGAGGCAGCTGGGCAGCCTTGGTCACATGTGGCTGCTGCTGGCCTTGGGGCCAGAGCTGCCTCTGCAGTGGCACTGTGACCATCAAAAGCTTTGTGAGAGCAGTGGAGCAGCTGTGTCCACTGCATTTCTGTTTTTAAAGCAGCTCACATGTTATTCCCTCTTGATGTTATTTCAAACCAACACTCCCAAGAGAGCTGCTGTAGGTGTGAGACCTCTGCCTGGCTCGGCAAAGCTGGCTTGGGATTGCATCAGGCTGTTGTTGCCAAAGTGTTACCCACTGGGGCTGCAGAGCTGTTTTGCTGCCTGAGCTCATTTATTTTTGCTCCCTCCTGCTCCCCTGTGCTTTGTACACAAGAGTCACCAGCTCCCCTGGAGCAGCTGGGAGCCTACAGCTATTAAAAGTGGAGTGCTCTGCCCTCCCAACATCTCCTTCCCCAGGGGCTGGCAGGGAGGTGCTTTCCTCTCCAGCTCAGACTCAGCAGCATCCCCTGGCTGGAGTCACTGTCTGCTGGGCAGCCTGCAGCTGGGATGGGTGGGATGACAGTGCTTTGAGCTGGTGCAGATAGAAGCAGCAGCAGCAAAATTTGCTGCAAAGCAGGTTTTCTGCCACACTGCAGGAGCACATTGCTGTATCAAAGAGGGGAAAGGCTTTTCTCTCTTACTTATGAAGGAAGCGGAGTGGAGACTGTAAGGGAAGCAGGAGGGCTGAGCAGGTAGCTTGACGATGAACAGTCCAATGGTCATTAACTCTAAAACCTACTGGCTGCAATGATGGCATTGAAGTCCATATTGTTACCAGTTGGCCCAAACACGTGTTGCTGTTGCAGTGGCAGGTTACAGATTCCAGAGATGGATGCTCTTCCCACCTCCCACCTAAATCAGCCTGTAGATAGTAGAAAACACTCTATTGCCCTGCCACCAGATTTCTTTGTGCTCTTCTTTCCTGTCTTCAGGGCTTTGGGCAGAGCAGGCATAGGTTGCAAGGTTTAGGGTTGCTGAGGATTTTGACAAGCATGTGCTCAGGGTGGTGTTTTTACAATGCATTACCAAGCCTGCCAGCAAGGAGAGGGTCACAGGGGTGCTGGGGGAGGCTGTACAGTGTTCCTGTCTCATCATCTGCCTCTTGTTCTCCTTGCAGGACTGCCCTCAGATCCTGCCTTCCACCCAGATCTACATCCCCGTGGGTGTGGTGAAACCCATCACCCTGACAGCTAAGAACCTGCCGCAGCCACAGTCAGGCCAGCGCAACTATGAGTGCATCTTCCACATCCCTGGCAGCACCACCCGCGTCACCGCCCTGCGCTTCAACAGCACCAGCATCCAGTGCCAGAACACCTCGGTGAGTGTGATGGGGGTCTCCTTGTCGTGGGCCCTGTCTGTGGGCTGCTCATTCCTGCCTGCCCTGGGACCATCCCACCTCATTGCATGGGCAGTTTTGCTCTCTTGTGGGCAGGTAATGGGGGTTTCTGTTGCTTGTGGGGTGTGAGGCGGGCTCCCTGCCACTATCCCCAGGGGCACTGGGAAGCTGCTTGGGGTTGTTCCAGATAGGATCAATGCTGAAGCCACCAGGCTGTAGGAGCACTTCCAAGGAAATTGGGTTTGCAAAGCTGAAGAAAGTTGCCTGGATGGAGCCAGCTGGGCCCGGATGTGCTGTAGCTCCTCTGACACCAAGCTGTCCCATTTTACAGGCGGGAAGGAGGTAACACCTCTGTGTCCCATTGCACATGTGGAGCCCTCCACATGCAGCTGTGCCTGCCAGCCCTGCAAGCGCTTCCCCTCTTTCCCTGTAGCCTCTGTCCATCCCTGACTCCATCCCTGATCTGACCAGCAGCTGCCTCCTTCCCCTGCCTGCCTGCCCTCCATCCCATGCTCTCTGCATCGCTCCCTGCCTCTGTGTCCTTGCCCCCTGCAGCCTTGTCACTTCAACTCTTTCCTGCCGGCATCTCTGCCTTCTCTGCCCTCTCCAGGCACCTTATCCCCTAAGTGGGAGGGGGTTTAGCAGTCCTGGGAGAGCTGTGTGTGTGCCTCTTACTGTACACCAGGCCCACAAACAAAGCCACTCTGGGTGCTAATAGCCCCACTGGGAGCTGTCGTTGCTCAGCTCCTCAGCTGCCCACTGTGCTCTACACTGACTTGCCCTCATCTAAATGGAGCCAGCCCCTCCCTTTGCTCTCCCATTTAATCCCTTTAAAATTTGTTTTTCATCTCTCATACTGTGAAAGCTCATTTGCAGCCTAACACCAGTGCCGATCCCTGCTCCCTTTGGTGGCACAAGTGACATTTAGAAGCCATTGAAGATGAGCACTGGCTCCCTCCCTCCTCCAGTGATCCCAGGGCTGCAGAGCCTTTGGACAGGAGGAGCATCCTGAGCCATTGCCTCCTGCCCTGGGCAGCAGTCCTGGGGGAATGCTATGCAGCCAATCCAGCCTCCTGCCAGGTCTCCTCTGCCTGGAGCTGGCAGCTGTCTCCTGCCCAGTTCTGTAGTGTGGGGTTTGGCTGAGTTTATTCCAGAGCAGTCTGGGACATGTGTACTGCAGGATGCTCCCTGTAGGGAAGTGCTGTGGCTGCACAGTGCTGACAGCAGCAGCCTGATGGCTCCTGTGGGGTGTTGGGGAGGGGTGCTTGTGCCAGAGGGGAACCTTTACATAACGGAGGTGGAGCTTGCAGAGAGGCTCTGAACAATGTGGACTCATTTCTCCCCAGTATGTTTCAACTTGTCAAGCAGGAGGGAGAGTCTAAAGCACAATGCATTCTCTGTGTTTCCCAAGGGATGCCATGGCTGCCAGGATTGATGCCATGAACTGCACGGCCTCTGCAGCTCTCCAAAGGGGTAGAACAGCTGTAACCAGCACCTTATCCTGGGCTGACAGTGGTAGATTTCCCTGGAAATTGTCAGGGATGCTGTGAAAACAGCACAAATTGTCAGAAGAGCATGTGTGTGGTGTTGTAAGGTACATGGGGAACAGGTAGCAGCAGCTCCATGGGGCTGCAGTCTGGGGCAGGAGATGTGGCTTTTGGTTTCAGGGTGGTTTCACAAAGAGAAAAAGAGAGTTTTGACTTGAAAGAAGCTGCTTTGCTTTCAGGGTCTGCTCGCCTGCTTTAATGTTTGAGGGCATTGAGCCAGGCTGCATTATGGTGTGGGGGATTCAGATTCACGCTTGTGTGGTGTTTGTCTCCTTCGTGCCTTTTTGCAGTCCATCTGGCTGCTTGACAGTGCTTCAGGCTCTCCCAGCCATGGCCCAATGGCTTCTTCCATTGCACTTCATCCTTCAGGTTAGAATCTCAGGCGTGGAGAACACTGGATAGTGGAGAAATAGGAAAAGGATGACGTCTTCCCAGCCAGCATGTGAAGGATGGATGCCAAAAGGCATTTAAGCACGCAGTGTTTCCAGGAGTTCAGTGGGATCTAAACAAGAGGTTAAATACTCTGTGGAATTCGGGATGCTTTCCTGAATCTCTGGCAAATGAAAGGCATAATAAGTCAAGCCCCTTAAAACTCTTTGTCTTTTGTTTTAGTGCTTGTCAAACTCCAATGACTAGTTAGCACTTTGAAGAAAGGACATCTTGGTTAAATATTCATCAATCCATTCATTAAGATCTGAGTGTTGACTATAAACATTGTTTGAAACACCCGATAGGTCTTTGGCAAACTCTAGGGAGACTCAAGCTCCGGTGTTCCTCAGCATCCCAGGCCATAAACCAAGCCGCAAGGACCTTTTCTGCCTCCACTTTGGTCTCTTTCTGCTCTTCAAGAGGAAAGCAACCATAATGGTTTTCCACATGTATTGTAAAGATGCAAAAAGGAAAGACAAGCCTAACTAAGAAAATGAAGATCTTTGCCAATAAACTAATTTTTCCAAATTGATTTGCTTTAATCTTCTGGAGGCAGATGTTTCCAGGCTTTCTTTTTTCAGCAGAGAATGGAGAAATGGTCACCTGTCTTAATGCATAAGGTTGATGCCACTGAGATTCATTTTCCAAATATGCTTTCTTTTGCCTGTTATTTCCTATCTGACGTGCCTCAACAGAGTTCATCCTCCTGATTGCTGCAAAAACGAAACAGTTTTGCAGTTGAAAAGTGCCACAGTCCCCAATCCACACTAATGCTTGTGACATTGGACCTGATCTGATTTAGTCCTAGCCTTTGCAAAATGGCTACAGGTGTTTCTTACTGTCAAGGGTTTGCCTTTTTCTCTAAAATGTTCCTCTTAATGCCAAAATATCCCCAGAGCTGCTGTTTCCCTTTAAATGTATGTATAGGGAAACCTCTGATCTCCTTTTCATGAGATTGTTGTCTCAACACTTTAAATTAAGCATCATGCCTCAGTTATTTTCCTTTCTTTTTAACCAAAGCCCCACGTGGTGAGGAGCAGCTGTGTCACCTCCCTGTCTCCCTTTTGGTTCTTTCCTCACCAGTGCCCCTGGCGTGGAGAGCCCACCTTACCCACTGTTTCTGCTGTGGCTGTGGAGGCTCCTCCCCTCTGGCTAGACTCGGGTTGGGATCTTCACCCTGGAGTGAGCATTATTGCTGGGACAAAGTGATGCGAGTGCAGAGCAAAGCTGGGCTGGCAGGGTGGGTACATGTGTGGTACCCCAGTGTGGATGCTAAAGCCCAGCCCCAAGTGCGGATGCTGTGGAGTGAAACACCTCTCAGATTTATGTTTTCTGGGTAATTTTTTGTTGCTGTAGAACCTGAGTGTTGCTCTGACACATTCACAGGGTTTCAGGTTCTCATACCATGCTGGATTTTAGGCAAGAGGAATCCAGGTGAAGAAGCTTGTGTGTGAGGGGGGAGGAAAGGAGGAGATCCATGTGAAGAGAGAAAAAAGGAGATGCACAATCAGAGGCTGAGTGTTGCTGTCAAGTTGTGCTGTTGTGTGAATGACGGTATTTTACTCGGCCCAGGGTATATTTATAGAGGAACATAAATCATACACACATGCCCTGTTCTGAGCACTGCACACCTCCAGTATATGTATCTCTAATTAACCAGCCATGGAGAGGGAAGCAGGATTGGAGCCCACAGCCCCAGCTCTGTTCGCCGACAAAGCCATGCTCTCTGTCCTAGCAGTGCCTACATTTATCTTTCCTGCAGCAGTGTTTAAAGTGAAAAGGGAGTATCAGGAGAGTTTGATAGGATCCAATTAAATTCCAGCAGATAAAATAATGATGAATTGCAGTTGAGCCCTGGCGAGATGCGATGTACATTACTGCCGTCCCCGTAGTGCAGGGAAGGAGTTGAGGTCATCAACTGCAGAAAAATAGGACACAGCTGCAGCCCAAGCACTCCTCCAGAAGTGCAGCCCAGGGGGATGGTGCATGTGGGAGTGAGGGGGGTTGCACAGGAAATTTGGATGTGTGGGTTTGCTTGCAGAGGAGCAGCCCCTCTGCTGCCTTCCCCAGAGATGGGCTGGGCAGGTTGTGGCTGAAGTGGGATAGATGCCCTGTGGAAAGGGGGTGTGATGGCTGTGGGGCTGCCCTTCCTCCTCTGGGATGGGAAGGGCTAATGCCTTGTCCAGTTGGCATGGCATTTGCAGGAGCATCCCAAAATGCATCTCCGTGTGATCTGCCCACAGATTTGGGGCGTTTCCTGCTAGCTGCAGCTGTGTCCTCTGTGTGGTTCCCTGGAGGCACATTCTCAGAGTGCTGAATCCCTTATCCCAAGGGGAAGCTGGGTAGCTCTCAGTGCCTGTTGCTTCTAGCTGGTTGGGTGTATGAGCAGTGGGCTTGCCAGAATCAAAAGTGGGACTTTCGGGGCAGCTGACAGCCACAGCCCTTGCTTTGTGCGGGGCTGGTGGCATTCCCTGCATGGGAGTAGGGTGGATGTGAGAATTGGAGGTATGAAAAGAACATGAGGTTGATGGTTGTTACTTGGGAAGATGCCTGAGATAAGTTTTGGGTAAAGAGCCTTGAGAAAGGCTCAACGAAGAGTTCTCTTGCCTGAACTGCATCTTTGCAGAAGGAGACCTTGCTGGGAAGACCAGTATCCAGGTGGATAGGGCTGAAATATTGTCTGTCCTCTCTTCCATATTTGCCTTGTAAGCTCTTCAGGGAGGGACAGGGAGGCTCGCTGGGTTAGGTAAGGAGCCAGGCAGTTCTCATCTCAGTTGCTGACTCACTTGATGACATCTTTTCTCTCATCCACTTCTGTGGGCTGTGCTGCATCAGAACACATCACTTTTGAGCACCGTTGGTTTGCTCTCAGGCTGTGCCTGTTTTTGCTCCCAGAGCAAATGTCCCTTTCTCATAGCTTGTCCTCATAGCAGTTGCCAAGCCAAATCATCCAGCTGGGGGTCCTGGGCACCTTTGTAGAGTGAAAGATGGTCTGACAACAGGACTGCCTGGGTAGGTGCATTTCCCCACTCACACCCATCCCAGCCTACTCTCCTGCCACTCGTCCCAGTCTGCTGCCAGCCACTGGGATTGATTAACTGGGAAGTTAATAACAGTTAAGTGTTTAATGGATGTTTAACACCATGTTAGCTCCGAACAGGGAGGAGCCAGCGTGATGGAACCTGTTGGCTGTCTGTGAGCTCTTTTTTGGATCCCATAGGATGGACAGATTGGTAAGCATCCCCTGCCTGATCCCCACCAGCTGTGGGGTGTTCAGTGTTGGAAGGTGGCTGCTGCTTTACTTGGATGCTGTTGCCTCCCTGGCTGTGGCTGTGCCTGTGGGTGGAGAGGCCACAGCCAGGGAGTGCTTACACTATGGCAAGGGCTGTTGTTAGGAGGCCTTTTGGAAACACCTTTCAAAATACAAGATGCTTTGGAAATTAAAGAGGGATCTGATGGATCACCAAGTCCCAGGAGGCCAAGCCTGGAGCTCCTGCAGCTGCAGCTCTTGTCAGTGTGCAGCCAAGTCCTGACTCAAGCTACAGCATTCTACAGGAACCAGGAACAGTATCCAAGCCACAGACCCACTGCTGTCTCTGCGGGGCAGGTTAGAGGCTGCTGACTGACACGCAGATGCAGAGGACACATTTTTCATTGATAGCCATATTCCTTTGGTGATCCCATGCTCTGAACACCAGCTGAGGTAATGACTCTTGCTCTGCCACTTCTCTTCACACAGTCTTGTGCTCCCACTGCTGCCCGCTGTCCACTCCAGCTCCCTGCCATAGAAAAGTCAGCATCCTCGGTACTGTGTCCTTTCCCAGAGGGAGACAGTCTCTCATGCAATTGGCCTCTTGCTGTCTCAGGACCGGTGCATGAAGAGTTAATATTCTCCCTCCCTCTCCCCCTATTCTTCTTCCTCCAACCCACCTCCCAGAAGAACTAATTTCCAAAAGCAGCCGGGGCAGAGAGATGCAAATAAGTGTTTTGGACAGCTGCAGGCTGGATGCCTTCCCGAGATGCCAGGGCCCCAAATGAGACATGTCAGAGTACAAATTGAAAATGCCAATTTCACTTACACTGCCACGTGGCTCGTCACAGCTAAATTCTGCTCCGGTGCTGCCACCACCCTCCCCAGCATGTGCTCCCTCCTGCTGCCAGGGGAATGGTCTCTGCTCACTGCTACAGGTCTGGCCAGCTCCTCATCGTGGTTCTGTTGAGGATATCCTGGGGTGGGAGTAGGATAGGATGAAGTGAACAGATCTGGACTTTTAGCCAAGTTCTGGCTTTATCTTCCCAGACCTGGTAACAGGAATGTCGCCGAGAGGCTCTGGTGGTAGATGGTGCATGGTGGAGGTGTGGTGAAGGTTGTCTGAGCAAACACGACAAGAGGTGCCATGTCTGGGGGTTGTGTTGGGGGGTGATGGGGCTCTGCCTGTAAAGAGGAGATGGTGGTGAAGCTGTTGCATTTGCAGCTGGGTGTGTTATATGTGACAACTGCAGTGTATGGCTGACCAGCAGCAGTCTTCCTTCCTGGGAAGGGCTTCATTTTGGGGTCCTCCACCCTGTTGTTTGGGTGGATGGGCTTGTGGACAAAGGATGACCAACAAAAAGCTGTAATGGAGGACCAGGCTTGGCTCTCACTGGCACTCTGTAGAGCTGAAGGAGGGGTGTGTTGCCATAGCCAGGTCTCATGCTGGGTGTGTGCCCCATTTTGATGCCATGTCTGATGCTGGGCTGGTGATGTTGCCTGTCTGAGAGAGACTCAGCACTGAAGGGACCAGCTTTGATGGTCAGGTGAGACGACTGAAGTGTTTTCCTGGGCACACTTCCTGGGTCTCCTTCATGAGCCACATACCTGGGCCTTGTGGAGGGGTCAAATAGAACAGACCCACTGCAGAGGGTCCTGTGGGGCAGCAGCTGAGGCAGTGCTGGAGATGCTGAGGCCACCTCTTCTTGGTACGGCCTGGGGCTGCGGAGGGCGATGCTGGGACTGGCTGGAGGTGGTGGCAGGGCTGTGGCCAGCCTATGGCCGGGTGAACCACTGCCGGTGCATCTGCTGCTCTAACGAACTCCAGCAACCCATGAATCATTCATTTAATCTCTCCTGACACGCCTGTCATTTTCTCAGGCGAGGAGTGGGGAATCTCTTGCCGAAGGAGGTCATTAGCTGTCAGGGATGGTTCCAAATGCCTTCCTGCCTCTGTATCGATTAAACCTCTCTGTCTGCATGCAGGGGCTTTGCAGGGAATACTGATGGTGCTGCTGGGGCTGGGACTCAGATGTTGAGGCAGGGGAGAGGGGTCTGGGTGGGGAGAAGGCACTGGCCTGCTGGAAGAAGCAATGGAGGTAGATAGGTCTGGGCAGCAGAAGGCCCAAGGGCCTGAGTTTCGGGTCCCCTAAAGCTGGGGGGGGGTGGGATTCCCTGGTGTCACCTTCCTACATGGAAACTCAGGATGGTGGTTTCAGTTGTGAAATGGAGTGCAGCTGATGTGCAAGCACAGTGTGGAGCTGGGAGTGGAGGATCTTGGCGTGTGGTGTGAAGGGAAGGAGTGCTCTCTCCTGAGATCTTTCTGAGGGCTAGTGTGGCACTGGAGTGGTCCTTAGCTCTGTCCCACCCACAGCCATGTGGCCACAGCATTGTCATTTTGTTATGGGTGATGGGGCTGGAGGGGACTGTGAGGGACATCCTCCCACTGGCTGTCAGGTGTGACTCTACTGAATCCACTCTTGTGATGTACCCAGCCTGTCTGCCCCAAGCTTCACTAGTGATGACCATAATCCCAAATGTCCAAGTGAGCATCCCTGGAGTGGGGAGGACATGGGGAAGGACTCAGGAGCCTTGTGGGGAGAAGTACATCTGTGTTGCAGAGGCACCATCTGTTTCTTCATTTTCCAGCAGCAGCAGCTTTAGACCTTTCAGTTGATGGGCTTTGGGTCTGTTTACAAACCCTGTTTTGCTGCTTTATCTTTTTTTGTCAGTCCAGCCCATTGGTTTCATGTGCTGTGACTGATGCTTTGACGAGTGGCTGTCAGACCTGTTTGTTCCTAGCCAGCAAGTCCCAGCCAGGACCCCATCCCTCTCCTCTGGGCTGATGGGAGACATCCATGTTATGGATGTCTCTCTTTGCCCCTCACCACCAGGACATTTTGCTACAATAATTAACAGCCTCTGCCTCCTTCTGTTTCCTCCTGCAGTATTTCTATGAAGGGAATGACATCAGTGACCTGCCTGTCAACTTGTCTGTGGTCTGGAATGGGAACTTCGTCATTGACAACCCCCAGAACATCCAGGGTGAGTGAGGGATGGGATTGGACCTGGCCCAGTGCCCCCTCAGCCTCCAGCCCACCCTGGCTCTGACCATAGTTTGCACCAGTGCTTTGATGGGTTTCTAAACAGGAGGCTTTTTCCAAGAAGCTTTGGGAGGCACTCTACTTTGGTGTTGAGTCCAGGGTGCTGCTGGCTCCTGCCTGTAGGGGTTTGTCCCACTGGGAGTTAGTGGGAAGGGGCTAGAGCAGGTGCTCATTTTCCCCCAAAAGCTTTGCCCATGGGCTGGGGGGCCCGTGCTGAGCCCAGCTCCTCCTGCCGTTGCAGCCCACCTGTACAAGTGCTCAGCGCTGCGGGAGAGCTGCGGTCTGTGCCTCAAGGCCGACCCGCGCTTCGAGTGCGGCTGGTGTGTGTCAGAGCGGCGCTGCTCCCTGCGCCAGCACTGCCTGGCCTACGAGAACAGCTGGATGCACGCCAGCAGCGGGAACAGCCGCTGCACCGACCCCAAGATCACCAAGGTACGAGGGGATGGGTGGGCAGTGATGCCCTGTGCCGAGGGACTGCAGTGGGGGATGGAGGTGGGGAATGTGGATGGGGCTCTCCAGTGGCAGCTCACAGCAGCCAGATCTACTTGGTGTTTAATATTTGAGTGGTTTTTTGTCACCACTTTCATTTCCAAGACTAAAATCCTCTCTCTGCCACTCCTATGCACTGGGCTTTCTGGCTCATTTCCAAAATTCCAACCCCTCCTGCACATGACTGAGGGATCCAGGAAAACTCTAGGTTGCTTCTTGTGTTGCCATGTGCACTGTGGCCAGTAGTTCATCATCATCCTCCCATGTCCTTGACACCTTTTATGACCTTTGATTATAAGATTGTGTGTAGTAATATTCACATGCCTCTTGGGCTGGGATCCAGGTTCACAAGGAGAGACTGGTGGGTATTTCAGCTGCATACCTTTTGCTAACCCACGGCTGGCTGGGCCTTGATGGTGTTAATTACTGGAGTCTTAGCACAGGATCTGATCTGTTTGGGTTTCAGTGCCTTATCTGATGGAAGCTGGAAATGAGAGTCTTGGCTTTTCCCAGTGCGTGCTGCCTCCCTCTCACACACATGGGCCCTGCAGTGTGCTGGGTGGCAGCCACGTGGAGAGAGGGGGGAACAGCCCTGCTGGCCATATCCCAACCTACAAAGAGCCCTACCTGCAAGAAGTATTGCCTGCAGAGTTGTCTGGGGCTGGTGGAGTGCTGGCAGGAGGAGGGATCCATTCCTGAGGAAGTGAGATTGAGCCTCAGAGCCTGCATCCCTACCTGGAGGTCTGCTGTTGTGTGCAGAGCTGCAGGGCTTCTGTGTCACCGTGCTCAGGGTAAACTTCCCAAATCCAGATACTTACGGATGATGGGAGTGGAGAATGCTGTGGAGCAGGTCATAGCCAGGGTTGCCACACTGTAGGCTGTGCCCTTGTCCTCTTGTGTTCAGGTGACCAGGGCTGCAGGCATTTACACACACACACACCACTCACAGCAGCTTTCCAGCAGCTGATGGTGCCCAGCATAGGTAACAGCAGTTGGTCCAGAGCTGATGGTAACAGCGCTCTCCTACCCTGAATCATGAAATTTTACAGTAATTGCAGGTGCAGCAGGAACAGATCTGTTAGCAGGTGGGGTTGACCTTGGCACTGCTCTGTGTTAGTGCTCTGGGGAGTGGCAGTCAGCGTGGATGTGCAGTAGCTGTTGGTGTGATGCTGCTCCTGTAGCCTGCCTGTTGCCTGCTGCATCCCACTACCCCAGTCCCACACCTGGGCTGTGGGTATGCTTGCAAATGGTCCAGAGAAAAGCCTAGTGCAGAGAGGGCAGCATAGGCTGATGGGGGAGAAGAGTCTCCCTACAGTGGTTTTGTGAGGAGGTGGAGCCTCCTTCCTGCCCACCTCACTGGAGTGCAGGTATCTTCATGGGTGGTGGGGCTGGGCTGGGAGATGACCATGATCCTTCACCCCAAGGGTAACAAATCATTTACCCATTGTTCAGTGGTGGAGCCAAGCCCCTTCCAAACCTCTGTGATGTCTTGCCTGGTGCTCACTGTGACCCTCAGAGTGACATCCTTTCCCTTGGGTAGGGGGTACCCCTTGGCCTCTGTACCTCCTGGCTGTGCTGTGGCCACCGGAGCTGAGAGCAAGCCAGCTGTTTGTACCCGCTGGAGCTGTTTGCTCATTGATGTAAAAAGACCCAATGAAACCAATTAGGAGAAAAGCAGCATTGTTTGTTGGGGCCAGGGGTCTGGAGGTGGAGGGGGGGAAAGGGGGGGCATTGAGCAGCTATTGCTCTCCTTGGCAGCTCCCCCCTCCCACACACCTTGTTTAGCTGTGACCTCCCTGTGCTGGGTGGCCAACAATGTCATTTCATTCCTGGGCTCCTTCCTCCCCGAGCGCGTGGCCCTTGCCAGGCTTTGCGGAGGAGGAATCGAACATGCCGGAGCAGCTTTTAGCACTCATTTAGAAACACCAAACAAACAGCCACTTCTTGCCAGCCGCCTCGCCAGAGCTTTTTTAAGGGGAAGACCCAACCTGACGCTGGCTGCAGCTGCTAGAATGAGCTCCAGTTCCAGACTTGGGCAGGGGCTGAACAAGCTTTAGGCAAACAGTGGTTCCCCACAGCCCTAGAGGGTTTTGTTGCTGTGTAAATAGTGAGTTGTGACTGCCTTGGCATGACCCAGGGCTCAGGCAGCAGTCTAGCTCTGATGCTGATCTGGGACATGTCCTGCAGGATGCCTTTGTGGAATGGGACTGGGTGCTCTTGTCTGAGTTTGTGCGTACTGAAGGTCACCAGTCCAGTGTGAATCCAAAGGGCTGAAGTCGATCCCAGTGGCAGTGGCTGTAGTGGGATGGGTGGAAACAGCCCCTGGCTCCATGCAGCCCGTCAGGGCTGATAACGTGGACAAGTGTCCACTGCTGCATGTTTCCCACCCTCAGCTCATCTGCTTTTCCTTGCTGTGGAGATGATGTTCAGGGATGAGGCCTTCACAAGGAGGAGGAGGAGGATCCATCTGGCTAAGGCCCCAGGGCTGCAGCTGCCCAGATTTTCCAAGAATGCAAAGAGCTTACATGTGTTTGGTGGTGGCTTGAACCTGTCCAGGAGCTGGGCTTAGTGCAGGCAGAGGTGCCTGCTAGTCCTAGAGGGGATCTCAGCCAGGAGAGCAGAGGAGGCCATCACCTGCAACTGAACCATCTCTTCCCCTGGGTCAGGGTGTGATTTCTTCCTGGGCTGACCCAGCCTGCATTCCCCTCTTCCTCTCCTGCTGCCTGCAGCTGCCTTCCTCTCTGCTGTGTCTTCATATCACTGGGGACCCAGCTGTATCCCAGGGCCCACCCAGGGCATGCAGCTCTGTCATTCATCCCAGTTAGTGCTGCAGGTGGGCACTTGACCTCGGCCCAGCAATCACTGATGTAAAACTGCCTGTAATTGCCTGGTTGGAAGTAGCATCCCCACATCCCTTGGAACATGGCCCACACCTCTGTTTATCTCTCATTCTACCACTGTCTGTCAGGCCATACCTGTCTGCTTTATTTGGCATCATCCTGGTACATGAGCGTGGTGCTGTGGTGAGGTCCTCTCCCTTTCCATCTGGCCTCAGCAGAGGGTTTGCTGGTGAAGAGAAACACATTTCCCCTCTGCCTGCCATTTCAACTTTGCAGGGATCTGTTGGAGATTCTTTCTCCTTTGAGGACATCTTAGACATGGGAATCTCATCCCTGGGCACCTGGGACCTGGCCAAAAGCCAGGCACATCCAGGGGCTTCCTTGCCAGTCAGCTGGAGCCATGGCTGATGCTGCCTTGTCCCCTTCAACTCTTGTGTCCTTGTCACCTAGAAGATGGCTGTGTCTGCAACAGGGTGTCCATATCCCAGCTCTCTGCTTGGACACATCTCATATCTCCTGGCTTGTTCCTGGTGGGATTTTGTGTATATAGCTGTCACTGGGGAGGTCTTTCCTGCTCTGTGGGCAACTTACAGATGTGCTGGCATTTCTCATCACCTGTCTGCTTCTTGCTGCTTGTAACAGCCATCCTGCAGCTGCCTGGCTGCAGCCTGCCCGAATGAGGTGTCCCTGTGGCTCTGCTTCCTTGTGACTGACCATGCTCTCTCCTAGTTGTTCCCTGAAACTGGCCCCAGACAAGGAGGGACCCGTCTGACCATCACTGGCGAGAACCTGGGCCTGAAGTTTGAAGATGTTCGCGGGCTAATCCGAGTGGGCAAAGTGCCGTGCACCCCCATCGAGAGCGAGTACATCAGTGCTGAGCAGTGAGTGCCTGGGGAGGGGTGGGTGTGCTCCAGATCACCTCAGGAGGGTTGTGGACAGCAGTGATGGTATTCAAATGCTGCCCTTGAGTGCAAAAGACATAGAGCTGACTGGGCTGAGCTGGGAGGAAAGTACCTGCTGGTTACGGTTGCTCTGGGAAGAGCTGAAAGGCTTTGGTGAAACTTCTCTGAGGGTTGCCAGTGTCAACTGCCAGCACCTTGGTTTCTCATGCATCTGCTGGCACCTGAGAATTTTGCTTTGCACATGGAGTGTCTTGATCCCAGGACAGTGAGTTTCTTACTCTTATCTCTTAGGATTGTGTGTGAAATTGGAGATGCCGGTACGAACAAGGTCCATGAGGCACGGGTAGAAGTGTGCATCCGTGACTGCACACCCAGCTACCGGGCCATATCCTCCAAGACCTTCACCTTTGTGGTAAGCCCCATGCTGGGGACAGGTCTGACACCTTGAAAGTGAGGCGATGCTGGGTGGTTTTGGGTGGTTTTTTTGGCATCATTTGGCATCATTTTCCTGAGGGGCAGGCAGAGATTCTCTGGTCAGGCATTGAGTCATGATGATTGAATTTCTCCAAGGCTGCCACTGCTGTGCCTCCTCAACTGTCCTGCTGGCAGTGCCAGGCTTTAGTACTGTGCCCGGCTGCTGTCTCATAGGTTCCTCTCCTCTGTGGCTCTGTCACCTGGTTAAAGCTGTTTGGGAATGTGGGTTCCAGTTCCCAGCCTGTCTGACTCCAAGGATGCCCTTTTCCTTTGACAGACGCCCACTTTCTCCCGTGTTGTCCCAGCCCGGGGTCCTCTCTCTGGTGGCACCTGGATCGCCATCGAAGGCACCCACCTCAATGCTGGCAGCAATGTCTCCGTGACCATCGGGGGACGGCCCTGTGCTTTTTCCTGGTGAGGGGCACAGAGGGTGGTGGGGGATGGGCGACAGGCACCTTCAAAGGCAGTGGGACCCCCAGACAGGGCAGCAGCCAGAAGCCTGGGCTAGGAAGCCAAGAGGGACCATGGGAACCAAACCCCCTGGGTGGCCAAAGGATGTGTCTCCTCTTGAAACCTCTGTGTGTCAGAGGCTGCAGGAAGAGCCCTAAGAACAGAGATTTTTCTCTAAAAGCACAAAGCCCTGAGGCATGAAGTGGATAATTTTTAGATTAGGGATGATAATGGAGCGGCTCTTTAAATATTTTCCTGCGGTAATTACTGGTTATCAGCCCTAATCGCTGCTGTTTGCAGCCGCTGCACGATGGGAACGCTCAGGAGCTGCTCAGTCTTTCCCGGCTGCCTTTTGTTTCATTTCTTGGATTTTTCATTTTTTGTTTTTTTCTCCTTTCTCTCTTCACCCCCCAACTCTTTCAGAAGGGGAGAGGGGCTGGGGCAGGGGGCCTGCCGGGCAGCCCTGGCCTCCCTCCTGTCCAGGCACTGACAGGTTGTGTGTTTCTGCCCCAGGAGAAGCACCCGTGAGATTCGGTGCAGGACCCCCCCGGGGCACACCCCCGGCGGCTCCCCCATCCTCATCAACATCAACCGGGCAGAGCTGAGCAACCCAGAGGTGAAGTACAACTACACAGAGGACCCCACCATCCAGAAAATTGATCCTGAATGGAGCATCAACAGGTGAATTGCAAGGAGCTTGTGGGATGCACGGGGGACTGTTTTCTGTACGGATTTCCCGCTCCTGATGGGCACATCTCAGTGCTGTGGTAACTGCCAGGCTGCACTCCAGAGATGTGGCAAGAGGAGTGTGAGCAATGGCTTGGCACTAGGGCCCTGCAAACTCCTGGCCTACAGTGCTCAGCCTGGCAGGGGGCAAGAGCAGAGTGCTTTGGATCTGCTTAATTTCAGCTTGACATTTGGCAGCGGCAAATAAAATTAAAATATTTCCCATCGGGGGATTTTTTCAAAATGTTTACATATTTTTCTAAAAGGTTTGAATTGGCTGGAGAGGAGGCGAAGGAATCCATTAAGAGCTAGTGCCAAGGGAAACCTTCCCCAGGCTGTTGATGAGGAGCAAGCTCCCCAGAGGCATGGCCAAGGTCTCCGGAACCATGGGGCTTTTAACGCCAAGCCATGGAGAAAACCTGGCAGCGTTCAGCCTCTCCTGTCACCCATTGCCTCTGTGGTGGAGAAAGGGTGGCATAGAGGAGCTTGTACTTCTTGGGATGCTTTCCTGTTGTGAATGCTTAGTTGACTTTAGCTTGGGAGCCATCTTCAGACCCTAAACCTGCACACAGGGTGGTATGTCAGTGTTAATTATCAGGTTTTATATCTCTAGTTGGCCCTTGGGTCACCTGAAATGATTTGACATTCGTGCATGCCAGGTCCTGCCAGCCTTGCAACATGTGGGTTGGATAAGACATCTCTGGGTCATGGTGGCTCACCCAGGCTGGGGCAGATGGGCATCTGGCTGGAGATGAGGGCTGCTTCCTTCCTGGAACTGGAAGCTACCTTTCCTAACCCATTTACTCCATGTCTCTAGTGGTGGGACGTTGCTGACTGTGACTGGCACCAACCTGGCCACCATCAAAGAGCCCAGGATCCGGGCCAAGTACTGCAGCTCTGAAAGGGAGAATGTAAGTGGTGCTGACTGGGGCTGGGGGCAGAGCACAAAGAGGAGGGATGCTGTCTGTGGTGCAATGTAGGGCAGAAAGTGCACCCTTTGCCCTTCAGGTGGGATGGTCTGGAGAGGCTGAGCTCCAGGGGTGGCTGCCCAAAGAGAGGCACCAATTTCTCTGCCGAGCCTCCAGCCAGGTGCTTTCAGGAGAGGGTTGAGAACTCAGCATACAAAACTGGTGGGAGTTTTGTGGGATATCCATAGTATATTGACAGAAAGAGCTCATCCCTAGTGACATCTTGCCTGCCACCCCTTGCATGTCCATTTCAGACAGGAGTCTGTCTCTGCCCTGGAGTGGGATGTGATGCCTCTTGATAGAACAGAACAGGAGATTCCAAATCTAAACCCTGTGTCGAGAGCTTTCAGGAGATCCTTGTGGGATCTGATCCTGACCACCTCATTGGGAGTGGGGTCTGACCTCATTCCATGCCTCCTGCAGAACTGCACCGTCTACAATGACACCACCATGGTGTGCTATGCTCCCTCCATTGACAACCCTGTGCGGAGCCCTCCAGAGCTTGGCGACCGCCCGGATGAGATCGGCTTTGTCATGGATAACGTCCAGGCCCTGCTGATCATCAATACCACCAATTTTGTCTACTACCCAGACCCTGTCTTTGAGCCGCTCAGCCCCACAGGGATGCTGGAGCTGAAGCCCAGCTCTCCCCTCATCCTCAAGGTAAAGAGAGTCTGCACCTGGGGGCAAAGATAGGGACATGTCCCTCTGTGGAGGTGGCATTTTGTCTCTCCTGGAGCAAAGATTTTGCCATATTTTGGGGTTTTTTTAACATTTCCCATTGCATGAGAACTGACAGTCTCATTCCTTGTTCCCTCAAAGGGCAGGAACCTTCTCCCTCCAGCTGCTGGTAACTCCCGCCTCAACTACACGGTGCTGATTGGAGACACTCCCTGCACCCTCACAGTGTCTGAGACACAGCTCCTCTGCGAGTCCCCCAACCTCACTGGCCAACACAAAGTCACAGTAAGTGCTGGCACTGGTGCCTTTGCTTCTTGTGCCTCATGTGTCTTAGAATTTCAGTCTTTATCCCAGCACCAGCCCTGCTGTGTGCTCGTTCTTGAATGAGGACCAGATAGTAGGTGTATGGGCAGGAACATCCTCAGGAGTCATCTTCCTGCTCCCTAGGTATCCCTCTTCCTAATTGCATGTTTGGTAGAACCAAATACTTTGTCACCCTCCTGCATGTTCAGCTTGGTGTTATTGTGCCCTGGCTGGTGCTGGGTACAGGGCAGGGGGGATTCCCACCTCTGCCTCGCAGTGCTGGCACATGCTGCAAAGCAGGTTCCTTTGTTTGTGGAGTTGTAGTGCAGCAATGCTTGCGCTCCAGGACTCTGCCATGTTAAAAGGGACCCAGCACAGTCCTCCCCAGGCTCCCCATCCATAGGGAAACTCTCTTTACATCCCATCTGTTACTGTAATGTTGTCTGAATGAGACATCAAACTTGCTGCCTGCTCTACGTGCACTGGCAGCATGTGTGCTGCATGCCATTAAGGCACCTTGAACTGCTCCAGACCAGCCCCTGCCGTACCTGCATTTGTCCACATCATTCAGGCCATGGGCTGGGAGTTGCGTCCCCATTCCCAGCACGGTGGGCACAGCAGGGAGTGTTACCTGTGGCACATATTCCCTGACAGCAGGTCCATTTTTTCCCCTGCTGTGGTGCAGATCAAGGCTGGAGGGTTCGAGTTCTCGCCAGGGACGCTGCAGATCTACTCAGACAGCCTGCTGACCCTGCCTGCCATCATCGGGATCGGTGGTGGTGGTGGCCTGCTCCTCCTCATCATCATCATCGTCCTCATCGCCTACAAGCGCAAGTCCCGGGATGCTGACCGCACCCTGAAACGCCTCCAGCTGCAGATGGACAACCTGGAGTCCCGGGTGGCCCTGGAGTGCAAAGAGGGTGAGGAGTCCCTTTGCCATCACCGTGGGGGTCTTTGGGTGTTTCTTATTGCTCCAAGCCCTTTCCTTGCTGCCTTTCAGAGAGGGAATGGGAATGAGAATGGGAATGAGAATGGGTATGGGAAAAGCTGCTTTTTCAGTGGAAGGGAACTCATTTTAGGTGGGATTTAGGGATTTTTTCCAGTTAAGAAGTTCTTCTTCATTTTCCCAAGTGGGAGAAAAGAGAGCAAGCAGGGTAGCGAAGACTTCCCGTGAGTGGGCAGTGGATCTCTCATTATGTGACAGACAGATGCTGTGAAATTGGACAGAATTCCTTGTATGATACTGCTGATAAAACCTAATTGCCCATTATCCCCCTGAGCTGGCTCCAGAGGCCCTGACCCTGCCAGCCACAGCCACAACCAGCCCAGACGCTGTGAATGAAGCAGGCACCGAAAACAAGATAATAAAAAGAGAAAAGAAAGACAAACCTTTGCTCCCCCAAGTCCCCATCCCTCCACATGCCTGTGGATGGCACTGGTGACAGGGAGAGGGGAGGGAGCTGGTGGAGAGGATGGTGTCTTGTCTTCCACAGCTGGCAGATAAAAGGATCTGCTTTTAATTAAAAGGCACAATCTCTTCCCTGCCTTTTCTCTTTTCTAGTCCCGCTAGTTACAGATAAGATAGTGCGCCTTTCAAGCTGACGGTTTGTTTTTTCTCATCAGGCTGACGAGCCTGCAGTCCTCTGCCTGGCTTTCAGCTCCCTTTAAAGTGCTGTTAATTTGATTTTTCTGAGGGTTTTCTCCCCCCACCCCAACCCCCTTCCCTGGTGCATTTCCAGGACTTTTCTCCCATCAGCTTTTCCCTGTAGGTGCAATTAAAGGTTCAGGACCCTCCTGGATCATGTTCCCCTGGCAGTCACAGCTGCCTCTGTTGGGATCAGGCGGTTCTGGGGTGGGTGTGTTCGAGCTCTTCTCTCAAGTAGTATTTAGGTCAAAAAAGAAATGAGGGCAATCTTGTGGTTTAGGCTAATGTTTTCCCCAAGAAGCTCTGTTTTTGTTCAAACCTTGCTGTTCCCCCCTGCCTCCAGCATCCCTGGGAGGCTGCAAGTGCTGTGGCGGGGGGGATTTGATCCTCCTGGGACCGGCAGTTCTGTTCCCAAATCTGCCACTTCATTTGTTCTGGGGATGTCATCCCCTCACTCTTCAGCTCAATTTCTCCATCTGTGAGATGGGGACAGCAATCACAGCCTGCCAGGAAGAGGAATGATGAGAATATTCATGCCTTGGGGAGGGTCCACCCGTGGGGTGCTGGGGGTGTGGTGAGGGGCTGACTGCCAGTGCTGTGTGCTGAGACTCCAGCATGTGTTGTTTAATTCTGCTTTTCCAATTCTAGCCTTTGCTGAGCTGCAGACAGACATCAACGAGCTGACCAATGACCTGGATGGGGCTGGCATCCCCTTTCTGGATTACCGCACCTATGCCATGCGGGTTCTCTTCCCGGGGATAGAAGACCATCCTGTGCTGAAAGAGATGGAGGTGTGGATCGGTCTGTCTGTCTGTCTGTCTGTCTGTCTCTGTAGTGTTTCATATTGGGGATGTGCCTCTGCACAAGCCCCTGTGCCCCCAGGCTGGGGAGAAGCTTTGGTTGGATGCTGGCCCGGCGTGGTGCATCTCTCCGCGTGGCTGCCGGCGTGGATGTGGACTGGCTGCCAAATGCTTACTGCGCTCTCTGACATTAATATCAATATTTATATTAATATCATTGCTGCTGTCATTTTCTACAGCACTTGCTTTATTCAATTGGGTTTGTTTGATGCCTGACCGGTCGCTTGTTTTTAGCAGCGTTGTCTGACATTGCCTGCTTGCTTGGCTTCATTTCCCCATGGAGAACCCATCCTTGGCATCCTTCCTCTGCTCCCCAAACCAGCTCCTTCTCTTCTCCTGGCCTCCCTACCTCTGTATAATTTAGTGCATGCAATTGCACAGCAATTGCTTCTTGTGTGCTGGGCTGCTGTGGCCACTCTTGATTAGAGGAAGGAGGGGGGTGACCTTCGCTTCCCCTCACTGCTGACCCAGCACAGTAATTAATGTCGACGTGGGCTTCACAATGTATTTAGGAGAAGTAATTGGCCCTGGTGCAAGATGCACGGTCACTAATTACAACACAACAAGCTCTTACCAACTGCAAGTGCACGTGCTGGTGTTGTACGCCAGCATGGCTACGGTGTGGGCCCTGGCCTTCTGCCTGCTCTGTTTCCCCAGCCCCTAATCCCAGCTCTGGAGGGTGGTGGGAACCCTGTTTTCCGTGGATTTCCCTTGCAGCTCAGGTTTCCGGATGCTCAGAGCTAAAACAGGCGTGTAGGTTTCCCTGGGGCACAGCCCTTCCTGTCTATGCAGATGCCTGGCTCACCTCTCACCTCTGCTCTTGCTCTTAAAGATTTTCCCTAAAGAGGGAAAGTGGAAAGGGTATCACAAAGGGTATCAGAGGAGGAATTTTGCATTTTCTATGGCAGCCTGAGTGGACTTTGTCCACTTCCAGCTCCTAACCGAAAACATCCTGCTTGAGAGAGCATACCAGCTCAGCCTGGCTTGGGAAGCAAGGAGTTAAATTTACAAAGGGGAAAAAAAATCCCCAGAAGAGATTAAATAAAGCAACTAGAGTTGTGTAAGCTTCATATAATTTAATCAGGTTTGCTTTTATTTGTCTCTTTACTCAGAGTGTAACATTAGCTATTGCAAGTGGCGGAAGGAAGCGGCGCTTGCTCACGCACACGCTAATCCACAGTGCGCACCGGTACCAGCTCCCTTCCTCTGCAGGGTTTAGGGGGAGGCTGCTTGCTTTTTGAGAATTTAAGCCTGATTAAATGTTTAATTCGCTATGTTCATTTATTTCTGCTAATGATCAGCAAAGTTGAACATGAGGGCTTGGAATTAACAAGGGGACTTGGTGGGAGGCAGGTCTTTTGTCCAGCGGGAAAGAGTATTTTGGAGAGGGAGGTTAGAACTGCGAGGAATTTCACTGAACTGAAGAGCACCAATCCAAAGTTTTGATTGAAGTGAAATGATTTGATGTGTCAAAACTCTGTTCTTCACTTTGAGTTGGTGTTTTGAAATGAAAAGTGTTGTTTTGTCTCCAAATACCGACATGAAGCGAAATTTAATGCTCATTCACCCAATCAGGAAGACAAGGGGAGGAATTAAAGAAAAAAATGTTTTACCACGGGAAGGCTTTTATCCAGAGGAAGCCCTCTTTTCTAATGAGAAAATGGAGTATTGTAAGAATATTAATTTCTGATAACAAATGTGGTCAGGACTGGCCAGAGCTGGGCTCCTGTTGGCAATGCAGGTGTGAAAGCATCTGAGCCCAGTCCCTGCTGGGTCCTACATGGCAAAATATGGCCAGAAATACAACTTCAAATGTCTCATGTGTAAAGGGACTGTTTTAGGGTGTGTCTGCAGTGAGACAGAGCCAGATTTCTGCTATTATTTCCCTATCTGAAATCCATCCCTCCCAAACCAGATGGGTTTGCTGCTGGTGGAGCTCAGGGTTGTGGCTTTATTTGCTTTCTGTGTAATACCCAAAGTGCATGTTGCAGTGACTTGGTTGGGAATTGAGCTGCTTGTTAGCTGAAATTGAAAATTATAATTTATGTGTGTTCTTGGGAGAGAAGGAGTGTTTGTTTATGGAAGAGAAGCGTGTTTGTGTGTCTGTTTGTGGGAGAGTCTTTGTATGGAAGGGTGTGTCTATATAGACATATATAAACATTGATGCCCTGAGATTGTGTTAAACTGATGCTGGGATATACAATCTAGATAACTCTTTTTTAGGGAACTGAGACTGATCACCGAAGGGGAAGCTTGGTAGTAAGGAGAGACCTAGTCCAGCTGCTTTTTGACCCTTTTTCATCATTTCCTTTTGTGGGATTCAGGGTGAATTCAGGGTGTGGATCAGTCCAGCCACCTTCTCGTCACCCTCCCCATCACGCCTGTCTCTCAGCTTTGCTCTATCTTTGCAGGTCCAGGCTAATGTGGAGAAGTCCTTGACCCTCTTTGGTCAGCTCCTGAACAAGAAGCACTTCTTGCTGACCTTCATCCGTACTCTGGAGGCCCAGCGGAGCTTCTCCATGCGCGACCGCGGAAATGTGGCCTCGCTCATCATGACAGCACTGCAGGGTGAGATGGAGTATGCCACCGGGGTGCTGAAGCAGCTCCTGTCCGACCTTATTGAGAAGAACTTGGAAAGCAAGAACCACCCCAAGCTGCTCTTGCGGAGGTGAGTGTCCCCCTGAGAGGTCAGAGCTGTGGGACAGTGCCCAGGCATTTCTGAGCACAGTGACATGAGCTGGTGTCCTTTCAGGATGCCACCAGTCATGGCTTTGGTGTTGGTTGTGGCAGTGTGAACAATGAGTCTGTTGTCAAGCATTTCCTTGTTTGTCTGTGTGCAAGTATGAGAGGGATGTGGGACTATGTGGCCCCAGCCAACTCAGGAGCACCCATGGGATGTTCTCACTATAGTTTGGCTTGTGTGGACTCGTGCTGCCTGGGAAGGAGAGAGCAAGGTGCTCACCAGCTGTGCAGGCTGGTGCAGGTAGAGGGTACATGCTAGTGTCAGGCACTGTGGTGTGTTGCTGTAGGTCACCTGGAGAAGGGAAGGTGACCAGGTGGTCCCCCATCTCTCTTGTCATGTGCGGCATCTCTTGCCTTGCCTGGTGGCTGTGTGGGTGCCTCCATGGGCTGGCAGCAGGCAGGAGTCCTCCTTTGCCTGCTGTCTCCTCAGGGCTTACCCGCCTTGCCAGTCACATGGGGGTTTTCCTGGGAAAGTCACTCAGATCTCTGCAAGCTGGGAGTCTCACTGGGGCCGGGGGAAGTGCAAGCAGGAGGCAGCCTGCCAAGCCCTACTGTGAGTCTGCCTGCCCCATCAATATTTAACGATAGCTCTGAGCTCTCCTTCATCACGGGCTGATGAATATTGAAAGATACACCAAGTCCTGAACAAAAACTATTAATAAGCTCCACTGGTTCAGCTTGAGGCTCTCCGTGCCACTTCCTCCCTTTGCATGCCATGTGATGCCTCCCCATCCCCACCTCCAGCAGCCTGGTGCCACCAGCCTTTGGCAGAGATGCAAGGATGACTGAGGGGCACAGGGCTGGCATGTCATCAGAAAGGCTCAAGAAACCCAGGGCTTCTTTCAAAGATCAACTGATGTTCATGGCATGGCCAGACTGGACAAAGCCTGTCAGGTTTTGTACACTTGGCCCTGGGGAAACACATGGAGAAGACCCAGATGTGAGCTGGTCCCAGTTACATCCGTGTTGCCCATCTCATTAGGCACGTTGCTCTCTTACTCTCTGTGCTTCATTTATCACATTACAAGGGTGCCCTTAATGTCTCAAAGCATCTCATTAGAAGTGTGTCAGAGAGGGTGTGTTGTGCAGATGATGGCTGTCTGGGAGTAGGGTGGGTCTTGGAGGTGCCAACCGCTGTTCCCCATCCCTCTCCCTTGACTGTATTCTTAGACTCTTCTCTTCCAAGTGTTCCTCCATAACACCAGGTTTCACTGAAATATTTAGAATACATTTCCAGCCCTGAAGTAAATCAATAAAATATAAATAAAAGGCATCATGAGGAGGCCGGCAGCCGCAGTGACTGAGCTGTGGCAGCAGCACAGAGGCAGAGCCTAGCCTGCATCAGTGCCCAAAACTGCCAGTCCCCAGCCACAGTGCTCGGGGGCCAGTGCAGTTAGGACAGAGATAAGTCCTCTGGCCAGCACCTTGCTTGTGCCTCCCTGAGTGATATTTAATAAAGAGATACTGTTCTTGAAGCCACGATGCAGAGCGAGTGCTGCCGAGAGCTGTGCTTCTCTATGTGTTTGATTAGCCTTGCTGTTGGGTGTGAGAGTGTGCTTACTGCCCAGGGCAACTGGATTAGCATTGATCTAACTGGGGAGAGCTGTTATTTATTTATTTGGTTGTTGGATAATCCCCCCATTGCTGTGGCATCTGGCTCTATCATGGATAAAGACAAACATCTGCCAGAGCTTGAGTGGTGGCACTTCAAATAAGCATTATGGGCTTGGCAGGTCCTTTCTAAGGCCGAGGAGGATGTCTGCTGAATAGCTGCAGTCCACTTCTCCCTTGGCTTTCTCTCTGTGTCCCTTCCCTTCTCCCTTTTTTTTGTTCCCTGTGGTGGATTATTATTACCTGGTGGGGGCATGAAGCCTTCCCTTCCCTGAAGGCTCAGGTTATGCTGTCCTCAAATGGTTTAAGGAAGTCTGTGCTATTCTAGGGAGGACAAAAAGGGCTAAGCCCCATTACCACAAGAGAAAACCTTGGAAGAGACCATATGACACCAAGTCAGCTTGAATAAACTCTGGGAAAGTGGATTTCCTGCCCCAGCCATCTGGTCTTTGGGAACTGCTCCTGGCCCATCTGCTGGGCATGGCATTGCCGTTGGACAGTGCATAAAATTGGGCAGTGGGACTCCTTCTGATGGCTCTAACATTTTGGTTCTTTCTGGAATTTGTTTCTTGGGTCAACTGTATTTTTTTTTCCTGGTGCAAGAGGAATGCATGCACATCCCTGAGGTTATTCATATTGCCTGTGCGTTCAGGACCATCTGCATTTGCAAGTCCCTGATCTGATAATTAATGGGTGGATAAGCTGAAGATTTTAGAAGGAGTGAAGGCCATGTTAAAAATAATGGACATGTTAAGGGGAGTTTTAATCTTACAGCAGAGAGGTAAAGTGTGATGCAGAGACAGGCATGTTAAATTGCACTTGTAGTTTCACCAGGGTTCACCAGGATCTGGTGTCACCCTCAGCTCCCTCCATGCCTCTGTGTTCCTCTCTCTGCTGGCGTGACACATCCTGGCTGCACCAGTACAGGCACCCCGAGGTCCCTCATTCTATTCAGACCCCCATGGCCCACAGCGGACACAGGCAACTCCCTGGACCTTCCCTGCTATGCTGCTTTGGAGCACAATTGCAACTGGATTTGAACTGTGCTTTAGGAAACTAGGGGAAATATATAGGTATTCTCAAGGTAGCTTTGGCTGCTTCATTTTACTGCATATGCAAAAGATGAGAGGCATAGCTCCATTTTTAAATTTCTTTTGGAGCAAGTAGGTGCAGCATTATACACTTACAAATTCCTACATCAACACCCCACTCCAAGAAGACACACAGCAACCCTAAACTTCAGGCCTAAACTGCAGGCATGGAAGGGTTAAATTCCAAGCCTGGCACAGTGTCTATGTTCCAAAAGTACATGGAAAACAGGTTAAGGTTCCAAACAATGCTCTTATTTTTTCCTTCTTTAATCCCTGTGCTTTCAGCTGAATTAATAGTGAGGATAAGTTCGATCAAAAACCCATTTGGGTCAAAGCTTGCAGACCTAAATCTGGTTGTGGCTTTAACCAAGGCCATGTACCAGTGAACTGGTGGTGGTCAGTGACCTCTTGCTCTACTATGCACCCTGAACTTTGATGCTTTAGAGATCAAGAGCTGCTTTAGGGGTTGCAGGGAAGACCCATGTCACCAGTAGTGGTGGCCTGCATCAGGGCAATGGCAGTACTGAGTGCACTGCAGGACCAGAAGACAACAGCAGCTCCCAGGTGGGGAAAGGGGTTCCAGCTAGATCTGTTTTTGCCTTGCGACCTCAGCCCTTCTTTCAGGTTGTACTTCAACTAGGGAGCTTGAGGTAGGTTTGGGGACATTGTACTTGGCCTCATACAATCCCCCTGTGTAGAGAGCTGCCTAGTTCCAGTGGGATGTTGTAGAAGAAACAAAGTTTATTGAAGTAGAAGGTACCAGGGAGAAGCAGAAAGCTTCTCATCCCCTGGTGAGACTCCCGGTGGGACAAGGTTGAGCTTGACTTGTTGCAGTTCTCCAAATACACTGGGGACCAATTTGCTTTTCTCTCCTGGGGGGTCTGCTGAATGGCAGGCTTTCCAGCAGAGCTTGTTCTGTCTGCTTGTGCCCCTTGCTTTGAGCCCCTTTCCAGATGAAGCCTTTTAAAGCCAAAAATATTTTAGCTACAGTCAAAGGATGAGGTGGCAGTGGGTGAGATCAGAGACCTTTAATATTCTCTGCTGATGGCTTTGCTCTCTACCTTCCCCTACAGAACGGAGTCAGTGGCAGAGAAGATGCTGACAAATTGGTTCACGTTTCTGCTGTACAAGTTTCTGAAGGTGAGTTTGGGAAGGGATGGTAACCCCATGTGGTCAGGGAGATGGTTCCTGCCTTGCTGGGCCAGGTAGCACGCTACCCAAAACCCAGGCTGACATGCTCTTAAACATTGCTGCTCCCTCCCAGAGCAGAGATTGCTTCCCAGATCTCAGTTTCCATCCTGGTTTTCTGAGATGTGCTTTTGGTCTCCTTTTTGGGAAATAACTGTGATTGGGAAATGAAATCCAGATCGGGATTGCTTAATGCATAGTGGGTTTGAGATTTTAACAATGGTGCCCTGAGGAAAGATAAATCTGAAGCAACTCAGCTGAGTCTTGGAGTGGTCCCCATTCCTCTCTTCTTGCCTTTGCTTGTAACTCAGGAGGAAAAAGCCCTGAGAACTGATTCTTCTGTAGGCATTGCTATGACTGGGGCTATTTCTGCCTCTTTGAGCTGTAGTTTGATGAGTTGCAGTCTTCATATATATGGCCGCTGTTTTTCCTTCATCTCTCCAACACTGAGGTTCTGTGGTAGGGGAACTGTTTCCTGCAGGCATCTCCACTTCTGCTGCTGCTTCCCCTACCAAAGGTGCCCTTATGGGGATGGATGCCTTGAGGGGCTTGTTGACAGCCAGGGACAGAGCTCTCCACTGCACCTGCATGAGACTGCAGAGCCTTTTAGCTGGAATTCACCTCTTTCCAATTTCACTGGGGTAGCAGAAGAGGATGCCACAGTGTAAGCTCTGTTTTTACCACTGGTGCTTCTACCTATATTGAGAACATTTATTCCATCAGCACCAGTGCTTCTACTTGCTAGAGCTGCACCAGTTTCCATGCAGATTACACAGCAGCACCTCCAGCACGTGGACCCCAGGCTCAGTCCTGCTGCAACTTTGGGAAGACTCCGATGGGTGAACGGCACCTGCGATCCTGCCCTGGTTTGTCAGGCAGCAGGGCTGTTTCTTGGGATCCTGCCTGGTGTCAGTGCACTGAGACTGGGTGGCACACAGCTGTTTTTGTGAGATTTCATCCCTCATTAAGATAAAGAGGGTTTGAACTATTTCCAGCCAAGAGATGAGAGTGAGCAGGAGTCTCAGCAGAATGCAAGTGATCGTCAACGAGAGGTGATTTATAATATCATTTACATGCACTTGGCTTTTTGCCTCTGTCGAGGAATTGCCTGTATCTATAAAAATCTATCTAGCTTGCTGGAGATTGCTTGCCAGGGTGGGAGAGGACAAGAATTGTGCTGGTCATAGGGAGATGTCAAACCTCCCACCACCCCTTTGTGCCAGGGCTTTGTCCAGCAGGGCCTTTTTGCATCAGCAGTGCCCAGTGGGATCAGGTAGAATGCTGGCAGAAGGCTCCTGAGGCTCTGTGAACTTGGTGGGAAGGCAGGAGTAGCTCTCCTTGTGGATAAACTCCTCCAAGACTTGTTGAAGGGAACAGGGTTATGCTTTGGCTGAGCAAAGTGCAGTGCACAGCCTACAAACACCCTCAGCAGCATTTGGGAACATTGTATTTGTGTGTGTGACCTGACATTCCTGACCTGTCCCTGGCTGGACTAGGCTGTGTTCAGAAGCTACTTTGGATTAGCTCATGTACCACCAAAGTACTGCATGTGTCCTTGTCCCCCCTCAGAGAGGCTTCTGAGCACATCACCAGGTCTGAGGATAAGGATTAGCAGGTGAGAGGTGGGGGGATGGTGGAACCAGGGCAATGCCTCATTATAAAGAAGTCTTTGGCTACACCATAACTTAGGGATGGGAAAACACCTCCTCTCTCTGGGTGGTAGCAGCAGGAGAAAGGTCTGATGTAGGTGCACCATTACACGAGAAGCATACACAGAGGGCCTGAATGAACTTTCTGGCTGTGAAATTTTTTATGCTGGGATTCATCTCCTTTGGAAGTGGTTGAAACTCCACTGCCTGAGTCACTTGAGTTAAACTGGAAGAGACTTGAGGATGTGCTTATGCCCTCTTCTGGGTTGGTTCCACCAGAGGAGACCCAGGAGGCTGTTCTCACCTGTCTCTGGACAGTGAGGATCACAGGTGGCAGCAGAAGCAGGAGAAGGCCATGGAGTAGATGGAGAGTGTCACAGCAGACACTTTGCCAGCAGGGAAAGTGCCCCAAACTGCAGTACTTGTTCATGTAAATGATGCAGACACATGCCCAGCTTCTGGATCAGCTCTCAGCAAACCTCCCCCGAGTAGGGCAAGGGGTGAGGGATGGGGGCAGGCACAGGACAGCTCCTCATGCCCAGGGCCAGCAGCGTGGGGAGCCAGTGAAGGCTGGTGCTTTCAAGAGGACCCTGTAGTAGCATTTATCAGACTCTTAATGAGACACCTCAGGGAAAGGGAGATGGATAAATTGAGACAATTGCTGAAAAATGCACAATATTAGGTGCCTGATGAGCTAGATCTAGTCAGTAAAATAGTTTGGGAATTAGCTGGCTTGTCTCAGCTTGCTCCCAACATATCAACATGGGCACACACAGGGTGTCTGCAGCTGTCCTCCTCCAGCTCAGGTCCCATGGAGAGCCCCCAAAGCTCCCATCAGTCAGGTCCCCAGCAGTGAGCAAACTGTATAAGGGTTGGCAGGGTGGGCACAGTCACATTTTGGGGACAGGCTGCCCTTCATCAACCTGAGGGACCACCTGGCCACATTTCAGTGGTCTCCTTTTGTATTTCATCTGATGGAGTTCATCTCAGGTCAACTGCCCAGCACTGGTTTCTTTGTTCATTTTGTTGGTCTCTGTCAAAGATGATCCCTAAACCATCTTCTGCAGTATCTCAGTGAGCCGTGACCCACAGCAGCACCTTGGTCCTGGTCTTCAAGAGCTGGTGGGGACAGTGCGGCTGGGAGTGAGGTGTTGAATTTTTAAGGTAGGATCCACACTAGGAACAGACAGAGAAGCCCGTGTAGGAAAGACTGAGCCCACCTTTCTTGGTGCGAATCCTTAGAGGTGGGTGCAGAGCTGCAGATGTGGGCACAGCAGCCATGCCTTGCTGGAGAGGTGAAAGCTGTGGGCTGAGACTGTAACAACTATGGCAGATGGAAGCAAGAGTCCTGCTCCAGTCTGTCCTCTATCCATACCACTTCCACAGACTTGGAATTTTCACAAGGAGATTTTGCAAGCAATCAAAAAAGGGAGCTTAAGTCTTTCCACCAGAACCAGAGGGGTAGGCTTGGGATGCCATGGGACCTCTTGGGTTCTTACCACTCTGCAGCCAGCCTTGCCTTGCCAGGCAGGCGGTGATGTGCAGCCTAGCACCCACTTGGGTCTCTCACTTTTCCAAGCTGACTTAATGAAGCCAAGTTTGCAAATGAAACATAATTTCAAAGACAGGCATGTTGTCGGAAGGTCTGGGGATGATGTATGCCTGTTCCTGCTCGTTAGCAGCTGTCTCTTTAATTACCGCAGATGCTAACGAGATGCTAACAGCATATGGTGACAGGGAGAGCAGCCGCACTTTGCACCAAAGTACAATTTATTTGTGAGGCGGCCGGGAGGGAGGGATGAGGGCTAGTGGGGTAAAATCTGCTGAGACTTCTCTCCATCCTCTCTGTTCCCACTATACTCTTTTTTCTTCCTTAGGGCTAATGCCTGTATCTGGCAGGGCTCATTGGGATGCAGCTCAGGCAACATGTTTGGGCCCTGGGTTGTGAACGAGTGTCCACTCCCAGTTCCACTATGCCAAATCCTGGCTCCAGGCTGGTTGGTGCTTCCAACCTTGGCAGGTCCTTTATTGTTCACGAATCCAGGATGTTTTAAACATCCTAGATGTTTTAGGGGGAAGTACTGGTCCAGTTTCCCTTTCCCTTCCTCACATGTATGAGATAGTTGCTGATGTGGCTCTGTCTGGTAGATAAGGCTGGCTCTGTCTACAAGACTTTGGCAGTGGAGATGTGTAGGTCGCAAATGGTTTAACTGCAGGAAACCTCATTGTCTGGTCCCCTCCATCACCTGGAGACTCAGAGCAGTGTCCCTCCTTTGCTTTTCCTTTCCAATGGGTCTGGCTGTGCGTAACTGTCATTTGGAGAAACCTCTTTTGACATTTTCTCATGTGAGACTGGGCTCCTGGCAGATGTCAGAACTTCATTGTGATATCTGGGCAAGAGCCCCCAGGCTGTCCCACTGCAGCTTGCCTTTTCCAGTCCTCAGGTAGTGCTCTTGTCTGGAGCAGCTCAAAAGATGTAGGCTGTATCCCATAACTCAATGTCCCCAGATTCAATCTGCTCTACAGTAGATGTGAATTTACTCTTTTTAGCTCATTTTTGACTTGCAGAATGAACAGAATTAACCCAGAAGTGTCTCAAAGCTCTGGGAATCTGAGCTTGCAGGTTGATAAAAAAAAACAACTTCCAGTGGACTTGGAAGGAGAGTGAGTTCCTTCACAGGATGAATTTTACCATTGACCCCCTTCCTTGCAGTCCAAAGCAAGGGATGGAGGCTCTTTATAATGCCCTCTGTGGGGGTTGATGCAGCAGGGCCACAGGAGACTTCTAATATGGTGGTGGTTCTTGAAAGGTAAAGCTGGTGCCTGGCACTTTCTAACTCCTTTCTCTCCTCTTCTCTATGCCCTTGTCCCACAGGAATGTGCCGGAGAACCACTCTTCATGCTCTACTGTGCCATCAAGCAGCAGATGGAGAAGGGACCCATTGATGCCATCACAGGAGAGGCTCGCTACTCCCTCAGTGAGGACAAGCTCATCCGGCAGCAGATTGACTACAAAATGCTGGTTAGTGCAAGCAGAGGCCTCAGTGGTGCTGGTGCTTGCCAGGATTGCCAGGTCCAGCTAATTAACAAGATCTTGGAGGCACATAAAATACTTTTAGAGAGAGTTTTGTCTGTTTTTCTCTCCAGCATTCCTGGGGTGGCTCTTACCCTGTCTGGGTGGGGCCCATCAGACAAGCTCAGAAAACAGGGCCTTTCCTTGGTAAGGTTTGCTCTTGCCGTGGGCCCAAGGAGGCCAAGCATGAGCTGAATCCTGCTCCATATCTTTCCAAGCAAACCCCTGGCAATGGCAGATTTGGGTGAGAGATGCTGTTGAGCTTGTGCTATATGGAGCTCATGTTCTGTGGGGATCAAAGTTAGAGCTTTGAGGTTACTGCAGGAGATGGAGAGATATTTCTCTTCCTTCTGAGCCGTGTACTCTGTCCAGATAAATGATAACCCAGACTCTTCCTCTGGCTGAGCCTGCAGCTGGTTCTTCATTTGCAGCTCAGCCTTCACAGGGATGGTTTGTGGGGGGAGTGGAGTGTGCCTGGTCATTGCTTGTTCTCAACAGGCTTTGGTGCACTGGGCATGGTTTGCTGGCCCAAGATTCCTTCACTGACACTGTGCTTCCTTTCTGGGAATTGGAGGTTTGAGAGTGGTAGGGAGAGGTGGAGAAAGGGGAGCAAGAATGTGCCATGTGACTACAACTCCACAGCAGATTGGGAGGTGAAAATACACAGCCTGTTGATAGCTGTAGCCTTGTGTCCTTGGACCAGCCTTTGCAGCCAGTGTGTCACAGTCTCTCACTCAACCCTTTCTGACCTTGTGCAGACCCTCAACTGCGTGAACCCTGAGAATGAGAATGCCCCAGAGATCCCTGTCAAGGTGCTGAACTGCGACACCATCACGCAGGTGAAGGAGAAGCTGCTGGATGCTGTGTACAAGGGTGTGCCCTATTCCCAGAGACCCAAAGCTGGAGACATGGACTTGGGTAAGAGGCCAAGAACTTCCCTGTGGGGAACAGGGATGTGAGTAAGAGCAGAAGTGCCAACGAATCTGTGCAGGGCAGGAAAATCAACATATTCTACCGAAGCATATTTGTGCTTGTTCAGTCCACTTTTGCCATGCTGGTGGCACTGACTGTGTGTGAGGAGCCCTGGCATGAGAGTGTGGATCCTGCCAGCAGAGGGGGTGGGGAGAAGAGCCCCCTTGGCTCTTCTGGGGTCTGAATTGCAGGCTTGAGGTGTCTTGACATCCAAGGAGGCCAGCAATAGTTCAGAGCAGTGTTAATAATCCTGTTCTTAAACAGGGGTCAGGGGAATGGAGAGGAGCAAAGGTAATAGTCATCAGGGTCAAACTGATACTGTCTTTCCCTGAGTACTTGGATTTGTCCAACACATTGATAGTCATCTGCTCTCGGGCTCAGAGAGGGGTTGGAAGCCTCTTAAGTTGATGCCTTGGGACTGTGCTTGTACCCTTGTCTTAGCTTTGTGCTCTTATCATCCTCTAACCACCTTCTCCCTGCTGGGTGCAGAGTGGCGGCAAGGCAGGATGGCTCGCATCATACTGCAGGATGAAGATGTCACCACAAAGATTGACAATGACTGGAAGAGGCTGAACACCCTGGCCCACTACCAGGTAAGGCTGTTCATAATGGAGAACACTGAGCAATCACCAGCTGCTTTGAGCTTGAACATCTTTTCTCCCTCCTCAGCTTGGTCAGGGTCTGGGCTCAGCTCTCCAGGGCCATGACCAGAAGGTCTGCAGTCACTTTTCTGCCTGCACCTCATGTTTATGGTCCTTTGAAATGGGGTGTTTCCATAGTTCATAGAGGCTGTTTCCCACTCTGACCTTACTCTGCTATTTTCATGCTGAGCTTTCTGGTGTGTTCCTGTTCTGCCCCTTCCCAGCAGTCACAGAGATATTTCAGGCTCCTTTCCTGGAGGTGATGTCCCTGGGGTGGTGGTCGTGTCACTGCATCCTTCTGGGGCTGGTTTCTCCCCATGCTGGGGCTGTTCCCCCTGTGTGTCTCTGGTGTGGCAGCCTGCTCAGCCCATTTCTGCCCACAGGTGACGGATGGCTCCTCGGTAGCCCTGGTGCCCAAGCAGAACTCAGCATACAACATCTCCAACTCCTCCACCTTCACCAAGTCCCTCAGCAGATATGGTGAGTGCACATAGGTGTCCTCCTCTGGACTGGCAGGGGAGGTGGCACTGGGCTGGGCATGTGGACCAAGGCACAGGGCAAGTGACTGTAACTGTAACTCATGTGAATAAAGTCCTCCAAACTCCCAGCTCTCCTGCACAATGCTATTTATGCTAGTGTTGGAGAGTGACTCAGGTGCCCTCAGAGCCATCTTTCTTTGCAGTGTCTTGGACTCAGGGGAAAAAGACAAATGTTAGATGGCTGCTGTTAAGGGATCCTTTCCCTTTTATTCCCCTGAAATCTAATTAAAATAAGCACAGAGGCACTTAGCACTTAAAAGAGCAGAGTTGAAGACTCCCACGAACGTGCTGGCAGGTGTACTCAGGCGTGGTTTGGAATGGAATAGTGTGATCAGCTCAGACTGGCACAGGAAGCATCTGTGATCCTGGCACTTGTGTGCTGGGAGTAGGACAGGCTCTCCAGAATTCCTTCCATGGTTGTTGTGACCCCTATACATCAACCAGGCTTGCATGTGGCCCAGCAGACTGTGAGGATGGTCTCAGCAGAGCTGTCTGCATGGTGGGTGCAGAGACTTGAGTCCCAAAGCTCCTGCGGGGGCAAGGGAAATGGTGGGGATGGTGGTGAGGCAGAGGTGGCTGGGTAGGAGCATCTCCCTGTGCTTGCAGAGAGCATGCTGAGGACAGCCAGCAGCCCCGACAGCCTGCGCTCACGGACCCCCATGATCACCCCTGACCTGGAGAGTGGCACCAAGCTCTGGCATCTGGTGAAAAACCACGACCACATGGACCAGCGGGAGGGTGACCGGGGCAGCAAGATGGTCTCGGAGATCTACCTGACCCGTCTGTTAGCTACCAAGGTATGGCCCAGAGACCCAGAGCCTGGCTTTTGAAATCTGAGTGGGGAGAGGTAATGGTTCTGGTTGTCCAAAAGTGGTAAGCACTGTTTTTTTTTGTTAGCCTCCTGCTCTAGCACAGGAAGAGGTCCTCATTTGGTCTCTTTTCTGAGCTGAAGTGTTTGTGTGTTGAAACCATTGGTGAATATCCCCTGAGTGGATTCTCCTATTTGCTTTTTGCACCTTTTGGTGTTTTTACTGTTCCCTGTATCCTTGAGCAGCTGCTGGTCTGCAAAGCAGAGATGCCCTGGGATATGTGCCTCTTTGGTGTTTGGGATAAAACTGCAGAACTGGTGATGTGGGAAGGGTGATTACCCCAGGCATTTGGCATTAGAGCATGTTCCACTTCCCTCAGCACACACAACACTTTTTTATTTGTATGGTGTTTTTCTTCATATAATTTTAGCATGCCAGATCATACAGTGAAGGAGATATGTCATCACCACAGTGTCTGTTTCCCAGTATAAACCACTGAGAACCAGTAGGGTTACACAGACTGTACTGTGCTGCTCTTTCAAGTGTAGGAATAGAAGTGAAATTGGTTTAGAGGTTGAAAGATTCACCTCTGCCGGCCCAGAGTGTTGCTGAGTAGCCCTTTTCTATTTCTCCTCCCCAGGGCACCCTGCAGAAATTTGTGGATGACCTGTTTGAGACCATCTTTAGCACAGCTCACCGTGGGAGTGCACTGCCCCTCGCCATCAAATACATGTTTGATTTCCTGGATGAACAAGCTGATAAGCATCAGATCAATGATTATGATGTCAGGCACACCTGGAAGAGTAACTGGTAATGGAGAAGGACAGTGGGCTGGGGGGGGTGGTGTAAAGACATCACAACTTCCAAGCCCTCCCACAGGGAGCAGAAATATGTACCTGGAAATGATCCAGGACAAGAGAGGCCCATATCTCTGTATTTTGGGTGTGGGTAAATAGCTTGCATGCCTTTCTTAGTAGAAAAAATCCTGGGAATGCAGTGCTCCCTCAGCCCTTCCCCAGATCCCAAGCACCAGGCTCCCCCCTGATGGCTGCAATCGCTGAGGGCTCTGTTCCCATCTCACCTTGGCTTCTCCATCCTCTGGGCTCCTCCGGGGATGCCAGCCCCAATTCTCATCTCTGCTGTCCTGAAGGTGTTTCCACACTCCTTGCTGTCACTCAGCCATTCCCTAACAAAGTCAGCACATCCTCCCTCTGTGCGCATCCTCCCTGCCCTTGCCTGCAGAGCCAGCCCCTGCTCTGCTGATCCCTGGCTGAACACTGGGGCAGGGCAGCTCATGAGATCTGAGTGCTGTGCTGGGGCCGGGGCTCTGGCAGGTGTTGGCTCCTTAGCCCCCTTTGGCATTTTTCGTTTCTGCTGCCTCACTGATTTCATCTCTCTAATTTTGCTGTGACTAGAGATGGGTATGTATGTTCCCCGTGTCTGGCATTTGTTAAATGGCAGCCAAATCGCTTTTGTGTAGTTCAGTAACTGTTTGCAATTAGCAGGGCAGGAAAAGAAACATTTTTAAATGGAGATGTGAGAGCGCGGAAGTGCTTGGAACTAATTTATAACACACCTCCCTATATTAAAAGAAGGAGTGAAAGGAAAGGGAGGAAAAAAGCCCCACTCTTCAGGGGCTGGGCATGCAGGCTCTTGCATACTAATGCCTGTGCTTATCTCTGAGCGCTAATTCGAAGTGTGGAGCTAATTTCTCCAGGCCATTCCCTTCACAAATGAAATATGTACATGCACCCAGTACCCTCATTAGGAAAGTCCTGGGGAACAAAGTGTGTTTTGTTTAAGATAAAAGCATTCACTGAGTGCAGGTGCTGGGGGATGACAGAGTGAGGAGGATTTTGGATGGGGAAGGCTCTGTGGTGCTCCTGGGAGAGGAGAGGGGCAACAGGATTGGGAAGTGGAGCCATGGAGGGTGGCATGTGTGTCAGTATGCAGCAAACAACCAGTCGATTGCTCACCAGGAGACCTGCTGTCTCTGCACTTGAGAGCTTTATTTCCAGCATCTGAGGCCACCTAAATTTTCCTCTTGTGTTAAATGCACTAATGAGTCCCTTGAGGAGTCCAGCTAACTCCCTCCTCTGACATGGGAGATGTGTGAAATGCCACACAGCGCCTTCAAAGGGATTATTAATGTAAGAGAAAGGGACCATGTCTTGTTTGACCCATGGTTTCAGCAAGGTCTCTTCAATGTAAATGGATCCTTGGAGAAACACAGATCTGCACTGCCCTGGTTTGTCTTTGGAGATGTTGGCAGTGCTGAGGAATTTCTTCAAGGAGAACTGTGGCCTTGTTGGGGTGGGCAGGGGGGAATGGCTCTTTACCCAGGATGCTTGCATCCCTGGAATGCTGGGAAAACCAACCTACCTAGTTCTGGGTCATGGGAAGATCCGTCTCCACAAATGGAGGTACATGTACGTGCCAGCTGCCCTGCGGGTGTTGTTCAGGTACTGACTCCTATTTCCTTCATTCCTCAGTCTACCTCTACGTTTTTGGGTGAATGTGATTAAGAACCCCCAGTTTGTATTCGACATTCACAAGAACAGTATTACTGATGCCTGCCTATCTGTGGTGGCTCAGACATTCATGGACTCCTGCTCAACTTCTGAGCACAAGCTAGGAAAGGACTCTCCCTCCAACAAACTACTGTATGCTAAGGACATCCCCAACTACAAAAGCTGGGTAGAAAGGTGAGTAGACTTGCCAATAGCTCCTTGCTTCCCCTGGGGGACTTACAGTGGATGCTCATGGATGTGGGGATGTGGCTTGTTGGGAGAGCTCCTCTTGGTTGCTGACTGAAGCAAGGCTGTACTAATGTTTGCAGAAGGGGATACTCTTGTTTGGATTATGATGCTTTCTCATGTTTGTCTCCTGGAATGAGTCTGCAATGACTGTTTTGAGGAGCCATTTATGACTTGCTTAAGGGGTGCTAAAAGCAACCTCCACTATTAGGTTGTCTGATGTTTTCTGTTGTAAAAACTTGGTCTGTACTAGGGAATTACTAACACCTCGCTTGATTGCTTTTGAAGAGCAGTGAGAACTCAGCCTTGGACTGGAGAAGTGCCTTTTTTGTACCACAACAATACACACAGGTTTTGTTGAAATGCTTGAAAATTATCATTTCCCAGTGCTCAGGCTGCTGTGTCTGTGCTGAGGAGCAGGGAGAGGAATAGGTGCCCTGACACCTTCCAACACCCTCCACCTTCCCTGTTAGACATCTTCCCTGAGGAGAGATGTCCCTCTGTCCCACTGAATTAATGTAATGTTAAAGGTTCAGGGTTTCAATGAGACTGATTGCAAATTGATGCACTCAGGCATAATGCTGTGTTTAGCTTTATCCTTTTGGGAGAAAAACCTAGGAGATGTCCTCCAAAGCCCTCCAAATAGAGCTACGGTTCAAATGTTGCCATCTTGTGAAGTGGAACTTCATAAAACCTAAAAAATGACAGATTTCAGGTTGCTGATGCAACTTTTCCTTTGTGATGATGTGCTGCACTAAAGATGCTTTTTTCTTAACTGAGGGCCCTTTTTCAGTGTCTTGACCAAATACAGAATGAACTAAATGAAGGACGTCCTGACAACAGTAAATGTCATATTCTCTAGTTTATAAGAGTGGAACTATGTAGCCTAAATCATCCTTGGGTACTCGCTTTGTACAAAGATATTTTTGTTGCACCATTGGCATGCCTGCTGTTTTGTAGGCAAGTACAAAGACAAGTGTCTTCCCTTGAGGAAGGTAGGGCTTGGATCAGAAAAAAAGATATCCCTGAAATATGATGCCTGAGATGAGAGATGAGCTGCATTGTAATAGGAGGAAGTTCTTTGTGTGGGACTGATGGGGCTTTGGAGTGGGGTCCCATAGGAACATCATGAGCTTCATAAGGTGAATTTCTCTGACCCTGCCATCTCTATGACAAAAATATTCAGCTCTGTATATGTGCCTGGAAGAAAAAAGGTATAAAACCATTTCAGAGTTAAACATTGGTCGAGACATTTTGTGTCCCTGGCGAGAAGGTTGGAGATCTCAGTGGTGACAGATGTTCCTGCCATTGCTTACCTCCTATATGGTCCCAGAGGCAGATGAGCAGGGAGCAGAGATGTCCTGTACAGGGGGTGACTATGTCTACTATTGTTCCTCTACTGCAGGAATTTATGGCATAAACAGCATTTCTGGATTTTGGCACAATGATAGTCACAAAGTTTTGCAGAGGAGGGATGGGAGTGGTGCGGGGGTGGCTGAGTGGGACTGGCAGTCTCAACAGCAGGTCTGTCTGCTGCTGTGGCTCAGGCAACAGCTGAAAAAAGGGCATTGTGCCAATCTGAGGCAGGAATAGTACAGGGAAAGGATTAGGAAGTGGGAAACGTGGGGAAACCCAAGGGGACTACTGCTGGGGTTGCAGGTGTCCTCTGGAAATGGATGGTGTGACTGGAATCTTAGTCCATGTTAGCCATGCACACTTGTATTGAAAAATGATGGTTTCTTTCCATCCTATGTGTCATGATAACACCTGGAACTTGAAACTGCTGCTTTAGGAAATGTCACTCTTGGGTGATCTCTCTAGAAGTGTAGGAGATGCCTGGTTTAGTCAGAGGTCCTCACCTCAGACCACTGCTTTCCTGGCAGCATCCAGAAATTCTCTTGCATTATTTTCTGGGTATGAATGAGCCTTTTTGTAAAAACTGCCCAAGTAGTTTATCACTAGCTGAGTTCAGTGCAGTGGCATGGAGTGGATCCTCATATTCATCTTCTCAAGTGGTCTTGCTGCCATCTGCTCCTATCCAAGTGCTTCAGCAGTGTTCCGTCTCAGCGTTCAGCTGATGACACTAATGATGCTAATCACTGTACCAGAAACTTCACTGAGTGAGGAGTCATGAGGAGCAAACCTGAGAGAGGCTGGCACTCTGTATTTCCAGGTGGAAATGCTGGTAATACTCTCCCTGAGAGCAGCCAGAGCTCATTTGCTTTGGGTGGGGTTTCTTTTAAAACAAGGCCTGTGGACACAACACTGTTTTTCTAAAAGTCCTCAGCAGCCAGTCCAGTGGTGCATCTGCTTGATGTAATTCCTGCTGTAATGGGATGCTGCAGCTTTGTCCTCTCAGAGTTGTAATGAACATCCTTTTGGATATTCAGTTTTTCCACTACCGCAGCATGTGTGTCGCTGCAGGGATGGGATGTCACCTTGTCATGTGTTCACACCCAAGTATTTAATTGAATGCAAAGGGGCATTGCTGTCTTTAGGGACATGATGACCTTAGGAGAGTGGTAGCAAAACCTTGTGTGTTGCTGAAGGTGTAAAGGGTTTTGGTGCATGTGGTTTGGTGCCAAAACATGCCAATGGGATGGGAAGAACAAAAAAATGTAAATTTTAGGAGATGGTGTAATTTAGGTAGGGGGAAAATCCCTTAGAGCAACATTGCTCGGCTTCCCAGCTTGGTGAGCAGAATTGGACTGAGCTGGATGCTATTCCACCAGGACTACATTCCTAGTGGTGCTGACTGCTCCATGGAGTGCTCAGAGACTTCTTAGTGAGCAGTATGGGTGATTGTATGTCACTGCTTGGAGAAAAGATGCTCTTCACTTGCCTTTCCAGTGGCTGTTCTCTGTGAGCATTGTGGCAGGGACCCATCCCTTCCTGCCTGTCCCTATTTCTGACCTACTGTTCTGTTCCTCCCTGGCAGATATTATGCAGATATAGCAAAAATGCCAGCGATCAGTGACCAGGACATGAGCGCATACCTGGCGGAGCAGTCGCGGTTACACCTCAGCCAGTTCAACAGCATGAGCGCCCTGCATGAGATCTACTCCTACATCACCAAGTACAAGGATGAGGTAAGATGTGGTGAGGCAGAGTCAGGCCTGAGTTGCCACTTGAGTCCTTTTTCCCTGTTTCTGCAGTCCCCTGCTTTTTCCTATAGAAAAAGTTCACACCGTGAAATGTGGAATAGTAACATATTCCATGTCTCTGTTTGGGCTGGTGGAGAAGGAAAGGTTTGAGAGGCATGAAGCCAGGAGCTGGAGTGAGCAGTGCTCGTTCCTCATATTTTCTGCAGTGAGTAATGTGGGAAACACCTATTTTTCTACACATTTGGCACATGAACTCCATGAGGCTGCAGAGTTCCCAGCATTATCTCAGCATGCTCCCCCTATCCACTGCCACCAGTCCTGCACCATTGGTGGTACTAATGCTGTGGAACTGTAGAGGTGGTGTTTGGCTCCTCTCCCCAGGGATGTTAGAGGATGTGGTGGCCTCTCCAGTGTTTGTTTTTTGAATATTAGTAAGGATGGTTAAGAACTCCTCTGTTGTAATTTATACAAATTAATTTCTCAAAACTCTGCTCAAATCCACAGCCTACCTCTTATTAAAGCAATAAAATATGTAACTACAGTAAATACAGGTTTATACACATAGCATGATAGTACAGGTTTTATTGTCCCAATAAAGGGGTTTGATGACTATATTTGAACGGTGGCTAATTTAGATGAGAGAGTGCCAGAACATCTTCTCAGAGCCAGGAGAGGAAATGGGGTCCCTGTTATACCATGCAGTAATCCCAAGAGGCTTCTCCCAGTGCCTCTTTCAGGTGTGAATTTAAGAGGTACATGGACAGGTTGTAGCAGAATTGGCTCCTGGTTTAAGGTCAGCACTGGGATTGTGGTGGCCAATATTCTATGGAACTTGGTGCTTTACAGGAGGGAGGAGGACATCCTGGTTTTTCTGGTTCTTGGGAAGATGTTGTGTGGTGGTTACCATGCAGCTGGTGGCCATGTACTGATGACCATGCTGGTGGGACCTTTGTGCCAGTCCTTAAACAATTTCAGATGGCACATCCCAGATGCTCTGGTTGGCCATGAAAGGGGTTTTACAGTTTGTACATAGTTCTGTGACTACCATGACAGTTGAAAGTGGAGCAGTCTGGAAGATTAGATTTACTGGGGTCCAGCTATCATCCAGTGCTTGCTTCCTCCAGGCTAAAAGTCCCACAATCTTTAAATAAATCCTCCAAGTCCTGGGTGAGAGCATGGTGAGAGATGAACCCGTGGCATTAATGAGCTGCTCTTTAGGGGCACAGGTCCTCCTCTTGCCTGCTAACAGCAGCCTGACATATGTTGAGTTTCTTGCTGTTGCCCGCTCTCTGAGCATCACAAGTGTGTTCACAGCTCTCAGGAACTTCTTTTATTATTTGTAATGGGATTAATAAATCGCAGCTGTTCCCTTTGTTTGTTTTCATTCATTAAGCACAATTATATGCAGCCCGATTGCACCCTCTTTGATGCAAAATGGGCGAGAATAATTTTTCCTGTTGTTCAGTGCAATAATATGCTGTCATTGGCTGTGAATGAAAATCATAATTAATTTTCATTTGGGTACTTGCATCTTGGTAATCAGTGGTCCTGGCTCCTTACAGCAGGTGACAAACCTGGATTTCTCTACACTCAGCACAGGTTTCCTTTGACTGCCTTGTTTCAATAAGGCTGAGATAAGAGAGGAGTAAATAAATGCATGGGCAGTTTGGGAATCATCTGGCACCTCAGCATTCCAGGATATACAGCTCTGGTTGGGAGAGGTAGAGGGGGGATGTAGGGAATGTAGGGAATAGGCTTCCCTTCACTTCTCTGACCAAACTCATTTGGTTACAGCTCAGGCACCTTTCAGGCATGTGGAGTTTTGATTTTTGTGTGAGTGCCACTATAGGTATTTTACTCTGTGTGTAGCATCTGTGGAGATAGATAGGGGGAGTGTCCCCAGTAGCAGCTTTGTGGCAGAATCTATGAATTCTCACCAGTCCAGCTGCTGTCCTGGGTTGTTGCTGCCAGGGGAGGTAAATCAGATGTGTCCAGCTCTTGCTGGTGATTTTTCCCCTCCTCAGGAGCTTATACCAGTGCCCAGATGTAGCTTTCCCTTTTCTTTTGGGAGGAGACTCCCCATCAGGCATCTCTTACTGCCTCAGGAGACTGGGGCCAGCCTGGCCCTGCCCCAAAAAAGCCTGGGGGAGACCCAGTCTCTCAGTGGCCAGAGGCTGGTTGTGGTAGTGTGGTGAATGTTCCTCAGCATGCTTTGCCTGCCTCTTCACAACTTGCCAGCGCTGCAGCAGCTCTTAATCAAAGGGAGCTGACTCCCCATTAAGAAGTTACCTGTAGGGCTCCTGATGGACTTTGCCTGTCTCCTAGTAAGTCTATTAATTATACAACAGTTTGTTTCCAATTATGCAGCCAATGAAATGGTTAATCAAGTCCCCTTTGATGGATGCCTTAATATATAATTGCAAAAAATTTGCTCTCTCAACTAACTCACCTGAGGAGATGAGATTTCTGTCAGGTTTGTTTTTATTAAATCAGCTTTTCTGCTCTGCTGGCATACTATTAGTGAGATGAGACTCCTGGCTGCTGGGAAGGCAATTGCCCCTTTGTTTTACTCCCTTTTCCCCCCTCTGAGTCTCGTTCTCTACCTTCCTGCTGGTGCCAGTCCTTCCCCAGCCCTGGGGGTGCAGTCACGGGACTGTTCCTCCAGCCTGCAGTCTATCATCCTTATCAGCAGCTTGTTTAGTGAAAGGATTTCAAGAGAGGAAAATAATTCTCAGGTGTCTGTGGGTGCACCCCTTGAACAGGACTGGGCTTTGCTGGTGCATCTATCTGGTGTCCCCTTCCAACACCCCACTGCCCCCCCAGTTGTGATGAAATGAGACAGGTATTAACATTAGTGGCAGCTAAAGCCTAAACACCTGTGGATTTGGTGGTTTTGTGCATGTGGAACCAGTTCATGGTTTGATTGTAGTCTCTGAAACACAACCTCTGCTTCCCTAAGGTGTTACAGGATTGTTGGAGTCACAGATGTGGTGGGAAGATGTCGTTGGCTTGGATTGGGGGTTTACCCTCTCTTTGGCTGTGTTTTCTTCATTTCCCCATGAGCAAGTTGGCTCCTCGTTAGTGTCAGGCAGATCCCAGATGTTACTGCAGGACCCTTAGGGGGTCCCAGTGGGCTTGATTTGTGGATAGCACCACTCACAGTGGTTTCTTTCGCCTCACACTTCCTTTGGCCCAATTGGGACACAAGAATACTTCCGATGGAGTCACATCCCCATGTCCTGCTGCCATCAAAGCAGGCCACAGGGAGCTGCTTTACGTAGGAGGGCACCTCCTCACCTCTCTCTTGCCCTCTCTCCCCAGATTTTAGCTGCGTTGGAGAAGGACGAGCAGGCCCGGAGGCAGCGACTGCGGAGTAAGCTGGAGCAGGCGATCGACACAATGGCCTTAAGCAGCTGAGAAGACAGCGGCAGCGCCAGCGTCCGCCAGCGGGGCCGGCAGGATGGAGAGACAGATAGATGGACAGAGGGAGGGAGGGAGGAAGGACCGGCCAGCGGCAGCTGCAGGCATAAGACTTTGGGGCTGGGACTGGCCGGGCCCGCGGGAGCCGCTGTGCCTCCACACGCTTCCCACGGACAAACACAGAAACCTCGCGCTTTAGCGGAAAAAACCACAAACCCCGACGGCAGCAGCAGCAGCAGCAGCAGCGTCGCTACAACTCCCTGACCCACAGACAAACCCCCCCCCAGTCCAGCCGGGATGCAGCAGGGACCTTGCAGAGAGGCGATGCCAGGCGGAGGAGAAGGGGGTTGCCTGCCCCATGGACCTGCTGGGCGTCCCTTGCCTGGGCAGAGCCCACAAGGAAGGAGGGTCTGGACCGCGGGGCTTTCTAGGAAGGTGTTTGGATGTTGTTACTTTGGTGAAGGGAGGGTGGGTGGGCTCCTATTTTTACTGTACTTGACTTGCTCTCCCTTCCCCCCAGCTGTCCACCCCCTCTCCTCCTCCTCCTTCTCTCTCTCTTTTTCTGTCTCTCTCCCCTTCTCTCTCTCTCTCTGGCCTTCTGCCACTAGTGTTAACTGCTATATTTGCACAATTTACACGAGACAAACAAATTTTTAATTTAAAGGAAAAAAAAATATAACAAAAAATGGGAGGGGAAAAAATACTCTGAATTTTTTGCAACAAACTAACAAAAACGATTTTAAGAGATAAGCTAAAGGACTGATGCTGGGGAGATTTGGGGTTGGGGCTTTAGGGGTGGGCAGGAAAGGGAGAAATCCCTGAGCTTTGATATTTCTAAAATACGTCCTGTGCCATGTTTTATTTGAATGTTGTTTAGTGCAAAAAAAAAAAAAAAAAAAAAAAAAGAAGAAAAAAAGTTGGGAGTTTTGTTAGCTGGATAGATGCTGTTATTTTAATGCTGCTGAGTGGTTCTGGAGGTCAAAATCAGAGAGGAAGGGAGATCCCAAGGCTGGTTTTTCTTTTCCTGGGTGATTGCTGAGGGGTGGTCGATGTTTTGTTGAGCTTGTCCTTGTTTTCCTGATTTGGTGGCTGTGGGGTGGTCTGGGCAGTGCTGCCTGCTCCTGCCTGCCCTGGGATGATGTGGGGTGGAGGATGGTTGTGGGGCCTTGGGGGCTGATGGAGAGCCAGCCTGGCTTTTTGTGGCAGATTCTCTGGCACTGGAGCCACCTTAACAAAGCCTCTTTATGTTTATTTTTCCCCATCATCTTTTTGTGCTGATGCAGGGGAAGAGACCAGATCCCCAGTGAAAGAGAAGGCAGCCCCTCTGCACTCCTGACTGGGATCCCCCTGGCAAACCCCACTGGGTTCCCAGACCATGGAGGAACTGGGAGTCTGGCTGCTGTGGGCTTGTCACCTGCTCTTCCTGGGGAGCCCAAACATATGCAGGACGTTCCACCCAAGACTGACCTTTCTTTCTCTGTCTTTTCCTTCTTCCCTTTTCTCTCCTTGCTGTCACCCCTTCTCCCCTCTGCTGCCTCTGCCCTGACAGGGCTTCACTGGAGACCTGAGGTCTCTCCCTCAGCTTCCCCCTTGGAAATGCCAGTTCCTTGTGGGTTTGTGTTTTCCAGAGATGAAAAGGTGCTGAATGCTGCCCTGAATGGCAGCAGGTGACCAAAAACTTCCAAAAAAAAAGAGCAAAACTTTTCTGTACTGAGAACTCCTGTCACTGCCCAGGCCACGGCACATGGGGCCACACTCTGCCAGGAGCAGGTGGCTGTTGAAATCCAAGTGGAGAGAAGCCCAGCTGATTTCTGTCCATTCCCTTAAATTGCAAGCTAAGGGGGGGAGAGGGAGAAATAATGAAGTTTTTAATTAAAAAAAAAAATAAAAGTGTGTATATATATATATGTGGTTACAATCTAATTCTCGTGCCCCAGTGGGGTGCTGTATAGTTAACTGAAGGAGAATTGAACCAATATAAAAACTGAGATGAATTTACACAGCCAGTTAAAACAAAACAAAGAACCACTGAAAAAAAAAAAAAAAAAAGGAAAAAAAAAAAGGATACCAAATGGTCTGGAAGGAACTTCCAAGCCTTTCTCACCATGCGGAACAATCGTTTGAAGCCTGCACATCTCTCATTATGTTGTAATTTTGTTTGGTTTTGTTTTGTTTTAATAAGGAGGGAAAGGAGAGAAGATGCTGATTTAAAAAGAAAAAAAGAAAAAGAAAAAAAAAAGATTACAAAAGAATCCAACCACAACAGCAAAACTGTGTTTGAAAAAGAATTTATAATTGTTTCCCAAACCTACAAACCTTGAGCTGTCGCTGGATTTCTGAGAGCTGTGGGCTGTTGCATGACTGTGCTAGATTTTAGTCTGAGTTGATCTTTTTAAGAAACAGAAGAAAAAAAAAATCCATAAAACAAAGAAACTGCGAGTATTGAATATTAGAGATTTGTTTAGACCTGTTACCTATTTTTTTAATTTGAAATTAATTTGCCACTTTCTTGTCCAAAAGAAAAAAAAGCAAACAGCAAAAAGAAAGACTTTAGAGGTTCACATCTCAAATGTGGTACTTGGAGAACCTTAAAGGACAGCTGTGTGCCCTCTGCTGGGGCCACTGCTGGCTGCCAGCATCTCCCTGGGTTCTCTGGTGGGATAGAACCCTCCGGGGGTCCCTTTGTAGAATTCACTGCTGCTATGACGGGGTGGAGGGGTGTCTGCAGCTTCTTTTGGTGCCAAACTGGAGGATGGCGCCAGTGCATCGGTGGTCACTGTGGTGTGATGGAAGGGGAGGTCTCTGTCCAGGACTGGTGTGGGTTCTGCTTGTTGCAGTGGTAAGAGTGTCTTGGTTGCTGTTGAAGGAGCCAAGCACATGGGTTTTGTGGTGGTTGAGAGGAGGTGGATATGTGTTTTTAAGAGCATCTCCCTGAAAATTTCCCTTTCGACAAAAGAGGGCTGGAAGCACTGTTAATTGCTGAGGTCTATTAGCCTGTTGCTTTCCCAGCACCAATGCTGTGGGTGCTCCCTCAGCTCGGCTGGAGAGACAGATGAGTTTTTTGGCCATGGTGGGTCTGAGGTGGATTTGGGCAGCAGAGAGGCTCCTGGGGAGGTCATGCTGGGTAGTCTGGCAGGGCCGTGGTGTGGCTCTGCTTTCTGGGCTCCCCTTGTGCTGTGACCTGGCTCTTCCAGCCCCCCTGAATGCTGACTGCCATTGGCTTCCTCCTGGAGAGCTTTGGGGTATCTGCAGTTGGCTCCACCAATGGATGCCCCAGCAACTCCCCACCTCTTGGGCATCCCCTTGCTGCCTCTAACAGGGAGGGTGGTGGTCAGCAAGGTGGGCACTGCAGTGCTGCCCGCAGCCTCTGGTGCTTCTTGGTGCTACCTTTGCCTTTCGCATGATGCCCAGCGTCCTTAATTGTGCCAGGCAGCTGCCCACCCTCCCATGATCGGCCTGGTGGGGTCAGAACTGCCTCTGTCAGACCCTGCCTTGGAAGGGGGAAAGGTGTGAAGAAGCTGGGAAGCATCCACAAGACTCCTCTTACTGCTGGTGTAGCCCGCGCCCCAGAGTGGGGTGAGATGGAGAAGCATCCCCTGTTGTGAGCCTGCATTTCCAGGGACTCCTGCTCTGGCCCCTCATCAGAGGCAGCTGGACCGTGCAGGTTGAACCCCAACCACTGCAAGCAATGGAGTCCCTCCCTGCTCTCATTGCCTTTCGCTTCAGTTTGGGGTTAAAAAATGTGCAATCCAGCCTGGAAGTGTCCCCCTTAGCAGGAGCCCCATGTCACGCCCAGGGCTGGCCCCAGCCTGGGGACAGGGAGCAGGGGGATAGGTGGGGACACCCCCCAGGCTCACCTGCTCCTGACCAAAGCGCACAACAAGCTGCCCTTTAAGAAAGCAGGGGGAAACCTAAGACGGACCCGGCGAGAGGCAGAGAATTCTAATGGTTTTAGAAAATTAAATGGGAGAAAAAAATAAATAAATCACACTCCGGAGTCCTGATTCTTTCTGTGATTGTTTCAGACTTGAAGCAACAGGCCAGCGCGGCTGGTCAAGCGCCCTTTGATCGTGTAAATATCCTGCTATTTCCTATTTTAATGTTCTTCAGATTTAGTACTTGTAAATAAACACATGCATCAAGGAGAGATTAAACATTTTTGCTAAAGCTGGTGTTTTGCCTGTGTTTTTCAGGGTGATGTGGGTGCATGGAGCAGGCAGCTTTGGGAGCAGTGGACAGATCTGTGGCTGTGCCAGGGGGATGTGATTCAAAATAGCATCACCATGTGCCAGCAATATGGGTGTGGGAGTGCTAAGCTGTGATTGCCAACACCCACTAAAGGAGCTCCAAACGATTGCAGGGGGATTTAGGTGGCTTCCCCATCAGCCCGTTTCCTGGGTGGCTCATATTAAATTGCTGTAAACCATTTGATTTTACTTGTTGCCTGTCAAACCGCTCAGAGCTGCTGATCAGACACTGAGGAGCTGAACCTGCCACGCTGCAAGCACAGAGAGGTAGATACCTGCCTGACTATTCTGCCACTCACTGGGATCCACGGGAACCAACCAGAGGTGGCACAGCTTCACTTCTACCTCTCGGACATCCTGGCCCTTCCTCCCATAGGGACATAACGGGCTGACAGCACAAGTGCTTGGGAGGAAGTACACAGTGGTGAAGTGATGCTGCAGTAGTGTCTCTGCAGGCTCTGCACACTGCAGAGGCATCTTCTTTTCCAACTCCTGATCTTTTCTAGCTCCCGATCCTTGTCTTTAAAGCTGTGTCATCCTGTAACTCTGGGTACCTCCAAACTGCATTGTAATCTCTGGAGGGTCCCTAAGTGAAGCACTTTCCAAAGGGGAAGCCCAGGGTGGCAGCTGGTCATCTCAGCACCCTCCTCACCAGGAGACCTTCCTCAGTGATGTTGGGTGGCTATGGCAGGTGTGGGGAGATATTCCTGGAGAGGAGAGGGTGAGTCCCTGGGGTGTGGGGTCAGGGCCAAGTCTCCTCAGCAAGAGCCCAGCAGACAGACCAAAGTCACACAAATTAGGCTGCTTTCTTGTTTTTTATTGTTTCCTTAGCCTCTTCCTGCCCTGGCCCAGTCTTCTGAGGGATTGGCTGGCAGGGCTGATTGTACTGGGGATGCTGAACGCATATTTTCTCTGCATTTAGTGTGTGTATAAACTGGATGTTTTTCACGTTTCCTCTTGCAGTTTTCCTACTCTCCAGCAAGAACATCATTGGCTGGTATTAAACATCCACTATTTTTGCCATAGTTTCAATACAACAAAGATTGTTTTGATCTTGTTTTTGTATGTTAAAAAAATAAAGTTTTCTTTTACCAATCTTTCAAATGCTTAAGAAAATCACATTTGAACTGAATTTTGGTCAGGTTTCAGGGAGGATTTAATTGAAGACAGCGAGAAAAAGATCCTCATCTTCCCCAGTTTTGTGCTGCAAACATGCTCCTCATGGCTGTGTGGGAGCAGGTGGCAGCTGAGCTTCAAGCAGGCAAGCACTGTGGTGGGTACAGAAACTGTATTTAAATAAGTTGTCAGTCCAACATATAGTGGGGCTTTCATTGTTTTTTTCAAGGCATAGAGATGAGGGTCTCTCCCTGAAGAGACCTTGCTGCACCTTGGTGCTTTACTCTGAGCCCTTTGCAAGCAGGTGTTTTTTTTTTTTTTTTTTTTTTTTTTTTTTTTTTTTTTTTTTTTTTTTTAATTGTTCTATTATTTTACCAGGGAACAAAAAATTTAAAACCTCCTGGTTGACCAAATAAATAAATAAGTATCTAGTATTTCAGCATCACCAGGATGTTCTTCAATACAAATTGCCCCAGTTTTCCTAAGGAGTAAGAGCTTCTGGCAGGAAGCCAGGACCTCCAACGACAGCTACAAATATCTTTCTTTGCCTCCTCAGTCCTAGTGCAGAGCTAACCAGAAAAAGATTATCAAGGCCCGCAAATGATTGTGTAAACCACAAATGCACTTTATTTGATTAAATGATAAAATGTGAACCCTCCAGCAATAACATACACCACTGCTGCCTGAGATGGTGTTAATCCAGCAAATCTGCAGTAGCCTCCATGTGCCAGGAGCTGCCTGGGGTTTGGAGGTTGAGGCAGCCCTCCCTGTGGCCTCCCTGGCCAAGACCTGGGGGTCTTGGAAACCCCCTTGACATCATCTCATCCAAACACAGGCTCCAGGTGAGTGGCACGTCCCAGGGCACCTGTGTGAGGTCTGAAGGTCTCATCTTGGGCTCTTTGTACAAAAACCTCTATCCTCTCACCATCACCATGGTTTTGTATCTTCCCTGTGCATCTCCTTGTCCTCCTGCCCTGGGAGATGATGCTGTCTTGCCTTTGGGTGTCTGTATATTTGCTTGTCTCACAAATGGAGTGAGGGCCAGGACGGGCAGATGGTAGCTCTGCTCCTGCAGAACTGTGTGCTCAGTGCCATGTGTCACCTCGGGCTGTGGTGGGTGTGGGACATGGGGACCCATGGCCTTCAGCACAGGGATACACTCATCTCCCTAGGCACAGTCACGGACAGCCACATTTTGGTGGTGTGAGTGTCAGTCATCGGTAAAGCTCCTCTTGCCTTTCATGAACTTTGCTCCAGAAAGAAATGAGTGCTTGGCTTGGGGGTTCAACACCTCTTTGACCTGCCCTTGATGTCCCCCAGTGTGTGTTTGCTTCTGGTGTCACCATTGGTGTGATCAGAAACCCAGAGTCATTAAAAATTACTTTAGATTCATCCTCTCCTTCATGTTTAGCCTAAAGGTCAGCAGGGACATCTCCCTTGCCCATCATCCCCAAATTTCAGCAACGGCCACCTGCACTTCCCTTCCTCTTCTGCATCATCACCTCGGGCAGTCCAGGTCCTTCTGCTGCTGCCCCATGAGAGGCCAGAAACCCACAAATGAAGACAGCAGCTGGGCTAATTGGGTTGTCCCCCATTGCTCCCTGAGCTGTGTAATCCTCCTGGAAAGGGATCTGCCACATCTTCAGGGGAATATTGGGGGGGTCCTCAAGCAGCCAGTTTTCATGGGACAGAAGCTTTATTTCTCACACATGATATATATATATATAATCCATAATCTATAATATAAATGCATATATAAATTTGATAACTACGTACATGAATAGAATAGAATGGAAATTACAACTCAGCTAGAACATTAACATGGGCTGCAAGTGCCAGGCCATGTGCTGTCTTGAGACATTGCATAGGAAAGGCCAGAGCAGCACCATGTGACCCTGCAAGTTGAAGGATACGACGGGGGGTTTCTTCCCCCTCAGAGGTGATGATTAAGTTTCTTCTGAGCTGCTGGGAAGAGGAAAAAAAAAAAAAAGAAAAATCCATAAATTTTGAAGGCAGTAAGGGCTGAGCAGAGCAACAACCCCTTCCTCTCCCTGCCTGGACTAATGAAAATCGCAGCCACGCTGGGAGGCAACCGGTTTATGTTTGTTCTTTGCTTTAAATGTAGTGGTAAAAAGCCCACAGTTTTGAGCACGGATGGGAGGTGGGATCATTAGGAGGTGGCAGGCGATAGCTGATACACATTAATGTGCCACGAGCAGTGCTCCACTGTGTGGGTTTTTTTTTAACTGAGGCAAATTATTGCTTCAGGAAAAAGACTGTCTCCCCTGGTAGAATTAGAGCAGGGGGAAAGGGGAAAAATTGATTTGTCTCGAGTTTTATTGCACCAGATTGACAGCTCAGGCTCAGCAAGCTGCCCTCCTGCAGAGCTATGGGACAGAGGGCAGGTGACATGGCTCTGGGCACTGCCAGCTGCCCTTTTCCAGAGGGTCCCCCTTTAGAGAGTGTGGCAGTGGGGTGCGGTGACCAGTCTGGAGACCATGACCACTGGGAATCTTGGCCATGACTGTCAGGAACAATTTTTCCATACAGTGAAGTCAGCTGAGAAACATTGCTGCAGGCATCTTGCCTGTTCCTCTGCTCCTCAATGGTTTGGTGGTTCACCACCCTGTTTCTGGCACAGGTGGGCTGGCAAACCCTGGGGTGATGCTATCTATGTGTGGGGGAATTGCATTTCTCTGGGCACTTTTCAGGTGGTGACTGATGTGACATTGCATGTGCTATTTCTGGGTGCTCTTCACAGCAGTAACCCCATTGCGATGGACTTTGATGGGCCTTTCCCTCCCTCTGCTGGAAAAAAATCAGATATGTCCAGTGTCTGTCCTTGGGACCTGGATGCCTGCCAGGGGCATCTCCTGTCCCCTTGCTGCAGGTGCTGTCCCTCAGCAGCTGTGGTGACTCTAGCAAGGTGTCTGCTGGTAAGGGATGGGGACTGGATGGGTTATTTCAATGGTTTCCTCTCCCATTTCACAAGGGATCACAATGCACATTGTAAAATAAACCAACAGCTCACAGACCACCCAGATGAGTCCCTGTGAGAGAAACTGAGAAGTGAGGGCAGAGCTGCTTGGTCCAAGGTCATACAGAAGGTCGCAGTGGGGAAGGAACCACTCACAATCGACACAAAAATCCCCAGGAAATGTGCTTTGATTATGGTCCCAGATGCCTGGGCCACTTCGGCTGTCACACTATCCTGAGCTGGAGTTTTATTTCTTCCTCAAACTGTTTTTTTTCCCCTTTTTTTATGAACGAAATTCTCCCTTTGCAGCTCCTATTCTCTCAGGGGCTCTTCCACTCAGCGGTAGCCCAATTTCCTTTTATAGCTCGTACAATGACTGTCCTAATTACAATTAAAACCGGGAACACTCTAATCAAATCTTTTACTATTCTAGACAAACTCAGAAAATGAGTAAAATTAGTGACACATGGCGCAAAAAAAAAAAAAAAAAAAAAAAAAAAAAAAAAAAAAAAAAAGAGAGAGAGAGAAAAATGTCTGTGAGCCAGTGCTAATGCAGAGAGAGTTTAAAAGAGGGCGGCAGGATTTCAGCTCTCATCTGCAGTAATTGGTGGTGGGAGGAGACACAGTCACCACTGTGGAGTAGGACTTGAGCATCCCTGGGGGTTCCTCCATCCTGCTGACCCTGTGCTAGCTAGACCCGTTGGTTTGAATAATCCCCCCCCAGGAGTTACCATGGAAACAAAACCTTTCGATGGCGAAAACCTTCACCATCAAGAGTTAATCAGACCCTAAACGAAAATGGGGTTAAAGGCAGAGCAGGGATGTGTGAACAGTGGAGTCACTGGGGCAGAAGAAAAGCAGCAAGTGGAGAGTAAATAATAAGCAAGGAAGAGGAGTCTGATGTCTGCTTGAGCTCCAGCTGAAGGCCAGAGGCGTTTAACTGTGATGGGAAATCACGGGGGTAAATTAATAGGCTGGATAATTATTTTTAATTTTCTGAAGGTCTGGTTGTATGATTTTTCCACCCTGCACCGTCTCCCAGATCTGATGCTGATTTAGCAGGGGAAATGCCCCATGCTGTGAAGTGGAAGGTTGGGCATGTGTCCCACCTGGGTGGAAAGGTGACCCTCAGCTGGTGTCAAGGGATAAGGCTTCAGGCCAAAATGGGGCTTGCTAGAGTGGAAGGACTGCATGTGCCATGGGCTGGCTCAACACGTGTTATCAATTTGGGTATCTGAGCATGCTACTTCAGAATTGCCAGCTAGAAATACATGATCTAGAAAGGTGGGCTGCCACGTGTTTGTGTAAGGGAGGAGACAGAGAGAAGGATTTAGGGATACATTTCTTGGATTAATGCTCCTGAATCACGTAAGTGTTGGAGAGGTAGGATGGAAGCAGAGCCAAGAAGTTTAGCCCTTTCTGTAATTTGCTGCTCATTTGGGGTTGCAGATCTTTTCTGCGTGATCACTGCAGGTTGTCTGTTTACAGAGCTAGTGTAGTTTGCAAGGGATTGATGAAGGGCAGGGACTGAACTGAGAAAGCAAAACTTGGAGCACTGTTCCTACCAAACAATGAAAATAGTACTGTTAGGGTAAGGGTGTTTTTTCTGCTAGAGGGAGGAGGTGTTTGCAGCTAATCCCAGTACTATGTTCTTACAGTGGCCAAGATTTATGAGGTCCTTTTGAATGAAAGGGAGAAGAAAAGGACACCATCGTGGGAAGGAACCTGTGCTCACTTTTAATATCAGGATGTATGGGAAGACAACCCTGGAGGATTAGTGTTACAGTCAGGGATGGAGTTAAAAAGAAGGACCTTTGGTGTGGAGAACTGGGTGGACCAGAACTCCCAAAGAGCTGGGGCTGGTAGTATTGCTGTGTTTCCTGTTGCCTGGCATCCCAATTTTCACATGATTTAGTATCATAAAGACCTCACGTTGGACCTGCCCAGTGCATCAGTGTTCTCCCCATCCTAAACTGTGGTGTGATATTCCCCTAACTCCTTTTTCAAGAACAACAGTATGTTTGTATTCATCAAACGGCAATGTGCAACAGGACTTCCTCCACTCAGTATGTTTTTCCTTCTGACCAGCCTAAATCTTACTTGTTGCAATATAATCCCCTTTCTATTGGTCCTGCTCAGCAGAGAGGTGAAGACCTGATTGCTCACAGATGCTGTTTTTGGAAAGACATCTAACTCCAAGGCCTCACTTACTTATCTCCAACTTCCCTCTGCATTCTTTAGTTTTTGGAGGTGTCTGAAGTTTCAGCAGTGAGGGAAATAGTCTTGGACAAAATGGGCGATCAAGCACCTTTATACCATAGATTTTATCAGTTTTCAATCCAGATCATGCAGTCTCAAAACTGGATGTGCCCTGAAGCCTCCCACAATGAAGGGGCACCTTAGAGCCAGGGGTTTGGTTACAACACATGAACAAGGAGCTGGTTGATCTCCTCACTCCTTTCATTCCTCTCCATCTTTATTACTTTGTCAAAGTACTTTCAAGTATAATACTTAAATTTTATAGGTCTGAAGCACGAGATTATTCAATTTTCTTTATAGGCCCAGTTTGATAAATCCACTTGGAAGCCCGTGCTGTGATAATTGAAATGCACTGCCTGGGGAGGAGGGAATTTCTGCACTGGCTTCAGCCTTCACTTCTGACTGTTGCTGGCTGGCTGTATGGGCAGGACCCAGCAAAACCTGCTGGGATTCACAGGGTAGGAGCTGTCTGGGGGCCCAGGTGAGTCTGGATGAGATGGGAGCTGGGCAAGCTGCTGGGACAGAGCTCTCTGAAAATGTTAATTCCAAGTTCCTCCTCTTGTTCTGATCTTTCTGACCCATCCAAGCCTCAAGGGCTGTTGAACTGTTGGGGCCCAAATTGAAATGACAAATTACACAGAAAGCAAGAGGACGGCCAGGAGCTGAGTGTGGCTGCCACTAGGACGTTTTACATGCCTCCAGGAGCAGCATTTGATAATTCATCCCTGCCCACACTGAGCCAGCAGCAGATGAATTTCTCAGCTGCGTCCAAATGATCAGAGGCTGAAAGAAGGTTCTGGGGCCAGAAAAAGCCTCTTTGAAGGGGTTTGACACCTTTCTACTGGAAGGGATGAGTGCAGGAAACTCTCACCTTTGCCACAGTAGTAGGAGAAGACTGTGTGTTGAGGAAAGTTTTGGTGGGTCTGAGGCAGGAGGAGGGTTTGACATGAATTTATGGCTCACAAGGCTTCTGGGAGCCACTCAGTTTCTCTCTTGTGCCCCATTCCACCTTCATTTTTGGAGATTTGAACCAAAGCTTTGAGTTTATGTTTATTAAAGGATAATATATCACGGCGTCTGCGACAACAGGAATTTGGTACAATGAGCCAGAAAGCTGTTCCCAGCCTCATGTTACAGATGTCCTTGATATCCAGCTCTTCACTTGAAGTTTGTTAATTGGTCTTGGTTCCTGGCATTAGATGAACCTATGTGTGACAGACTAGGTTTTTCCAGCATTAACTCTCAGAGGAGCAGCATTCCTCAAAGCACGTGGTTTGAAACCTGATGTCAGTTTTCCCATTGAAAGAAAATCTCCCTCCTCAGGGATCAGTCCTACGATGCAGCAATGCTTGGGGCTCCAGGGAAAGCTGTGGAAACACCACAAGTGCAGGGATCTCTGGGTCATGTTCCCGAGGGTACTGTGGCAAGAGGTTGCTGTGCTGAGTGTTGGATTGAGGTCTTCAATCCAAATGTTATTAGAAATTTTCTCTCACTGTTCAACAAAAAAAGTCAGTGTTACACTGAAAGCAACATTGATCTTGTGTGACATCAAATATTTTGCAAAGTCTTGGAAAAAAAATTGGGAAAGTTTTGGTGGTTTTTTTTTTTTTATTTTATTGCTTAAAAGGTTTGGTTTGGGCTAAAATGATACTATTTTTTCTCAACTGAAAAGTTTGAGAAATGCCACAGCTGGGTCTAGTGAAGACCTCACTAGACAGAACTGATCAGGTGTGAAGAGGCACCACTTTCTTGATTTCTGCCTGCCCTTAGGGCAAAAAGCTGAGTGCAGAGAGTATGTTTTAAAAGCAGATTTAGGAGAGGTCCTGCCTGATTGGTGCTTCCCACAGGCAGAGACGACAATCCTGCCTGCTTGTCCCCTTCTGGCTGCCGGGATGAAGTGAGGTGGCATATATGTCATTGGGAGGTGCACCCCATAGTCTTGACTCCAGACTTTCTCACTACAGCCCAGCTTTGCATGGCACTAGGAAGAGGGATGTGACTGTCAGTTCATTGTTTCTGGTGGAGAAGTTGCACTTTTCCTGTTTTAGACTTCATCCCCCAGGGGCTGTTAATACAGCATTTCCCATAAGGGCTAAATTTAAAGCAAATTGAAGTATATTATATTTTTGGCTCCAGTAGGTAGAACTGTATAACACTCTGACTTCATTTTTTCTTTCTCTCTCTCTGCACAGAGTGTATATCATAGACCGTCATTGTATTTAAATAATAGAGCAGAACCAGGATTATTTTGTACACTTTTTTCCTCCTCTCTGATCTCCCCATTGAAAAATGCATGGAAAGCAACAGATGTTTCGACTTTGTAGCTTGAACCTTCTCAACTGTTTGAAGATTTGATATGAAGTTCTTTGAACATCAGTTTCAGAGGAGACTCTCCTAGTAACAGTTGCCATGCAAAATTCATAATTAATGAAGACTTCAGGGTTATGGTGGGTTTTTAAAATGTTATTTCTTTATTTGTGTTATTATCTTGTACTCTTCTTAATCAGCTTGGAGGAGGGGTGTCAGCCAGCTGGAAGAAACAGTCTCAACTGCACCCGAGCATGTGGCAGTGGCCCAGGGTGCCTTTCCTGACTGTGTGGTGCGGGAGTAGCCAGAAGGCCTTCCTGACTAGCCATGGAGGCATGGATGCTAATTGAGGCAAGAGCTGTTGAAAGGCACCTGGTAATTAGTTTCTATGGTTCAGGCACTTACCTGCTGCCCAGTGTATCAAAGCAAGAGCTGATCTAACTTGGAGGACTGGATTACCCTCTAGTGGCTGCAGATTAAATAAAGGAGGGATGTGTGCTTCTTGCAGACATGATCTGATTTACTGAGTGCTCCTGTCCAGGGGTGCAGTGTAGAGGGCAGGCAGAGGTTGCAGGGGAGCAGACACCAGTGCCATGGGCAGTACTGGGGCCCAGAGCCCCCCAGGAAGAGCACCTGTTGCAGTGTGATGCAGATGCCCAGATGCAGTACGATACCCAATGCCTGATAGCCAGCAGCAGGAGGGCTGGTTTGTGGAAGTGCCTGCGGCTGGGAATGCTGTGGCCAGGCTGCCTGGCACAGCGTTGTGCTGTTGTGGCTATCACATCAGAGTTGTCTTTGGGATGTCTAAAGCAGATGGCAGCATCACTGTGGGTATGCAGCGAAAAACTGTGACTCATGGACGGGCCGTGGGTTTTCTGTTGGCTGTCCCACATTGCTACCCAACAGCTGCTCTGGATATTTCTGTTATGGGGTGATCCTGTCAAGTCAAAGGGTGTGGCAGGACCTTTGCTGGGCTGGCCCTGTCTGTAGCATCCTGCTTAGTAACAGCGGGCATGCCCTCCTCTGTGCTACCCCAGCTTTTGGCCAATCTAAAAGAGATTTTTTTTTTTTTTTACCATTGAGTTCATCCACTGCTAATACTCCAGGGAGATTTGGGGTCATGGCAGAGTGACAGTCTCCTGTTTTTAAGGCAGGACATAAGTGACTTTATGGTGCAGTTGGCAATCAGCCATCTGGTACACAGGGATGTGTCACACTGGTGAGGCTGACCATCCTTGGCATCCCTTGGGAGAGGCAGCATCTCAGCAGTGTCAGCAGCGACCAGTGATACTTTGCTGCCACCAGCAAGCCACCACTGGCTGCCACAGCAGAGGCAGTCAAGTCATGCATTTAATTGGTGTCTATTGGATTTTTTTCCTGCAGCTACAGTTTGTGCTACTTATTGTGACATCCATGAGAAGCGGTGATTTGGTTTTGTTTGTGTGTCTGACTTGGAGGATTTCTCCATGCTGGCATCAGACTCCTTCCCCCCATCCTGACAGCTGTTTTTCTGTGTCACTGGGCTGAAATAAGGGGAAACTTTTGGGTCGTGGATTGTGGGCTAGGCAGGGTCAAGGGAGCAGAGGAAGAAAAGCACAGCCAGGCCAGCCATCAGGGCAGCTGCAGGGATGTGCCAGTCTCTTTGCTGCTGATGCCCCAGGACACAGCAGTCAGGCTGGCCTCCAGCATGAAGCTGCAGCCAGGTCTCTGTCATGTCACTGTCATGCCACCACGCACCCCAGCTGCTGGCTGAGCTTCAGTGGCTGCAGGGACAGAGCAGACAGGCCAGGCAGCAGCAGAGCTGTGCAGTCTTAAGGGTGGCACATGCTGGGCTTTCCACCTGCAGAGCTGTAACTCCAGAGCATTTGGTGGCTTCTCCCCTTGGAGTTGAGCAGAGAATGGGTGGAGTGTGGATTCTCCTAACTCATTTGGACTCATCAATTCTTCAGCTGGGGTTTCCCTTGGATTTCCACCTAGGGACTCTCAGCAATATGTCTGATGGGCAGTGACTCCAAACTGGGTGATGGACAGAGCAAGATAAAATGAAGGAGGAAGGCTGAAAGGCATCCTCTGTGAGATATGTGCATCATAGCCACAGCTCATGTGTTTGTGGTATGTCCTTATCAATGGATGGGACAAAGTCTTGGAAGTTCTAGGAGTGGACAAAACAATTAAGACTTAGCAGAGCTTCTCCTTCAGCACTGATACCTCTTCTGCTCACCAGGGAGAACTGGGCTGAAAACTTGGGTACCCGAGGTTTTGAGACATTTCACAAGCTAAATACACATTTTTCAGCTAACCCTGCTCTGCACAGTAAGCAGAATGAACCCCACAGCCAGTAGTTCTGAGCTTGGTTGGGATCCAAGGCTGCTGTTCAGTTCCAGCACCGTGTTAATCAGCTGCTGTGGTGCAGGATACTGGTGCAGTACAATGGGCTGCAACCTTCCTCCTGCAGTGAAATTTCATGTCCCCAGGGCATCGACCACACTGGCAATGGACATGATGGTCCCTCCTGAAGGACTGGCAGCCAGAAATGGCTGTGATGAATTGGGTGCTGCCAGCAGACTTGTTCTCTGAACAGGGAGAAATACTTCTGTTGGTGCTTCTAAGAGAAAGAGAGGAGAGAGCCTTGATGGGGAGAGTCGTGTGCAGCTGGGGACAGTTCTTGGCTGTGCCAGGCTCTCTGGTAGCTCACTCTCTAGGGCTCTGGGCATTGTGCTGGCCCTGCAGTCCTTCAGGGAATGCAACACAATAGATGGTGACAGCACATAGAGCTGTCAGACTTGGCCTGTCATCCTCAACCAACACAGTGGAAGCCTCCAGGGCTTGCTGCCCTTCCCTCCTGATCAGTTTGCTGGGCTGTTGTGCACGTGAGGACTGTTACAGTAGCTGCCACCCTCCTGCTTCTTCCCAAACTGACCAGTCAGCTTCTTGTACAAATGTCTCTGTCTTTTTTGTCCATTTGGTGGTGGAAGGCACCTTCCTTCCTCCCTCTGATCTTTCCTGCACTTTGCTGCCTCTCTCTAGTCCTTCCTTTGGATACATCTTTGATATGGTGCTGGACTTCAGCCAGAGCAGAAGGTGTTTGTGGCATGGAAGACGATGCAGTGAAGTAAAAGGAGCTTCCTGTGGGAGCCTGTCTCCTGACCAGGCACTTTTTTGGGATGTCATGGGCAACAATGTCTCCCAGAGAGCAGTTTGAATGGGGTCACTCTGATTTTGGGAATAGGTTGTAGAGTGCACCTGTTTTGAGCCATGCTGAGTCACTTGCCTTGGGCCAAAGACTGTGCCCTGCTGCATTTTCTATACTTACCTTTATTTACTTTTATTTATGAGTGTCTGTGGAGTACTCTGAAGAAACACTGCTGCAAATCCAAAGGATCCATATCCCTACTGCTGGAGCTTGGCCTGTGCAACCGTCTTCACTCCATTATAATAATAAATCCCCATTTCTTCACCACTTAACCCTTTCTGCTTCACCTCCACTTCTCAGGACGAGCTGAGCTTGGTGGGGATGGTGCCTGACCCCCACAGCAGCTGGGAGCAGTGGCTGTGGCAGGGTGCTGCCAGCACTGCCCCTTGTCACCTCTGTGTCCCCACACCCTGTGACGGTGGCAGTGCTGGCTGAGCCCCTCTGGAATAACCCACCGTGGCAGATGCGGCCTCGCAGCCCTGCTGGGGCTCTGTGCTCAGCAGAGGGGAACGGCTCTGGACTCTAATCCTGGCAGACAGATTGAGGTCAAACGCACCCTTTGTGCAACAAGCGAGGAAGGGCAGGGGAAGGGGAGAAGTGGAGAGTGTGCCTGTGCAGGGGGCAGCAAGGAGGATGAGAGAGGGACCACTGGGCACCGGGCAGCCTGTGCCTGTCCTGGCCCCTCTCCAAGGGGGCCGAGTGGTGATTGGTGCCGGGCAGCGTGTGGAGTGCGTGTCGTGGCAGTGGCAGCCTGGTTTCACCAGTGGGTGTGAAGTTAAGAGGCAGGGCTGGCTATGGGGTTGGACAGATCAGCACTGGGCATCTCTCCCAGCATCCCATGCAGTTTGTTTGGCCCTTCTGTGTTGTGATGTAGCTCCTGACAGCCTCCCAAAGCTGAGGAAGGTAAAAGGTACTTCCTTGGGACAAGGAACAGGGTAGGTGTCAACTGTACCTCATCTTGTTGGCAACCTTTGAAGTCACTGTGCTGGGCACTGACTTGCCACTCTTGTGCCAAGCTACAGGCTCAGAGGAGTGGGAGGTTTCAATGCTAAACCTCTGTGTGTCCACAATTCCATCTGCTTCCTTCTACCTCTCTGCCCAGAGGCATGTAAATACCTGTGGGAAGAAGAGCCCACTGCAGAGCACCCTTCTGCCTGCTGCCCCATCCCCAGCATCTGGGCTTCCCTCTTGGCTCAGCCCTGCTGCCAAACTGAGCATCAAGGGATGAAGGACAAGCAGATGGAGGAGGATTTAGTCCGCCCAGGTTTGCTCTTTTGTGGTGCTTCGGCATTTCCACATTGTGCTGTGCATGCTGGTCACTGCTGGCAGGGCAGGACTTGTAGTGCTCCCTGGTCCATGTCCAGGCTTTGGTGTGATGCCTTTTACCTGTATCATTCAGCACAAATAATGGGGGGTAAAAGAAGGGACAAGGTTTTAAAAACCCAAAATTACTCCCCTCAAAACAGGGAGCCCTGGCTGAGCAATCTTTTTTTTGCAGAGTCTGGTGGTTGCAAGAAAACACAGTGTACTGAGCTCATAAAAAATTATATGCAGGCATTGGAACACCTGGATGTCTCAAACAGTGGCTGTTCCTCTGTGCATAAATACATGGCACCTGTTAAAATGAGCTCTTTGGTACCTGGGAACCATGGAAGCTGCTGGTATCTTCTCATTTGAATTAGGATGGAGATGGCTCAGTTTTCTTTCAGCCCAGGTAAGCCCGTGTTATTAAGAAAGTCCTGAGTGGCTCTGAAAGCATCTGCTCCTAGCTGGAATTGCTTGGACATGTCTAAACTGTACAATACCCTGCGATGCCTGAACTCATTCTCTGCTTGCCAGGAGGGGCACAGAGGTGTTTGTTGTGTGGCCAATGTCCCCCCTGGCTGCCCTGGACCCTGCTCCTAGTGCTCAAATGTCCAAAGGTGATATCTCCACGGTGTGACAGGCTCAGGGAGAGAGGCCAGGAGCTGCCTGGCTGTGAGAGCTGGGCTGCTCTGATGCAAATCCTGTTAGTGGTGAAGCAGGATGAGAGGGACAGAAGTGTGGAAAGAGAATCAGCTCCAGACAGAATATATATATTTTTTTGCCTGCTCCTTGGGAGACTTTTGAGAGTCTCAGAGCAGCATTTCACATAGTTGCTCAAGTGGAACTGCGCTGAATAAACAGTTGCATTTCAGCAGTGGAGATTTAAAACCAAGGTCTTGGAAATTTTGGGCTGCTGAAAATCCCTTGATACTTCTCAGAGTAGTGGGTGTGTTAACCCCAGTACTTTGGCCAAATTCCCAGCTGGGAACCACCTCATAAAATCCCTTTCATACTCCTAGCAGGAGCCATTTTAAAAATACTTCCTCCTTGTTTTTTCATTGTTTGCCCCTGCTGCCTCCCTACTCTGGTGAGGCATAATTTTGAGCTTAGACATGTTTCTAGCTGACATATTTTCAGTACTCATGTCATCCTTCTACCACCATTGCTTTTCCCCCATGTTTACTGACTACAGTTGGAATGGAGACAGAAATCATATCTCCTTCAGCCTGATAAATAAAAAGTTCATGTGCCCAGTCTTCTTGGGCCATTTTCCATCCACTGGTTATCCTGACAGCCTTTCTTTCTGTCTGTTGCTGCTCTTGAGTGTGGCTGACCAGTTTAATTTGTGAATTGGGAGATGCCCTCCTCTGCTGGAAATCCTCCCTTGCATGCATGTTAGGATCAAATTTACCTGCTTGGTGGCCTTATCTCACTAATCAGCCTCTAATTGACTCCTACAATCAAAGTCTTTTCCTCTTCAATAAATTTCAACTTATGAATTCACCATTTGCAGCAGAAATTCTTGAAAACTACATGGTTTGCTTAGGGATTGAGACATAATCAAGCTGTGCTTCCAGTGTGATATCCATATTGTCTTCCCTGGTTTCTCCTGCTTGTCATAGGCTAGTTTATTTAAGAAGGACTCATTAGAGAAATTGTTGACCAGGGAAAGTCCTGAGACCATTCTGCAAGGAACTCCACTGTCAAACTCCCTGTGAGCTGTACCCTTCCCTCCTTGTCCACAGCTACACCTCCATCAAATCCTACTCTGCCTCTACAGTACCTGAGATAAGCTTCTTCCTCTTTATCACAACAAATCACTTCCCATCATGGCCCTGCATTAAATAATTCAATAAAATGTGTATTTTCCTTTATCTAGAAGATCAGTTAGTAACACAAAAAGATAAAAATAAAAATAATCCCAAATGGCATAATCCACTATCCCCTACGTTTCACAGTCCTGCCTTTTTGCTCCCCCCCTTGCACACAGCCAGGGGTGACAGCTGCTCAGATTGCTTTTTCATCCTTCTTACTTACAGGTACTGTATTTTATGTTCCTCACCTCCTTACTGGTGAATTTATTGAAGCCCTTGCTCCCAATCTATCTGTTTCACAGAATAGTTCCTCCAGGAATTTGAGTTGTGAGATACCTGGCTTTGTGACTTGATCACAGGAAGATCTCGGATCTTCACTTCTCTCTCAGCTGTGGCAAGTACATTTTCTGTATCAGTCACCCAGATAAGTTCATATGCTTGTAATTATTGTCACTGTCCAGAGCTGCTGAGAAGAATTCACTTAGTCTTGGGACCTCACCTGGATTTCCTGTGAACTCTCTTCCCACAGACTGAATCACAGCACTGCTTGTTCTGTCTTTATTACCTCTGTGTTTGTATGACTGGAGAACCTTTTACTATTTAGTATCCTTCCTCAAGTCTAACTCCTTTGACATTTGCCATTTCCCACTCCATCTCTTCTATTTTCATCCCCTCAAATTTTGTTCTTTGCTGATTAATCGCCTCCCTTTCTTTGGTCTCTTCTTATTCCTTTTATCTGCATTGCTCTACTCATTCCAGCGAGTTAGGAGCCACCCAGGATTTACTCTTTTCCTATTTTTCTGTGTTTGGGATGAAGTCTTCAGGGAGTTTTGCCTTTGGTTCAAAGACACTTGAACCTACCTTTTATAGGCAAGGCTAGGTTTGCCCTTTTGAAACCAGGAACCTTTAGGCAACACTCTGCTGTTGTCTGTCTGTTCTGTTTAGAATAAGTCAAAATGGGGCATGAGTTTTAAATAAATCAGTCTGTCCAAGGCTATTTTCCAGTTCCATCTCTTGCACTCTATTTTTATCATTCACCAATACTGAGTCTAAATCACAATCATGTCTTGGTGATGCATCTACAGTTGGTATTGAAGCCTTTAACTGTTGCAGCTAGGATGTGCAAGCTTTTACTGTTGCATTTTTAGGTTTATTTTGGTAGCTAGTCTCCTAGAAGAGACATTTTTTCATAGTTTCTCTCTTTTTATTAATAATGTTAACAGAAATCTCAGTGTCCATACAAACTTTCTGCACTCTCCTGATGAAGCTACTTCTATTTTTTTGTCCCAGTGGTGGTGGCCCAAAGGGATCTTCTTCCATCCTGTCACGTGTCTTCATCCATCATATTTGTTAAGGCATTTCTGACTTTACACTTCCTCTTTCCCACCTTTCCTGAGGGAAACAGTGACTTTGGTGCTTTTGCTCCACCAGGTTTGTTGCTCCTCCTGGCTTTTGACATCTCTCCAGCACCTGGGGTTAGGCCATGCAGAGTTGCTGTTCCCACTGAGTGCGTTTGTCCCTCTGAACTGCCTTCATCCTTTGCCTCAGGGAACCTGACAGAGCAAGGGATGAGAATGTAAGTGCTGAGTGAGTGCCTTACATCAAGGTACCCCCTGCCCAGCTCTTTCCATCTGTGTGACCTGGCCAGCCTTGACCTCTTTGGCTGGATAGCAGAAGAGAGAGTTTCTTTTGTCTCCTTCAGCCTTTTTTATAGCTCAGGCTGTTGGTGCCCAATCCCTGGAGCTGCTCATCCCTCTAACAACTCCAGCCCCAGCTCTGCCTCTCCAGTGTGATCCTCTGATGACCGGGAGTGGGGAGCCAGCAGCTCCTGCTGCATGGACATCTCCTGCTTGGCCTCAGCAGCACTACAGAAATATTTTCTTCTGCACTTTTTCCATAATTACCTTCCTTTTAAATTTTTTTTTCCTTTCTGTAGCATATTGTCAGTATCTTCTGGACTTGAGCCTTTTGGGATCCTCAGGAGGAAACATGAGCTGATTTTTTCTGGAGAGGGAATGAGCAGCCTCCAATTTGCCAGTCTGGGTGGAGTATCTTGTCCTCTTGCTTTTAATAAGCTGCACAGGATTAAAGAATGACTGTGGATTAGGGTTTGTTGTTGTTTTCTTTTTGTTGTTGTTGGTTTTTTGTTGTTTTTTTTTTCTCCTGAGTTTTAACTTGGAATATAATTGAAGGCAAAACAGACGGTTCTGGGTCCTTGTGCACCCCTGCCTTCCACACTGGCACTGGCAGCAAACCTATTAATGAATCCAGCCAGGGGTAGGGACCAAGGGGTTTGTGGCTTTGAAGAACTTAATGTTGTTAAACATTTCACAGTGTTTGAATTGTTTGTCTGTGTTGGTTTTTGTTTTCTTCCCCCTTCTTTCCTCCACTTCATCTTCAACATCTGCTCACCACAAACGTGATTTTAAAAAATGCATGCGCTTATTAATTTATGAGCTGTGGTCAATGCTGTGGGAAGAGAGACCTGAAGGGAAAAGGGGTTAGTGGAGGCAGCAGGGCTGTAATGAGATCACGGATAGGGGAGGCTCTGCATTTGGACTCTGCTCCTGCTTTCACTGAGACACTTGATCCTCAAGGGAATGAACATAGCAAATGATATCGTCAGCTCTCCAGCAGTTTAATATTTCTCTGAATGATTGATAACACAATGTACAGGACCTTCAGACATAAGGATGGAAAGGTTTAGACCACAAATATCCTGTGTTTATTGCTGATAGTAACACCCAGAGAAGAGCAAGTGCCCTGATGCTCTCCTCTGCTTCCCAGGGCAGCAGTGACCATCGCCTGGGGCAGGCAGTCCAGCTGTTCATCTTGTGAGGGGCAAGAAAAGTCTGTTTCTGTTACAGCAAGATATTCATAGATGCTCTTTTGTGGTGTGTCCAAAGTCTTGTCTTCCTGTGCTTATGTTAGGAAAAACAGAGTCAAAGGAGAGTGCCAGCTCCTTCTCACTGGGAAAGGACCATGGCAAAGCTTTCCAGCGTGGTGGGGCCCGCTGGCATCACCTTCTGCCTGGTGCATGTGGCTGACACCTGGGCAGAGACAGCTCCCTGATAGCATCCTGTAGAGACCACAATTCTGGAAGGTACTGAATCCTGCACTCTTTAGTGCATTTACCTCAGTTAAAAAGCAAAAGATGTGAAAAACAGTGGATGGTAGAAGTGCTGTCCTGATTTCAAGCACTGTTTCAATTTGTTGGCACTTTTACTGAAGTCCTATTGGAACCATGCAAGTGAGATTGATTTTCTCTCTTAACTCTTCTCCCCTACTCCCATCCTAGAAACAGATTTTGCTTCTCACAAGCCCAACAATGCCACAGTTTCCAGATCCCCTGAATATGCAGTTTGTGTTGAACTAGGTGTTTGTGCTGGGCTGGTGGTAGTGGCTCCTACAAGAGCTGGGCTTACCAGCCTGTTACTGTAAAGCTGTTCAGGAAAATGGCAGCACTGGACAAACTGGGCTTGTGGTTGAATGAGGATCTTGGTGGCTTCAAGCAGAAAAAGTGCAATTAGTGCTGAGGCATCTGGGATGTGTTATGACTCTTTTGACACACAGAGTGTCATATGGGTTCTTTGAAAGGGATGTAAAAAACACAAAGACAGGTCATCATTTGGCCCTTCTGATCTCAACATGCATCCTATTAACAAAGGGAAAATATGATGCAGGAAATTTGTGAGTTGGCTCAGTTGTCTGTGGGAAAAGATAGAAGTGAGGAGGGGAAAATATTACTTTAAATGTAACATCCATATGCCCATTTAGGATTTAGTAAGAGTTACCCCATCTCTGGTAAGTGACAGCTGGTTATTAGAAGCATACATTGAAGCTGTGGATCATCTAAAGCCAAAGCTGATGCCTAGCTATTTGTACACCAGTACATCTGCCTTTAATAATGGCTTTTAATTTTGTTAACACGCTTTAACTAGCTTATTAAATCAAAATAAAGTGGGGGAATCTTAGTCTTAATGCAACCACACAAAAAGGATCCAACCTCAAACCCTGCCTCCCTGGCTGTATCCCATGATATCCCAGTAAAAATATGTCCAAGGATAGGTTTAAACGAGCATGTTATTCTGGCAGAGTTACAACAATGTTATATTTCCTCTCTCTATCCATTCTTCCCTTTTTTGACTTCTGCATTACCATTCTTGGCACTCTCCAGAGTTACTGTGTGTGGCATGGGTGGGAAGCTCAGCCTGGTTTAAAGTTGTTCCATCCAAAAAATAGGCAGCAAGTGTGATTTCTCCTGGCTCTTTCAGAGGAGGCGAAACTTCTGGCCTTTCTAGGTGAGTGAGTGAACTGAATCAACTCTTCAGAGTGCAACATCCTGGGTTGCAAGGGAGAGCAAAACTTGGACTTGGAGGCACAGGCTGCATCTGTTGTGTTTTCTGCTTTAATAATGACAGACTGAGATGCTTTTAGTGTGGTGGGAGTGTCCCTCAGCCCATCATGCTAGATAAGCACTGCCAGCATGTCGCTGCTGCGCTCTGCATTTGCAAACAGATTTGCTTGGATTGGGCTCACCCTCTGCGTTTTCAAGCCAGCCCTGGTGTTTGTGCCAATGTGTTTTCACAGCACGGAGGCAGCACTCTGAGATGGCTTCTGGTGGCTACCATGTGGGCAAGAGGCAAATGAATGTCCTCCCTGCAATCTGTGCTGTGACAGAGAGAGAAGGAGGGCAGGTCAGCCTTTAGTGATGCTAGTGCCTTCAAATTCCTGTCCCACAGCACCCTCTGCACCACTCTGATAATTTTCATGGCCTCTCTTAGTCCCTGCATGGGGAGATGCACCAGTGTGAAATGTGCCGCTTGAATACATGGTAGAAGGGCAGCAGCATGGTGTTAGTGCTTGGGGTTGCATCTAGACATGCTCTGAGTCTGGCTTAAAAGAAGAAATTACTTTTTGGAATCAGGATTTTGGGTTGTCTGCACCACCTGCTTGCCCCTCTCCAGCTTTGCAAGGTTCAGCCAGTGGTTCCCTGTCCATAGGGCAGGTGGCACAGACCCAAAGCTGAGGTTCTGCCTTATAATCATCTGCATGTTTAAGTCTATCGACTCTGTTTCAGCCAGTTTGCTACTTTACATATTCAAAATTAACAAAATCTGTATGGGATGCTGCCCTCAGCTCTTCTTTGTTGCCATCTCAAGACTGCGCCCCCACAGCAGGTGTCCTGCTCCCACCTTGTTCCATCCTTCTCTCTGGTGAGTGCTAAGATGCCAGCACGTGCAGCAGACTGGCCCCGCTGAGCCCAGTATGCTCTGAGATTGTGGCCTCATTGGTCCCAACTTCCGTCTGACCAGCAGAGCGGAGAAATTGCCTGTTACCTCAGGTCGATTTTTCACGCACTCCTAAATTGCTTTGTATTGACACGCTGTCAGAAATGGATGGTCACATTAACCCAGCCAGAGCCAGGCTGGGGCTTGCAAGCACGTGCTGTTGGACTGATCTCCCTACACGTTGAGGCCAGGCTGGTTTCCTCTTGGATTTCCTCTTGGCAGAGATGTTTTGCAGCACTTTCTAATTATGATTCAGATGAGCCAGTGAAAGGCAAGACTCTCCATAACCTCCGTTCTGTAGCTATTTCTTCTTCCTTTGTAGGATTAAAAAAGTGACTAGCAAGAGTGTTGGCTCCTTGCCTCAGCTATAGGGCCTACTGCTCTGACTCACAAGCTCTCTTCCAAGGTGAGAGCAAGTGATTGAGCACAGGATCCCAAGGTTTAAAAGATTAAACTAAATTAATTTCCCCAAAATGTGTCTGTTTTGCCAATGGTGGTAGCTGTGAGTCATCTCTCCCTGTCCTTATTTTGACCCTTGGGTCTTCATTATATTTTCTCTCCCCTCTCCAGCTGATCAGGGGAGTGGTAGAGAAGCTTTGGTGGGCACCTGACATCCAGTCAGGGTCAGTTCACCACATCAGCGATTTTGAATATGGTGAATATAAGGAAGCAAGAGTGATGGACTCACTTTTCTCCATGAGCCAGCCTGCACAGAGACTCCCATTTCTTCTGGTCATTTTTCTAGGTGATGTGTAATTTCTAGAGCTTCCCATCCCTACCCCTAATGACCTCTTCAATTTCTCTAATGAGATTCCTCCTCAGAGATTAGCAAATGCCTCATGAAGTCAGAGCATACACCACCCACTTCATTCTCTTTGTCTTTCATGCAGCTGAAAGAAAAATCCAACACAATGCTATGTGAGTTGGCTAAATTTAGCACATGAAGCCAGAGGGCAGACAGTGCTTACGCAAGGGGGTCTGAGCCTCAGTGATGAATAATTTGAAATTGTTCATGCTTTGTGTCCCTCACCTTCTTTATGACCTAGAGAGGTAATGGTGCCTCCTTGTAGACAAGAGATTGGTGAGATGCACTGGAGTTTGCATGGGAATGGTTTGCCTGAGCAGCAGGTACCTCATGCAGTTCCTTCCCTTGTATCAGCTTCATGATGCAGGTGAGCACAAGTCTGCTGTCCTAATTAATGGAATTGTGGAGAAACAAGCCCCAATCATGCTGTGCCCCAAACATAAAGACAACTTTAGGGGTTCAGTTTGGATCCTTAGAGCCCCAGTTTGTTTGCCTTGCAACATCATTGCCATATTTCTCTGTTTCCCATCCTCCCTGAGGATCTGCTTCTTCTCTCTGCCAGACCCGCCTCTGTTTTGTGTTCTGAACCAGTCAGTGCTGTTGGAACAACATGTTATTCTTAGCATGTCTGGCTTACTGGCAAAGTCCAATTTATGAGGCATCTTTTGGGCATGGATCAGAGATCAGGGTCTGCAGGGAGTTTGAAACTTTGGCCATTCTCACAAAATAGTGTAGTGGCTAGAGCCCTTCTTGCTCCTAGCTTTTCTCCCTTTGGAAAACACTTGAACCCACCTGGAAAGACCCTCCTGATTGTCAGCTTCTGGTTTTGAGGTGGCAGAAGGATCTGCTCAGTCCTCCTTCTTGAACTTTTCAGCAATGGAAGGAGTAATTAAGTATTTTTTAAACCTTGGGTTGCAGTGAGGAAGTGAAAAAAGCAGGACTTTCAGCCTAGACGCTCAGGTACTCTCCTGGGAGTAGGGGAGCTGTGGGTTCCTGTTCAAGGTACAGGGAATACTTGTATAAATTATGCTATGGAATCGTCTCTCCTCACCACCCTCCTCTCTTTCTCTTCAGCCCAACGAATATTTACTCATTTTATGCATAGTGAAAGATACTGAAATTCATAGAATGTGCATACTTGAGTAATCTCAAACTTTTATGCAGTGTTCCAGGTCTCCTCTCCAAGTCCTTCATCTCCTAGAATGGGGAGGGACCTCCTCCCTCTCCACTACAGTACCCTCTCATAGGCATTCTTCTGAATCCATTTTCAAATTTATTCATCTTTGCCTCCAAATGAGAACAGCTTTAGTTGATTCCTCAATTCCTATTTTGTCCAGCTTTGTTTATCTTGACTGTTAGGACTGCAGGTACCTTTCTATGTAGGAAAACATTGGGATGGTGGCATGAGAGCTACACTGAGTCATTCCTGCAGTGAACATTCCCTGTGCTCAGTGAACTCCTCCATGGCACAGGAGAGGCAGCCACAGTGCCATGGCCATTTGGTTGTTTTTGGCTGAGGGTGCTGATATCAAAGCCAGCTCTCGAGTGGCATTTAGCCAGGTGCACATTTTATCTGGGAGCTTTGTCCCTACAGCCCACTTAACATTAATTGCCATGCTGCTGATGTGACAGCATGTTTCAGCCCCTGCTGCCTGAAGCCACATGGATGAGAGACACCGGACTTCAGCCCAGGAGCCCTCCCAGGAGCTTCCTCCACCCTCCTCCCTGTGACCCTGTATCTGAACATCTTTGTCCTCTTCAGTGCCTGACAGTGCTGTTGTATCACAGATAAAAAACATCCTTTGCTGTATGGAATAGTTCCTGCCATTTTCCCACTTGACTTGTCTTTCTCTTCTAATTTTTTTTTTTTTTTTTTTTTTTTTTTTTTTTTTTTCTGTTCAGCCTTTTCTTCTCCTGTTCCTGTGCTCCCTTCCCCCTCACTCTGATCAGCCAGACTTCTCCTAAGCCCTGATATGTTGTGACTGGGGCTGACTGACAGCACTTCATGCCTGACACACATCTCTGGGATGCAGCCCAGGATGTGTATTTAAGAGCAAAGTTGGATTGTAAAGTGCCACGTGGGAGTCTCTGAGAAAGGAGTCAAAACACCATCAAGCCTATTCTTCCTGAGAGGAATGGAATGTTGTGTGGAGCCTGCTGATGCCAGGAGACTGTCGTGGTTTAACGCAGGTTTGGTTTGTAGCTGGGAGGGAGTCCGTGACCTGCGGAAGTGGTTTCCTGTGGGGAGCCGGTAGAACCAATCAACTGGCTAGTTTTGAAGATTGACACCTGGTTGAACCACTTGAAAGAGCTGGATACGCCTCTGTGAGATTTAAGGACGGGCAAGAGGGTGAGGAGCTCTCTTGCTTCCAGCCTTTGAACAGGGTGCGGACCGGTTCCGCATGGGCCCCGTGGCCTGGCAGGGCTCTGCTGCTGCACTGGGCCCTTCCTGGGAAGCCTGCAGAGCCCTGCCCAGGGGGGACAGCTGAGATCCCCTCCTGGCAGAGCCCAGTGGCCCTCTTTTTTCCGGCAGCGCTGCCGGGAGCAGCCATGTGGCCACCACCAGCACCAGAAGTCGCCCCAAAGCCAGGAGTGGCCGTGTGGCCAGGACTGCTTGGCCAAAATTGGCACGGCCAGGGCAGCGCCGCATGGCTGTGGATATCTCGGCATGGCTCAAAATGAATTTTGTTTGCTTAGATGCTTCAAGCCAGCTCTGCTGCAAACAGAAGGACAAAAGCAGCAGCAGCAGGTTTTGCTTTGTTTTGGTGCCCCACATGAAGAGAAGGCGTGGGGCGGTGCCGGCAGCCAGCACGACTGGTGTGGCGCCTGTAGAGACCACGCAATCAACAGAGAGGCATGGTGAGCTATGGATGAGATCAACCTTTCAGGACTGCAGGACTCTGTAAAAACTGTTTCAATTGATAAAGCTTGAGAATGAATGAACCTATGAACACCAATTCTCTCCTGAATCAGGAAAAAGGAAAGGGTGAAGACATGTAAAGAAAACAACATGGGACACTGAGTGAAGAAGTCAGATTCTAGATGAGAGGAGATTGAGGAGGTGCCTTAGTATTGGGCTGAAATTCTCTTGTAAGGTTATGGTGAAGATACAATTGATATATCAGACTGGTTTTTTTTTCCGTGTAATTCATGTAATGCATTGGGGGATGTAGCATTCCAACCAAAGCCATGAACAGAGGCACCAGTGCTGAAGCGAGCAGATGTGGAAGTAACTGTGATCCAATGAGAAGTTTGAACAGAAACAAATGACGGAGATGAGAAACCCTTTGCCCCAGGAATAGAACAAGAAAACTTCTGTTTCTCAGAGATGGATGAAGAGGACTTTTGCTTTTATGCTGGAACAGCTCATCCTTAAAATAGCACTCCAATAAGTTGCCATGGCCCATGAACACAGCTGTGGGAAGGCTGCAAGAGATGGGAGGGACTTTCACACCGTGAATAGATTTTCCTTTCCTGGGCAGCTGATTCACTGTGACATTGAAACCATGAGAGAATTGTTTCTTGTGGAGAAGTCTCCATGGCATGGCAAGAGAGACCCTCTCCCTAAGAGAAATGAAGAAAGACTATTTTAGATGTGGTAAACTGAAAGTCCCAGTTCTTGTCTCTTTGTGTTGTCAGTGGGAAAGAAAAGAGAGGTGAGGGGAGAAGAAGCGTTCTGAAGGTTTATTCTGATTTCTTGTTATTTTTTCTTTTAATTCTCTTAATGAAGTTTTCTTTATACCCTTTAAAGTTTGAGTCTGCTTTGCTCCCCTACTAATTCTCATCTCACAGCAGAAAATGAGTAAATAATTCTAGTGGGTGTGCTGGCATTTGGCCAGCACTAAACCCACTACATTAATTGGTGCATTGGCTGGGAAACTCAGATTGATGAACCAAACCCACTACACTTAATTGGTGTTTCTGTCTGGTTACCAAAACCACTACAAGAGACTCTGAAGGCTTGGTAGGGGTCATATTGTCCCATAGCAATTGAAAGCTGCACTCAGCCTCTTTGCAGAGCCAGGGCAAGGGTTGAGGGGAGCTATGGAGAACTAACCCCCCTTTCTGGATGGGTGATGCTAATTTTAAACTCACAATGGGTCTACGTGGATGACATGGAGCAAGCAGAGGAGTCACCTTCTACTGCACCTGTTCTGGGTACAGGGTATGGTACCCTGTGGTGGCTGTTTCTGGTATTTTGGCAGGGAAAAGTGAGAAAATTTGGGCTGAAAAGAGGGAGTTGATTCATGAATCTTCCTTCCATCTCCTCTTCATCAGAGGAGTTCAGAGATGCTGTTTCTCACCTTCCCAAAATTCGTTCCTGTGATAAATTTGGGGTAAAAATTTGTGTATGAAATAATAATCCGATGTATAATAAGAGCAATGTTAATAAAGTGTAAAGCAAACCGTTCCCCCCTCAGCCTGCACGGCTTCAGTTGTGAAACAGGATAAGAATCATCAGACTAGACGAAGACTCTGGCCAACCTTGATAAGAATCACTTCCTCGCCAATGCAAGGAGAAATTCCTTCTTGATGATGATGCAGATTTCATCAACTCCCTGGCCTGACATGCAAACTGAAATCAACATAAGACTGACCTGTGAAATTGACATAAGAAAAGAAACTTCCCGGAATGGATCAACGGGACTTGACAAGATCCGGGAAGACCATCGAAAAGAAATTTGGACTATTCAGCCCGCCCTGGACACCTGGACTGCCTAAGGGCAGAAAAATCCTATAAAAGAGTGGACTGAAAGCTGCACCGGTGTGGATTTGGGTGTCTTGCACCCTGGTGTGCAGACCCCTGTCCACCCAGCGTGGCGCTGATATTCTCCTAATTTGTGGTTTTCTCATTTTTCCAGTGTTCGATATTCTGTTATTAATAAATTGTCTTTTATTAATCCGATATTTGCCGTTGCATTTATAACAGTTCCTTTTCACCCCGAACCTGGAACAGGTGGAGATCATGGAAACATAGAATAGTTTGGGTTGGACAGGACCTTAAAAAGCCATCTAAGCCAATCCCCTGCAGTGAGTAGGGACATCTTCAACTAGATCAGATTACTCAGAGCCCTGTCCAGTCTGACCTCGAATGTCTCCAGGGATGGGGTACCTGCCACATTTCTGGGCAGCTTTTGCCAGTGTTTTACCACCCTTAATGTAAGAAACTTAATCTTTTTATCAAATCTGAATCGACTGTCCTTCAGTTTAAAACTATTTCCTCTAGAGATGTGCTGGCAGAGCTCTGGGTGGACTCACAGCTCTGAACCACTTTGTTCTGCCACCACATTCATCTTGTTTCAGCCCTGCATGGGCTCTTGGGCTATTTTTGGTTTACATGAGAGCATTTTCCACAGAATGGGCCCTGATGAATTTGTAGAGAGTGGTGCTTTGCTGGGAATGAAGGAGGGTTGTCCTGGCATGGAGGACCTGGGTGAAGTAGAAACAGCTGTTGTCCTCCTCTCTCTCAACACACCTGCAGGTTCAAGGCCACTTGCCTAAGCTCAGCAATTATCTCCTGGGGCTTGGAGACAGTCTGCTCTGCTTTCCCCCAGCCAATGCAGGCTTTAGAGGAGCTGGCTGGGCTGGAAGGTCTAATCTGTACTTGGAGGAGCCCCGTGGTTTTGAGGGCCATCTTTAGCACCATCGTGTCATCATCCGCTGGCTGCCACCTTCTGAGTTTTCTGCATATAAAGTCATCTCTGCTCACTGAGAACCTTCTGAGTTTATCTCCCTGTTTTATGCAAAGTCACCTAAAAATCCTTTTTGCTGGCACCCTTCATGACCCCAAGTGCTCCTTGGAAATCTCTTGGAGAAGTAATCATCTCCTTTGGATTGCAGCATCAGTCACCTTCAGTCTCTCTGACAGTCCCAATTTTCTTGTGTGTTTGGCTGTAGAGCACCAAAAGTCAAACTCAGTTGTAGGCTTCTGGTTTGTAAAGTTTTCTTCGCCTGTGAGAAAACCAGCAGGACAACAATTTGTTCCTTGATCTCTTCACCTGCTATCCTAGCCCCTGCTCTTCTGGTGTCTTTGACACCTTCCTTTGGTGGAGGGGAGGGATTATACATCATTATAACTGGTGCTGCTGGTAGGAGGTGTTCTCCCTTCTGTAGGTGGGGAAGAAGCACATGGTGATTACGATAAGAAATGGAGACTGATTCTGGGGTCTTTGCCTTCCTCCACATAGCAATAGTGTTCCTCTGTGCTGCCATGGGACCAAGAGGTATGGGTTGAAAGAGACCCCAGGACCTCCTTGGAGCACAGGATGGCGGGGGGCCTTCTTGACTTGATTTGACTTGACTTGACTTGACTACCATGCTAGTTTTTCTACTGTTTCTTAATGTGTTGTCTTCTTTCATCTGAATCCTATTCATCTCCAGCCTTCCATTTTTTTTCCTGTTTTCCCTTTTCCCAGCCACAGCACCAGTCCCTGGCAGAAGAGGAGTATTGGAGCTGAACTTGTTTTACCCCTTACAGACACAACTCTCCCTGCAGAGATGCTTCCTGGGCAGGTAGGTGTCAGAAGTGCACCAGCAAGGGTGAATTGTTCCAGGAGAGATCCAGATGGGGCTATGAAAATGTTCCCAACTGATGTGGTATCTAGGTTAAAATTCACTTCAGGAGGTAGCCTGGAGCTATTGAGGGCCATCCCTTCAGATGGAGGGGGTAATTCCTGTGCAGGAATTAGCAGTCAGCACACCTGTTACTACTAGAGACTCCAGCTGAAAAGAGAAGAAGGATAGGAGGGGGTGAGGGGAAAAAAAAAAAAAAAAGAAAAAAAAAAAGAAAGAAGGCTCTTCAATTTAGTGCAATTATCTCAATTTTTCCAGGATAAGGATCCTCAAGATATTTATCTGATTTATAAGGGTGCATGGCAAGGCGGCAGGCACATCCTTAAAGAGACATTTATCAATTTCTTAAGTGTGGATGAGGGGAGAAGAAAGAAAAAATGAATAAGTGAGCAGCAGACACTGCAAGGAGACTCTTTTGGACTTGGGAAGAAAAAAGGAAGCCTACTTGCTCTGTATGTTTTCACCTGTGATTAGTAATCTGTGGAGAACTGCAGAAGCAGGAGGAGGTTGGCTGGGCTGGGACAGTGGCAGAAATCCTGTTGTAGACTGGGTTGCCTTTATACTTTCAGCAATTTATATTCCAGGGATGTGTATTAAGTATTTCCTGAAGAATATCTTTAGCTTACATTTCTGCTGGGGAAATGCAGAAAGATTTAGGCCAGGCCTGGAGACCTTGCCCAGTCGCAGAAAAGTGCTCTGAGCTTGTGTAAGTTTGGTTAAGGTGACATAAGGTTTCAGCAGGGTTCATCTTGTCCAAGTGCAGATGTTCTGGGCTCAGGGAATGCATGATTGTCTACACTCACTTTTAGCAAAGGGGAGCAGAATTCACCTGACACTCTTGGCTGCGCACTATTGAAGGGAGTGCACTCCTCTCCATTAAAAAGATAGCCCTCTTTTTTATCTCCTACAGTGCCATCAGACTTTCTAATTTTTCCCTCTTGCCCATAGCACTGCTCTGCCGTGTAGTCCTCCTCCTCTGTACCAAATCCTAATGCCTCTTCCTCCCCATTTGCCCTGCAGCTGACATTGTTTTCTCTGCACCTTAGTAGCTAAAATGGTTCTGGAGATCTTTTGCATCTTGGAGGCTGCATCTTTGCTCTCCTCCTCATCCTTGTCATCATATTATCTGTACAGGGAAGCAGGTATGAAAATCCTCATCTTTCCCAAAAGTGCAGCTGCCTTGCTGGCATTCCTGTAGCTCCTCACAGCTCCCTTTCCCCTCCATCACATTCAGGCTCCTCAGCCTCCCTTCCCAGCCCTTTTGCCTCTCTGTTGCTCCTTCACATCTACATTCCTCATTGTGCTGCCGATGCTGTCTTGTCACATTGTACCCTACTCCCTTGATTTGACAATAGAGAGAAAAAAAGAAGGGGTTCAGTGGATGCGAATGAAATGGCAAGTGGGAGAGGAGGAGCAGAGAAAGAGAACATCAGAGGGAATGAGAGCAAATGCTTGTAGCTTAATGTGGCTCAGGAAGTCACCTAGGGGAGTCATTGACTGAGGGGTCACTGACCCTTGTGAGTAAATTTCTGTAATAAACTGGTAAAAATAGTGGCAGGTCCAAGTGATGTAGTTTAGAAATTGCTATAGTTCAGCTCCCCTCAAATGCAATTCAGCTGGACTGTTAGCAAGCACAAACCCCTTGCCAGCCTAAATATGGATTACTTTTCTTTGTCCCTTAAGTTCATCTCTTCACAGCATGGTTATGTTCTCATAAATTTGTTGCAGCATGTTTGCCAGCAGCTGAACCATTGGAAAGGATTTGTGTCCACTAGAAAAGCCTTTTGGATAAACCTCTTTGGCAATATGCCTTTTTAAGGCCCTCCTGCATACAGGTTGCTCTGGGAAATAACTACTTTGTCAAGGACCAGCTGACTTCACTATCAAGGGTCTGACTGAGGCAACAACTCTCGGCTGTCACACATGGGCACCCACTTGTCATCACTTGCTGTGGCTCTCACACCTCCTGCCCTCCTCTGTAATAACTGACTTCGATAAATGAGATGCAGCCTTACTATGAGGGGAGAGATTTCCAGATCCCTGATCTCACTGAAGTTCCTCATGGCATTAGAAAGTCAGAGATGCTTATATGCCTGTGGTACTTAAATTCTTCTCTGGTATCATCTTCACTTACTCAGGCTTGTGGCTGGATCTTGCTGGCATGGGAAGGGAGTCCACAAGCCTCTCCTGTGCTGCAAAGGTCCAGTTGTTCAGCTTGCTGTATTGGCATTTGCATGGTACAGGCACAGGTTTCCTGTGTTGGTGTAACAAATGTAAGAATTTACTTGTTGAAAGCCCTGTAGAGATACATATATAATATGTATTTCTGCTCTATAGAGCAGAGTAGGGGGCAAATTATATAGAGGATATATAGGTTGGTGTTTGCCTCTCCAAGCAGGTCAGCATTTGCATTGGTTCCCAGAGGCAAGTAAAGCATGTGTTGGACGTATCACACTCACTGCAGAAACCGTGTCATCTGGGGCATCCTGGTGTGTTGTGCGGTGGATCAGCTGTGATTTCACATTACTCTGGATATGTAGGGGTGCAGTGGGTACCCTTAGTCTCTCTCCCCCCAGATGTGGGCAGTGACCCAGATGATATGCAGTGGAGAAACAGCCCCAGCAGATAAGTGTTAGGGCTGTTGGGCATCCCTCTGAAGGAGCAGCAACTTTGCAGGACACCCCTGCTGTACTCTAGAAGGGGCGATTATTGTGTGGAGCCCTGCTACCAGCAGCCCATTGCTACTCACCTGTCCTTTTACTACCTAACTGCCTTTAGTCATGAGCTGTGCTGTGCAGACAGGGGAAAAAAAAAAAGAAAGAAAACCAGGGGAGGGGAAAGAACGAATCAAAGAACAGTGTGTTTCGTGTTGTTTGATCTTTGAGGAACGCTGAAGAAATCTCTTAGGCCACTGTCTCCCTGGTTGTGCTCGTAAGGAGATTATGGACCTCATGCTTTCAGAGGAAAACACCCGGCTGCTGGGCCTGGCACAGTAATCCAGACAAAGGATAACAGCAGCCTAATTAATTCTCATGTCTCTGAATCTGATAACAGCACAGTACACAGACGAGTCCGTAAGGACTTAATGAGTTTAATCGACTGCACTTGATGATTTTATTTGAAACCTTGTGCCACAAATTAAACTATTAAAAATGCACTTGAACTTGATTGGCAGCTGTAATCCAGGCAAAGTCTACTTAATCCACGGGGGCGGGAAGCAGGGATGGATGCAAAAGGCTAGAGATGAGGAGAGTGGAGGGGAGGCTCTGTAAGTAAGGGGATTTGGGGGTGAGTTTAAAGGATAGCTGGAAAGAAGGGCAAAGCCTCACAGGAGCTGGGGGTAAGGATAGGAGGGTAGGGGGTTAATCTGTATTCACCCAACCCTAGACTGAGCTGTGGGATGGGGGAATGATTCAGTGTGTTCTTGTCCTGTGTCCTGCAGACTTTCCAAGCAGCTGACAGGGTTGTTAGTTGATCAGAGTGGATCAACTACTGGCTGTGGAGTGAGGTGTAACAGCAAGGTTTTGCACAACTGAGATGAGGAGGGTGTGAATCTTGGGCCCAACTTCCAAATCTCACACACACCAGCTTGGTGAAAGGCCAAGTAAATGCACACAGGATATTCACTGTGTCCCAGGCAGTGGTGTCACTACTGGGCAGGCACACACAAATACGCAGTTGCTCATCATCTGTAAAAGCTGCCCAGGTGAAAATCAGCCTGTAAAAAGGTATCTCTGCAGAAACACATACACTGTCCTATATGTTCTCTGCCAACTGCTGTCACTCACTTGTTTGTGCTCATCCACTTTGCTCCCATATATAAATACCTATATACATATGCAGACATGCACAAACAGTGATTTGGCTCAAAATGGGCCATTAACCAAGGAGGGAAATAGCATGTAAGTCTGCTTTGAAAGTCCCTTGTCCCCCACTCTGCTATTTAAAGTAATTTGCAAAAGATTTGCAAAATTATAAACCAATTTGCAAATAAATGATCATGATTAATGGCATATTCTCTAGGAGATGACAGATCCATAATAGATCTGTAATCCCTCTTATTATGGAGGAACCATTAACAGCAGTAGGTGTTAAGAGACTACATTACAGCTAGAATAGGCTTCAGCTGTACCTCTGGAGTGGAACAGGTCAAGTTTTTGTTGCTATGGCTCCTTTACCTATTGTCATGCTCATAATTGGTAGAAAGCAATGTATCTCAGAGCCACTTGGGTTTCACAGCTTGCTCACCTCACTTACCCTACCCTAAAACTCGTGCTCTTTGGCAGCAGAGGGAAGCCTTCATCTGCTGATGAGTGAAGACATAGCACATTGCCATGGCAGGAGGGGCAGGTGGCTCTTAGTTTTGTGCATCTCATCTCCAGATTTCTTCCTTCTGTCACCTGGAAGGGATAGGACAAGAGGTGATGGCTTCAAACTGAAAGATAGTAGGCTTACATTTAATATTAGGAATAAATTAATGGCTTTAAGGCTGGTGAAGCCCTGGCACAAGCTGCCCAGACAGGCTATGGATGTCCCATCCCTGGAAGTGTTCAAGGCCAGGTTGAACAGGGTTTTGAACAATCTGGTCAAGTGGAAGGTGTCCCTGCTCATGGCAGGGGGGTTGGAGCTGGATGGTCTTTAAGGTTTCTTCAAACCCAATCTAGTCTATGATTTTGTGATCTATAGCACTCCTGGATGTGTCTTGGGGTCTCATCGGAGTGCCAGGGGTGAAGGGTTATTTTGGCAAAGAGCTCTTGAGGCTACATATGGTGGGTGAGGCTTTGGTGCAAGGGGGAGAGGAGCAGCAGGGAGAGCATGCAGCATTTTATGGGAGGAGCTTGTGGCACACCCACACCCTGTGCTGGAGACTGAACCCCACCATCTCAAGCACTCCTCAGAGACACTGAGGGATTGAGTGCAGCAGCAGTGCCTTTGATTTCTGAAACAGCAGGGCTTTGCTACATGGACATAAGCAGCTGATCCAACAGTCCAAAGCACACACCCTGCTGTGAAGGATGGTAAAATCCTACTCCAGTGATTCTCTTCACTCAGAGAAAATCCATCCCTGACCTTATACCTTTCAAGGGGTTTAATGCACCATACATGGATGGGACAGACTGAGAAGCTGCCAGAGAAGTTCCATCTATCCTGCTGAGTACCTGCCCGAGGCAGAAGGCAGCCTGGTCTTGATCCCTCCTGCACACCTTCAAAATGATGTCAATTTGGTATATTGACAAGTAGCTGATATGTTTTTATTTGATAGGTTGCAGCTTTATCATTCCCCATGCCTCTCAACCCCTACAACTCTTTTTGCATCTAACACTAAAATCTGTGGCAGTTGCTGGGCACTGCCACAGTGTTTTCTGATCTTCTGAGGTGCATGGCACCTGCAGTGCTCTGCCTCTCTACCAGGTTGGGACAGGAGTGTGGGTGAGAAATGGGCACTGCAAGCAGTCATTGATTAGTGATTCTTTTTCTAGGGAAAAAATTGTTAGGGGAGGTTTTTTCAGGTGAGTTAACACTGAGATCCTGACTGCTTCTCCTTCTGAAGCCTGGAAGTTCGAGAAAGTACAGAGATGGTAATTTAAGGTGTTGTGCATCCTGACTAATTACATCAGTCCTGGTCATAGCTTCCTTTTGTGTTTTTCAGCTTAAAATACACTGTAAAGTTTCAATTCACTGTTAAACAGATGCTGTATGCTTTCCCAGTAGTGGATACATTTTTAATTTTTTATTTTACTGAAAGGAAAATAATTGGCATACCTTTGACAGAATAATTCTTAAAGATCTTAACAGGGGAGATCAGCTAGGGAATGGCAAAATATTTTCATCTATTTGGTGTTGCTAGTGCTTTGATTAAACAGACTAATATTTCTGAGTCTGTCAGTTAGCATGAACAGCAGGATATTTTGTTATCAGGTAATTCCCTGCCTGCAGTGGCTGCAGAAATGGTTGGATGTAAATCATGCAGTTAATAATACTCCAGTACAGAAGGCAGATGCAACTGCTAATTGCAGAGCCTGGGATGCTCAGTGAAATCACAACTTATCAGCCTCTGTCAGGTCACTTGGGCTCTCCCCCAATCTCACAACTTCTGCCAGGCAGGATGCCATGGCTGGTGGCACAATGGCTGTCCCCTTTGCTGCCCTCACAGCTGAATCCCAGGACAGGCTGGGGACAGAGCCAGCCCACGGCTGTCCCCATGGCAGAGAATTGCTGGCAGCACCGGCACCGTGGGCAAACAGCCAGAGAGGCAGCGCACGCAGTGCTCTCCTCAAATATTTACCCTTTGTTTCAATCTCGACCTCTTTGCCTCTCAAGATAAATAATTTAGTGTGGAAGCCTTGAAGGTTAATCTTGCATTTATTTAATGTTACAGGACACTTGGCTCACTTACAGCTAAAAGCCCTGCATGCTGGTTGTTAGTTTATTTAATCCAAGTGCCATTTTCTTCACCCTCTTCTCTCTGAATTACCGAAAGGGAGGAAGGAGAGGAAGCAAGGGGAAGGAAGAGTTATCTGTATGCGGCTTTCAGCTCCTGCTGCAAACTCCATCAGGAGTAGCACCCTGGGGAAACGTCGATCCGAGTGCCTGAGCCCAGCCAGGCGTGTCATCCGCCAGTCGATCCAAGGGGCTGGCTCTGAGCGCCGCTGAGAAAAAAGGGGAAAAGCAGAGGATCTGACACTGACATCCCCAGCACACTGGCTGCCATAGAGCTGCCTGCCTTTGCCCAAATCTGTCAGAATTTGCTGGTGTGCCAAAAAAAAAAAAAAAAAAAAAAAAAAAAAAAAAAAAAAAAAAAAAAAGACAGTGTGATGGGGGCAAGGAAGAGGTGAGGCAGCAGGGAGGAAGAGTATGTTTGCCTTCATTGATGAGATGCTTTTTGCTTTTTTTCTCCTTTGTCTGAAAGCATCAGGTGGTCCTTTGCAGGAGACCTCTACAGCACTGCTAGAAAGCTAATGTGGAAGGGGAGGGTATATGAGGGAGGTGTGGGCTCTGATTTACCTTGCTTGAATGATGTTTGTAGTAATTTCTAGTGGGCTAGGCCAAAACTTTGGGTGGTTTGCAGCTGATTCAGCACTGGGAGGTTCAGCACTGTGGGGCTCAGCACCTCTTCCTGCTGCCAGGGGCAGCAGTGAGGAAATGGCCAGGAGCTTCCAGGTTTCAGCAAAGGCAGAAATCAGCTTGTTGCCGAAGAGTTTCACAATGGTGGATATGAAGAGTTATAAACTTACTTGGGAGCAGCTTGCAGGGACTGGACAAGACATTTTGGCATCATCCCTCTCTTTGCTCTCCTTTCTAGAGATGCACAAAAAGAAATGCATGGTCTTTCCTGAGACTTTGTCAATATATCTATGCCCTAGACATAGTAGACAAAGAAGCTGGAGGAAAAAAAGCCAGACACAGGGAGCAGAGTGGCTGCTGAAGTTGGTTTGGCTTTTACAGCCCAGCTTACAATTTTGGATCAGAAATTTCCTGTTAGCTGCTCCCTCACAACTGGGGCTTACAGCCAGGAACTCAGGAGGGGGGCAAATTCCAAGATTTCAAAACAGCCTGTCTGTATATTTTCAAGCGCAGACCCACGTGAACAGCAGGCAGGCAGGAAGCCAGTTTTTCCTTTCTTCATGGCCAAGTCTAGCGGAAATGTCACTCCCACAGTGTTGCCCCAGGCTGCCCTCCCAAGCTCTGGCTGAAGAAATCTCCCAGCCTCATCTTGCACCTCACCAGGTCTCAAAAGCCACTTTGGCAAACTCTGCATTTGTCTGGATGTGCTCCTTACCTCTTGCAGTGATAGCTACACTCATCCACCACTTCAGAGCATCTTGTCAACTTCCTTCCCACCCCCGTTTTTAGAGGCCTCCTAAGGTGAAATGTCTCTGATTTCTCTAAAGGAAATAATCCCTACATTCAATAGCATTAGGGCCAGCAAGGCAAGAGGAGAAGTGTCAGAGGATGCTGGCAGTGTGATCACACTAGCATGCCACCCTAGCATAGTCACATTTTCACCTGCTCACGTCGTCCAGCCCAGCTGTGACTTCTTGATAATTACTTGCTTGTAGCTGGTATGAGACTCCCAGTTCTTGATGACATCTGCTTACCTCCAGGTCCCTGCTGATCTTTCATTTGGAACTCACCTCTATGGTTTATGGTGGTTTCCAGGATAACATTCCAGCTGGAGAGCCTCTCAACTCCATCCTGTGCTGGCTTTCCTCCTTTTAAAGGATACTCCCCATCTTTCAAAAAACACCAATAAGATGCTAAATGTAGCCTGGCAGGATTTGACCCAAAAAGGATAGCCATGTGTGATAGGTGGGAGACTTGAGCATCTGGGTGTTCATCTGTGCAATCCAAATCTCCTCAGGCAGAGAGGTGAACAGAATGACCTTTCCCATGAGCTTCAAGTGCTTCAGTATTAAATGGAAATAGCACAAGATCAATGTGTCTTGTAGCTTTTCAATGCCTCTGCCTGAACCAGGAGACACAGTAATAGGAAAAAAAATAATTTAATAAACAATATGTGTTGTTTTATTTTTTTTTCTTCTAGTGAGGATTCTCATATGTGTTTGGATTGGTGAGTAGGCTTATTTTTGTTCAAGACAGTAATTCAACTCGATTTTGATTTCATTTTGGTCCTTGCTGGTATGTACTGGAAAGGGTAGAAGAGTGGGATCTCTGTGAAGAGGCTTAAGGCACCTAAGTTTGACCCCTGCCTGAATTATTTTCTGCAGGAATCACTTTCCCCATGTTGTGGAGGAAGATCCCCTGCCTGTTGCCTGGAGATGCCCTCCATGTGTGAGCAGTGTCTGGAGATAGGACCACCTGGGGAAATGGTGAATTGCAATTGCTGACTGCTTTGTAAATTCCTCTACACTGGAAGAGGTTTGAGCTAAAGTTTTCCTAAGAGCAGCTGGGAATTCACAACCCTGAGCTGTATTTGGCTCCTGGGACCTTTGAGAGGAAGCCACGTGGATGTATTCTTCAGACATTTTTGTGTCAACCTTTATGTACCACTTCCACGGTTTAACATTTTAAATCATGACAAACACCCTCCCAGTCGAAACAGCTCCTATCAAAGTGGCACTCATTCTCATAACACCCTGCCACCCACAAGGATGCGCTGATTGCTGCCAACCTTTTGGCAAGCTTTTTGCTTTTGTGTTAGGACAAGGTGATTGACAATGCTTTGTGTGTCTTGATAATGGAGAAATGTGCTATTTAGAAAGAGAAAAATTCACATCAGTGTCTCCCCAACATGATCTGCTGACTGCCTTTTCCATCCCCTCCCCCCTGCCCAATATTTAAAAAATATATCAAGGCAGGCAGCTGCAGTGACTGAAGAAAGCAGCTAATTCCCCTAAAAAGTCTCTTGCAGAGAGAAGTGCCAGCCAACCCAACTCTGAACATGGGGGTGGAACTGTGTATAGGATTAGGGGCATATCTGGTGGCCCAGATTCCCCAAAGCCCTTTAATGACTGTTACAGAAGGAAGATTTTCTTTCTGAGGTTGAAAATTCATCCTTGAGTCTGGAGGGGGAAATAAAAAAAAGAAGGAAAAAAACTAGAAGAGCTCAGGACTCAAAAGGAAAGTTCAAAGGTTTGGGATTTTTTGCAGCTGGAGTTCAGAAGAGAGGGGTTTGTGTACGCGTGTGCATTTCTGTACTGCTCCCTTCCTTCCTCCAGCTCTGTTTTCCTTATTGATCCCTCTTGTAATATGATTTCCCTCTGGTATAATTGAGTGAAAAATAACTGAGAGTAAAGTCTTGTAGATTTGCTCCTGACTGACTCTTGTCCTAGATGGCCCTGGACCAGCACAGATGCCCAGTGCTGTTCAGTGCTGTCTCACTGAGCCCAGTGGCAGCTTCAGAGCAACCCTATGAACACAGGGGGCTGGGGCTGCTCTGTAAGGCAGAGAAATGTGCCCAGCTTTCCTCAGTCCCTTTTTTTTCCCCCTCACCAATCTAAAAGTGGGGTTCCTGGAGAGCAAAGGGATTTGCTGGAGATGCTCTATGTGTCTGTGCACCCACCTTGTGGCACCAATGGGCCTTGCCTGTGCTGGACTCAAAGGTGGCTTTTGGGAGCCCATGCAGTAGGTTTGCACCACGCTATTGCCTCTCCCAGCTTCCATTCCATAGACATCCCTGTCTCTATTTACTAAGAGCTTTGGGATCCCCTGTCATGAAGGCGTGCAAGCAATTATCACTGGAGCTAGGACAGAAAGCAGAAGGCTTGTTTGTTTTTTTGGATCCAGGGCTGTTTGCTCAGCTGCATCTGTATCACTGCTAATTATTAAGACATTTATTACCATGCTTTATTTATGTGTGTGGGTGCTTGTTTACCTTTCCCTGAAGCCTACAGATTTAGTTGTTCTTGGAAAAGGGTTTTTGGATCCTCAGCAGGGTGGTTGGTGAGTCCCAATGTTCCCACTGAGGGGTAGGGGATTGAGATATCTTTGGCAGTTCAGGACTTACTGCTTTCACTTCTATTCTTTTATTCCCAAGAGCTGAAATTTTTTAAGTTCCCAGGAAGAATATGGGACGTCTGCTCTGCTCTTCATTTTTTATGTGTCCTCACCTTCTCTATTTTAATCAGAAAATCCTGTACTCAAGAGGCTTCTCTCATCTCAAAATCCAGCTTGAAGTGCTGAAACAGGGGAGGTGGCTGGTGCCGAGAAGCTCTCAGGGGGCCAGGGCAAGGTGGGGGATTAATGAAAGATCTGTTCATACAGACCATTATGAAAAGTGGAGTTGAGGCTTTGCAGGTGTGATGTGGGGATGGGGAGATTAACTTCTGCTGGGGCTTATGGCTGGGATCAGGGCAGGTGCAGCTGGCAGTAAGTAAATAAAAAATATGTGAGCTTGATATTAAAAAAGGGCTCTTATGTGGAGAAAGCCTTGAAAGCTGTTCACCTCTGCCCCAGCCCTGCAGCGGCTCACCATGGAAGCAGGAATAGGGAAGGATGTTTTTTCTTGAAGGCTTATGTACTGCTTTTGCTGGACCATTTCAGTGATGTCCTGGTAAGGAATGGGTGGCATTGAAATTATCTCCATGGCAACAGCTATGGAGGGCAGAAATGAAATGGTTAGGACAAGGATGTAGGAGTCAGGACTCCTGGTTTCTGTTTCCAGGATTCATGGTGTGGTCTTGGGACAATTGGTTCAATATCTGTAACCTGGCATTTGCCTTCCCAGGCCCTGTCAGGTGGTTAGAGATTGAGGGTTAAAGGTGTTTGCAGGCAGAGCAGGGAAGCAGCTCTTGAAATTCCCACTGACTCCAATCCCAAAGCAAGGGTGTCCTGCTGCCAAGCAGGACCATCTTTAACTTCATCTTCTTCCCTCATTCTTTTCCTGCTCTTGCCTGGTACCTTTACAGCATCTTTTCCCTGATTTGCATGGATCTAAACAGGCTTGGCCTCGCAGAGTACTCAGAGCCTCTGCGGTTCCCTCCATTATGCAGGAGGGATCAGATAATTTCATGATTGTTTACATACATCTGCATTCCATATCAGCTCCAATTTGTGCTTTTGACAAAACCAGCATGCTGGTATTTCTCAGAAATTTTGCTTTCCCTTAACCTTTTCTGTGCAGAGCAGAGAAGATCCTCTGTCCCCCAGGCAAAAGTGGAGCTGATGTGCAGTAGCTGCCTGCCTGTCCCAGCAGCTGGGGGTTGCCCTTTAGATAAACCCTCAGCTGGATGCAGAAGGATGGTCTCTGGGCTCCCCCACTGGGGTTTCTCAGCTCCAGAAGCAAGGGAAGGGCTGTGGCCATCCCTGCTTCATTGCTTACATGAACATATGGTGCAAATTGCAGCTGCAGTAGAGCCAACTGCTCTGTGCAGTGAGGAAGAAGATGCTGGCTGGTCCCTCCACCTCTGTATACTGCTCCATCTTGGGCATCTACAGTGCAGCAACCAGGGGACTGAGCAGGCAGAAATTTATTGTGTAGCAGCAAATAATTCTAGCTGATCTTTCTTAAGCAGGTGGTGTTTAGTGGCAGCTTGCCTTGCCTTTCTTTGTTTTATTGATTTGAGGTTGCTGCAGAGTTATTCAGGTTAAAAGAGAGAGGAAAAAAAACAGGCAGTGGGGGGATCTTAGAGCTGGGGGATCTTAGAGCTGTGAGTTCTCCACTGAAAGGCTTTGTGGGTCATGAAAGGAAACTTGATGTAGTGTTCTGAGTGTGACACTTTTGGGAATGATCCTGCAGCTAGGGAAAGTGCATGGGAAAGGTGTGATGCAAAAAGAGATGATCTTCAGCCACATTCTGCAAGTACCTTCCACTTTGAAACCTGCTGTGACTGCACACCCTCTTTGAGCCTAAAGGCACAGCAGTGGGCAATCCTGGGCTGCTGAGCTGTGTGGTGTTTGCAAACAGAGAACTTGCACTTCCCAAGCCAGACCTATATCGCCCATCAGCTTGGCAGTGCTCAGCTGGGAAAGGAAACAAGACCAGGGTGCTGACAGATGCTGATGGTGTAGCTGGGACTAAGGCTGGAAGCAACCACTTCACTTACAGGTAACTTGGAAACATCTGGGTTGGGTTGGGACTCTGGGTGCTCCCCAGAGAGCTTCTGTGAGATTTAAGGTGTACTTGTGGGATGTCAGGGCATGGAAGTTGTTTGAGGAAGGCTGGGCACTCCAAAATCATGGGGAACCTTATTCAAGGTGTGGAGTTCTGTAAGGAAGCATGTGAGCCTAGTCAGGAATCATGAATCAATTTGGGTTAACTCTGCTCAGATAGCCCCATGACCCTGTCAAAGAGCTGGTCTCTCAGGGAAGGAGGTGGGAATAGCCCCAGCAAACCTATACGACTAGGTGGACCTCTGTTCTCAGGAAAAATGAGTGTGACTGGTGAAACCATTATAGGGTGTCTCTTTCTCACTACAGAGGCTGGATCCTGGAAAGCATGCAAAGCACAATATGCAAAGGTTAGCCATTAGCTTAGTTTTTATTTACTGGGGTGTAACTCGAGAATTAAAATATAACATAGAAGTTGGTCTGTTCCAAGTAAACAGTGGTTTGGGAGAAATGAGAACATCCTTTCCTTTCAGACCAGGAAATACAGAAAAATAAATCTTCTGTTATCTCTTCTTCTAGAGAGCAGAGCTGAAATGACATGCCTCCTCTTTCCCCTCATTGCTGGATTGCTCTGATTGTTGTGATGATTGCCTCAATCCATAAGAATTTTAAGAAAAATACCTTTTGATTAGTCAGTCCAGCCTCCCACAAGAAAACTAGGCATCCTGAGTCAGCCAGGTAAGCATCAGCTTTCCCAGCCTGCTGAGGGAGGAGGATGCCCTGTGGAGCCAGTCTCAGGGTTTGGGGCAGAGCAGGCTTCTCTGTGAATCACCCAAGAGAGTGCAAGCATTAGAAAGAGGAAAAAGGTGAGAATGAAGAGGAACACAAACTGTACAAATGGTAGCAGCAGCCATGTCTAGGTACTGCTCTCTAAATGAGCCTTTTCTGGGAAGAAAGTTGCATCAGCAAATAAGAGTTAGCATTTACCAAAGCCCTTCCAGTTGCATGTGTCATTTCTTCTTCACTGTTGTGGGGTATGCTGCAGCCAGCGTTTCATATGTCTGACCAGTAATTAATTAGGAGAGGATCAATGCTGATAATTCCCTGTAATCCCTTCTCTCTCATCTTTTTGTTCCATAATCCTTTTAATGCTAGCAACTTGGGGGGTGGGGAGTGGCAGGGGCAGTGGGGGAAGCCTGAGTTGTGGTGTGGTGCTGGTGCTGGCAGAGCCTGGCTTTGTGATGCCAGAGCATCCCTCTGCTTCCCTCCAATGGCATCCCCCGAGGGAAGCATCCCAAACTGGGGGCAGCTCACAGGGCAGCATAGGAGGGGAGAATTTTCCTGTGGGGAGAACAGGGTTGGGGTCAATGAAACAGGGGTAGGGTAGACAGCAGAGACCCTCTCCAAATGCTGACAGATTTCAGTTTAACCTCAGGATCTCCACTGACCAGATCTCTACAATGACCATTAGGAGATCCTTTATTTGCCTCCAGCTCTGTGTCATCCTTCTTGTCATACCATGAGGACATTTAATCAGTGCTCTCCATCACCTTGTGATCTGGAGAGGGACACTGCCATCCAAGGAGGTCTGATGTCTGCAAAGGTCCAGGTTCTGGCAGCACAGAGGAGACAGAGAAATAAGTCCTGGATGGGAAGACAGGTGGGAGGACTTGGCTGTGGGTAGAGTGCAGAGCTGCTGCTGGGTTCAGGTGTGTGGGGGAGGAGTGGTCAGAGATGGTGGATTTTAAGCAGAAGAGGTTTAGGAAATGAGAAAGCTGGCATCTGATGTGTTAGTGACAGCTATATTAGCTCCACACTTCCGTATGAATTAGCCAACATGAGTGCTGCTAACACTGACCCCCCTTTCTTTCCAGGTCAGGAGGAAATGGAGAGTGTTGCCAGCCTTCATGACAAAGTGTTTGGATGTTGAGAAAGCCCAGCACTAAATCATACTCCAATCTACAGGAAAGTTGTTCATGTTCCACAGCCCAACATTCTCATTTCCCTCTAACTCAACTTTTTAAAATACTTTCTTCCCCGACAGCTGGAAGAGGAGATGTGAACCTGCCGATTCCAGGGACTAAGTGGGTCTGAAGGGCCTTTTGTTTGATCAGAGCTGTGGTTATTACCCCTGACAGTCCACAGGCAAGGAAGTCTCCAATGTGTGTTTGACTGAGTTAAGGTGCCTTTGATTCAAACTTCTCTTTATCCCATTTAAACTACAGATCATTTCCATTCACTGTGAGAGGAAACTAAATAATTCAGTGCCAGACAGCAGCATCGATGCAGCTGGAGGTATGGGATGCCTTTATCATGCAGAAGACATGGCCATGTCTGCTTGAAGGGAGGGAGTTTCGTGAGATGCAGGGCTCTCTGGGCTGGATGAAGTTTTGACCCACAGTAGCACATTATGATGGAGCAGCTAGAAAAATGCACACGGTGCCTTATAGACTGAACAAGGGCCATTTGCTGTCACAATCCCTAAATCCTCTCTCTCTGTGTGTTTAGTAACACAGATGTCTATAAAGTAAATGCCAGCTGATTATCAGAAAACATATTTGCTGGGCATGAACACAACTTTGTAATAATCAAACACCAGAGCTAAACACTGACTATGTGGTTTTATAACTTCAGAGGGTTATAATTTGAAGTGTACGAGGAGAGGAGAGGAGTAAACTCTTTTGCCTCTGTATCACAGTGCAAATCCAAGCTGAGTCCTGGAATTATCGATATCTAGTGGCTCCTGCCTCGCTTCTGTTGAGGAGGTAGATGGAAGTCTGTTTCCTGGATGACACGCATTGTGTTTAATTCTTCTCTCCTGTGGCTGTGGATGGGCTTTCACTCAACTTACAGCAGGACAGCCAGCACAAAGGATGGCCAGAAACATGGTGTCCACAGCAGCCTGGAGCCTCCTCCATCCCATGTCTCCCTTTACAGATATGTGTTTGGAGATGACCATGGATATTCACTGACCTGCAAAAGCAAGCTGGGAAAGCCTCTAGCAGGTTTGCAGCTGTTTCCAGCTGAGTGACCATCATCTAGCCCAAACAGGCCCATTTTCTTCAAGACAGTCATCTGTGCATTCCTTTCACCTCTGTACAGTTAGGAGCGCATGGGCTTCTGTTCATCCTGTCTTTGTGCTGAACTGCAGCTCTGCTGTGGGCTTTTTTCTATGCATCATTTAAAATAGCACAGAGTTAAACATCTATTTTAAAATAGCTTTGTTAAAAAAAGAAAAGCTTACTCCCGATGGTAATCAAAGGAAGAAAGAATAACCTCCCCGCAGCACCCGCCAAGTTTCAGGTGAAGGGGACTATGTGAGAAATAAACACGGTGCCTCGGCCTGACACTTCCGATGGGGTCAGGTTTTTCCTGCACTATAATGAGGTCTTGTTAGGAAAGTGGGAGCGGTGAGGTATGCTCCTTTCTCTTGGATCTCTGCATTTCAAGCTGCCTGCAGAAGGAGTGCGATTGGGGATAGGAAAGAAAAAAAAAAATCACTTGTTAGATATTTCTACCTTGGGCTTGGATGTTCTGAGGATACAGCAGTGAAGAAAGAAAAGATGGGGGCAGGGGTAGCAGGAGGCCAGGCAAGCTCTGCAAATAGTGCTCATCTTCCCCCTCTTTCTTTTTTATGCCAATCTTTGTTGGTGCCTCCATTAGATGTTTTAACTTCACTTTCTGTGATGAGGAACCTGGGAGATGTGTTGGCAAAAGCTTTGCTTTCCTGGCAATAAGAAGGCTATACAGATTTGGGGGCTCTTGTGGCATCTAAGTGGATGGGGAGGGGGAAGGAATCCAAACTTTCAATCAAGCCCTGCCAGCTCTTTTCCATTCGAGAGGAATGAGGCTTGCCTCGTTAAAGGCAGAGTGCGAGTGAGAGCGGGCAGCGTGCCAAGAGCCATTTGAGAGGCAGGTGAGACTTTCTGAAGTAAGAAATATCCATTCCACTCTAAATTGAAGTGTGTTAAATAAGGATGCTGTTCAGTGCTAATAAGGCAGGGAGTGAGCTGGAGAGCACAGCTGGGGTTATGGCTCTCGGAGAGCACAGAGGACCCGCGTTTGGATTTGGCCGCTGCTCTGACTGCGTGCAGGGAAATGAGCTCCAGGCAGGTGTTGCCCTACTTCCTGAGGATGCACATCAGTCAGCAAAGGCATGGTTTGCTTGACTTAGGGGTTTTTTTTTAGCATTTGAGCCCTTAGGTGGGAGTGATGGGGGTTGTGGAGGTCACAGCTGAGTGTGCAGAGGGACAGGGCTGGGTTTGGAGCTGGCATAATGTGGAAAGCTGCAGTGATGGACTGCAGCATTTGGACTTTCCACATAGGGATAGGAAAAGCTAGCACAGCACCTGCTTTCATTAGGCTTTCCTCTACCTGCAGGTCCCAACCCTCAACAGGAGAAATGCTCTCTTTTTTTTTTTTTTTCTTATTTTAATTTTTAATTTCTCTTCTTTTTAAAATGATGAAACATAGAAGAGCAGATGCAAATTAACACATAAATTCAGGTTGCAGGATGTCACCAAAAAGATAGGTTGCACAATAATTAAAGAGCATGAAATTTTCCATGAGATATTTTTTAGTGTGCTCTAAATAGCCAATTGCTGTTTCTTAAATATTCAGTAATTACTGTAACTGGATTCAGTTTGGCTTGGAATTTAATAAGACCTTACTGGAGAGTCTATTAGATCACCAGGAGGCTGGTGGGATAATTTAACAGTAGTGCCTGTCTCTGCTTATTGATTGTGTCCAGAAGGCAGTGCAGTGGTGTCCAGTCAGTAGGACACGAGAAGGGGGCATGAGGCACAACCTGCCCCTCACTCCACTGCCACGGGGGCTGAGGCAAGCCCTAGGGGTGCTCATCTCTGGGCTGGGAGGGACTTTGTGCTCCACAGAGCTCTCCTTCCCAGAGCCTTCCCTTGATTTTATAGGCAGAGCACCAAGGTGCAGGGGTGGGGATGTGTGTTTGCTTGGGTTTGCTCAGCTCTGCCTGAGCTGACCTGGTGCTCAGAGGAGCCCTGTGCTCTTTGCAGTGACTCTGAGTCTGGTCTCTCCGTGCTGTCCCAATATACTGGATCCTTGAGGTCTATTGCCAAACCTTCCTACCCGCTCTGTGTGCACACACCCTGGATATTTACCTCATGACATAGTGGAGAAAGACTCTTTGGGAAAAATGCTATTTCCACTCTTGCTGGAGGGTGGTTCGGAAAACATGAGCCGCCAAGTACGTGTTTCCCTGAAACAATACAGAGCTTAGAAAATTACCCACAAGGAAGGGATGTTGCCTGGGCACAGCTATGCTGTGGGTCAGCTCCAGGGAGAGGGAGGCTGGTGCGGGTGGGCAGCTCTGCTGGGCTGCCCTAGAAGGGGCCGCATTGTCCAGGCGGATCTTTTGTCAAGTTACTTCCAGGTTTTGTCTTGGGTTGTCTCCAGGATGTCCTTGGACACCGTCTGGAAGTTGGCTCAGCTTAGGAGCCTTGCCCAAATGGCAGCAGGGATCAGACTGCACATTCCCAAGCAGAATGCCCCAGCTGGCTCTACACTCCTGAACATCTCCACCTGCTTTCTTGCTGTACCTCAGGGTACACATCTCACAGCAGCAGATGATATTGCTCTGGCAAGCTTCTGGGCACCCCCCCACAATCATCTCAGATATTTAGGATTGAAAAATTTACCAGCCCTATTTGGCTGGAGTGTCTTGCTCAGTGCTTTGAGGTCATGGATAAAATGCACTACTGAAGGACTGGCAGGTTGGGTCCTGCCAAAAGCTGAGCTTGTGCAGTCCTGGTTGCTCTTAAAATATGTGCCTGGGAGACATGCTCTGCTCTGAGACAGGAAGGAGACAAATTCCTTTATCATAGCTCAGACCTGCGCTCCCAGCACCAATCGGGGTAAGTCCAGTATGTCTAAGCAATGGCCACACATCTCTTTATGCTTGGAAGTGATAAGCTCTGGTTTAAGGCTACAATAGTGGATTTGAAATTTCTATTTTCAAACATTGCTTCTATAATTAGGTGGTTTTGTATTGTGTGCCTCTCCCCCAGGAATGGGAAAAAAACCTCAACAAACCTGTGAGATATTTTCGCACAAGTTCCTGCCCTCCAAAATGGAAAAACAGACTTGGGGGCTGAAACAACTCCAGCTGCTTAGCTCATTTCATTGTTGCAAGTGAGGAACAGGCACTTTAGAAAGAAATGCTTCTTTTAATTGCAAACCAGCTTTCCATGATAATTTATTTCTTTTTCCTCCTGAATGAGATTTCATCCTGACCTCAAAACCACAACCCTTTGGATCACGCAGACAGGGTGTCACAGGATTATTTTACTCAGGGAGGGAGGCTCAATTCCACAAGAATTTCTCTGTATTCCCACTGCTTGAGTTACAGTTGCCTGATCTTTCAGAGACATAATCTAAGTGGACCTGCATCACTGGAGCCCAATTTAATGTCAAGGTATAAATTGAAGGATCAGGATTGCCTAGCCACAATGAAATCCTGTTCACAGATTAGGGAGTCCTGGCTGAGCAGCCCTAGAAATTGAACTGGGGGACTGGACTAAATCAATTTGATTCACCCTAAGGACAGCGATGCTACTGAAATGCATAAAACAGAAAAGGGCAGGATCTCCCATTACCATGAACCTAAATAGGGGATGAGCCCTTCAAAAGTGCGGCCTGACCTTTTCTAGCTGCGATGTCCTGAGTGCTGGCTTCACTCTCTGTTCCCTTTATTCCCATTCTTTTCATCCCCTCCTCTTCCCTTTCCTCAGCTCAAGTAGTGGAATTTTTAGGCTCTAGGTTAAAAAGAAATAATGATGGTCCTGAAAAGGGAACTGGCTTCTATACAAAGCTTAGTGTGGAGCTGGACCAGCCACATGTCTTCCTTGGCAGGGAACCTGGATGACCTGAGTGCAGTTAAGGTACTCTTGAGAAATGGAGGGAGCAAACCAGTGTCCTCCTGAAAGAATATTCCATATATGAGGTCTCACTAGGACCTCAGGTGGAGAAAGAAGGGTGTTGAAATGAACATCTCCTGAAAGAGAATGTGTTGTGCCACCCTTCCACCAAGTACTTTGTGGATTATCTCCCTTTCACGGGAGAAATCACTGATGTAGAGCTTGAGCACGTGCTTATTTCATGCTCTGTATAGCAGCTCCAGAGGGGAGAGGGATGGGGAGGATGGGAGTTGATGCCACAAGCCATGAGCCTTGCTCTCATAACTCCTGAGCTTGCTCATGGGACAAGACTCTACTTAGTGCAGGGGGAAAAGCAAGGTCCCATGAAGCTTGTTGTGCCTACATAGGAACAAAAACAATTGGAAAACGGGGACTAAGCACTGTTCTTCAAGCAGAGCAGTTCATGCAAGAAGGCAAGGAATGAGGCTCAGGAAAAGCCTCCTAGCCTGTTCTTCTCCCACTGCTCAGCACATCATTGCCTGCACCTCTCTGTGGCTGCCAAATGTGACTGGAGTATGGCTGGGTCAGCGTTGCCCTGATGCAGCAGGAAAGCTGATGGATGCTGCAGTTGCCTGCAGTGGGGCTTGGAAATCCACAGTCTGTGAATGACCCTGGCACAATCCTTGGTCCCTGGGAAAGCAGTGCTATTCCTGCTTCAAATCATGACCCTGCAGCTGTGTCTTTGATGGAGGATGCACAGGGAGTTTACTGAACAAATTGTGTGGACATGTACACTCATACCCCACACTTGGAAAGTTGAGATCAAAGGCATCTTCTGTGGAATTTCTTCTACCCACAGTATTCTTGGAAATTGCCCCTCTGCCTGAAGTGTTTGCATACAATAATGACTGGCCCTTGTTCAAAACACTAGCTGGTGGGAGATGGCTCACCACAAGGCAGTCAGCAGAGCAGTCTATCACAATTCAGATGTGGCTTGATCAAATTCAAGGCAGTATAAGATGTGGAACAGATTACAGGATCATATAAGCCACAAACCACATTAAAAGCATAGGGACAACAATAGATATTCTGCTCTCACACTTAAACATGATCCTGAATGAAAGGATTTCCCCTGCCTCCAGCCCTTCTTCCCCTAAAGCAGGATTTCTGTCTCCAGAAAATGCCATTCAGTTGCACGAAGAGCCTTGGGAACTGTGAGCATCTTTGCATAACAATGTAACGTCAAACAAATTCCTGCCTGCTCCTTGTCTACCACCTGATGTATTGTGCCCCAAAATGGTTTTGAATACCTGCCACCTCAGCAACACCTGCTGGCTATGAAAGTAGCAATTGCAGAGGCAGCTGTGAAAATGAAAAGTAAAATGGGGTGGAAGAAGGAGGGGAAAAGCCAGCTCCATGGTGTGCTGAAGTGTTGGGAGGCTGGAGGGAAGAGGTAGGCCAGCTGGGGATAGGTTTTGTCCTCCACTTTCCAAATGAGAGATGATGTCTCTCAAGTGCCATACAAATGAGAAACAGTGTGGAAGAGCTTTCTAATAATTAGTGATTGTTAATCAGTTCATTAACAGTGATGGTCGGCATTATTTAAGAGGGATGAATAGTTTTCCTCCAGAGAGTACAGCCCTCTCTTGCTGTGGCCCTACCATTATCTGTGGATGTGTGTGTGTGTAGGGGCAGAAGAGGAAAAATAGGGTGTTTTGGCACCCAGGCCCTGATACTGAGCCACTATTTTGGTTCTGGCAGCACCCTCAACCCCATGGGTGCTGTGTTGAATCCCTGGGAGATGGGGAATCAGGGCTTCCCAACAGATCTAAAGCAGATGTAATTAAAGCCTTCCCTGCCTGCCACAGAGCATGTGGGACATGTTAGCAGAATAATTAAATTTTGTGAAGTGAGTCTTTGCTGGAAAGCTGGAGGGTGGGTCGGTGGGACCAGGGAGAGCAGCAGTGCTGCCTCTCTTACCACCTCCGGCCCTTGCTCCAAATTGCTCCTTGTGTGACAAGTTGAGGAAATAATTAGGTGGTGTCTCATTTGCATTATTTGTTGAGTTTGTATGTATTAAAAATTTTGAGGGAAATTGGTCAAGCTGTACAGAAGTTGCAGATGAAACAGAGGCATATTTATGTGTGTGTGAGTTCTAAGCAGAAAGGCAGATGTGGGGACTGGAGAGCAGAAGGGGCAGAGAAGGGAATGGGGAGAACAGAAAATATGGTTCTTGCAGACATGGGTAAAAATATGTTCAGTGCACAGTAAATTTGACAATTAGTGGAAAATTACAGGATGATGGAAACGGCTCATGAATTGTAGTCAGTGCACATCTCCAGTGAGCCATGGAGGGAGGGTGATCAGAGAGGCTGGAAGTGTTGGTTTGCAGGTTTCAGAATAGGACATGTCTTTTCTTTACCGGGTGAAACTTTCTGAGACAAAATCTTTACATATTAAACTTACATTTTGATATAGTCTTTGTCACTTAAAATGAGAGAGGGCCTCTTTTCTAGAAAAAAAAAAAAAAAAAAAGAAAAAAAAAAAATAAAAAGGTTAAATAATAACTCAGTTTAAACAAAATTCCTGTCAGGATGGAATGAGTCATTTGTAGTTGTCCCACATTGAATGTTGTTTTGTTTTACTTCCCCCCAAAGCTGAGATTTGAGGCAAATCGTACTCAGTTTATGCATCATACTGTTTTCTTTGGTCCAGATCTTCTGGTTTTGCCTATTGAAGTTGGTATTCACCCCACATTGTGTTTGTGCAGCTCTTACAAAGGAGCCAGTTCTCATAAACACCCAGCTTCCAGCAGTGATGATTGTGGAGCTTACTAATACATGGAATGGGTTTATCTCTTCCTGAGAACACATCTGTAATGACCTCCTCTTTTCTCTCTCTTCAAGATGCTTGTAGAGCAAATTGTGGATTGGGAAGGCTGGAAAATGGTGACCAAGCACTGACCTCTCTGAAATGATTGCTGGCTCCAAAGCTTTTGTCTGGGGCAGTGGTGAGGGAAGGGAGTAGGATTGCACCTGGGCTGCTGGGACATGGTAATCCCTGTTGGGCACAAGCACAGGGCAGCTTTCAAATATCACAGGCTATCTATTTGAAGAAGAGCTCCCTAATTATCCTCCTGATTGATGAGAGTGACAGCCTGCTGTGCTAGTCCCAGCTGCATGGCTGCAGGTCTCCCAACACCCCTTGGAAGCTGAACTAGGGAGTGGGATGCAGGCTCTGGCATCCCCTTCTCCCTCCTTCAGGGCACTGCACCCCTCATAAAACCCCTTTCTATGTTCCAGCAGCCTCAGCTGACAAAGCCTGAGCACAGGCCTTGCTGTAGGTTAGGTGTGACACTGTACCTGTGATGTGTTTTGGGTTTTGCAACACATCTGAGATGTGCAAGGGAAGGGAGAGGGGTTTGTTTTGGGTAAACCCTCTTGTGGTGTTGAATCCTCAGAACTGCTGAGGCACAGAAAAATGCATCCACAACAGCAATGTTTACTTGGTGTACTGGAAAAATTACCTGATCATCCACAGGACCTTGGATCCCCTCAGCTAGCTGGAAGAAACAAACCCACACATATAGGCAAACTCATTCTTTTATCCTGTTCTGAAAGTGATGATGAGGCAGGAGCAAGGCTTTAAGTGAAAGAGTGATGCTGAAAAGTGGGGTCACAGCAACTGTTTGCCAAATGAACTCTGTCTGGCTACATATTTGTTTAGCATCTGCTTCAGCATCTGCACCACTCCTTTACTGGAGATCCATTGCTTCAGCTGGAGGGGGTAGCTGTGACTGAGGGCATGAATCTCCTCATACAGCTGCCAGTTCTTCCCGGTCAAGGCATTTTTTCATTGAAAATGAGACATATGCATATCAAAACTACTCCTGAGCCGAAAAAAGCACCATTGGTAGTTTTGAATGGTAAAAAGTTCAGATGGTTTCAGTGTTCTTTTCCCCTTATTTCCAGGTAGAAGTTATAGATTGGAGACTCCCCACAAGCCATTAAAGCTCCTACATTTATCATCAATTCTTCCAAAATACTGTCTTCCCCAAAGGGTTTGTTCATCTTTTTGAAATGCTTCCCTTGGTAGTTTCCCTTGCCTCTCCTGGAAGCTGCCCATGAAGAGCAGAGCCTTCCCTGCACCTCATCTCATCTTGGTGGGTTATGGATTAAGGTTGTCAGGCTTGTGAATCTGCATTAATAGTTGATACTTTGGAAATCTGCAGTCAATGGATCCAGATCTTGTGTGCTTCTCCAAACTTCCTGGTCTCTAGACACTCACTAGTTCAGCATGCTCAGGTATCCTTGGCTATCCTTGGGTACAAAAGGGCCAAACATCACGATCTCACCTGGCATCCATGGCAGCCTGCTGATCTCTCCAGTGGCTGCTGCAGCAGTATGGTGTGAGTTGTGCCAGCCCAGCCTGATGTGTGCCCTGTGTGCTACTGAGCCATAGCCAGAGAAGCTCTGACATATCTTGGGAAAATCCAGGTGCAGTTAGGGGTCTGGCTTTGCAAGGATGCTGTACCCAAATTCAGAGAGGAGCAGGGCCTCACTACGGCCATAAAGTTGTGCTTGATGCTCCTCTCCAACAGCACATGGGTGTATCTGGGAGGGAGTTAAAGCTGTCAGAGGGCTCCCGACTCTGTCAAAACACACAGTGAGTAAAATGCGCCACCATCTCTACTCCCAAGTCTCAACTCTTCCAGAATTAAGGGGATCAGCAGCACTTGCATATGGCAACCCCATGTCACTCCTATACTTGCTGGCTTTTTAGTAGTCCAGGGCAGATTTGTTTTGTGCAGCACCTGTCCAGCAGCAGGGGCTGCAGGACCTTCCAAGCCCAAAGGAACACTCCCTCACTTGAACTGCAGACCAAAAGGATGGAGAAAGTTTGTTTAATGAGCATGTGCCTCATTTGCTCAGGAGGATGAAGCTGCAAACGTCACCAGGCTGTGAATAATTTCCCTACTGTGCCAAAAATGACAGGCAGCTGTCAACACATGAAGAAAAGATGGATGGGAAGGGCATGATGGAGAGAGTCACCTTGGATGGAGTGATGTGGTGCAGTCAAGTGCCTTTGCTCCAAGGAGACTTGAGATTGTGCTGGTCAAGATGTCCCCATCTACAGAGCTCCTGCTTTCTCCTTGTCTTGGCTTAGATGGTAGAAATTTCATGTACAATTTGCTTTGCAACATGACAGCCATGGCAACTGTAGTGAGAGAAATGGGTAGTGAAGAAGAAATATGTAACTAGGTCAGTCTGCTTCACATTACAGCTTCATCCTTTACCCAGGGAGGAGTTGTGGTCTTTGCCCGCCCCTCGCTGTTCCCATTCAGTCACTTGATGGGGTTTCCAGCTACTTTGAGCCTGCAACCTTCAGATCAAGACTTTTTCTTTTTTTTCCTTCCTTAACTTGGCTTTCACGTTCGACTTTGCTTCTTTCAACTTATGTTCAGAGGCTCACAGTGGAAGAAACCTTTTGCTGTATTTAATTGTAAAAGTTCCTTCCCTATAAAAGTCTTGGCAAACTGGGCTGGCTCAGTGGTTAGTTCTTTGCTCTCCTCCTTGCAGGGGCAAAGTTCAGTTACTTAGCATCTGGCTGCTTGTTCCTTAATCCAAGAAGGAGTTTTTAATCACAGTAGGACTGGATGGTTTGGCCTATTCGCAGCAGGGCTTACAATGCCAATTGCCATTAGGTCTCTTGTTCAAATATGGCCTGGATTGCTAGCAAAATTTTAACTGTTTTGTGGCCAGTGATGAGGAGTTGCTGGACTCAGCCTGTGTGCTGATGGGTGCATGTGCCTGTTCTGTAAACACATCCATTAAGGGAGCACCAGGACATTTCCCATTGCCCTTTTTGTACCCCCTTACTCATAGTTTGTGCTATTTGCCTATGACCAAGGAATGCATTGGGTGGACAAGGTCAAGATGTTCTTGAAGACTGAGGGATACAGACAGGGCCTGGTTTGTCCTCCAGGGGTGGAAAGCATCCTGCCTCATTTAACCCTCTGCACATTCCCCTGTGGGCAGATGAGCAGAGCTGTCCTACTGCAAACCTTTCCATCTCTCTTGTGTAAAGCCCTCCTCCACAGCATTTTGGCTCCCCCCACTGAGGCTACAAACTTCCTCTTCCTTGTGATAATCTTCACTGATGCCTTCCTATGCTGTTCTCCTTTTCTTCTGCTCTGTCTGGAAAGACAAAGCAGCCCAGCCAGGCTGCCTTAATTGGCTTTGGAAACTGCTGGCTCGGTATCGTTAATATTACCACCAGTATGAAGGTAGAGATGGCACATATGGGCTGTTAGTAAGCATGTTAATTATGGAGAGGTGCTGCATTACTCACTGCAGGCTAGATCCTGCCCTCTGGCAAGTGGCACTGTCATCACTCTGTCCTCCCTGCAAACGGGTGCCGCGGGCAGAGCGCATCCTTCCGCTGGTCCATATGTGCACCTGTGCCTGGGTGGGGAAGCTTTGTCCTTCTCTGGGGCTGGATCTGACAGCAAAAGGCAGCAATACTTTGGGTGAGGCACTGGAAATCATCAGGAAGAGGAGCTCTGCTTGTCAAATATTAGTGAGCATTTTAGAGGCAAAACTGATTTTTTTTTTGTTCTTAATGATTCTAGTACAACTCAGGCTCAGACAGTATTTGCAAACCACAGGGAGAAAAAGATTTAAAAACAACAACAGAAGAGCATTAACAGGAAATAATCTCATCAGCCCAAACTCTCCAGCAGTGCTGAAGACAAGAAAATGATGCCTTTTTATTAGCCTTATTGTCTTTAATTAAAGCATTCAGCAGAACCCTCTGATAATGGACTGCAAGTGAGGTCGGCAGCATTTGTAATAACACAATGCAGGGTTCAATTAAGTTGCACTTTTTTAGCTTTTCATCTCCAGTTTAAATAAGCTCGTGACACGTACAGAATGATTGCCTTTCTGAGCCAGAGAAAAAGGTGGGGGGGGGCACAGGGGCTTGGGAGACAAATCACTTGTTGCTGTATAACTGGTGTTATAAACTCTCACCAGTTCCCCACAGCATTTTCATGTGTTCAGCCAGCTTATAGGGGTGGTTGTAATTTGGCTGCTATACTGCAGCCATTAGGTATGGCTTTCCATACCGCAGTTTCCTATCACTGTGGGCAACCACTGCAGGTTTCCTGAGCCTGAACCTTTAGAAAATATATTTTGGTGGTTGCAGTACCTAAAGAACTCTAAACAAACATGGGGATCAGAGATGGCAGAAGAAAAGGTCAGAGGTCCAGGTATAACCATTTGAGCTGAAAGACTGTGGATGATTGACAAGCAGTTGATATTTGCTGCTCCTTCTTTCCCCTGCTCTTTTGAATTATTGGTCATAAACCACCCTGCAGTCACACTCCTGCTGTGTCAGAGAGAGAGAAGCCAAGAAAAGACCCACATGGCTAACACTTAACTTTATCTTCACCATTAAGTAATGCTAAATTAGAATGAAATCACTCTGGTAATACAGGTGACAGCTATATGTAGACCAAATGAATTCCCTATGATCAGTGCTTGTTAAAGAGGCACATCAGCAGAATTCATGATGACGGGACACTTACTGTGCATATAACTCATGTGCACACACAGGAAACTCATGGTAAATCTGGCTGGTGGTTTATGCCAGGCTTTATAAAAACAAAAAAAAGTGGCTTTTAAAACCTCTGCTCAGTTTCTCATGTCTCCCATCCTGATGTAAATTCACAATAACTGAATTGCACTGCTAACCTCCTAGGGTAGCCTTAGGTGGGGGAAAAGAGATGTGAATGGGAAGCAAGGACTTTACCAAGGCTTCTGGAAGAGATTCTAGATGCTCCCATCTCCCATGCTGAGGCTGCCTGAGCTGTGCAGCCTTGTGCTGCCACCCAGAGATGGTTCTTCATGGCCTGGGACAGGAGCCATCACCAGTGGGACTGTGCTCCATGGATGGCAGTGGCAGCTCAGAGCGGCCAACAGCTCCCTGCATACAGGCAAAGAGCTGAGTTTAACTCAGGATGCCTACAGATAGGGACTGCCATGAAGTTAATGTGGGACTGTTTCTGGGACACTTACAGCCCCTACTGATTGCTGTAGGTTTATATAAAAGGGAAGGTTGAACAGTGTTTGGTTTCCATCACAGCTGCCCTCACAGGCCATGTCACTTGCTGCTTCCATTATGTGTAAAAAAGCAGTTTGTGGATAGGGGTCTATGCCCACAGAGCTTTAGCATGCGGGTTGTCCCTTCCAGGATGCTGGTGCCTGCCATAGTGGTATTAATCAGTGTGTGTTTATGGCACGAGAAAGTCCCTTTCCTTGTGCTGACTGTTACGTTGTGGTACCCTATGCTTTGTCACACAAGGACAGCATCCCCTGCATACAGGCAAAAATTACAGGAAGATATAATTATCTCTGCCTCCTTACACCCTGGTTATACCTGAATACAGTTGACTTTTTTGTGTTTTTACCATCTCTCATGTAGTGCAGCTATGTACTGGTAAACAGCTGTTCAGCTCCACCCTAGAAAAATAGCTTCAATAAAGTGCATTTCCCATACAGGTCATATATTGGTTAATCCATTCTTTTGGGACAACTTCCAGACAGGAAATGTGGAGGCAGAGGAAGTTGTCCCAGTAGAGCACAACAATGGTTAAATTAAATCCAACCCTGGCTCTCACTACCTGCCGTTGTTACTGAAATTAAAAGAGAAAGCAAAAGGGCTGAGCTGTACCAGGGCTGTGTCACTGCCACTGCTGAGTGCTCCATCTCACAGGGTAGCTGTTGGCAGTTTTATCCTGGAGAAAGTGAGTCAAGTTTTACATAGTAACATCTTAATTTCTGTGGTTCAACAACTGGTCTTTTTTGGTACTCTTTTGTTAAAACAATAGGGCAGTGCCGTACCTATGCTATATTCTAGTCAAGGCATGATAGATGGGTAAAGGGGGGACACTACTGTGACCAGCCCCCTTCATTCATGATGTTGAATGAAACAGCAAAAGGGAAAAACACATTGGAGCTATCTAGGAACAGAACTGACCTCTGGTAGATTTTGGAGTTCAAGGAGGTACAAAAGGGGCTGCCTCTGACTGTTCCCCCAGATCAGGTATTTCACCAAACCTATTTGGGCCTATGGATATGACTTCATGTGGTCATGGCAGGAATCACTTCTGTGCAGACCCAGTCTGTTGCATGCTCCACATGGCTTTGCTGTTATTGCACCCTGACTGCTGCTGAGACAATTTCTTGCCTATTAAAATGTAGTTATGGCCTGGAAAGCGATAGTGTAAGAATGGCTTATCAGTGCTCCATAGCTATTTGCTCCAATCATCCATACCAAAGGCCTGAGAATGCTCCCAGAGAAGCCAATAAGACTTTTACCATTGACTTCAAAGGCAGTAGAGAGCAATTTAGCTGCTGCCACCAGACAAAGCAGGTTCAGCTACAGCTGGTACTTCCACAGCTAACTTGGCTCTGAAATCCTGACAATCTAAATGTATTTTTGCTACATGGGATGTTTAAAAATAGACAAGACAAAGTAGCAGGGAAAACAGATTGCTGGGAATATTCCCTCCCTGCTAGGAGAAATGGACTAACTGAAGCTAGCAGGGCTTTTCCATCTCCAATGTGTACGAGTCTATGATTTTTGTCAGCAAACTAAGCACTTCTGAGCCCCAGGCAGCACAGAAAGCCGCTAAAAGCAATTTAGAGGTATCATAATTTCTCAATCCAAGAGTAACTTCTGGTTTTGCATATATTGTAGGGCTCTGGAAGATTCCCCTGAATCCAGTAAAATGCAGGGTCTGAAGTGAAGGTGGTTCCATGGATAGGAAGGGTAAGTCACAATAACGTGAAAGTCTTGAAAGAGCTGCTGTCCCTGCCACCTCATGGGAGCAGGATATCGAGCGCATGATGTAGAAAATCAAAGAGGCAGCTACCGCTAATAAATCACCAATAATGGGTGACTTTGCCTGCCCACATATAAGCAGGCAAAAAATGTTTAGTGAATCAATGTCTCAATACTTCAAATTATCCTCAGAACAGTAACTTTGAAGGCATGAAAGACTAGGGTGTTTGATTTTTTAAAAAAATTTGTTTTGAGCAATATGGAGAATGTAGATCAGGTCAAATAATAGCTTCCTACACACAAGTGGTCATTGTCTAGCTGTTTGTCACCCTCATGGACTTCCTCAAAAACTTGGGCAGGACCTCCAGTGTTTGGAAAGGAGAAACTAAAAGAAACTGAAGAGTAAAAATAAAGTTCAAAAGTCAACCCCCTCAGACTATGTATAAAGACAGTTTACTCAGCCCATGTATGTTTTCAGGGTAAAGCGAGAGTGTTATGTGAATGATAGAAGGAAGGGATGCATAAGCTGGATAAATACCACTTGCTAGAAGTGGAGCCAGTCTGGGGTATTCAGGAGAAAGGAGCACAGACCTGGGCAGGGCGCTGCTCTCTGCACTCTCTCTCTAGAGTGGGATTATTCAGACAGGAGAATGCCCTGGTTGAAAGCTGGAAGTGCCCCATCATTTCAGCAGGTGATTGCAGAGCAGCCCCTGCTGAGCTCTTCTCCTGCAGTCTGGGCTGGGGACTCACCCTTGCCTTAGAAGGGCCAGGGCACCCACCTCAGCTCCTCAAAGTGCTCTGCTCTTGCATTGAAGTGGACTCAACGCAAACCTGAGTGTTTCATTAGCCAGGTTTTCCAGCTGGGAGGAGAGGCTTTGATTGCATTGACCTTAATGTGAAATTAGAGCTGTTTAAGCAGGTAACAGCCAGACAGCTGGGTGCAGCCATGCGATGGAGGCGTTTGTCTCTATTTGCAGACAAGCTGTGTATGTGTTTCCGTTTTGCTCAACTTTTGCTGCTTGTTTATTTAGTTAATAAGAAGATAGCAATCTGCCTCATAGAGCCATGCAAACAGCAGAGCAGAGAGCAACAAAAAAAGGGCTTTTGTTAAACACTTGCTGGCCTTACGGCACCAGTTGTGTTTCACCTGCCAGGCAAGAGAGCTGGAGGGAGATACTGGCTTTTAACAGAGATTTTCCCCTGGTGGAGCATGTCTTTCTCCATCAGTCCGGATACCAGACTGCTCTGTTCCCATCCCTATGCTGGGCTTAGTCAGTAGTGAGAGACTGGGCAGTGTGTCCCATCTTCCTCCTTCTCACATCCAGCTTGATGTAGCTGTACAGGAGTTACCAAATTTTTAAGTGGCTGTCCCTCAAGATGCAGACAGGAGGAAGTGACCAGACCCTCCTGTCCATGTTAGTGCTTTAGAGAAAGAAAGGAGAAAGAAGGCAGCATGGACAGCTGTTGCAAATATTCTCCCTCATCCATCTCCACAGGAGGGCTAATGTTGCATTTCAGGGAAATGCTCTGCCACTGTCTTGTCCTCTGTTTCTGCACCCAGCAGTCCTTTCTGAGTTTTTAAGTGTCATTCTTATGGCCTCCTGCTTTTATGCATCAACCGTAAGCGTCCCAGGTGCTGCAAAGACTGAAACACAGCTGCTGCTTTCTTGAGTTACCAATCTTCCCCTTTGGTGTTGGTGAGGTTGTTCCCCAGCCTCACCTGCCAAGGTGTCCTGCCAAGGACGGGTGCTGCAGGCTTTTAGTAAACTAAAGATGGACTGAGAAGCTTGAACTCATTTTAGGGGATCATCAGGCAGGCAAGAGATTGACCCCTGATCCTGGGTTTGTATTGCAGGGATATGTTAAAGCACTCTGACTGCACTTGTTCACACCAATGTAAACTGTTGTCTCATCCCCATGCCTCTGCTTCCCATGTTTCACAGTGTATTCTTTGGATGTCTGAATTGCTGGCCTACGTGGATGTTCTAGCACTGATCCCAGAAACATTCTTTTTACAGAGCAGGTATTTGCACATCTGTGTTTACTTTCCCCATGCCTCACTGCTCATATCCGGACCATTTCTTCCCCTGGTGCTCTGAATACTTTCCTGCGGTGTGAGGGGCTTGAATAGTAAATGAAAGAGCAAAGAGAGGGAATCTCCTTGGGAGCTCTCTGAAATTAACCAGGGAAAGCAGTGGCAGACATTTCCCAGTGGGCTTTGACCCAGAGACGGCTGGAGGCAGCAAAAGTCTCCCAGAAAAGACTAGTTTTCAGACTGGGTCCCAGTTATGTAGAGAATGCATTAGGGAGCCCAGCCCCTCGTGCTGGGCGCTGTACAGACACAGGACAGGACAGAACGTGCACATGAACACACACATATCCCTTCTTGCATGTTTATACATTAAATTAGATGCCTTTGAATCTTCAGTTAATAATCTGCAATGTATTGGCTGGTCCTTTTGGAACACAAATGAACACATACTACCTAGTTTATCCTGTGCTTAGCTGCTAATTAGGAGTTTTTTTAGGACATACAATTGGAGGTGTTACAAATTAACTCAATTGTGGACCAAGACCAAAGCTGTTATTTGCTTTGTCATAGCTATTGAAAGTCAAATAAACAAATAGTAGTGTCTTTTCAGTCTTTCCCCTGTGCTTTAGCACAGCTGTTCAGCAAAATAATAATAATTTCATTGTCTGCTTTCCAAAACTTTATGTTTAAAGCAGATCATAAAAAGTCTCCACATGGTTTACTTTGCCTAATTGTTACAAACTCGGGCTGTAAATCCCAGAAGAAAGAATATATCTTACTTAAAAAAAACCCCGAACACACAAAAAAGTCCAACCAAAAGAAAGCACATGAAGAATGAAATATGTTAGAGTTTGTCTGACTGTTTCTTATGATCTGAAGTTCTGAAAGAAGCCATTGGAGAGAAGTGCTTGATATCCAGAGGACTTTAGAGGAGCTTAGTATTAATTTCTCTGTGGCTCTTCTGAAAACTGAATGTAAAAAAAAAATAAATCACGGTTGCAGCAAATTAACATAAATCAGAAGAACATTTTTTTTTTCTATCTTTTTAACTTCAGAAGTTTCTTTTCCAGTTTCTCAGGAAGCCACCAGCCACATGATTTGGGATAGCTTACTTGTGTTGTATGCGCTCCTGGTGGCCAGTTCCACTTGGAGATGGCCTTGCCTCTCAAAGGCCTCTGTTCCATGGGAGGAGCAAAGGATGGGAAGAGCAAGAGCCAACTGATGGGAATGAAGCAGAACAGGAAAAGCAAAATGAAGGGTGTCAAATGCCAGGCAGAAGACTGACTGTGGATCTGAAGCTATGAAACTTCACAGGTTTGCCCTCCTTCACCCCCATCCTTTTCTTTCATAAGCTTCTTTTCCCTTTACCTTGGTAGCATGAACATGAGTTACAAGGCAACAAATGGAAATAGAAATGCCTGTGGTCATGGTGTCCCCTAGCAGGCAGGGGTAAGCTCACAGAAGCAGGTGAGTTCTCAGCCTTCAGCAGTTCCCTTCAAAGGTCACATCTAATTAGGATGATACTGGATTTTGACATTATTGATGTTTTTAGCAAGTTGGTCTCTTCCAAGGCGGCAAAGAAGTCCAGCTGGGAACCCATATGGAGAAAAATATATATAGTCCATAAACTTGTTATCCCTAGAAAACTTCTTGTATGTACTACATGTGAGCTCACTCTATACACCTACTCTTCTCTACAACCTGATTTTAGACATTGCATGACAGATAGCTGATACCTGTCAGCATTTTAATATTTCTACTTGGAATCCACTTTGAGGCAGATGATGCTCTCTTTTAGAGAGGAAAATGTTTTCCTGGTCTTCCTGTAAGTTTTTGGTCACCCACAGCAGTCTCAGTCATCAGTGATTTCCACATGGTTTTCATGGGAAGATCAAATTCACCCTAATCTGATTATTTGCTAGAAAACACAACATGAGTGTTTGGAGATTATCACCAGTGAATTCCTTTAACACTCTGGCAGTGGCAATATTTGGGCACAGTCCAAGATTCAGTGTTGTGTCAGTTTGAGTTCTAACTTTAAAACAGTTTAATTTGGCACAGCAGATATATGTCCAGTTACTTCAACACAGATGGTGGGGAATAAGTTATAAAGGTATTGGAATGCTGCCTGAGGTAAGTACCCATATCCTCAGAAACACAGATTGGGTGAAGCAGACTGATCTCTTCCTTCTTTCAGTTCTAATATAAGTGGACTAATGGTGGTCATGGGGGTACATCCTGACCCCAGGAATGCCTGATCTTAGCTGAGGTGAAGCTACAGCTATAGGCACATGCACTTTAGCCCACCCAGGGGTTGTAAGGGTGGCAAAACTGCATTTTAAGCCTAGTTCAAGGTTGCTCCTGGAGAGAGGCACTGACAGCATTGCATGAACATGCACCTGCATCTCATGCCTTGCTAATGCAGGCATGAACTGATGTGCTCCAGGCTTAGCCTGCCCACACCCGAGGGCGGGTGGCCCCAGCCCACAAGAGATGCTGTTACACTGCCAGCTGGGTGCTCTCTTTGACAAAACTGTATCCTCTCACTTCCTACATTCATTCACTTGTCAAGAGCAGGCTCATTTTAACACTGTGGATTCTAAATTTTCTCTGATGTAATTATTGTTTGACACTGCAGCCTTTCCAAGCACCTTACATAAGGAAAAAGGGAGAATTAAATATGAGAAGCCTAAAAATAAAACTATTAAAAGGAGCAGAAGCTGCTTTGTGAGCAGCAGGAATGATGTGGTGCCTCTGGGAGATGGTACGTGGAGCCAAAGGAGATGTTCTGCTTTTAGGCAATCCCTTTTATTGTATTTCAGTGAAGTTCTGCACTTTTCTGAAGTTCTTAGGTGCAGGGCTTTTAGAAATGAGTCTGTTCTTTCTCTTTGCTCTTGCAAAAACCATGACTTTCTTACCATTTCCCAAGTCAATCTTCTTGAACAGACTGCAGCCAAAATTTCCCTTCCCTAATTAACCTGGAATGGTTTTTGAAGAAGTTTTAGCCGCAGAGAACATCAAATTTAGCTTTTAGCCTGGAGCCAGGCTCTGGGCTAAAGAACACATGTCATTTTAGGAATTCATGCAGATGCACCTTGACATCTGGGATGTGATCTGTCGCCTGCACACTTCCCTGCTGAGCTAACAAGCAGGAGTAGGCACTGCTGATGCTGCAGGTGGAGTGCAAAAGGTTTTTCCCATTTATTCTAGCACTTTTGTCCAAGGTATGTAAATAACTGCAGGACACTTTTTTGACAAACGTGAACCTCTTCTACTGGTATTTGTCCACGTGTAGTTCAATCACCTCATCTTCCACTCTGGGTTGATTCAGAAGAGAGATGCTGCAGTATTTCCTAAGTTATGGTCCCGTAAATAATGGAGTTCTCCATTGAGACATTGTTTACCAGAGCTAATTCTTCTGTCATGTGAAAAGGCAGCCAAAAGTAAGTAACAGGTAAGGTTTTATTGTGTGATTTTGGAATGACCTTAATAGAGCCTGGTTTACACACATCTGGTGGTCAATACATGCTGAAATGCAGATATGGAGAGTGGGGCTGGAAGGGATCATATGCCTCAAGCAAGCCAGGATTGACCAAGTTTCTCTCTCTGCAGTGACTGTAGGGAAGCTGACTGATTGCATTGGGCAAGAACAGATGAAGATGCAGCTAATGTCTTATTTACATCAGGTCCCTCTATGACTTCATGGGTTGAACACTCAGCATCTGAGGCATCAGTACCACAGCACTGTGATCCTTGATGCGTTCTTGAGCTTTCCCTTCTGCAAATCTGTGACTCATTTTCTCTGTTTGGAAGACACATGGAACAGACAAAGGAAGAGATGTGCCCATGATGGTATCTTTCACAAAATCTAATTCTGACTGAAAAAAAATAAAGTCTTGATGAACTACCTGTTCCTGGTCAGAACATCTTTAAAAATAATAGAATATGAATAGTTGATAACTTTGAAATACTGAACCATCACTATTCATTCCTGACCTCTCCTTACGAGCCCACTCAGAATCAAAGCAGAAACAGCGATGCAAAGCCAGGCTACTTTGAACCCTCAAGATTAATTTTTTGGGAAACTGTCTGTTGTCCAAGAAATATTTGTGGAAAATAACTGGGAGAATAATTTACACTAGCCATACCTTGTGGAAAATTGTAAACATCTGGGACACCATTCCTGGGAAGGAGAAAGTAAGCAAATCTGTTTGTGTCTGTGACTTACTACTTTAGCTCTGGTAGCTGCATTGCTTTTGGTTTGATGTGGCTTCTGTTGGTTTTTTTGAAAGAATTTACTCAAGAAAGAAAATATATTTTCCCTCTGGGATAAATAACCTGTAATTGCACAACTCCACTGGTTTTTAATCAAGTCTGTGTGCCCACAGTAAGTGGTCTTTGGTTTTCTGGCCAAACATAAGTATTTGCAAGCTATATGGAAAACCTTTCCTCTGGAGCTACACAGCACCATAAGGTTTGTAGTTCCACAGGGGCTGATTTGCGCCAACAAGCAGCAGGACATCATGTCAAATTCTGCAGAGTATAAGCCATCACCCATAGCAATATAACATGAATTTTCTAGTGATCCTATAACAAAAACCCTCTGAATATAAAGAAAGGCTGGCTTGGTTTCCTGAATTGCCTCTCAAGAAGGAGGAAAGACAGGGACCAAGAGTGATCTTCTGTGCTTGCTTGCCTGTTTGTTCTTAAACCTACTGAGGCCTAGTTAAATAGTAACACTGTTCAACTCTTCTTTTTGTCAATGAACTCTAGCTGCTCTCAAAATGTGGTAGTTTCCAGACACGAGGGACACCAGTAGTGTATTTTAAATCTGACAAAGTCCTAAGAGCTTCCCCATTAACTTCTACAGGAACACAGCTATAAGCAGCATGAAGTTTTCCCCCAAGCCTACGGCACAAGGTGGAGCCAAGTTGTCATCTCACGCTTAACCTAAGATGACCCTGGTAAGGCTTGCCAAACCTCCAGGTCACAGTGCTCCAAAGGGAGCACACCGCATGTGCTAAGCTGCTTTCATAGCAGGGGAAGGGCACAAGAGGAGCACAGAGGAGAACCCTGTCCCACTTTTCCCCTTTTCCAACTAGTTTCTAAAGCTATGATGTTGAGAATGTTTTTTACCTCCACATTAATAAAATGGAGCAATTTCAGCCTGAAATCCCTCAAAGTGTTGTTTTTACTTTGTTCTTAACTTTAGGGCTTCGGATTTTTTTGTTAATTACCAACAACCACTCTTCAGCTGCAGTATTAGCATGAGGGACAGAGTTGCCTCCAGAGGCCATTTAAATTAAACACAGACCTACTGCATAGACACCAAGTGCCAGAAGATCTTTTTTGGTGTGAGAAGAGGGGAGAAACAGCTTTCCAGTTAACATTGCCAATGTGTTTCTGAAGCAAAGGATGACACCTTTCTGACTTCAGGACATTATTGTCTATTTCTGGCAGAACATGTGTTCTGAAAGCCTATAGCTGTGTCATCCTCAAGATGACATTTCATGGGGATACTGCAAGCAAGGTACAGCCAGCCTGGCTTGGGATTGCACAGGAGACATCCAAGACAGTACATGTAATTCAGCTGATATTACAACGCTGCCAGAGGCAAGGCTGACTCCAGACCCAGCCAGGGCTCTCTGCACGTTTACAGGTGAAGCCAACCAACCTTTGGATGATGCACGGCCAGGGCAGACCCTGGGAAGCAGCTGAATTTTTAGATACATTTTTAGACAGGTTGTGCCTGTGACCCCCTTGGATATGTGTCATGGTAAATTTGAACCAGGCCAGGGAAGCTGAGCTACCCCCACTCCAGTGCCTCTATGGGCTGTACACGGAGATTGTCTGAAGGTTGGGCAGCAGTGATACAAGAACAAGCTCATATTTTATTTTCGCGTACCTCATCCAACCCTCCCTGCACGAGCAGAAAACACCAGCCAAATAGAGGGCTCTGGAAAGGCTGAAAAGCTCAGGCGTTTTGGGAGAAAGGACAATAAATACCCAGCAGCAGGTCTGTGCTCAGGCTGGTCCCTTCCCACAGTTTGATTGTGTGTCTGCCTCCCAGCTCAGCACAATGGATCGGCTCAGCTCCTCAAATGGGGGCAAATGGGCTGTTGGCCAAGCACTGGGGGCTGTTTCAACACAAGGATTTATGGTGAGCTCAGGGAGGCTTGGGTGGGATTGTGGCTGGTAGAGAGCAGCCCCTGAAGAGAGCAAGCAGATGCATTGTGCAGCCCTGCTGTTCTGGGCCAGCATCGCCCTTCCTTGCCTGTGCTAGATGAATGCCCCAGAGCGGGAAGCATCAGTCAAACCTGCTCTCTCACACATCCATACCACTTCCTCTCTCCATGCACGTACTAAACCTTCACTGGAACAGAATTCCACCACTTTATTCATCCCTCGGGCTGCCAATTCGAGTAGCATTTCCCAGCCTGGACACAAGGGGTTAAGGTGGGTTGTTAACTTCAAAGCTGGGCTCTTTCGGGATATGAGCAGTGTGGGTCATGGGCATCCTTTCGGGCAGGTCCCTTCTCTCCATGCTGTGAAGAGCAGACGTGGCATAAAAACTTCCTTTTGGGGAGGGCATGATTAATCTTTGCTTCTTAGAGGATGACAAATATATTATATTCGCTGACATGCACACGCATTCTCCTCTGTTGATGGGTGACCCCTGTCTTAATGCCAAGCGTGTGAGATCCAGCTCTGTAAACGAAGAGGAGAGCTTTGCAAACTCATTAATGCTTTGAAGTCGCTCATTAGGAGCAGATTCCTCGGGAGCTGGCGAGCACAACACCCTTTGTGAGCATGACTTCATTTGATATTAATGTGGGTGCTGCAGCTGGAGGCATCCAGGGATGCTGTGCTGTGATTCTGCACACACAGACCAGCATGGCAGATTGCTGTGGCTGTAATGAACGGGATAAAAAAGGAAAGTTTCTGTCCCCTCTTGTGTGTGAGTTTTCCTCTTGGCAGCATATGAATAGGTTGACCCAGTCCTCCGCTGAGCTGAGGGCATGCAACATTCTCTCATGGGATGCCTGGAATATTGCTGCCTTTTTTCCTAGTACCTGTGAATTATCTCTGGAGGACAGCGTGACCCACCCCCTCCCCAGACGGAGGAGGTCTGTGTCACCCTCTTTTGAGGCCTGGAAATATCCCTTTTCTGTGCCTTTCACCTTTCCCTCAGCCAACCAGAAGCCCTCCAAGTGGCTCAGCTACCCAGGGCACAGCAATGTGTCTGTGGAAGAAAGGAGGAAATTGCTCTCATCCTGAAGCAGAGCAGGACCAGGACAGCCTGGCTGAGAGTATCTCCAGCAGACAGAATCCTCTGGTGAAAGGATTTGGCAGGGTTTCTCTGTGTGATAACATCCCTGTGTGAAGATGCTGGCCTGAGAAGATTAAGGGTGGCTGAATTCCGAATCAGAATTTATCAGGCTCCTGTGGCTTAAGGGTTATAGACTTCCAGCACACTGGCATCTGGGGGTTGTGGGTTTGAATCCTATGAGGTTCAGTAGTGGTGTTTGGGTTTTTTTTGTTCTTCCTAGATGATGGAAACAAAGCTGTACCTTATCCCAAAGGAAAAATAAAGACCTTCCTTTACCACTGTCTGTCCCAGATAAATGCACTAGCAGAGTACCGTATGCAGACAGGAGGGGGTAAGGAGTGGAACCTGGGGTGCAGAGCCAGGGCTTTAACTGTGCGCTCTGTCTGGCTAAGAGCTGCCAGGCTGTCAAGAGCAGCTCCTTTCCCCTGAGGACCCGGTGGCGTCAGGAGGGACCTCGCAGAGATATCCCTCCTGCTCCAGGATCCCTGTTGGCATCACAATCAGTAACTGTGGTCCTTGCACGAGGATCTAGGGTGGCACAAAGGGGCTGTGCCATTCATCATGGCCATGAGACCAGCACTTTCCTAATGAGATGTCCCATCAGTTGCTGGGGACATTAAAGAAAGCAGTGAGGAGGGAATGGTGTCACTGGGCTTGGGAAGTGTCCTGGGTTGGGACCCCGAGGGCTTGGTGAGGTGTGAGCTCTCAGGGAGGACATGGTGGGCCAGGGGGGAGTACAAAGCCCACCAGGATGGCCGAGTGGTGAAGGCGTTGGACTTAAGATCCAATGGGCGCATGCCCGCGTGGGTTCGAACCCCACTTCTGGTAGGAGCCTCCTTTTCCTCCGCGTCCAAAGTTCCCAGCCCAGCTTTTGGAGCATCACTTCAGAGCAGAGATGGGATCTCTGGCCCTGTGCCTGGGGAGCTGAGGCCGCTCCATGCTCCAGTATGAGGACCCCGGTGTGACTGAGCCTCCTTGCCATCCAGGCTGAATGTGTACAGAGACACAAGCTAGTCCCTCTGGCACACAGGCTGTGGATCTCCTCTTCCATGCAGAGAGTGCTGAGACAGTCATAGGCTTGAATCCCACATGCTCCCAAAATAGCAACTTTTTTTTCCCATGGCAGAAATAGAAAAACCTGACTACCCAGAAGAGGGGGGTGGAGGGGAAGGTGTTGAGCACTAAATATTTTGGGCAAGTCACAAGGGGAAATCAGTGTGAGCAAGTGCGTTCATGGAAACAGGTTTGGGGATTCTGGAGTTTGTTCCTTTATCAGCCCTGCCCCATGACACCAGACCCATTGCAGACTCACCCAAAGCAACATTTGGCACTCTCTGAGGGGATTTGGCAGTGTCACAACCTCCTGGAGGAAGCCAGCATGGCAGGAAGGAGTTCCTCATGCTGCTGGTTAAATTTGGGAAATGCATGAGGAGCTGAGAGCTGCTCCTGTGTTGCATGGTGTCACTGTGGCGTGGTCTATTTTGGGTCAGTGCCTACAAATGCTCATAAGACTTTTGCTCCCTTCTTTGTGTGCATGGATGGGCAGCAGATATTCCCCTCAGTAGAGGGTTAGGCTGCCGGACTCACAGAGATGCTGTCAGGTTTTCATTTGGCTGCTCTGCTCCAGCCCGAGGCCAATCGGAAATGTCCTACTGCTGGGACATGATTTGAAGTGATGGTGTTAATTTGGTTAATTAGGATTCCTGGGAAGCGTGCGCTTCTTGCAAATCAGCTTAGCATTGTAGTATCACTGCAAAGAGTTATTTGCTGGTGCATGGGGTTATGTATGAATTTATGATTATGATGTAGGACCATTAATTTCGTATTTGTGGCAGATGACACAGCTCAATTAAAAGTTGCACGTTGAGATCTTTGGCTCTCTCTGATACATGAGAATCAGACTGTGGCCTCCAGGAAGTCTTAAAGGGCCTTATGAGTGGCCATATAATAAATGGTGCAAGATCCAGAGGAGAGGACAGGGGAGGAATTACTCTGTTCCTCTCCCATTTGACTATTGCTGGGAGGGAAGTTTTGTGTATATCTGCTGTAGTTGACTTGTTGCAACTACCCTCAGTCATTAAGTGATGCAAAGAATGACAAACACATCTCTGAGATATCTCAGGGGGTCTCAGCAGCACTCTGGGTCAAGTCTTTTGCCTCTGATGGTTTGGAGTCAGACTCCCATCTAATTCATGTGTCAAACGATTTGGTGGCCTCTGCTGAGTTGAAAACTGAAATCTCTTAATTTGAGCTTCTATGTTGATCCATATTCTCATGAAGCTTGTGTTTTTACTGCCCAGTGGGTATCAGTTCTGTGTGTTACAGATCCCTTGAGGGTGCTTATCAGTTTTGCAAAACTATTGGGCAGACAGAGCATCATCTGGGGGCAACAGGAGCTGAATTAACAGCCTTTGTATGGCACAGCCCACCAGAGTGGTAGGGATGGCCAGGGCCAAATGTTAATATGAGTCAGGACTGTGGCCAAATGACGAATGACCCCTGTAAGAGTCTGGGGCTGGAGATGTGGGGATTAAGACAGCAATAAGTCCAGTAACCAGGGTAGGGGAAGGCTGTGGGGACTGGTAAGTGAACTGCCTTATACAAGGCCATAGCTTTCCCCCGTCTCACCCCACATCCTCCAAAGGTCTGACTGAGCTAAAAAAACCAAACGGCTTGTTCAAAAGCCATTTTCATGTATCATATTTATTAAGACAGTTACTACAGGTTAAATGTCATTAGTTTATTGCAAATATATTTATTATAGATTAACTATGCAGTATCTGCATCAGTTATATTGTGGTTAAAAGTAAGCCTTGGTGAAAGGTTTTTAATAATGAATTTGTGTTGAAGCAGTGTATAATAAGTATCTTTAGCAATCTTAGTCTCAATTTCATATGACAGTTTTATGTTCAATAAATACCCAGATATTATTAAAAACATATTTATCAAAGATTAACAGTGATGAAACAGATACAAATCTAAGCTGCTAAGCTCAATATGCATACTTATAATAATCAATTCCTATATTAAACCACAATAATGGTCTTATTTAATCTAAATGAAATGGGTTTTTTAGGATCTTTGTAAGTCTGTCTTTTGCTGTGTGGTCCTGCTTGCAGGTCTCAGATAGGTCCTGGGACATTTGGACTTCAAATAAATCTAATACTTAGGTAAAAGCAAAACAGTCCTAGAATAAGGCAGGCTGTTTCAGGAACTGGGAGCCAGATCTTCAAAGGATCTATATCAAAGCCAGTCCACAGACACCAGAGCAGCTAGTCTAGCCTGCCTCCACTCCATATCCCTGAGAAACCCCCATATTCAGCCTACCTGCAGCTCAAATCACCACCTGCAACCACACCATTTCCAGAACTGGGGATCAGGAGCAGCAAGTCTCCACTTTACAACCACAGATGCACCCACACTGTTTTGGGTACTGAAAGCTGCCGCCTGCCTCGCATGCTGTTATTACCTAGCGCTTGGAGGCAGAGTGCTAAAATGAGCTAACTGTTTAGGAGATACACAAAATGTTATTGTTTTAGTCTTGTATTGTGTTAGGAAAGAAGGGACAGGAAGGACTTATGAATATGACTGCATGGTAAGAAATACTGCAGATATAAACCTGTGAGTGAAATAGAGATGAAAGCCAGTTTCCAGATGTGAGCATGGCAGACAGGAAGATGGTGATTAGCTGAAGACAGGAAAACAAAAGGCAAGAATGTTGCCTTTCCACCTTGGCAAAGACATCAGGGAACAAGTGCATAAGAAAGGAGTCTATAGAGTTTAGAATATAAAATGACATGGTAATGTAGTAGTTCTTATAGGCTGCATGCAAAGTTTGTAGGTTTTGTATCTCACACCAGTTGGTCACTGTAAATTAGAATATTCAACACAAAAAGAGATATAATGTATTGTAACAAGAGGATTGCTCTCTTCTCCTGGCTCTCCTACCTTTTTCCCTTACCTTTCTCTTCTCCTGGCTCTCCTACCCTCTTCTCTGGCCCTCTCACCCCTCTTCCCTTATCTCTCTTCTCTTGGCCCATCCCCTCTCCTCTCTCTCACCTTGCTTGCTCCTGTTTTCTCCCCACGTTTTTCCCTGCTCCTACCCCATTTTTACCCCTTAGCTCTCTTTTATATCTCTCTCCCCCCATTCTCTCTTTAGGGCTTTGCTTCAGCCAAGGCTGGTGGCTGGAGGCAGGCCCTTTTTACCCACGACCCTTGTAATAATAAAGCCACGTGTTTCTAGAACATCTCAGGTCCGCAAAGTTCCTTGTCCCTGCCATCCACGAAAAAATTTCTACCGTATTGGTGCTGTTCTAATTGCTGGCTGCTAAGTATTGAGAGCTAGTACCTGTGCCTGTGCCTGTGCCTGTGCCTGTGCCTCTGCCTCCTCTGCCTGCACCTGCCTGCAGCTGCTGTTAGCTCTGCCCCAGATGCTCACTGACTGTGAAAGCTGTCATGGGCTGTCTGGGTGCATTGTGCAGTATTGGTGGCCTTTGGACCACAGGAGGGTTTAGACTCCTGAGTCCTTCTGACAGCTGGCTGGAAACTCCACAAGGCATCTCTCAGCTGGTCTGGATCCAGTGCCCCATCTCAATATGTGGTGGCAGTTTAATCTTATGTTTGAACTTGCATTTATAATCAGTGGAGCTAAGTCCCAAATCCAGATGACGATGCAAATCATAAGAACCCAAATCTGAGGGAAAGATTGTATGTCTAAAACACAAGTTGTCCCATAACACAAGAGGGATGTGGTGTTGTCCTTATATATTGAGAGGTATCTGCCTCTTGCAAATACAGGATCTCAGAAAACAGTCTGAGAGGGATGGACAACTCTCCCACTGCTGCTCAGCAGTATCTCAAATATAGAATGATTTTCCATCACTGAATTTTCCGTTAATTCCTTTTCTTTAGGAGTTTGAAAACCAGGCTCAGGCACTGCTTTAAGGGATGCTACTTGTCGTCCATGTTAGATGCTATGGAGTAGTTCCGTAGGATCAGGTGTGTGCATGGGGCTGCCAGGAAGCTCTTTAAAGGCAGAGCAGAGTCAGGAACTGATGAGGGCAGCTGGGCAGCCTTTTGGACATGGACAGACCTGTTGGAGAGGTGATGGCTGAGAAGAAGTAGGGAGCTTCTAGCCTGTGTCAGCCACCTGGTATATGGAGATATGCATGTTTACGTGTATTTCTCTCTCTATCTCCTGGTATGGGAGTCCCATCTGTGCTTGTGGCACCAGTATATGGTGCAAGTGTCTGCTCTGAGAGTTGTGTTGGACTTGAAAGATGGCCCATTCAACCAGGGAAGATCTTTCTATGCTTAGTTGGTCAAGAAAAGTGCTGGCTCCATTGGATGTTGTAGGGATCCATCATCATATTTTGTCAAGGTCTGGTCTGCATGATGCTTCCAGTGACCATCTGTGTCCCGAGTCTCTGGCTTCACTTTTTGGCCCATCTGTGAAATGTGACCTGAACAGCTTAAAGGCTTATGTGTGTCCCTGGTGCAATCTCTGTGAACATCAGAGCAGTTATTTCTGTTTATACCCTGAATGAATTTGTCTCCTGCATTTGTTCTCCATCCAAACACTCCCAGTGGAGGATGCTGAGCTGGTGGGGCAGAGTTTCACATCTTAGCAATGGGCTGCAATTACAGAGGTGGCCAGAGAAAAAAGACAAGCAGGAATGCACCACTGCCTTTAATAGAAGTCAATGATTCTTGTGGGCTTCAGAGTAATACCAGAGATCTGGTTTTAATAAATTAGCAGCCTACAAGTAACCATCTAAAGCAATTAAACACTGGAACAAAGGTGTGCATTATGAATATATTCTGGAGTCAACAAGGGGGTGGCAAAGGCAGTTTTTGAGCAGTGGAGAAGACAAAAATAACAAAAATTTCCCCAGAGAGCATAGGAGAGCTCTTCTCCCCCTCTCATTTCTATTGTGCATGCATGTGGAAGTCTCATCTTGCTCCCCATCAACCCTCCTTTCTCCACTGGCTCCCAGGGACTTGATTTGGAGCCTCCCTGAGCTCATTCAAGTCTTTATCATCACTATCACTCTTGTGCCTGCTGTCATCCATGTAGGTAAGGAAATTCCTATGATGAGGAGGGGATGGTTGGTGGGAAACACGGAAAGTAACTGGGAGTAGTGAAGATAGCTATGAGCTGAGGAGGGGAACAAATAAATATGAAATAAAACTGTTAAGCTCCTTGTCTTATATTAATAGCCTGTATGAAATACTCTTTGCCATAGAATTCAATTTATTTCCATTTAAAGGCTGTTCTTCTCAATCAGTGCTGCTAATAAATAGCTGCTGATGGCCATGACCCCCTGGGCTGAGGGAAGAATTTATCTTCTGAGCCAATTAAAGGAATTGAACAATTCCTTTTAATAATGCTATGGGATTTTAATACAAGAAAAAAAAAATTGAAACAAAACAAACCACCCACAAACCCAACAGGAGAAAGAAAGAAATCCTGAGCCTTGCAGAAAAGGGTCAGGCAGGCTTTGCCAGGGTCAGGATTGGATGCTTTAACTTGTCTTGTGAAACTGGAAGGGGAAATACAACATTTCCTCTGAAAGCACAGGATTGCTTTTCTTTTCTGGTGTCTTAAAAATAAAAACCAGGCAGAAATCAAAAAGCATGATCACAAATTATGTTCCCTTGTTTACAGAGCTGTAAAAGTTTTGGGGATATTAGTGAGCTCCTCTAGCCTTGTGGGAGAGAAGAACAGGTGGGGCCAGCTGTGATACCTCTTGCACTGCTGTGATAGCCAGGACACTCCTCCCTAAGAGGGGAATTATCTGGGTGCTTCATGGGCACAAGGGCAGCACACCAGGGAAGCAGAACATTTCACTTCCACACTCATGGGGATAAGACAGGGCTGGTCTCTCCATAGCTATTTCTGAGACTCACATAACTTTTTTAATCCAAAAATCCTCACTGGGACATTTCCTCTCGTGGGATCATCCAGTGAGTCACACGAGTTCCCACAGATGGTATTGGAGCCAGTGCTCGGTCAGGAGAGCGTTTGCGCCTTGTAAGATAGACAGGTGTGAAGCAGGTGGCAAGAGAAGAAGAACAGATACCTATTGAGTTTTCACAAAGCCACATAACCCCAAATGGCAGTGGGTCTTCTCCACTCCATCACTCTCCTGTCAATGAAATCTCATGGCTCCTGTTGGCATCGGATGAGAGCATCTGTCAACCACACAAGTCTCCTTCGAACACGCCTGTGCTGAAGGGAAGTCTCTTATCTTCATTTTACAGATGGCAAGCAGAGGCACAGAGAGGTTAATTGACTTGCCCAAAGTCAGCACAGGAGGTCTATAAGTGACGCCAGGTCCCTTGAATCCCTGTCCTCTGGCTTAATCATAAGACCATCCATCTTCATCCTCTTCCCCCTCAGGATTCCCCAGCAGCTGTGACAGCTTAGGCACTCGTGTTGGCAAACTGCAGGTGGAGACAGAGCTGGGACATGGGCATTTCCAGCAATGGTTTCTCAACCCCATATCTCAACAGAACATCAATTTTTGACCGTGAAAGCTTAGGGTTTTTTAAAACTCTAGTCTGTTTTGGGAACTGTGAGATAAATTGAATGTTTGCTCTTTGGGGAAGCATTTCAGACATTCTAAAGCAAAAGAACATTGCATCACTACTTTGATAGAGAAAGGACCCCTTTCCTGGGTTTTAATGAACTCTCCACATCAAAATGATAAGCAGATTGAAACCCCAGGTAGAAAACAAACAGTGACCTTTATTTGCAAGTGATCACCTGGTAATAGATCACCGCTGGACTCTGGAGATTTGTCCTTGACAGACATTCCCCATCTGTTTAAGCAGTTCTGTTCACACTGGGGCATTGGGAAATGTGGCAGGGTGTGAACATTTCCATCACAATGTTTTGTTTCAGAAGTGTGAATGGAAGAGGTGGAGAGTCGGAAGTGAGCCATTGAGGAACATGGATCATGTGCTAAATTCCCTCTGAGACTGGGAAGGCATCACAACTCTAAGGCTGCCTCTCTCAATTTGCAGGCTTTCTGCAACATCCCTGTAGTTCTTTCTCTCTCACTTTCATTTTTTATTAATTACCCAGTGACAATTTTCCCAGAAGACTCTATTTTCCATTAATTATTCGGAAGACTACAGGGGAAACGTTGAGCTGCTGGAGAGCTCACTTTAGGAACATCAGGTGGGAGCATTTTCTAATGCCTACATGTGTATCTTTTTGTCATTCTCCTTGCACAGGAGGCTAAATGACCTGCCTGGGATGCACAACAACTTTTTTTATTGCAGCATGGCACGCTGAGCAAGGAAACTTTATTTAAGTGCTGGTTTGTTGGCCCTGGAGACCAACATACTGCTCAGGCAGAATCGATCAGCATGCTCTGTGTATGATTTATTATCGTGTCCTGTGTGTAGGAGAATTCACAGACAGAAACCAGTGTTAGTGTAAGACTGTGCTGCATTTGCATCGCTGTTCTCCACAGCTGAAGGTGTAGATATTGTAAGAGAAGGATTAATGCTGGGCTGAAATCTCAGGTCCAAGTGGTGACTATTCCCAGTGAAGATGAATAATGAAGGTGGAGGAAGAGCATCTGCTTTTTCTCTCCTCCTGAAACCATGGCTTTTATAGTTGTACCTTCTACAGTCCCCATGGAATACTGAGATTCATGGGAATGTCTTGAGAGAAAGTCAGGAATCTCAGTGTTAAAACAGAAACTTCCTTGGTATGGCAAATCTGAGCACCACAGGCATTCAACTTCTGTTTTACAGAATAGAACCTGATATTTTTATGATGGTGATCTGGGAACCTGCTCCTGCAGGTTACTGGAGGTTACTGAATACCACTGTTTCTAGGATATATAATGTTTAAATACTTCTGTATAATTAGAAGAGTGTCCTCCATACATGAACAAGCTTTGGAACAAGCCAAGAAGAGACTGAGTTTCCTTCAGTCAGAAAAATCTGACAAGGCTTGAAGCGTCCTACATGTGCTTGTAGGAGATTTTGATGAGCACAGACTTAAAGCTGTGTGGGGACCTGGCGCAGAGCTCAGGTCCCTTCAGAAACTGAACAAAAAAGTGTGCAAGGATAATGGGTTTCTGGGCTTCGATTAAAGGGCTTTAAGTTGCATTGATGGTTGGTGCCAACCTTCCCATCCTAACTCAGTCCTCTGGCCCACTCTTGACTTTGCACACAGGACATCCCTGCTGGAGCTCACACCAGTGCATCCACAAGGGCTCCTCCTGGAGGGCTCTGCTCAGGCGCTCCACAGTGGCAGCACTTCATTACACGTCAACTCTCATGCTGTTTTACAATGTTGTTTCTATGGTTACCCACCATCCTCCAGAACCCATGGAGCCTGGAAAGAGGCATGATTACATTCCACAGCAGCAAGACCTGTCATGTACAGTAATACAGGTAATACCTGATGAAGAGCTAACCCATAGCCAGGTCCTGGTTCTGACGCTGCTGCCTTGGGTGCTGTTCCTTGTGCTGGGGGTTCAGAGTCAGGGGTGGGCAAAGGGAGAACACCTTATCAAGCCTCGGGTAATTGTCATGCCACTCCCAAACACCCAACTCCTCACCTTTGTGCCAACAACCAGCTGGGATCTGGCACTTGCTGTAGGTCATTGCAAGGGTGGGATGGGGAGGAGTGGTGGCAGCAGTAGGAGATTTTTTGGCAAGAAACACTCCATAATGGCTAACATGGACCTTTTTGGCTGCAAAGGTTTTCTGGAATGAATTTATAAGCATAGCATGTAATTGGATTTGGCCTGTAAAAGCTTTTTCTTCATAGAATAATGGGTTGAATGCATTTCTATTTCATGATCTGGCATAGCTTGTTTTAGTGGTGCTTATGTGGGATATTCTAAGATATTTTTACAGAAGAACCAAGGATTTCATCTGGGTAACATGACCACGATGAAGAATGAAATTTGATGATAAAAGTTATTTGACAGAACTCTTTACAGTGCTTAGCTGTCTGTCTAGTTGGACCAGATCATGCCCACAAATCCGTTACTGTAATGTGATATTTGCTCTCTGGTAAACCTGCCAAATATATGTATGTGCAAGAATGCTACCCAAAACTGTTGAAACAACTCACAAAAAGAAAAGATTTTGAAGGTCGCAAAGTGAAGAAGATTAAAATCTTATTCTCTTAGGGAGAAAAGTGGATTTATCGTTAAAATATTTTTTTTAAAATCAAGTTCTTTCTACTAGAAATTATTAATCCTAAACCATAAGCTGTTTTCAAGGGGCCCCTTTCCCCTCCAACTATATCAACAATTAACAGTTTTGACAAGTTATTGTCCAGCAGTTCCAGGTAAGGCATGGGGGTCCTTGAAGTGCCAGTGGATGACAAATTGGAGATCAGTTTGAACTACTATATTATTGCAAATAAAATAGTCTGCTTCTACAGAGGCAAATTGTGCCGTGGGAAAGAAACAGCTCTTCCCTATTTGTTTCTGATTTGTCCTTGAAACAAATCACATTCTTGGTCCTGGCCACCAGGACATGACCAGATAACAGGACCTAGGAGGAAGATAAAAGAAGGGCAACCAGACCACCCTTCTGCCTTCTGATCACTAAATGATCAGATGTTTGGGAAAAATGATTTATGTGGGAGGGTTCAAACCACTAAACAAGGCTATGAGATGACAACATGTAATTCTGCATGTGGAAAAAAAAGGCCTAAAAATATCTGAAGGGTGTAAACATGACTGAGAGAGCTGTGGTATCAAAGGGACAGTGCCGAGTACAGGATTCAGAGCTTGCAGCTTTCCTTGTTGTTCAGAGCAGTGGATGAGAGATAACAGAGGCAGAGCACCATCATCTGATACTTCACTTCAGCCTGTCCCTCTGTGACTTGATTTGTCACGTTCTACGCCAGCCCTGTGACTGGCATCAGGGCTTGTCCCACAGAAACTGGACACAAAAGAAATGGACAGAATATTTATCCCTCCTCTTAAGCCTAGTGACTCCCAACACCATGGGGCAAACCCCATCCTGCTGAAATCAAAAAATCTTTCTCTACTGGGCTGTTAAATCTGCTCTCACCTGTCAAATATCATCTGTCCTTTTAGTCTCTATCTTTCTTTTGAAATGATAATACAACACATGGATTATCACTACCAGACCCCAAGACTTTAAAGAAATAGTTACGTATTTCCTATGGCTCTCTTTAGATGTGTGGTTGGATTCTCAGCTGATGGGAAGCCATGCTGATTCATGGCAGCTGAAGACAAAGCTTTTTGTGTTTTGTCTTGTCTTCTCATCTCGCTGAACTTTCCAAGGATCTGAATTAATGCAAGGGAAATACGACCTTGCCTCAGTGAATTGTTTTGAGGGCTAATGTGCTGAGAGATTTATGGGCAAAAAGGGGTTTTTTTTCCTCTTTCTTTAATAAAATGTGCTTTCGTTCAGCAGCTTTGATGGAAAGCCTGCAAGGAGCCATGATAAGTATGTAACCAGAACAGACTCATATTAGCTATCACTGTTACAAATCTATTAGTCCCACACATTAGAGCATGTGCTGGGCCTGATGAGCTACACTAGTGGGAACAGGAGTAATTTTGTGAAATAGATGTAGCTTGCAAATCTTTTAGACTGTTATCCAATTCCTTTTGTTTCAGTTTAATTAGGATATAAAACATGGACTTGAGAGCTCGCATGAGTGGAGGGAACTCCATGTGAAGGACAGGGAACCAGCTGCAAGGGATTCCCAGCTGCTCTGCTGTTGAGCCTGGTGGGTTTTGTCTGCAAGGTGGTTTTGCTGTTCCACCAGGGACTGAGGGAGGCAACATTTCTTGAAGCACCACAGGAGGACAGAGCTTCTCTTACTCGCTCCTGGATGATTCGCACAAGGTAGGTTGGCCTTGGATTTTCTCACATCCCTTCCCTGTGCTGCCAACACCCAGCGTGCTGGAAGTTCCTGGGCTGTGTCCCAGCCCAGCCATCAGAGCTGCTGTGCCACAGGGACCCCCAGCACCCGCTGGGGCTGAGCCAGGGCCCAGCAGAGCTCCTGCCAACAGCTCCCTGCCAGAGTAACACGGCGACAGCAGAGAGCAGCAATGAGGCAAATCAGATGGTGGTTCTTTTCCAACCACACATGCAAAGCACCTATAATGAGCAGAGACAAGCCCCTGAGACCGGTGATGCTGCTGATGAATTAATATCATATCAAACCATACACTTTAAAGACAAGAGCATCCAGCCCTTCTCATAACTGATGCAGGACATGTTTCATCCAGAGCATATCTGCTATCACTGGTGCACTTTCTGTTCTTGAATTAATCTGTTCTGTACATTTGGGGACTGGCACGATTAGCATTTGGCTTTGTAGAATTCAGAACCTAATTTCTATGAATTTTCATATCTTCCTTTTCCTTGTTTTGATTCTTGTTTGTCCATTTGTTAGTTTGTTTATCAACATATTTCCTGTTTGAAACAAAAATAGAAAAGATGGGCACTTGCTTTCTTCCTGGACAGATTCCTTTGTATATTGATTTATTTTGTTTTTTAAAGATGGACACCTGGTTTCCTTATAAATGAGTGTTGGCAGGCTGGGAAGCTTGGAGGGAGGAGGGGGAAAATGGGAAATGCATCTGTTTAGAACAAATGCAACACTGAAGGAAAGCTTTATGATATCATCCAAGACTGGCCTGATTGTCTGATGCTTTAAACATATGGTATGCTCCTATATATATTATGCATGAAAACTAGCTGCATGCACATAGCAGTCATTCTGCAATGCTTTACAGAGAGTCTGCCAAATCCTGAACTTCTTATTCAAACCCAGCTCCCAGTGAAGACAATGGGCTTTTATCTAAGCCTCACTGCCTTTGGCATGCTCCATCCCTTCTCCCTTAATTTAATCTCAACTGGAAGAGGATTTCAACCTTTCATCCTTTGGCACTGGGTGCTGACCTTCCCTCCTCCCCAGGGCATGAAAATTTGGAGCTGAAAGGGTGTGGTGGTGTGGCCGTGAAAGAAATGCCACGGGGAAGGAAGAAAAGGCCTCATGTGAGCGTGGTTAGCAAGCTCTGAGGCAATGCTGACACACCTTGGTATGTTCCTTGGCTCATGCCCACCTGTACACGGCATAGACTGTCTTTGTCTGGGATCTCCAAGGCAGTTTTCCAGATCCAGCAGGGCAGGGCAGGCACTGGGATAGACTAGGGTAGGAGCTGAGGAAAAGCTGTATCAAGTCCTGTGGTTTCTGTCCTGCTCTTACACAGACCTTTCACTACTACTTTTCCTCAGTCTGGTTGAGGTTTCTTTGGTGGGGAGGAAAGCTGCTGTTCTTGTGGAAACTTCACATCAATCTTTGCACTGCTGGCTTTACAAAAAATTGAACCAGGGAGGGATATTGCAGTTATTGCATGTATTTCTGGGCTACCATCAGTGCTGTGCTTGGCCCTCTAAGTGATAGGTTTTTTTTTTCAGGGTGGGGGGCCATCTCCTTTTTCTTTTTTTAGAGTAATTTTTAGGATTGAGAAGGTGGGAAGAAGGGGTTTGTCTTACCATGAAGCTCAGTATGATCATGGATTTCTTTGCTATGTTGAAGTCTGGACAGACCAGAGGAGCTGACTTGCAAGTGCCCATTTTATGACTTCATGTTTCTTGTTCCTCTGTAAGTGTTGCCACTGCTGAAGTGCAAAGAGTGGACTTTTCCAAGTGAAGAAAAACAAAGATGCTTCACAAATTGCTTGGTCTCACACCACCTGTAGTTGAAGCAGAGTCTCCTGTTGCACAGCAAGATGCCATCATCCTGTCGAGATAGTTCCTGAAGGCCTGAGGCATCCAGAAATTATTGTGGAGGGTTTTGCAAGAGTCCCTCTGCCATTAGCTCTGCAACAGAAAATCTCCAGGAGTATGTTGTCTTTGACAGGTGTAATTATGCCTAATGCAGTGTCAAAACTTTGCAGTTTTAGAACTTACTGTCAGTCTGAACCCTGTCCACCCACAGTTCCATCAGAGAGGGTCTAAAAATGGTCAATACTTCTTCTAAGTTAGCAATAGCTGGAAGCCTGCAGGAATTCTTGGAATTTAATTAGAGAGATTATCCTTCCCCTTTCTCCATTTTTAACACTACACAAGAAGATCTGTTTTTTCCTGTCTTTGAATTTCATTTTCTTCTACGCCCAAAATGTTATTGAAATCTCCTGGGCTCCATCATTTGAGGAATTCCTGTCCTCTTCTTCCTGCCAATACCCTCTGTGGCCCTGCTACACTGTCACCAAAATCCTATGCAATTAGACCCCAAAGGATGATTCAAATTCAGATTTAATCTTGGGCAAAGAGAAACCGTTAGATCAAACATCCCCACTACTGTGCAAAGCAAAGGCTCTGAACGCACCACCATGTAACAATCATTAGAGGAGCTGAAGATTTGAAATTTAACACTCATGTAGATGAGTGATGGATAAACATCACTTTCCTAAAAAAGCACTTTCTCAGGCTGTTTAATCCATCCAGAATTTAACAACTGGGTGCTGACTGAGGCACAGCTTGACTGGGGAGAGATGAAGGGACAGAGAGGAAGCTTAACACGGAGCCAGCTCAAAGCAAATGCCTTTAATGCTGCCAATCTCAGAGGCTTTGAAGAAGAAGCCCTTGTGTCCTCAGTGGTTCTCTGTGGCAAGTTTTTGGCATTAAAGTTTGTGTGAGAGAATTATGAGTTTCCCATTATCACGTATGGAGATGTGATCCATTGTGCTGGTCCCCACGCTGTGGAGATTTAACATTCACCACACTTTGTCCTGCAGATATACTGTGATGTGTCCTTTGCAAGCGGCAGCCGACTACATTGAAATCATGACTGACATTTCTTATCTGATGTGGGCTGCTTTTCCACTGGCTGCTTTTTAGAGTGATAAATGTCAGGAGTTTGGGAGTTTGCTTGTATCTAGACTCTCCATCTGAGACTTTGGGCAGGTAATTATCCTGGGACCATGGGACTTTGTCATGAAATCCACTGCCATGCTCATATAGGGAATGAGTAAGCCCAGGGTCATGGATTTGGTGTATCCGGGAATTGGGAAGAACCCACAAAGATAAGGAGAGAAGGCTAGAATCTGAGCAAAGATTTTCCCCAACCAAAGATGAAAGTAGACATTTTCTGACATTGTGAGTTGTCTGCCTTGATCATCTGGGAAGGCCACAAGTCAGGATTGACCCAGTAGCCTCCTGATTTGAGGCTTCAGTCAACCAAGCAAAGCAACTAACCCTTGCAGGCTGGTGTCACAGCTGGAGCAGAGTGATAAACCTCCTACGTGAGGGCACCAGTAAAGAAAGCAGAGATCTATGGCAGTCAGGGGGCTCCAAACAGAAAACTTTCTTCTTCTAGAAATCCTTAACACATTTTGTCCCGGTGCAAAGTGCAAGGAGAAAACATCTAGAGGCATGAAAGTTTCTTCTGTCCCTTCCTTCTCCTGCTTCTTGCTTTTTCTCCTGGATCCACTTTTTTCTTCAATTTCAGTATTTATCACCTGGAAGCTGAAAACAGGATTCACTACATTCCAGGACCTTTTTAGTATAACATTTCTCAGTGCCCACGAGGTCTGAGAAATTAAGGTTGACATTTATTGGAGGAAGGAAGAGATGAGTGTCACCTTGCTTATTCTTCTCTTTTCCCAGCGCTAGGATGTTCACACCAGTGTGGCTGAAATAACTACAGTCCCCAGCTGGAATTAATGTCAATCTTTTTTTTTTTCCTGAAAAGGCAGCACAACCACGCTCAGTGAGCTCTTTGCATCCCCATATACCACAGAAGGAGGAAAGAGAAGTGTTTTCATCCCAGACAGGTATGAAACCTGGTGACTCGTGAGGTAACTGTGAGAGGCTGCCTGGCTCAGGCTGATGTTGCCAGCAAAGCCTGGAACAGGTGAGCTGTGATGGCTGTGAGGTGGCACTAGAGGATGGAGAAGCTGCCACAGTGCTCCCCACTACCCTGGAAGCAATTTGCTTCCTTTTAGGTACCACAGCTCTGCTGTAAGTTGTAGCTGTGATTAAATCATCCACTGCTGCTGTCCTCCCTCCCTCGCTCAGATGCAGTGGCTGGTGGGTCAGGTGCAGCCAGTGCCCTGCCTGACCTTTCCCCAGGTGTCATGGGGCTATGCTAAGGGAAACTGCCTTCCCCTTCCCCACCTGATAACTGGGACAGTGTTTTTGTGAGCGCTCACTGCCTTGTACCTGGATGCAGGTTCCCTGGGCAGCTCGACCAATTTGGAGGGACAGGATGAGGGATGCTGGCCCCTTGTTCAAATACCTGACTCAGTTAATTTAGATGCTTGAGGGTAACAGTTGCTTCATCTGGTTGGCTTTTTTTCTGCTGTTTGTGCCTTTGTTTGCTTCCCCCTCCTTTCCCCTTAACATACCCTTTGAGCTGTTCTTTAATTGAAGTAAACGGAGCAGCTGCTATGGTGTGTGCTGTTTTTCCCATTTTCCCCCGTGAGTCACACATTTCCTTCCTTAATGTCTCTATCTTCAGTCGGTCTGTACTAATGAGGCCCCACATCTCAGCTGCTGAATGCTCAAGCTCATCTGCCTGGAATTTTCTAACTCATTTCAATTCATTTCCCACTTTCCCCTCTCATCCCTGCTGCCTTTCTCCCATTCCCATCCTACCTCTTTATCTCCTCTCCCTGACTCTTCTCCCACTCCTCCCTCTGTGTGTCCCACCAGCCTGCCTGCAGCCCCCTTGCTACCTGCTGTCCTCCCAGATGGAGACAAGACCTGAGCATCATAGCAGATGCAGGATGTAAATGCTGGGAAGGTACAGCAGTGAGTGGGCAGCATTGCCACAGATGCCAGGGCAAGGAGAGGCTCAACAGCTCTCTCTGTTGAAAGGGTGCTGGAGAAGCCCCTCCTGGGGTTGTGAGAGTTAGGAAACACTAGGAATAGGTATTGTCCTTTTTGTCTCTCCTTGCTCAACAGGGGAAGGAAATAAGAGTGCACAGTCCCACACCAGAGACCCAAGGGGAAAGCTGTGCCTTGGCTCTATGCCTTGCCTGGATGTCAACCCAAAGCATTCAGTGAGGAGCAAGCAAGAGCAGGGGCAACATCTCTGCTCTGCTTTGTTCATGAAGGTAATTCTTTGCACAGTTTTAGCTGGTCTGAGGAAAGAACAGCACTGTGGGGTGCAGAAAGGGATTACCTGGTGTGACCTGCATGTCCTGAAGGTTTGAGGCACAGAGATGTGAATGGAGAGACTCTGTCTCAACAAAGTCAGGAATGTCCTGTGGCACCATTGCTTGGTGCTCACTTTCACTGAAATGAAGGCATGTGCTGATGTCTGCTGAGCAGGGTGACAGTGCTAGTCCTGCTTGGCTTTTTTCCTCATTATGACAGTTTCTTGTGGGTTTTGTTGCTCAATTCTTACTTGAACACTAAGCCCTCCTGTTCTCAGTTGCATTTATATCCTTACTCTTGCAGAAGATAGGGACTGTTCTTTCTTAAGTAGGTGTGGAACTGAGGCACAAAGAAGCAAGGATCCGATTTAAAATTTAGGCTCAGAGCTTGTCACCTGTGAAATGTCAGCAGCCCTTGCCTAGAGGGGCCTTGGACACATCAGCACTGCAGTCTCAGCAATGTCAAGGAAGCCAGAGAGACCCAGAGGAGTCGAAGTTTTGATAGCAGTCCCCACACAAACCCCATTATCACAACTGGATCAGACCCCTTCTTGACTTTTGTTCCTTTACCTCTTCCACCGGGAACAGCTGTCTTCTTGTTTTAGGAGTATGCAGAACTGAGACCTTGAGATTTAGCTGCCTTAGACCTTAGATTTTTAGAACCTAATTCCAGACCTTGAGCTTTGCAAGTTAATTCCATCCTTACCACCTAATACTTGACTCCCCCAAAAGAAAAATCAGATTGAGATAATTTTAGAGCCATAGTAGAGGAAATAAATGCAAATCTTTACCAAGAATAAAAAAAACCACGTGATGGAGATCAGCCACTGGCTTGTGTGCCCCTTAGAGAAGCAGCAGAAGAAGCCAGAGTTATGAGCACTGGATGGCTGGAGGAATTTTGATCTTGCTTCAAATTTCGTTATGCTGTTTTTGCTTTAAAATCCAGGTTCAAAGGAAAAAAACACAACATGACAAAACAAAACACGCCAGTGCTTTCCTCTTTGGCTTCAGGGCCTCCTGTTGAGGTTCCCTCATCACCATAGAGATAATATTGCTTGTTAGGCCTAAGACTAGCAGTTGGAATTCAAGTGGAAAAAAGACCTAAACAAACCCATTATAAATCCCCAATTACTTTCAAACTGTCAGGCTTATTAAAAAATGTAAATATCCTTCTCATTCTTGCAGAGAGTGTATAAAAATGCATGAAGCTAAAACTCAGCTGAGCTGAAAGGAGTTGATTTCTGAAATAACTTCGCTGGAAAATGGCAGAAGTTGATCTTGGATAGCAGAGGGAGAAAAAAGTGCACCTGCCTGAGCCACTGGTCCCAGTTATCCTTATTGTTGGTGTGTTGCTGGTACTGCCCTGCCTTAGACCACTGGTGTAATAAAATTTTTGGGTTGTTTTCAAGAAACAGCCACGCAGATCCAACAGAGGGAATTTCCACCAGCTGATAATTGCTGCACCCCAACTGCACATGGCTGAAAATGCCAGTTCTCAGTATTTATTACTCACCTCAATGAAACTTTGTCCATTAATATTTTTCTGCTTTTTCCTCTCTTCCCTTTTCTGCAAATGGGAAGGGCACTTATCTTCTTCTCAAATCTTGCTCTAATGGCACAGGAGTTTCTCATATGTCTGTCTTTAGTGCAAAGCCTTTCTTATAATGACCTACACCTGGATTCAACCAGAACTTGCTCTGGAGGCTGGGATTTCCCAGCAGTGCAACAGACCTGGTGCTAACCCTGTAAAATGGTGAAGTTGTTTCTGGAGGGAACCAGACTGCCTTTCATTTTCTTCAACATGAGTTACATTGAGGTCTTCCCCACTGCTATGCAATCCACAGTTAACCATGACAGTTTTCAGGAGGGAATGTTATCAGATAAAGGAAGCTTAAGGTGTTAGTGTTAGGCAGATTCAAGTGTCATCATGCTGGTGGTAGGAAGTGTTGGCCAGTGCTGTTCAGTGCTGGCTGCAAACTGGGGAAAAGAGCAGTATTTCTTCCACTGGACTCAGAGCCAAACATCTGTGACATTGGCAGAAGGGTAAAATGCTCCCTGGGGAGCCCTGAAAGGCAAACTGGTGTGTCATGGATGTCGGACGTATGGGCAGTGGAGTGGGATCTTGGTATGCACTGGGTGTGATGTGGCACTGGTTGTAGTTGGGGAAGGGAAAAAAAAAAGCAGCCCTTCAAAGGAAGATAAGGAATTTAAATATCCCATTATGACATTGCTACACTCATACCAATACATGATACAGGACTGCCATATTTTATCCAGTCACCTGCATATACCTCAGAGGTGTATGTATTAAAAGAAGAAATGGTTAGCTATTTAATTAAGGAAGCAAAATTGAAGAGATAACATAAAAAGGAGCATAATTGCTATTCTGATCAATCATCAGCTGGGACTAGCTTAAAATGCAGCTACTTTAAAACCTCACTAGAGACTTTACAAGGACTGCTGAACTTGGCAGTTCTGCCAGCTCTCTCTGGAAAAGCCAGATAGTGGAATCCCTCTTTTCCAGCCATTTGCAGGTGCTTTGGCACTAGTTATATTTTTTGTCTGGATGCTTATGAGAATCTGTGATTTTAATTTCTGAGTATTTGAAGGCATCCCCAGAGCCTTGGCAGCAGCATTTTCATAGCAGGGCATGGGGAGGGTGGAAGGGGGAATCTCCTCTTTGAGGGAAAAATATTGTGGAAGATGCAAAGGCAAAGCCTGGCCTCCCCCTGCAGTTCTGCTCCACATCGCCTTGACTGCCTGCAGTCAGTTCCTGATGTGGAGCCGTTTGAAATATCCCAGTGAATGCCCTCTCAGCCTGGCAATCCTGCAGGGACCTGCCATCACCTCTGGCTTGACTGAGCATCTGAGAGGTTTTCCACCTTGAGATTTTGGACGATGTGTTTCCAGAGTGAAAGGACAACAAGAGTTGACTCCGTATTAATGTCGGCCTTTAAATGTTTTGACTATAAAACTGAAACACCATTACCTATTCCCTGCAGAGCTCCACTCTCTCCCTCTCTCTCCTTGCCTTCTCCTCTCCACACTGTAGCCTTTTGTATGTCTCAGGCATTAATCCCTCGCTGCCGGGTTGTGTAAATTAAAGAATAATAGAGCTGCAGAGGCATAAGCTTGCAATGATGGGGAATGTGTTTGTATGCTAAGAAGCAATTTCAGTGAAAATTAACTCAATTTCATCTGAAATAGTGAAGACCGGCATAAGCTGGCAGATCCCCGAGGATGGTGAAATTACTTTGTCAAAGCTCTGCTTGCTTAAATTAACCAAGCAAGCACTCCAGGTTATTGGTGAGATGCAGCTAGTAACTAGGTTTTAATAAACAAAAATAGCTTTTTGGATAAATAAGAAAAGTGCAAAGCATCTTATGTATTCTGCTGATGTGTTCATCTGTGTGTCCTCAGCAGCAAGACCTTCACACTCCTTCAGGAGCTTTCCTGTGTGTCTGGCTGGTCTGTCTCCAGAGGCTTTGCAAACAAGTATCAATGAGAAAATGCTTTTGGAGATGATCTTAGATAAGTCTTTTCCCAACAACTAACAGACTGAATGGCTCAGTCTGCAACACCAAAATGTGGTACCAGCAACAGTTTCTAGTGACATTTTATTTTCAAATCAGAAGATAACTGTTGCTGAGTTTATGACTATTAAATTGCTCAAAATAAGATGTGGTATCATAACAAAAATTGCTCTACACTGTCACTGATACAGCAGATTTCCCAGATGAATGCATTGCTGCCAAAGGCCAAGTAAGTCAGGGTGTGAGCTTTCTCCTCCAGCTGGGAACTCAGGTCCAATGGAAGTGAAAATTTCATCATGACAGCAAAGGCCAGCTCAGAGAGTTTGTGAATCAGTTGAGAATGTGCTGATTTGTAGAGTTTATTTTTGTTGGTTTTTTTTTGTATTTTGTTTGTTTGTATTGCTGTTAATTGCATATCTGAGGATTCTGTTCTGCAAAGAGGCTTTGTTGTTGGAGGTTGTGATCTCTGGGAAGGACCCTCTGAAAATGCTTATTCTTTTGCCTCTTACTCCAGCACTGTCATGAAAGAAGATTGTTTCTTTTGGATCCCATTCTACCAGGTATTGTGATCTTGGTTTTGGTTCTTGTATTCATTAGAAATGTCATTATTTGGACAGAAGGATAAAGAGCTTAGGAACCTCTCCATTGCAGGAAAGTATGGAAAAGCTCAGAATTGCAAAAAATACATAATCTCCATTGATTCTCTTTCTCTCCAAATGAGGTCCTCAGTATTCAAAGAGCACTACATATTTAAAGTCTTTGGGTAGATGTCATCAATACCCTTATTAGAAGGACGGATTGTTCCTTCTTGCTTAGCCATGTCATGATTTCTGGCACTGAGAGCTACTTCCATTCCTGTCCCAAAGACCCCAGCAAATGGGACCATTAATGATTTAACCAAGAAGAGTTGCAGAAGGATCAGACCAGTCAAATGGGAGCATGAGGTGGAACTCCAGTACACAGGAACTGCAGTTCCCTGGTTGGCTGTCAGCTCCCCTCCCTTCCTACCATAAATCTCAGTATCTGCAGCAGGGAAAGCAGCTGCATAAAAGATTTGCTGAGCCATCCACTCATTAAAGTGTTTCACTGGCAAATAAATACTTTATCTCACTGTTGCATATTTACAGTTTGGAGATTGCTTGTTAGGACAATCTGAGGTTGTATTTTTTAGCTGTGCTGCTTTCAGATGTCAGGAGGAGACACTTTGTTAATAACCCACATCTCCTTTCTATGAACTCTAGTGCCCAGACCTGGGAGACAGCTGGCAGCCCCTCTCCTCATAAACAAAAACACAGCCTAGGAAATATGGGACCAGCTCTGTGTAAAATCACCTCCCTTTGATAGGATTAATTGCAGAAGTGCCACCAACTTGTCGTTAAATCCAACAAATGCATTTGGAGCAAGGAATAAATCGCGCAGGGAGGCAGTGGCTCATTTGGACAAACGCGCCCCGCCGAGACCTTTCATCACAGCACTGCTCCATTGAGTTGTCCGTCACTTTTGCTTCTTTTCCCCATTAATGCAGTGGCTGTGGTCAGAAAGGTGCCAGCTTTGAAACAACGGCCTCAAAACCAGCCAGGGAATAAAAGTGATACCTTCCCCCGGCCCTGCACTATCAACAGCCTGTCTGTCTGCTCTCGCAGAGCTGCTATCTGCTCCCTGCACGCTGCTCCCGTGTTCTATCTGCTCCCTCCGCTGATAAGACCCAGTTCATCCATTGTCAGCCCTGCTGAGCCAATCTAGCTGCATTCGAGCGAGCTGGATTTTGTTCTGCATCACGTATCAATGACAACTTCCAGCGACGGCCTTGCTTTTAAAACCTGGCTGGTGAGGGTGCACGGAGCTCGAAGAGCAAAGCAGATCTTTAAACACAAAGGGAATTCAAAGCGGCTTAAAAAAGGGGCTTTGAAAATAGAGGAAATATGTTGTGGGAGCCATCAGGAGAGACTAGATAAACATGGGACACCAGGATAGCCGCAGGCGGAGTGCTGTACTGTGCCACACCTGGTACAGGAGTGTTGGTGGGCAGGGAGCACAGCAGTGTGCCTGCTACAAAAGCAGAAAAAGGATGATTTGTGATTAAGGCACAGCAGTGACACTGAGTGGCTGGAGACTGTCGCAAGTGATCTGAACTCTGGGCTCCCTCTCCTGTAGTGTTTGCCAGTGGTCTTGTGAGAGGAGGCTCTGCAAAGGCATGTCAAAAGTAGTCAGGAAGGCAGGGGATCCACAGGATCCCACACCTAGACCTCTGTGCCCTCTGGAACCCCCCACTGTGATGTGGCACTCACTGGGGTGGGAGCACAAGAGACTCTTGAGTTCTAAGCAGGGCTGTGTTGCAGCCAAGAGCTGAGTAATTTGAATAATAAATAAAACGTAGCCTTCAACTACACTTTTATTAAGTGGACGACACATTTTAATATCAAATTACTTTGATACTCTTGACTCAGAAGACTTGGAAGTGTCAAGATGCGGGGAAAAAGCCATTTTATAGATGCTTTGCTGAGTATGAAACTGCTCAAGTTCTAGTTGGTGTGTATTTCACCTGTAATGAACCTGACATTTATGAGTCAGCACTGATGGGAAATGTGAAGGTTGTCTTTCAGAAACACCTTACTCCTTGTCTCTGCCTTCTAAGATGTCACCTCCTTGCTCTTTGCTCTCTTAGGCTGCCATGCTTTTCCCCACCCCTTTTAACTTTCCCTACTCAAGAGATTAACCCTACAGTCTCACACTGGAGAACTTACTTCAGCTGCAGAGAAACAGCAGTACAAGACAGATAAGAAAGTAATTGTACCCTGAGGAAGCACGAGGAGTGTCTGCATCGTATACACTTGCTTTACAAAACAGCAGCTACTTATGCAAAGCAAGTGGCCTTTTAAAACCAAGACAGGGTACATGGAAAAGCCGTCATGGCAGATGCCTCATTAGACCCCTATCATGGCTACTTGGAGCAGTTTCTGTCCTATCTTTATTTTAGTTTTCCACTAGAGAGGTAGTATGTCTTACTGTTTGCCTGCACTGTGGATCAGGGCAGACAGATTGTGAAAATCCAGCGTGAGAATCCTGAGGGGAAGGGATAGGAAAGGAGAGCTGGGTGAAGCATCTTTGCATGAGGAATTGGTGCCAGATCCAAAGTGGGATTTAGACCTTTTCTAGGTTTTTTCCCCCCACGATATCTCCCAGTGCTGCCCAGAAGAATCACACACTTCGTTTCTGTTTCCAAGGTTCTTAATATGGAAGCCTTCAAATTAAATATCGCAAAAAAGTGGCTTTTTAGGCACTCCTAGAGATCAGAAGTGCCCAGGCAGCAGCTTGTATTGGTGTCCTTCAGCATTGGAAGGGCTGTGATAATGCAGAGAAAGATTGTGGATATGCAGAAAAAAAAAAAAAAAAAAAAAAGATCAGATGATGCCATGGAAGAAAGTCTATCAAAGTTTATTAACCACAGAGAGCCGTTATTTCAGGTGGGCAATACCTGACCTGAGGTCTGAGGGAGCAGGTAGGGTACCCAGAAAAGCAGACTTAATATCCTCACCCTTTCTGTGCCCTTTCCTTGCTGCTTTCAGCAGTGGGGCATCATTCTGGATGGATGCTTGGCTTTGTTCACTGCAAAGCTCTCTTCTTTGAACCTCAAAGGTAAAAATAGCCAGAGATCTCTGACTCGGTTCATACAAGTGTCTTTGAGATGGGAAAAGCTTTCAATTGCTTCCAGCCTGGGGCCAGAGCAGTACCAGTGACCATGAAGTAGAAGGCTCCGCATCCCGTATTAACCAGTCACTGCAGTCTTGTTCTCTCTTCTTTTCCTTGCCTCGACTTTGGTTTTTTTTAGCCTCTAATGAAGCACAAGTATCGGAAGGAAGGCATGCCAGGGGTGACAGGGAAATGTCCTTCTGATCTCTCCTCTTGAAGGAAGATTTGGAACATTTTAATAAAGTGAATTAAGAACTTGGACACAAAAAGTAACCTGTTTCTCCGTGACTGGTGCTTTAATCTTCTCCCCGAGCAGCTGATAAAGGCTTTCCTTAAAGAAACCTCCAGAACACAAAAGGGAAAATAAAAGAATGGGAGAATAGACTGAGAAGTGCAAGATGTTTAAAGGCACCCCAAAAAATGAAGCTGCTTGGGTGTTAATTGTGTTCTCTTTTCCCAGAACCTGTTTCTCTCTTTTGTTTCTGATTTTGGATCAATGCTAGAGGCTGCAAAGCTAAACCAAGGAAGGAAAAAGCCTTTGATTAGACAATCTGAGTGGTAAAAAAGGTATTGAACAGAAAGTGCAGTCAACGAGCTACTCAATACAACAATTAGAAGGTGAAACTTTTTCTTTCCTTTTCGTAGCAAGAAACACCTCTGCTCTGCTGGAAGGAGGTGGGTGGGAGGAATTCTCCCCATTCTGGTTCCCAATTGTCTCCTGGGCCTATTCCATTTCAAAGAAATATATGACCTATAAAACTGGCCCATTTTCATATCACCCAATACAGTCTATAAAACTATCTGGCATTTAAAGGGACTGTCATGGTGTTTACAGTGACAAGATTACTGTTGCAATAAATTAGTAAAGGAAAAATGTTGTCTCTACAAGTATTCCTGGAATATTTCTAATTATAGCATCTTTCCAACACTGCTGGCTACATAAGTGGTTACACAGATGAAGCTTTGTCCAGACAGGGAACTGCACTGTTCCATGGAAATTACATGTGAATAAAATCTGAGAAAGTTGAGTAGATTGGTCTGACACACTAATAAATAACTCATTATTTTTTTTCCTGTCCTAATGATTTGAATTACTACTATAAAACTGGATATCTTAAAGGACAGTGTCCTTCCCCCAAGCATTTTGGAGCATGGAACAATCTCAAGGTGCTGCAGTTAGCTCAACATGTGTTATCCTGAATTCCTTCAAGCAGGTCCCTGGGAGCCAGTGGCACTTGGAAGAAGGTCCAGTTAAGCACCGTGTGGGTCTTTGCAACATCACAACTTTCTCCAAGGCCTGCAGCATTCAGAGCATTGTCAGTTTCTTGAGCTACATTTTGAGCTGAATTTGGTTCAAGAACATGGTGTCTCCTTCAGCCTGGATGGCACCTACCCCAACCCAAGGCAGACCCTGAGCTGTCTTTGTTGTGGTTCTGCCAGGGACAAAAGGTGTCATCAGAGGCTATCTCAGAACACGGGCAAGCAAAAGGAATTTGTGACTCAACTCTTCCACCCATCAGGCAGCTTCAGCTATCAAAGCCACACAAGACCCAGGGGAGCCTTATTTATTCCTAATGCTTCGGTTTAAGCTTGTCTTTGAAGCCTAGATCTCACAGCAGAAGAGGAACTGAAGAGCTTCTGCCTCTCTCTCCCTCACAGTTTCAGACACATCTACAGCCATTTTTAGCCACAGACCATGCCAGCCAAATAAAAGCTAGTTCACATTGCAGCAGCATCCAGTGCTGTAAGATCAAATCTCTCATTTTTGCCCCCTCACCTCTGAGAGGCTGCAGCCAGTCCCTCCAGTCCCTGAGACAGTTTTGCTATCTAGTTTTCCCTGCAAGCATCGACTGCCCACAAACAGCTGGAGCAGGAAGGGTTAACCTCCAATTCCCTCATTCCTGACCACACAAAAGTTACAAATCCTCCTCTACTCTGCTGCTGCTCTTGATCTGCAGTGTAAAGGGAGAAAAAAACCCAACCCAAACAAACCAGAGATTAAAAACCAGGTAGGTTTTATAGATCAGCTGGAAAAGGAAAAGCAGATAGAGCAGAGGGGCTGGGAAGGAGCAGCCCTCAGCTGGCACTACATAGGCTTTGCTGTTCACCTCTTTCACTACATCCTTTACCATCCCATAAACATGGCTAAGCCCTAGCATGGCTTGGTAACATCCTTGCACCTCACAGAGCCCTGTGCCTCCTTCCTGGGAAGCTCCAGATCTTCCTCTGCCACCCATGTACTACCTCCTGTCCCACTGAGAGCTTTATAGGGCAGATACCAGCCCCATTGCCAATTAACACCTTCCTCATACAGGTCCTTTGGTGCTCTCTTTACAACCACAGATTCACAAAATACTAATTTTTATTACGCCTTTTCCTCCTTTCTACTGATCCTGTCTCTCCTCATCTCCTAATATCGTGTCTCTCCCCATCTTGCTTTCTATGCACTGTTGCTCCCCAAATTGTCTTTTTCCTTGTGTCCTATTTTTTCTGATTAGCAAAAAAATAGAATGAGTCCAGGAGCTTTGTGATTTTTGTTTTCAAGCACACATTTTGTTTTGATAAACTGCATTGTTTTGTCTATAGAAAAGTATTAACTGCTTACATCTATTTTCTCAAAGACCGCACATGAATATTAAAAGGGATTTATTCCTACAATGGCTTCGGGCAGTTGAGTAATCCATTATAGGCTGTCATATCACACTGTGGTAATGTGAAAAGCTGGGAGTCCCTCCAGTAATATTTATTAGCAATACAGGCACATTTTCACTTTATTTTTTTCCCTCTTCCTGTGATAAGTTCACGTATAAAAATATTTATTAGTTTCTTTAAGCTGTTCCTTGATTTTAATTACGATGGTGATAATGATGATTTAAAACAATAAGTGAATTTCACGCAAGTGATACTGACCAGGTTTATTGCATTTATTTTAGTATGTACCAGAATGCTCAATTTAATCCAGGCCACCTGGATGGTTCATTTGGCTGGAATTTCCCTCCCTCCCCAGGATCTCCGTGGCCATGCAATGGAGAAGCCCACAGAAGTGGGCTGTAGGGCTGTAGAACCCACATCTGCTTTGGGCTTCGGGCAAAGGGGGATAGGAGGATGGGGAAAGGCTTTTCTCCTTCCCCTTGCAACACCAAAGCTGTGCAACAGCAATGGGTGAGAGCAGAGTCCTCACATGAGGCTTTAACCTCTCCCCTGCCTCCTGTCCTCATGTATGAGCTGCTCTGCTGTCATTTTATTTGCTTTTTCTTGACTTTTTCCACAGGAGATTTCAACCTTTCTCCTATCTCCCCCAGCTGAGTCTGAGCTTTTCCTTGTTGCAATTCTTTGGTGGCAGCACCTGGTCTCCAGGTATGAACCAGAGCTGGAGCTCAGCAGTTGTGTTTGCACCTACCAACACTGAGACACCGTAGAATCTCTGTTGTATTATTCCAGGCTAATCCTCCAGGAAGGTGCTGAGCCATGAGGATGGGCTCCCTGAACTGCTTTGTTATTTCCCTGTGGGGTCAGCTAAGAGTCCAGAGAGCACAGCAATTGTAGTGACACAGACTTTTTTTCCACTGGGACCAAAGCCAAGACTGGTTCCTTATTTCACTGAGGCTGAGCTGCTGCCAGAGGCTAATGAATAGTGGTCAAGAGTGAACTGAACTTCCTCTGAACTCACGACCCCAAGGTGAACAGCTTTATTTATCCAGAGCCCACTACTGCCAATCAGCTCTTCTACATTCACCTTCAATTGGATCTGATGAGGAGGGCAATCTGTGAGTGGTTTTGCTGATCTTGGATGGATGATGCAGCACATGGAGAAAACAATTGCCTCCATCTCTTGCTCTTTCTGATTATATACATGACCCAAGCAGAGCATGACCTGCTAACAAACACATCCTGGAGATGGAGAATATGAAAAGTCCACATCATCCTATATGACAGTCTGCTGTTACACTGGACTAGGTGTCATGACCTTGGAAGCAACCTGTGAGGAAAAAAGGTTTTCTCCAGAAAATTCTATCTTGGTTGAACTGTGCTGTGAGGCTGAGACAGTGGGGTAATCCACAATAGCTTTGATGAGTGAGGAACAGTAATGGGGTTGTGTAAAATGTTCATTACTCCCCATGGGTCACATATGGCTTTGCAACACCTTCAGTGTCATTTTTACTGGACATGTGTGTGGAGAGTGGCTCAAGAATGGTGGGGTGAGAGTCGAAAAGGCTTTGGAGCATCATTGTTGGCCTCTGTCTTGCCCTTGCTCCAACCTTCTTCTATAGTTCATTACTGTGTCTCCTGTCCTCTCAGTTGTCACTGCCTGTTATGTGGATAAAAACTGCTTTGAGATTTTGCCAGAGCAAGTCAGCTTGTGTTTGCACATGGCCACATGTGGAACCAACATCTGCAAGTGGAGCTGGGCTTGTGTATGGATGCAGATGGTCCACAGTATGAGCAGGAGGATGGGAGTGTGCACTAAAACCACAGGGCTCACCTCCATGGCCCCTTTGCAAATTGTTCTGCAGCCAGAACTCCCAGGCCCACACTTGTGACATAATGATTGTCTCTACAGCAACCAATTATTATGATATAAATAAACACTCTACGATATTATTGCACTGCATAGAGGAAAGAAATAGTTGTGTAGATAGTCAAGAATAACTCTAGATGGTCATGAAGGTACAAATGACTCTGCATTATATGCAAACAAATGGTATTTTCAAGAGTCTTGTTTCTTACTAGCAATAATTAAGAAGAGCACTCAGTCAGTCTCCAGTTAGTTCTGCTGAGGAAGCACCTTATGGTCCAGGTAGCGGTGTTCAAACTTGAACATCAAATCCAAGTCTCTTTTTTCTTGATGGGCTGACAGCAAAATCCACCTGAAGCTGGTTCTCCTACCTTTTGGGAAGATTTTTTAATAAGAATGCCCTGGCTTTGGATGAGTGTCTTTGGCTCAACATTGAAGTTTGACCACCTTACACAGACCAAGTTGTTTGGAAAGGAATTGTCTTTGTTCCTCTTTGAACATTTATATATTTATATAAACTATTTGTATAGTTTATCTTTGAACATTTATATATTGCTCTGTGATTGGAAGAGGGTGCTGCAATGGGGCCTTTCTATGGGCATTCTGAGGATGAGGGTCATGGAGTCCCTGAAAGTGTCCTCAGAGGATGCAGAAGAGAAGTGGAAACTTTCCTTGGGTCCTGTTTCTTCCATGTGAAGTGAAATTCTGCATTCCTTGGATCTCAGCATCCTCTGTTTGCTCTTTGCTCATCCCATTGGTCTCCAGGCCCTGCCAGGTGAAGCCTCTTCATCTTGATTTGCTGGTGGTGGCTGGCAAACCTGCCTGTCCCTGCATCCCTGCCTGCCACTGAGTGGCTGCTGGAATCTCACTGGAATTAATATGAGACACCACATCTCTTCTCCTTGGATGGTTGCAGAGGATTTTCATCTCCTGCCCTATGTGTAAAACCTGGCACAGATTTTTTCGGCTCCCCTCCCTCCCCCAGCATAGTGCTCACTGAACTTCCCACAACTCCCAGACTGGGCTGGAAGTTGTGTTTTCTCTTCCTGTGATAACGATGAAATCCCACCATGAGCTGGCCATACCAGTTCAGTTATTTGCTCAGCTTTACTTGGCTTGATGTCAACAGTGGGGACCTTTTGCCCAAGACCTCAAGAACTCTTTGAAACCTGAGGTCAGGGACCCTCATGCTGCCGTGGATGCCAGCCCTGGGCACATTATATATCACAAGGGCAGTAGCCAAGTGAAAGAGCTCTTCCCCCAGCCAGCTGCAGAGGACTCTCATTAGCCAGCAGCTATTTCGGCAGTGGCATTGCAGCAACTCTCAGTTGGAAAAGGCTGATTTGTGGCGGCTCCCTCGTCACACTGAGACTGCACTGATCAGGAATATAAATACTGCTAATCCTCTGCATTAATACCAGCAGCTTTGATCATCTTTCCCCATTATCACTCCCTTGCTGTTAATAAAAGTGATAACCATGGGGGAGAAGGGAAGGGGGACTGGACTAATCAGTTTGCAGTTAGCAGTGCTGTAAGTAAACTGACAGGTCTGGAGACCAGGGAGCTGAGGGAACCTGGAGAAGTGGTGTTAAATAAGCACTTTTTTTTTCATGCAGGATGGAAAAATGAGATACCCAAGGCAATGTGCCCTTAGTGACAGTGCTCCTGGACTACAAGGAGGAGTCCAAGATTAAGTTTCTAGCAGGAACTTGCTACCAGGGCATGTTTCTCTTCCATCTGAAGCAGTTGGCTGGGTGGCTTCCAAGTTTATTTGCATTGGTGGCAAAGAGGCAAGGAGGGCACTATGTTTCCAAAGAGTAAAATAGGTATTTATGGGTTTCTGGTCCTTCCTTCTCCTTCGGGTTCACACATGCCCTGAGCTCTCTTGTTCTATTGTGCATAGCTATTCTATTGGAGTCTCAACTACAAAAGTCATGCCCGAGCTTTGGAGGGACTTTCCTTGGGAGAGGAGTGGAGGCAATGTATTTCCCTATGTGGATCCCTACTGATAGCTCAGGCAGACTGGGCAAAACAGATAGTAATTGATAGTATTTGCTTATGATGGTTCCTGATGGCATTTTGAAGAAGAATGGGCAGGATAACTAATTTGCTCGCCAGAATCTTAGCTTTTGAACAAGATAATTGAGTCTCTTGCCTTCATATTGAAAAGATAAATGTGCCTTGAGAATGGGCAATTGTGTCTGATTGTGTCTGCAGAGAGCCTTAGAATAACGAAAAGCAGGTGCATCACTTGCACATTAGTTACCAACTTCCCTGATAGGCACTTAAATGGCCCCATTATTAACCAGCCACTGCAGGGCTGGAAGGGCAGGGACATCCCTGACACAGAAGTTCAAAGGATCTATAGGAAATGGCACCTCATTCAGGTTTTGAGTGTCTCACTTGGAGCTGGATATTGAACAGAACCTCAGAGAGTACCAACAGCTTTGCTTTTGGACTGACTGTAGGTGATAGCAAGGATGAGAGAGGAGTACAGGGATCCCTGGACCTATATGTGGGGAATTATGTCAAGTGTCTGAGGCACTCAGGCAGAATGAGTGAAGAGTGGGGCAGGACAGTCCCTATGAGCACAACACCTCCTCCACATTCCTCACTCACTGGCCTCTTGTTTTCTTGGAGGGAAAGGTGGCTTCATTTGGTGTCACCTTTTGCCCCACTAATTTTCCTGGTGCTTCTGGCCTTTACTTCTGCAGAAAAAATGAGCAAACAGCTGCCTTTGCAGAGACTGTTCTCTTCTTGTTTTGCCTTCAGCTTGCTTGCTCTGCCCCCTCCAATCCCACCCTTCCCACTGTGTTGCTGAGGAGTGGGATGGGGCAGGTGTAGCCCTTATGTTTTGCTTTGAGACCCCTCAGGCTGAGGTCCACCAGGAGAAACACAGCTTGCCTGATCTGAACAGAGGCCAGACAGCAGCTCTGCTCTGCCCCTGCAGAATGAGGCTGTGAAAGAACAACATCCTGCAGTTAGAGGAAGCTGTGCCCACATCTATCTATCAGCACAAGCCTCCACGGCTGGAACAAAGCACCAGCTGGAGCCTGCCCAGTGCTCCCATTCCTGACTGCTGCTTGCTCAGCCCCATCCACCCAGAGCCCTTCCCCACTGTATTATTTTCACTCTCTCCTTTTTCTAGTGGCATCAAGCCCAGAGCTTTCACAGGAAAGGGCAAATGGGCCGGGACTCATTTTAGCAGCAAAAGGGAACTTGCAAGAGATTCACAAACTTCTGGATGGGGCCAGAAGGTCTCTTTTTCTGCAGCAGCTGGTTGGAGATAGCAAGAGCAAGATTTTCCTGAACCTTTGATAATTAAACTCTCAGCTGCCGAAGAGCTGGCTGCCTGGCTGCCAGATAAATGCTGTTTCCCTTGAATTAGTGTGGAGCCAAAGTGACATCCAATGGCTGGTTAGGCTCATCAAACTGGCTGTTCTCTACAGCTCTCCCAGGGGATGGAGCCCAGGCGGCCATTTGCCAATGGAAAAAGGTAACTACTAATTCCAGGCACGTATCATCCTGCTGAATTTATCACATCTGCAGTTCAGGTACTTTTAGACTTCCTGATGTCATAATACTCCTTTATACAAGAGCTTTCAGGGAAAGCTCCCAAATATGCATTAACGGAGATGTAATAAGACAGGTCCTGTATATTAAAGAGTTACTGCCAGCTCGAATTCAGTCCTAAATTTAGGGTTGAAATGAATGAACTATTACAAAGCCTGACACCATCATAAACATTCTTGTACTACTTATTTTTTGGACAGAAGTTGGAAGAAAAATTGTGGGGGTGCTATTTCTTTAGGGGAAAGCAAGTGCCACCTGCAGGGCCTGCAGACAGGGCTGTAAAGTGACAGTCAAAGAGCCAAGCACTGATAAACATGAACCTAGTACTGAGCCTCATCCCCCATGCTGAGAGAAATGGAAAATGCAAACAAAGAGGTAGAAAGAGTGGAGAACAAATTGGTTTTCAAAAACTCTTCCTGTTTCAGTCATCTCAGGTACTGCAGAGTCCCAGAAGCGTGGTGGTGGTTTTTAAGCAGACAAGGTCCCCTGTGCTCCAGCTGCCTGTGTCAGGACAGCGAATTATTATTGCAAGGTCACTGATGCACTTTGTTATATGCTGGGCAGGGTCCTTGCTTGCTAAGAAAGGGCAATTTTAAGTCAGATGGACAAGGCTAAAGAGCTGAGCAAAAGCTGATACTGAGAAACAGATATGGACACCAGCAGGGCAGAGGCTGTTATCCCCACAGGGTGGTGGGAGGGGATCAGAGCTTTGTCTGCCCCATTTAGGAGATACCTGGAATGAATCTTCTTGCTGGGTCCTGATGCTATGAATCCTAAGAGGCCTCTGACATTGGTAAAGCATGTTGGTTGGGTGGAAAGGCAGCAAGGACTGGAGGAGCTGAGCTGTGTGTGACACAAGGTCCCACAGTGAGCACAGGGAGAAAGAAGAGGGCTCCATGCTTGGCATTAAATGATGGAGGAGGCAGGGTGGGCTGGCAGGAGATGGCTCTTCTCTGCTGCTATTGAACATCTGCTCACCAGGACTAAATGATCCCCTGGCACTTAAATAGTCAATATCAAAAAATCATCTGGAAGTGTGCCCATCCCAGGCCTGATGACTGTGTGCTGGTGAGGGCTATGCTCAGGACCACCTGCACTGGCAGCTCCCGCAGCTCGATTCCTCCCCCACACACAGAGCATGAAGGCTGCACATGAACAGATCATGAAGGCTACTTGCACTGACATTTTCTTTGAGAAAGCATAGAGGAAGGCCCCCAGTCTCAGAAATTTAGCACTGAAACATCCGTTTCAGCACAAACCCCAAGCACCTTGGTGCTGGGAACACATATTTGTCTGCAAAATCAAAACCTTTCAAAACCATGTGTCATTGACTGATCAGCTTGATTTGCTCTTGTGAAGGCCAGGCTGGAGGAAGAGTTTTGATTTCCTTTTTGAGCTGGGGAAGAGTTTCTTTCCCAGCAGCAGTCTGCTTGGCCACCTGTACAAAGCCTTGCAGCTCACAGCTATGCCATGAGAGCTGATTACACCTTGGCTGACCTGCCTTGACATTCAGTTGTTTAGTAGAGCCAACTCTTTGTTTACAGTAGAGAGAGCTTGTTTGTCTGACCCTATAGGGGATTGGAAGGGCAACTAATATTGACTAATGTCAAGTGGCTCTGCTGTACAAAAATAGGGTCTCCTGAGACCTGCCCGCCCCCCCCCCCATTAGTAGTAGTCACAGCTGGGGCCAGCAAAGTTATATGTTTTAATTAACAAGAGTATTTTTCTTAGTGAAGGACTTTGATAGAGATCCAAACTGAAGTGCAGAAGGTAAGGATGCTTGGCAGGGCTCTTAGAGAAGAAAAACTGGCAGCAGCTGGTATTCAATACACACCAAGAGCTTAAAATGGCCATTCCTTGGTTCCTGTATCTCATTTATTTTGGGCAGCTATTGTGGGTACCAGAAGCACTGAAAATCAAGGGTATGACTGGCAGCTGTAGAGCAATAGTTGCCATGTGCAGCAGGAAAAGTGAACCTGCTCATTGGATAATCAGCCTCCTAAAAGAGCAGAAGCCCAGTCCTCTGTGGCTAGCGAAGTTATACTGAGCAAGTGGCATATGAAGGCCAGCATCAGGCTCTGTTTTTTGTTTAGCTAACTAATTTTAATTTCACAGCTGGGAATTCTTATTATAGCAGAAATCATTTCACATCTCTGTCACTGTGTGGTTGGATGATGATCTGGTGTGTGGGATCTTATGTTTAGACCTCAACTTCACTGTCTTTCCTGGAGAGCTGAATTTCCTGTTGGTAAAACTGCCATAGCTCCAAGGAAATGCAAATGCTAAAAGGGCTGTGCTGATTTACTTCAGGCAAGTTGCTGGTTCAGTTTTCTATTTTATGCTCTGGAGATATTTTTACTTTGTGTCTCTACTGTGGCCTCCAAGCAAATCCAGTTTTAAACTCCTCACAGCAGGGCTCTCCTAGTTATGTCCCTCGATTGAAATCACAATTGCTGATGGTGCTACAGGGTTTTCCCATCATAAGTGATTTTGAGAGCAACTCCCCCAGAACATGGTGTGCAGTTGTGGGAAATCTTTGCTACCCCTTTTGGCTTTTATCAGTCCTTTTTCAAGTATATGATGGCTTTATTTCTCCAGGATAGAAAGACACCCATCTGATTTGTCTGGAAAAGCATTCAGCCAAGATAAAGCACAAAAAAATACCCAGAAAAGTCTGACCTTCTCCTGGCCAGTTCCTTTCAGTTCCCTTGGTAACCATCACCTTGACGTTGTGGTATTCAAAGACAACTTCTTAACTTTACAGAGAATATAACAAGGAGCTGTTCAGGCAGGGTCAGCAGGAACTGGAAAATGTGTTTCCTTTGCTCCCTGGAAAGAGGCAAGATGTCAGGAAGGGAGGTGACTGGTAAGGGGCAGGCTGCTATTCCCTCCTCAGGGACTGTGAGCTGGTTTTGGGGAGGTATGAGAATGGCTAAAGTGTTTTCTGTTTTCCCTCTCAATTGCCCTCTTGCAGACCTGACTGGGAGAATGAAATCTGGTTTAGGTCACCTCCCTGGCATTTCTCAGTTGGGCACTCTGGGGAAAGCTTTACCCTTTGAGTGAAATGATGGTCTCTACCCCTGCAGTGGCTTCTTGCTGGGGAATCATTTCAGCATGGGGGTCACTTTCCACCCAGGGCAGCACACAGACACTTCTGCCTGGGGTGGGGATTGGGGTGGGCTCCCATGCCAGTGTTGTGGGATAAGTGGGGCCATTCATTGGGAAGCTTGGGAAAACAAAATGCCCTTTGAATCTGGCACTGCTCCTTGAACCATTGATCAGTTTCTTCCCAGTTGTTGCTGTGCACCAAAACATTGCAGTACAATACTGCACTCACTCAGCACCTCCAGGAAGACCTCCCAGGAGGACAGTAATTTTCATGTGCAATTGCTTTGTTGTGTCAGTCTGGGAATACATGTGTAACTCCAACTCCCTTCACTTCCTTGCTTCAGAAGAGACCAGAAGTCCAGCCAGTATTGCTGAGTTTGCCAGTTCACAGAGAGGTCGTATTGCATCCAGAGTGTCCTACACAGTCAGTATGCAGAGTGGGTGTCTTCCAACTGCTTCAAGTGAGGGATGCAATGGGAACATCTTGTCTAGATGACAGTCAGGAATCCTCTGTTTGGCATTGGAATATACAGGAAGCAGCCCACAGTTGCCAGTTCCTCCTGCCTTGTGTCCTCCATGCATATTGAAAGCCTGCACAAACCTGCACAAACCTCTACCCTTGTCGTTGCAGATATACAATACATGTAAAGTGTACTCTTGTATTTATTCACAGGTACATGCTCATTTATCAAAGAGGCAATCTCTGTTGGCATCAATATAATAAAGGGTTTCTCAAAGCAGTACTGCCAGGAGCCTTTTTCCCCAGGGAACGTAATGCTGCCATGTATGTGGCAACAACTCAACATGGTATAATGCTGCATCAGAGGGCAATAATTCTGGGGGCACAAAAGGTGTTGTAAGTGCAGATTAAGGGACATGGAAAACAGTGCAAGTGCAGTGACTTTCACTTCTCCCTTGAGGGAGTTACATATTAGTCATCCTCTCTGTTTTGTACATGACCAACCAAAGGCAGGTAGGGTATGGAGGAGATGAGTGACATTTCCCCTGCCTAGCAACAGCTATTGATAACCAAGGGAAATCAAACCTGTGTTTGAACTGCTCCCATGTGGTGGGCTCCATTCATTGTACCAGCTTAGCACCTTTGGGAGCTAGGCTGGTCAGAGGAACCAGCCAAACATGATCAAGCTTCAAACTGAAAGCTATATGATTAGGTTTGCTTGTACTTGTAAATTTGTGCTGAATTCATTTTTAGTGTCCTTTGAGTCCCATTGCTTTCTTTAGCTGGGGGACTGTGAACACCCTTAGGGCCGAGTAGAATGGTAAACCAGTGATGTGGTTGGTATTCCTCAAAAACTCTTCACACAAGGAGTCAGTGTGCTCATGTGCATCAGCTGAGCATGAACTGCTTGATGCCAACTCCTGCATTTAGAGGAGGTCTCAGATTCCTGCTCAGCTACACAGACACCCTTTATCTGTTCTCCAGCCTTTTTAATGCTGTGGATGATTTATGGTTTCATGCAGAAAAACACAGAGAATGCCTCCATTCCCATGTCTGTGAGGAGGTCTGCTTCCCATTTGTCACTCGAATTCACCACTTGGGAGTCTGCTTGGATGATTATCTCTTGACAATGAGGTATTGGCTGTGGTTTGGGATTGCTTCCCTGTATTTATGCTATGGTCATAACCATGAGGTTTTTCATGATTTCTTTTTGATTCCTCAATATTTGGCCAAGTGTTAGGTCTTAGTGAAAATGTTTACAGATCTTGACACTTCATAAACATGAATGGGAATGACAATTTGGATTATTTGGTTTGGTAAGCATGTACAATGCCTCACTTGTCCTTCCCCAAAGTTATTATTTGGGACATGAAAATCCTTTTTTTCCATCCCTGGCTATGTTTGCACTGCCTTGTTGAAGCAAAACTGTTTCTCTTAAGTGTTCGGTGGCCTTTAATGCTGGAGGATGTGAAAGTCTTAGTCACTGGGGGTATTCATCCTAACAGTGCCTTTGTGAGGTGGTACAATGCTATTATTTCCCCCTATTTACAGAGAGAGAACAACACACCAATGGTTTCATGAATCACTTGGGACAGTGCAGATTTAACCTGGTTACCTGTAGCTCATTGTGTTTTGCTAGCTGCATGCCTGCAAGGCATCTTACTTTCCTGAGTATAACTGGTTTTATGACACAAGAAAGTGTTTTGGTGACGGTTCCTGTGGTATCCTCCCATGGACCTGGCATGAATTATGAACTTCAGCTGACAGAAGACCATTTTAAAGCTGTTCTCAGCTGGCAAAGCTTAGAAAATCCTTCATAGGGACTAGCCCACTCACTGTGGGCAAGACCTGGAGATGGAAGGAGATTTTTCCCCTTCCCCATCATGGGGAGAAGTGCATCATATCCTGGCAGAAAAGCAACATCCCAGTGCCAACCAACCTCCGCAGAGCAAATGGCATGTGGTGTCAGGGAATGCTTTCAAACAGCTGGCTGGAAGGGGAGAATTCATCCAGATGAGTCTGAAAATTTATATGCACAGCTGATATTGCTGGAAAGCAGAACTGGCATGGGAATAGCTCACGAAGTGGAGATGCAGGGGAATCTTCAACTAAAGCTTTTATCTATCAAACAATTCAGTCAGCTTGGGCGCATCATGAAAGGGTGGCATGCCCTGAAGCAGAGAGGGGAAAGGGGACTTCTTTTGCCTCTATTTATATACCTGAGAAGCTGCCCTTGCAATGAATAATTGCAAATAATAATCATAATATCAAAACCAGAAAGGGCAAAGAAAGAGCAGCTCCCTCCCTCCCCCTCTCTGGGGCTGGTGTTTGAGATGTCACTCCGATACGAAGTTGAGCCTGTTTCCAATGGAAGGAGGCTGGCAGTCAGTGTATCTTTATCACAATCTCTTTCATGCTCTGATGAGCTCTCTACCCTGTGCAGGAGCAGCAGCAGCAGCAGCACAGACAGAGATGCCAGTCTGTCTCTGAGCAAACAGAAAGACTTGGACTGAAGCTTTAGCTAATTCGAAGAAGACCCTTATGTGTTTTTCCAAAGTTGGCTGCTGCCTATTTTTTATTCCCACTCTGCTTTGTGCTAAGGCATGTCATGGCCCTGTGCCTTTCTCTAGCTAAAAGGTAATTGATTTTTCACATGGAAGAATTATCAGGTTCATAATCTTCTGCAGATTATAATGAACAGTATCCTTTTTCTGCTTCCTGCAATCTCAGCACTGGTGTCTGAGCTTGGAAGGGAAGCTTGAAAGCACAGTTTGTTTTTTACACTGGAGAAACAGTGTTGTCCTCTGGTGGGGTGTTGCAGGGAAGTTTCTGGTCTGGTACAGAAGTCAGAAATCTGTTGTGTTGATGTGCTGACCCTCTCTAACTCTGCTTCTCTGGGCCAAGGGGATGGCCACTCAACTCAGCATGCTTAAACCATTTCCCTTTTCATTTTTGGCCAGATGAAAAGAAAAGCTCTGGGCAGAAACTCTGGCCCCATCCCTTGTTGAACTACACTTAAAGGGGAGCTTTGAACCTTGTGATCCCCAGCTTAGTACATCCTCATTCCGCCATTGGAAGATGCCCCTCCTTGGCAAAAGAGACCCGGAGGAGAGTACAAGCTGTGGTTTCCAATCTGTGCTCTGAGACTTGCAATGGGGATGGTAAGGGGAAAGCCTCCCTCGAGCACAGCAGTGGCTTCAGAAGGAAGGGTGACTGAGACAGTTTGTTGGCAAAGGGAATCCAGCTATGAGGAGAAATTGCGTCCCACAAGAATGAGACTGGACCTGTCCCTCCTCCCTTAACAAAAGCTTTTCAGAATTTCATCCCATTTCATCAGTTTGAGATTTCTGCTCTGCTTTTGAAGAAACTGGAATCAGAGGCCATGATTTCAGATTCTGCATCATACACTGGGTCCTCAGTGGAGAAACATTCAGTTGTGAACCCAGTGCTGAACTGAGAGCTGGGATGGAGGTGCATAACTCCAAGACCTTTTTTTTTTTTTTTTTTTCATCTGAAGACTCTTGTCCCATCTTTTTGTTTGTCCACATCAGTGATTAGTCATCAACATGAGGAGAGACTAATTAGAAACTTCTGTAAGGCCTCTTTATCTTTCATACTTTCACATTTCTGTACTTGAATCTCTCCTGAAGTCCCCACATCCCTGGTGTTGAGCATGATGTGATCACTGCACAGAGCAGCTGTCTGAGCAGATTTCATTTTGGCTGAGACAGGATATGTGGAGGAAGGGAGGCAGGACAATTGGGGAGCAGCACCGAAGGAGAATTAGTTGACAAAGAGGAGCATGTGAAAGAAAACAAGGAGCACTTGGGACTTTGGATGAAAAGTAGTTCATCCCTTCTCAGCCCATTAATAAGTTAATAACTTATCAGAGATCAACTTAACACCTTGAGGCACAGAAGACATTGCCTTGTTCTCACATTAGCTTGGCTCTATTGTAATTCCTTTATCTTACCTTTTTTCCCTCTCAGCTATTGCATACTCACCTGGGGCCACACTAATATAACAGCATAAGATTCAATTACAAAAGACTACAATAGGAGTGCAAAATTCTCTTCCTGACATGCTGAATCAGTGCTCATAAGCATTAATTATTGAGTGGCTAGCAGAATTATTTTTTTTTAAGTTCTAGTGGAAAAAAGAATAAGCCTTATGGTATCTCCTGTGCACAGAGCAGCAATTCTCCCACTGGGAAATCCATGGCTTTGCCAGCTCTTGGGGCAAGGCACAGGCAGAAGGGACAGGGATGGGACTGGAGGAGCCAGGAAAAGAGGTGTTGAGAAGGAAAGGAGGGGATAAAAGAGTGCCAAACTGGCACAGTCCCCTCCTGAGGAAGGAGAGCCCCAGGGAGGAATGTTTGGTGCTTTCTATTTCCCTTGGTCTAAGCACAAGGCTTTTTATCACAAAAGAGAGGAGGGAGCCCATGTGGGGGGAAAGATAAAGGTCTGGCCACCGTGTCTCTGCTCTGCCTGGATGGAAAATATTCTTATCAGCCCATTTGATGTTTTCCTGAGAGCCTTAGCATTGTGTCCAGCACTCAAACATCCCTGTTCCTATCACCAGAGCTGCCACTACCTCCAGCTTATCTCTTTGTTACAGGAGCCTCCATCTCTAGAGTAGCTAAACACATTTTACATGGTATCAACACAGAGAACAAAGTAGCTCGTTCTTTCACTGCCAGCTTCAGAGAAGCTCTAGTTTGAGGGAACCGTGGAGATTCAGCTCTTCTTCCTTATCTGGCAAGATGCTTTCAGATTGGGACTTTGAGACAGAGGAATGGGAGATGCTTATGCTGCTGCTCTTGATTTTGTGAACCAGGAGATGGTGTCAGAATTCAGATGGGTTAAAGCCTCTTCTTTTGTCCACACAAAGTTATGGAATGTAACATTTACCAATATCTCCTCATTTTCGGCTACAGATGGGTTAGATTCCCTAGAACAAATGGAGTATTTTTGCTGCACAGATACAATATTTGCTACCAGATTTCTTGGAGCAAGTATAAAGAAAAACGCAGAGTTCAGGGCATAGGTTTGCTCAGGATATCCCAGCAGAGAGAAAGGGTTGTCCAGTTATGTCAGCTGGAGCTACTCTAGGTTCACAGATGCCACTACAGAGTTACATTACAATGACAAACACCAGATGCAATTCCCTCATCCCTCTGTCATGACTCTTCTTTTCTATATTTAAACATACATATTCTGTGGGGATGAAGACTTGGCTTCGGAAAATGTGCAAAATTCTGCTGCCCCACAGGGTTTTAGTCTTGTGTTCAGATGCACCGTGACAAAATAAACACTGTGTGCGCGAGAGGGAGTGAAGAGGATGACATCAGGATTACAAGCAGTGTCAAAGGAGACAGACTTGCCTTTCACAGGCGATATTTGCATGTGTAACACAGGCTCAAAAGACTTCTATCGCTTCCCTCCTTTGCCAGCGTTGTGTGTTATGCATTAAACATATGGCTCCACTTAAACCAGGGGCCAAGCTCCCCGCGTGGGGCGAGCGTTTGCTGCGGTCGCCCCTCGTCCCTCTGTGGATGGGGAAGTTTGGCAGAGACAGTGAGTAGGAAGGGCGGATGGAATTCGATTAGTCAGCGATGGCATCGGAGCGTGTAATCCGATCCTCCCCACAAATGTCACACCCTGCGCTCGCTGGAGAGGGAAGCAGAGGCAGGAGCGGCCGATCTAACAGACCTACGGCCGACACCATCACGCTTTCTGGGCTTTACCCAAAGAGGACAAAACAGACCTTGTTGTGGTTTGAAAGCAAAACGAATGAGAGGCTCCAAGTCAGAGATATAATTTAATAAGAAAAAAGGTAAAAAGGTAAAAATAAAATAATATAAATGCAATAACACAAAGGATCACTGACAAGGTCAGAATACAACCTGAGCAGGATGGTGGAAACAGTCCAGGTGAAGTGCTCTTTCTGAAGCAGTGATCCTGTAGAAAGGTCTGGGAGCTCTGGTCCTCTGGGAATCCAGTGGGTAAGTGCCCTTGCACTGTCCCACATACCAGCTTATATCCAGGTGAGAATGCTTGGCTCCTCCCCCTGGGCAGAGTATCTCACAATAGCATGAGAAGTGTGAAATGGGTCCTTGATGGCCCATTAACAGAGATAATCCCTGGAGGGAGTTACCTGTGACTCATGGGCCAGGTGTTAATGGGCCATTAGCAGAAGACACCCCAAAGGCCATTAGCAGAAGAGGCAGGGGGCTTGGGAAAACACTAGCCCACCTGGTTTCAACAGTTCATGAAGATGGTGACAAAATAAATACTTTGTGTACATCCTACACTGCAACCCAGGACAACCTTTAATCAGGAATCAGAGATCTTAGAGGCCAAAGACCAGGCTGAAGCTGCTTTTTCATGTGCAGAATAGATGACACTGTGTAATACCTTTAATTGGACTAAAACATGAAATTGCATGTTATATGCTTGTGCTCACATCCGGAGACATGTGATTTAGAATCTTATAATCAAATGCACAGTGTGTTGGTGAAAGATGGCGTGATATGCCTACTCTCCATCCACACAGCAGCAGAGGCAGAGCAAAGGGACCTTCACCCTCCACCGTGGCAGATATCAACCCTCACTGATGAGCTTGCTAAAACTCATGACCTCATCTTTCCTTGGATCTCTGCTGATGCAGATACAGTGCAATGTCTTCTGGTTATTTTATTTTATTTTATTTTATATTTTATTTTATTTTATTTTATTTTATTTTATTTTATTTTCTCTGTAAGCTTATGTTACATAGGACATACCAGGCAATGGCTATTTCTCTTTGCACTTTGGGAGATGAACCAGATTTTGTCTGATAACTAAAAATGAAAGGCTCTACATCTCATTTCTTATTCCCTGAGGCATTGATTTTGGTATTCTATAAAGTTACGGATTTGAGCGGAGATTGCTCTGATGTCCTTACCTATTCCCCCAGTAGCAGACTCAGAGAAAACTGCAAGGTGCAACCATTAGGGCAACAAATCAAAAATGTCTCTGCAAGCAAGTCACTCGAAGTACAAATGGCTCCCACCTCTCCCTTTCTCCTCCTTTTCTTCCTCTCCTCCCAGTTCCGGTCTCTCTCCCCTAGAAGAAGTTGCAAGGCTTTGTATTTAATTAAGACATATTGTCCAACCAATTGGGAAGCAGGAAATAGCAGGAGATGTTTTACAAATAGGAACAATTCTTGTTCATTATCCCTTAATTGAGGCAACAAAAAGGTGCTGGAAAACATCCATCAGATGCACATTCATGTACATCATCAGAGAGGATTGGATTTAGGAACTCACAAAAGCGACGTCAAATGTTCCAATCAAGAGTTATACAGGCAACAAAGGAAACAAAGAATTGGAGACACAAATACATCAGAATTAGCCCAATTGCAGATTATATGCTTCTGGAAAACACATTCCCTGGCTCTCTTCCAGGATTTTCTTATTTCACACTCCTGTCATTTCTAGTTGTGGTATGGAAGTCAATGTTCCTTGTCCCTCCTCTGCTGGCCTTCTTCATGGAGGAGTCATTCAGGAGGGTGTGAGAGATGCCTGTTGTGAAGATACTGCAGGCTGTCGCCTCAGCTTGGACTTGGGCTACTCTGAAAATGACACTTGGCACAATTTCTCCATCCTTGTTCCTTCACATTTTGAAGTTTGGCTGCTCAGCTAAGCCACTATTCTTGAGCAGAAGAGATAAATAACACAAGAGGTATAATAACAACCTTCCTGCTGGGGGAAATATTTTGAGCCTGGAAGGCCAGGAAATCCTGTTGCCCATTTAAGTACACATTCTAAATCTTGCTTGGCCTGCTTCTGAGCTCATTTTCACTCTAACACCATGGACCTGCAAACCCAGCCTTTATTCCCACAGGTCTGTTAGACTTGAGTTCTCTGTCTCGTCATTTTTAAAAGGTGCTTTGAGTTTTAAATAAGGGACAAAATATGCCAAGGACTCTCAAAATACCTACTGAAATGAGAGCTCATCTCAATGCTTCCTGGAAAGAAATCTATCACCAGGAAAAATGGCATCACACCTCATTGGACTGTAGTAACAGGCCCAAACATGACAGGATATTATTAAAAATGCTCCTGATCAGTACCCACAGCTGTTGAGCTAATTATTCTCACTGTCTTGTCATAGATACTTATATGGTCTCCAGGGTACTCTTCACATGCTTCTGAGAGACATATCTCCACCATGACCTCCTCCTCTCCTTCATCGCCCTGGGATGACTGAGGGATGTGGTGGTTGGCAGCCAATTCCAATCCTGTGCACTGTGGTGTTTCCCCTGGAACAGCACTCATCTCACCAACTTTATCTACCTCAGCTTAAGACATGGAACTTAAGATCCCACCATTGATGAAAGGAGACAGGAAGCACCAGAGGTCAATTATACTCATCTGAAGGTGGGGAGGTTCAAGTGGGCTAAATTCTGATGTGTTATCGGGGGTGAGGCCAGAGATAAGCATCCCATGCTATGGAACCACTATAATGCAATGGGAGTGTGGCCTTATGCTTTATGACACCATGTGTGGTGGCAGAACATCCCTCCAGTAACCTGGGAATGGCTGGGAAGAACCTGAACCTAAACCTGAAGATGTCCTTGAGAAATACTAGTTGAGCTTCAAAGCTGAAGAAGGAAGCCTGTCAGTCCACTGCTCAGCTCTAAAGGAAACCATACAATACCCAGGGGAGGATTTCTTCCTTGGGAGGATGGAGCAGGAGTCTGCCTATGTGCCCTGTTACAGATGGGAGCTCTGTGGATTGCCTCTGTCTTTGCCTTCAGTGAGAAATTCTCCCATGATTTTCCCTTGCACATCCTTCAGCAGTTGCAATTTCTGTGTTGTTTTCCCCTGTCAACCCCACAAGCCCTCTGTGCCTTGTTTGGAAATCCCCACTTCCGACTGTGGAAAATGTTTGCATTGTAGCTGGCGTTTGTTGATTTTCTTTAGGTGGCTCAGGGCTGCAGGCATTCCTCATTACTTTTTTATTAGCCAATTTGAATACTCATTTAGCCTCACTAAGCGTGCAATGGTTTTTAATTCTTCCTTCAGAGGCATTTTTGCAGAGCCTGTTCTTGGTCCTCAGTAATAACACAGGATCCCACCAATGGAACTGAGGTGAGAGACGATAACTCAAGGAACAAGAGCCATCAATCTGGGCTTGTTTCATGCAGGTGACAAGGCTAAGGACTCTTTTTGTTTTGCCCTTTGCTTTCCCATGCAGTGGAAATCACAGCAGTACAAGATGTGGCAGGCTGACACAATATGTTACACTGGACAAACAAGTCTCCAAAATACCTTGCAAAATTAAATAATTAAAGTGGTGAGACCATAAACAATATAAATTATGGAATTGGTAGTGTGGTAATGAGTAATAATTTAAGTCATCCATCTATAAGGCTAATAAGAGCTACAAAAAATTACTATACCCATTACATATTTTAAAAAATGACCAGCAGAGAAATATTGTGTTTTGACATCCAGCTCCAGTGCACTGCTTTGGACCTGCTTTTCAGGTATGCTGCATATCCAGCCCTGGACAACACAGACAGTAATTATTTTTAAACTCAGATCAGGTAAGTAAGAAGGGAATAGATGGTGGGAGGAGAATTGGTCCTGTTATTTCTCAGGATGCAAGGCCAAATTAAAAAAACATGTCCCAGGGATAGACAGTCACTATGCAATACAACCACTGAGGGGTAGATGTAGAGAGTTGGTTGGGGTTCTTCATTCCCCCTGGAAGGCTCTGCAGCCATTGCTGGGGCAGCAAAGGAGGACCATAAGCACCATGGCTGTCTGAGCCACGTTGCTATGGGCAGATACAAACCTTTGGTCTCCCTGTCTATTAGTCCAGCAGTTTGCTCAAGCGCTAAATCCAGTTCCACACAAAAAAGGTACATTCTGATGCTTTTTCAAGTGTCTTGGATTCTATTGTGTACAAATTTCCAAATGAACTACTTGAGTGTTGACTAATGCTGCAGCCTGCAGTCAAGGTAAGAGCCCATTTATTTATAGGCTTTTCAAGGACAAGAAGAAGCTGTATTTGTACAATTCTCCAGCACACAGCCTAACAAACAAGTTACCTGCCTCAGCCACGTTTCAGGAGGACGATATATGAGACCCTCAAGGAAAATACACAGCTCAGCCATTGTCTGCTGGCAGGAAGGTCATGCGACGCCACCGGCTTCTGATGATGGCAGAACTGCAAATAAATGTATAAAGAAGGATTTTTTTCCCTGCACCATCAGTTTGATTGGATGTGTGTCCAGGAGGTTACTCAGGATGTCTAGCTGGAACTGGCTGGGAGCAGACAGTCCTGGCTGCTGTGTGTGCACGGCACCTACTCGTTTAAATGAGGCTGTGTGTTTGCAATCGATGGGACTGTCTGATCCCTGGTTGCTGGGGAGCTCTCTTTTTCTATTTCCTGCTGATATTTACTTCAAAGGTGCATGACCACACAGATCACTTTAATAACAAGAGCCCAAAAGAAGAATTAATAAAATTCTGAGTGTGTTTTATCCCAGGATCTCACAGTGCTTGACAAAGGAAAGGCATCATCAGTTGTTTTTATATGGGGGCAGAAAGGGGTGAAATGATTTATTTATCCACATTCATGCAGTGAATTGGTGGTAAAGCAGTGAGCTGGACCTCTCCAGCTGTGCTTTGAGGCTTCCTATAATGTCCATTGGAACAGTCCTAAAACATTTATCCTTCAAGAGTCCATCTTGCCCCTGCTGCTTTGTGCAGAAATTAGCCCTGTGAAGAAAAGTTCAACTTTGTAATGACCTAGGTTAGAGCAGGGAAACAGCAGTGTTCTGTTGTCTTAAATTCATGGTCATGTAAACTCATGGTCAAAAAGGTAGAAAAGAAACACAGAAAGAAACACACTCATGAAATGGGTACAGGGAAGCATGAGATGTCTGGTGGATCTGTGATGGAAAACTGCTTATTCAGATTCACTCCTGCAATGTTTAGAGGAGGTTGCATTGGCTTGCCCAATGGATATACCCTTGACTGGTGACAGTCAGAGGCAAGGGCTCCTGCTCAGCTGGAGAGGCAGCTGGGTGCTGTCCTAGCTCCAAGGTCCTTGGAGGCTTCAGGCAGACATGAATAAAGAGCCTTTCTGCCATGTCTGTGTATTTTTCAGCATTCACAACACACAGCGTTGCTGTCATTAAGGCTACAGGAAAAAAGCACATCAGGGCACATCTAGAGGACAGAGATTGTTGACCACTTGTGCTGAACAGAGCAAAGGTCTGTAATGAAGCCCAGTGGGATGTGGTCCATCTGGCCTCTCAGCATGTTCATCAAACCCTTGCTCTTCAGGGCAGCACTGAAGGCTGGCTGGGGCTTTGCCCAAGTGGCAGCCTGTGGGAGAGAGTGATCCTGAGGGATGTCTGCCTGCACTGCCCTTTGGCTGCAGTGAACTGTGCACATTTCGGGGGGGTGGGAGCTCTGAGAGGACCACAGGGAGACAGAGAAATATCAGAACTTCCCAGTCCTTTGCATCATCTGGTGGGGATGCACATGCATAGGGACAGCAACTTTGTAGGTGCCCAGCAGACACTGGGAACCCAGGGTATTTGCCTGGAATATTTATTCACTGCCAAATATTTAATTATGCAGGGAAACATACCACTTAGGCAGGGATGTCTTGGCTTCATTAAAGAAGCTGCAGAAATCATTGTGCTCTCCCCCTGGGCTCTGTGAAGGAAAATCCTGCTGATGGAGTCAATTGAATCTGGAGGGGCTACAGAGCTGTTGAGCCCCAGGTTAGCAGAGGATTTTGAGGCAGACATGCCCGTGCCTGGGCCTTAGAGCATCAGTGTAACCAAGCTCCCAGGCAATTTTAACAGGTGCCGTGAGCTGATTACAGAATGTTCTCAAAGCAGCCCAGGGCCCTTGCTCCACGTGCTCACAAATTTCATTCCTGCAGATGAGACAGCAATGAATTTGCCATTCATTAACAGCAAATAATATCTCTCAATCCATCTTGGGTAAGCGTCATTGTGGAATTGCTCTTTCACTTTCATTTTACAGGGTTCCCTGTGATAAATTTAGCTTGTAAAGGGTGATTAAGACACTTCATTATGTTTTAATGTGTCTTTAGGCCTATGTCTAACAGTAATGCTCATTCTGGATCTCCTTGGAATTAGAGGCTGTTGCAGCCCAGACAAGCCTGCATGTGGGGTGTGACTCTGGCTGGGCACTATAGCAGAGGCCCCTGCCCCATGGTGGAGAACTTCAGGAATCCCAAAATGTCTCTCCACTGCTGGAGACAGTCCGGGTCACTACCTCAGCCAGCTGTGGGTCTCACAGAAGGAGATCAAGTTGGTCATTCCTTCTCCTTGCCACCTAGTTTGTCCACCTCAGAGCACAGGTTTGCAGGCAACAGTAAGGTCCCAATCAGCTCTGGCTGCCAAAATGTGATCTTACCACCAGATTTGGATTTTCTTTTTAACTAGCAGTTCCTCAGAGCCTTGCGTGATGAAGCTGGTTCAGTAACCTGCAAGGGGGTATTTGTATTTGCATCGCAAATTGCAACCTAGAAGCCCTCCATCCCACACTGATAAACCCTGAAGGTGGCTAACTCCTATTCTGTGCCTTACTCAGCTGAAAACTTTATCCAGTGACATGTAGGCACAGAAGCGCCCTGGTTTGGGAAGGCAGGCAATTATTTCCTGCCTGAAGGGAGAAAGTTCATACTGTGCTGTGCTTTGTGTTTTCTACAGAGCAGAGCAGCTCTGATCGCTCCCAGGCTTCCTCAGCTGTTTGTCAGTCACCAACTCTCTTCGTGGACTATGTAAGGAGCCCAAGCACCTCATTAAGATGTTTTCAATTGCTCTCTGCAGCCACGTGCATAGCAATGCATTGTGTAAAACCTAAATTAGGCAGTGTGAAAGACTCACAGGAAGATGTCCATGCTTTAAGCATTCTATCCATAAGAGAGGGAACATGGTCTGATCCCAGAAAAAAACTTCTGCCCCATCACCTCGTGTGCCTTGCCCTTTCACTGCCACCCAGTGCCTGTTTTGTGGCTGGGCTTTGGGCTGTCACAAGGTAATGGAACTTAAGTTTTTTTCATTCTTCTTGTTCTCTCACTTAACACCTCTATTAAATACTTAAACTATTCTAGTTTCAGGCTCTTCTCTTTTAGAAACCTGTACACCTATTGGTAAAACTTTTTACATGTTCTGAGAAATTTTATATGTTCCATCTTCTTTCTTTCACTTTCTGTTACTGTTTGTGGGCACCTTATGAGGACCAAACATGTTACTGTAGATAACAGCACCAGGAATTAAGGGCTTAGCTGGGAAACATTCTCCCATTCCTTCTCATATAGATTTAGTTTGGGGCAGGATGGTAATCTTTAACACCGGCAGACAAGATCTTGCTGGTTTTTAGGTGAGTATTAGAGCCTTAGGTCCTAAATCAGCCATGACATTCAGACTGGTGAGGGCAGGAAGGCTGTATCCTGTGGAAAGGTTATTGTTGAGTTAATTCCTTCAGGCAGTTTGAGGTATCTGTGGCAGCTTTCCTCTCCTCCTGTGTTGAATTTGTTGCATGGGGTTGCCACATACTGTTAAAGAGCAGCATACTGGAAATGCAGCAGTGGACGCATTTCAGAGGCAGGCCACACCATGGGATATGTAAAATTCCCTACCTTCCTTCAGGATGAAGTGCTGCTCAGTGGCCTATGTGTTAGTCCCTGGGACATGCAGTTTTATGGTCTCAGAGAAGAGCAGGACAGTTGGTGCAGTCCCAGGGAATGCCCTTCTGGTCTAGTCAGAGTCTGTGAGCATCAAATGCTCTCATTTATTTGTTGGAGGGTGATAAACAGCCTGAGAAATGCCTGTCTCAGTCAGGTCACATCCTTGCTCTTTTATGAATGTGACATCTTTAAAAGCATATCTGCTAATGTCATGATGGACCCAGAGAAAATCCCAGCTTGGTCAGCTTGGCGCTGGGTTTCCTGAAAAGCAGCTGGGTGCAAAAGATGCTCAGGTTGCTTTTTTACAGTATTATTTCTACAGAAAGTAAGTGACTTAAATAGCCTTCTCTAAAAAAAAAATAAATATGCACCATATGGGACAAAGCTCTACTCTTCAGACATGGGTGTCACGCATTCATGATTGCAGCAATGCATTTTTTTTTTTTTGCCATGTTTTGTCACTGACACAGCTGAGACTGCGGATCAAGCAAAGAACCATCGTTCTTGCCACATTGTCAGTTATCTTTGGGGTGGGAAGGAGAGGGTCACTGCTGCAACCAAATGGGCAGAAATCTGTCTGATTCAGCAGAGTGAGGTGCTTTGTGCCCTGAGAGCCCCTGTCTGTGTGACTCTCTCAGTGGTACTCAGGCTCTCTGGTCTTCCAGGGAGCCAAACTGCCTCCTAAAGACCCTCTGAAAAAAGGGAAAGTTCAGTCCCCTTGCTGGCCTAGACCTTGCATTTAAGGCACTATATGCTCCTGAATAAGGGCATATTCAGTCTGTCTCCTACCTTATTTCCCCTTCTTTCCCGTGAGAAAAAAAGCCCAAAAACCAAACAAACAGGAGCACATGCAACTCCCAAGTGTTGCCCTGAATTTTCTTGCTTTTGAGTCTTTGAACCTTTACAGCAAGGTTCTCACACAGCTTCATGCAAACTATATGTATTTTTAGTATTTATCTATGTGTTTACATATTTGTTCTCTAGGAGGAGGAGTGTGATTGACAGTGATGTTCACCAATGATGTTCATAAGGTGGTGACCTTTTTGGCCAATCCTTGGCCTTCTGTACAAACTGTACATAAGTTGATGGAGTCAGAAAATAAAGAAGCTTTCCATGTCTGACCTGCTGCTGCCTGCTGTCTTCTGTGTGGGTGCGAAATAGCGCCCACACCCAAGAGCCATGCTTCCCAAGGCTGGCTGGAAGCTTTGTGAGCCACAAAGGTGCTCCAATTAAAGAAACAGCTCTGCTGTGCTTCAGTCTTGCAGGAATTTGCAGCTGGGCTCCCAACAAGAGGACAGAAGCCTCCACCTCTCCGAGCTCAGGTGCTGAGCACAGCGTTCCCCTCTGTGACACGGGCAGGGCTCTGCAGCAGGGGCATGGCAAGGCACTGGTGTGGTCACAGCCCCATGGGAACAGCCCCCGTGTCCCCCCTGGGTGGGCACACCCTGCGACCACCGTGGTGACTTTGGAGAGGGCTCATACCGAGGTCCCCGTGCAGCTGGTGTTCTGCATTGTGAGCTGTGTGGCCAACACCATAAACACTGCCTCTAATTGTAGCCCTCAACTTGCCAAAGCCCAAAACAGAGAGAGTAATGGGGACAGAAGCTGGGGGTGGGGGAAAAAAAATAAAATCAAACATTTGCCTAAAATAGACTCAGTAACAAGGAAAAGGCAAGGAGAGAAAAAAAAAAAAGGGTTCTAAAAGGTGGAGGGCTTCATTACTCCAGTAAAAATTGCCTTCTCTGACTTCAGGCACCTGACTCAGCATTTTCCAAGTTGATATTTTACAGTAATAAAAGCGAGAGATCACCAGGTGTGTGGGAAACGGTTGCAAATTTGTGCCTAAAAAGGCAGGGACATTCCTTCTAATGAAGGACTGTAGAGAATATGTTCCTAATCGAACTGCTAATATTAACCTTGTTGCTATAATTTGCTTTTTTTTTTTTTTCTGTAAAGTGGGGTTATGTGTGACAGAGATTTAGGGACTTTGGAGAGGGACTAGGCAATGCTTTCAGTTTGCTGGTTTTATTATTAACATAACATGAAGGAAAAGCTGGTCCTGATCCTCCTTGCCTAGGTGTTTTGTCAGTCTATTCCCAGCGAAGCTGATGCAAAGTAACTACCAGGACAAAATGGAGATATTTTTATCTGTTCTGTAAAGATTTAAATGGACAAGATTCAATGCAAAGCATTGCTATGCATGGGTTATTCTCTTTCCCAAGGGGGAGAGACACAACAACAGCCACTCTGATCAAATGTGGGCATAACGATACCTCTCCTCTCTGTGATGGTCTGGTGCTGTATCCAGAGTTGTTTCTTGTGATGCACCAAGTTTACCTCCCTCCCTCCCTAGAGCTTCTACTGGGAAATCTGTGTGCACAGGAGGAGCTGGGACCCAGTACAAATATCAGAGCTACCCTGACATGAAATCAGATCCACAAGGTGGGAACTAGTCTCTGCACTTTGGCTTTGATTCAGCAAGGTCAGGAAAGCTGTCTACAGCCCTGCTGAGCTACTTGCTCTGACAGGTGACATGAGGGCAACATCTCCCTCCACATCTCCTTCTACAACTCTGAAAGGACAGCTCCAAATACAGCCAGAGTAACCCAAAAAGTGGTGGGGACTGCTAAGGCTGGGCGCTCACCTCCTCCCTGACGCACCCAGGGACAGGGAGCGTCCTCGTGATCCACTTTGTCCTGGGGTCCCCAAAACTTTGGAGGATGTAGAAAACTATACTTCAGTTCCTTCAAACTGAAAGTTAATTAAAACTCAAGGAGAAAAACCTCCATCGGGAACCAGCAAAACAGCAAAACAAGGTAGACACCTCTGACTCTAATTTATGTGAGTTTAAAAGTAGTACCAAGATTGGTTTAATTACCTGGGAACAATGTATATCTCCTGTATTGCAGATCAGCTCGTTAGCGGTACACTTCTTTTTTTTTTTTTTTCCCACTTCCAGTTGAAATTGATAATACATCTCTCACTCAAAACATTGTCTCCCAATCACCATGGTTACTGCCAGGTTTTTCCACAAGGACCAAGCATATTCATCTGTCAAGTATGCTAATGGGGAACGGACTCTGTCACACAAAGGAGCAGGCTATTCAAACATACACTTGCCAAATAATTGTACATGTCAAAAGAATGATGCTTGTTATTTGCCTAATATTATCCCCCAGAAGTGGGAAATAGTTCAGCTCTCAATGCAAAATGGCTTGCCCTTATCAAATAGGCAATTTGCTGATAATTTAGACTATTAGAGATCTTGGGGTGGGGAGACAAAGGGGGGGGGGGGGGTAGCAAATGTAAGTGGCCTTTTATAATTGCGCTGAAAGCAAAATGGTGCGTTAAGTGCCCCAGAGGTGCAGTAACGAGGAGCACGGCAGGAGAGCTGACGGCCAATGAGACTGGCTGCTCGCAGCCTCCCCTCTCACCTCTGTCAGGTAGCTGCTGGTGGGTGGTTAATTATAATTTAGCGGGAACACTTTTCTCAACTGCATTTTTTTATTGCTATTTATCTTCATGATGGGCCAATTTCCCATTTGTCTATTTCGGTAATTAAGGCAAAGAAAAATGTTACTGTAGGATTCCTCTAACTTTCTGAGCTTCCAGCATCCAGAGTTGTTGAGGCTGTGCTGATGTATCTGCAGCCAAGGCAATGAAGTGGTCTTTTCCCTCACTTTAAGGCACTTAAAGGCTCTTCCCATTCAGAGCAGGCCATGGAAAGGCAGACAGCCCAGGGACTGAGTGACCTGCCAGAGGCAGTGGCCATGGTTAGCATCTGCAGACACTCCTGCTCCACCATAGACAAATGCCTAGCAGACCACAAACCTCATATCACCTGTTCCACTTGTGTGGATGAGGAAAATCCTGGAGCACTGTCCCCTCAAGGTGAAAAACCAATTCACTTCTCTAAACTGCCTGAGATGTCTAGAATGTAAAAGTGGCAAATATTTGGACATTTCTGTTTCTTTGAATGGGATGGGCAAAACTCTCTGTGTCATCTCAGGGCTTTCAAACATTTTTGTTTCTATCTCACACAGTTTTGTAAGGAAACAAGGGAGATCACAAAATTTATTTATTCTTTCCCCAACTCTGCTTTTTCCTTTCTTTTTCCCAGAAGATCGGGTCTGTGCAGTTACAAGGTGCTGGTTGAAGATACCAGGAGCATTGTTCACGGCAAGAATGCAGCACTGGCCTCCTGCCTGCAGTCTCCTGTGCTGTGTCCAATCTGTGTTGGCATCACTTGTGTCCTCTGTGCCATGTCCTGTGAAGAGACAGCTTCCTACCAATCCCAAATGTGCACCACATGCCAGTAACTTTTGCCTGGGTGATATATCATGACCTAGAAATAGAAGACACTTCAGCATCTTCCCTGAACTGTGTGGTTCCCCTCCAGCCTGCCTGGCCTGCAGAGAGTAGTGGTGCTGATGGCAGGCTGGAAGGATGGAGTGCAATATTCCATTCTAAATGTGACATTATTTGCTGGATGTGGCAGAATTATGATTCTCCAGCCCTAAAAGTGTTCAAGGCCAGGCTGGGTGGGGCCCTGAGCCACCTGGTCTAGTGTAAGGTGATCCTGATTATGGAGGGGGAGTTGAAACTAAATAATGTTTGAAGTCTCTTCCAAGCCTAACCGTTCTGTGATTCTATGATGATTATCCTTGGTTGTGGATTCTGATTGCTGAGCCCCCTTGTGCTTGCTGTATGAGTGAAACACAGTATTTTGCCTTGGGGAAGATGGAGATGCTTCCCTCCAGACAGTAAAATTGGCTTCTGTTTGCACTGGAGAGGTAAGCCCTTAAAATGCACACAAGGAAGGCAAGAAAATACATGATAAGGAGTTTTGGGGGCAAGCAGTAAATTTTGTGGAGGATGAAAACAGGGAGGGGTTATGGTTTGCTAGCCTGTGGTGTTTCTTGTAAAAAAGACTAATTTTCTAATGAGAAGAAAGAAGAGAGGAAAAAAATCATCAACTAACAAACAACCTAATTGGCTATTAAAATATTTCCAAGCAGTGAAATTAATACAATTCCCAACTCATAACTTATTTGCCTCTGTACAAAATTAACATAGATAAATAAATTTAAAAAAAAAACCTCACCCAAACTGCTTCATAATAAAGTGTGATCATAGCAATAATAAGACGCTTCAGTGCATGAATTTGGTTGTATTAATTCACCTCTGGTGTAACTGACAGCTCTCAGCCTTTAGCTTTCCTCTGAACAGCTCACTACAGCTGAATTATTATACCTGGCACTTCAGACTCTTCCAAATCTCATTGCCTAATTGCGTTCTCTTCTAGTAGGTGAGTGTTAAACTCAGACATTAAAGGATCTCTGCCAATTACCTGAAGCTCAACATTTGATCTGTCTGAAAATCTCACCAATCCATGGGGGACTGCTCCTCTGTCTGCATCTCGACTGCTGCCTTCTCTCCTTGCTTAGTGTGGTGTAAAATGAGAGTAATTCTACTCCTGGTTTTAAGGACATAAAAAGAGTGAATAATAGAGGGAATTCAGGCAAGAAATGCAGATCCCCCTCTACCCATTCAGAATTAGAGCTAGCATTAATCCAGCAGCAGCTGCTAATTATGTAGGATTTGTAGGAAAATTTTCTCTCTTTCTCTTCCCATTGCTGGTTTTACAGAAACCATCTGACCAGTGCCTCTGTGAGATACCCTGTAAAAGAAGCAGCTTTTCTGGGATTACCTCCCCATTGCATTGCTTCTCCTGCTTGCAGTTCACTGATGTGTTTCAGTCCGTAGTCACTGTAAAATCTGTGTGGCTCAGCAGTGCTTTGGAGACCCTTGTTTGCAAACCAGTCAGTTAAATTAAGAAGCTTGATTCTCATTGCTGTGAGATGACATCTTCAATTTAGCTCGTGCCCCAGTGAGGAAGTAAACAAACAATAAAAGTGTCACAATTCCTTCTAGTTCCATTAGACAAACAAGAAGTTTATTCAGTGTTTTGGCAAATGAAAATTTAAGCAAACTGTCAAGGGAGACATTTTCCCCATCAGATGCTTTCTGAGAGGGGATTATAACAAGAAAGAGCTATCACCCACCATGTCATTAAAAACAAAGGCTCCTGTGAACCCCTTTTATTAAAGATTAGCAGCACTGATTACAGACTTGGAGGCTGAGCTGAAGACAAATTAGAATATCTTTTGCCATGGGATAACTTACAGTATCCTCCTGGGCAGTGAGACTGTTACAAACAGTGCACTCTTGAGAACAGACAATTTTCACCTCTGGCCATTCATTCTCTGCCATTTAGAAACAGCCTGGTGATCTGTCTAGACCTATTTGCTGCCAAACACCGACACTTCATTACACCTCCTGCTGTATGATTCCAGGTGAGACCAGTTGTTCATGCAATCAGGAATACCAGATTTTTGGGTTTTATCATAGATAGCCCTTAAGTCTATTTAGAAAGTCTTGCCAAGCCAAGTGCCATGGAGCTCTGTTCCAGCAGGGACAGATAGGGATGCTAATGAAATTCTTAGCAAATCATGCAAATTCAGTCTTCAGTGCCATGTGGTGGCCAAAGGCTTGGTGCAGACTTAAAGACCCATCAGATTAGCTGTGAGATGCTGAATTTACCAAGTAGTGAACATGGAGTTTCTGCTCATGCCCACCTCAGTCCATGCACACATATTTAGATGTGTGTGTATACCCTTTAATCAGCAAAAATATTCTGGGCAGCCCCAGGGACAAAACAGAAATTGTTGCAGAAGGGATGTTTGTCCTGCCTAGGATGGATGTGCAACCTTCTATATGATGGAGACAACCTTTCTGGGTTCCCAGGTTGTTGTCTTTATACTCAGCACAGGAAAAGTATGTGTGAGTAAAGGAGAAAATATGTCTTGAAATAGTCCCCTGTTGTCAGAGTCCAGGGCATCCCTCTGGGTGCCCTGGATGGTCGCAGACCTTGGTAGAGAGGCCTGGGACCTGAGAAAGAGGGTCTGGTGTCTCTGCAGGGGGCTTTGCCTGGCACAGAGCCCAGGAAGACACAGGCTTTGATTTTGGTCCATGAGAAAAAGTTTCAAGCAGAGAAGAATTGCAAGTCATAAATGTGTAACAAATAGTAGTGTAACTAATCACTGTGTAGAAAATTTTGTAGTTTTGGGTTTTTAGAATGGAGCTGACTGGGAAACAAGATGGTGGATTTAGGGTGTTGCCCTAAGTTCTTTTTCTTCTCCCTTGTCCTCCATTTTCTGCAGTGATGTGAGCATGAAGTAGTTTCAGTGGTTGGGTCAAAGCAGAAATGACCCTTCTAGTACAGATACTAGGCATTGGTATGAAATGGCAAATAATAAATATGTAATTGTCTGTATAAAAGCAGAGTGACCTCCCATCACGGAGGGAATCACACCATGTCCAAGCTGCTGTGAACAGCTTGGCCAGACACAAAGAACTGTAAGACAAGAAATAATAAACAACATGAGAAACGAAGAAAACCAAGACCTTGAGACTCCACTTCATTCTCACAACAGATTTAAAACCTTCAGAAGTTAGAGAGAACAGAGACAGAAAAAAACCCACTCGAACCACCAGCCTGGAATCCCGGGTGAAAGAAACAAAAACCCAAGACCCTGTGAGATACCATGGTATCCAAGGATCATGGATACGATGGTTTGGATCTCTGGATCCAGATCCAGAGATTGATAACTTTGTGGGTGGTATAGGGATTAATTCTGGTCACTGGACATCTCCCTGCAACACTCCCTCCTTCACAACTTTATCCCTGCAAATGTGCAGTGAGCCCTGGGACTGAGTTGCTCTCTTCTATTGTTTGTGCATAGGAGTAGGAATAGGCTAAATTTTGCACTGTCTGGGAGAGAAGTGATCTCATTTTCATCTGTGTCACAACCATGCAGGAGTTTCAGCTGCCACCACAGGAATAACCACTCTTGAGGGAGTAGGGGATGTTTAAGAAGTGATGCTTCACTTGGTGGTGTGGACTGACCTCTCCTGGATGTGAAGGACCACAGAGCCACTATCTATCTCACAAAACAATAATACTACTTCCCCTTCTCTCTCCTTCCCTTTCTAGGCTTAGAGGGGAAAGATGGCAGCAAGGAACCAGAGCAGGAACTGTGGTAACATTTCAAGAGTAGTAAGCAGAGTCCTGGGCACACGAGAATGGCAAAATGGATGGAGGAGCAAATTCCAACAAAACAAATCATGATGTTATGTACAGTATTCCTATCCTCTTTTCAGTGGTCCATAAATGTGGTCTGAGACTCAGCTGTCTGTGCCAATGTATTTCCAGGTGACACCTTCAGAGGATTGAGTAGGATGAACTTGTCCTACCTGTCTTCATGTGGGATGAATCCAGACCCCTGTAAGAAAAGAATAATCAAGTCTATCTGTGGTTAATCTGTTGTTTCTGTAACCTCCTCACAATCCTGTTTTACTGTCCTCCAACCTTTACCCATCCCACCTTGTAAATTCTCTTCCCTTAGATTCCTTAAGACCTCCAGCCTCAGACCTATGCATATTCCTAATCCTCAGCAGAGACACTGCTGGGTTTGCCTCCAGTCTCCTGGGCATATCCTAACTACAGGATGCTCCCTGTTCGCAGCCTCAGACTTTGCTCTAATAACTCTGCACCAGCATTGCCAGTGCTGCTGTCCCAGTGCCTGTAGGTGCCTGTTTTTACAAAAGCAAAACTGGCAGAGTTTCAGAACACCAGCCATGAGCTGCAATTACCAAAGATCTGCCAGTAAGCCTTCCTGGGGCTGGAGAAGGGATTGCATTCGAGACGAGCAGATACTGCAGTAATCCTGCTCCAGCTTGGCACATCTATTGCAGGAGAGACTGCAGGGTGACAGACCCTCAGCTCCTTAGGTCCAGGAGGGCCACCTGGTTTTGTGGGGAGCTGTTCGCCCAGACACTTCCATCCTGGGCAGGCAGAGGACAGCACACAGGGAGAGTCTTTTTTTAGCAGCAAGAAGCTCATGGTGGAATGAGCCCTGCCACTTGCACAGTCACGGCATCAGTCTTTGTTTATGTACCAAACTGATGAGCAATTAACTTGGAGACATTATATGCAGAACACAGGCCTGTAATGTGCTTTCTATTAGGGCTGCCTCACATTTCCTATTATTAGATGCCACTTTCTGTCACACCTTTCCAAATTGTAACCACTCAGGCTGAAATCTTCCCTCCTGGGTGTTGCCTCAGGCTGGACTGATCATATTTTGTGAGGAAAGTTTATATATGCCTTCAGGGGATCCCTAGTAGGGTTGTGCAATCTTTGCTAATGGCTCTGAATGACACTCAGTGAAAAGAGGACATGGGAGAGGCAGAAGAAAATTCTAAATGCAAACCTGGGAGTGCAATTATGCTGAGATGGAGCTAAGCTGAAGGCAAAGGGGTCTTGTAGTGAGGCCTCTATGATTTCCTGCTGCATGTTCTTTGTTCATAATAACTGAAAGAGTGATCCTTCATTGTCTGGTCATGTCTGGTTACATTTTCCTGGATGTAAATTACAATGCAGCTTGTCTGACCTCAGTGTCATCATCCCCAGAAAATTGCAACTGGTTCTCACACTGTTATTATGGAACTCATGGCTATCCAGGGAAGTCATTCTCCCTCCACCTTCCATCACCTATGCCTTCCCTTGCTCCTGAAAAGGCTGAAAGCTTTCATTACTGTGTGGCTGAAAAAGTGCTGTGGGTTAAAGCAGTGAAAGGTATGTGCTCCATATGAAAAGGACACCAAAAGGTGTGGCTCCACATACCAGTATTAGGGGCATGGACAGAACTGGTCAGTAGAAAAAATAGAGGAATTTACTTCACTTTTTTTGCTGTTTGTCCTTATTGGAAAAAGCATCGAGACATGATTTTATAGCAAGATCCCAGCAACTTTACCTTGGATATTAGGCACAAGGTCTGAGCAGAATGATCCCCTATGGCTCCATCAAGCTGCTTCCCCTCCATGTCCCAGCCAAGCATCAGTCAGCAGAGGGGATACACAGACTTGAGGTAGAGTGATACAGGGCTCACAAATATAGGTGTCACAGTGGAAGACATGCTGGTTTGGCCCACCAGGGCTGTAGGGCTGCTGTGTTGAAATGCACTGCTCTGGGCAATGGACTTGGGCTGTGCTAAGGGGAGAGAGGATTTGATGTACTGGGGAGTTTGATCAGGCAAAGCAAAGAGCCTGGTGAATGAGACACCCTGAGCAGACCTTACTTCTGCAAGTCCCTGAGGTATCTGGATGAAGTGGCCTCCTAAGAGCAGTTTCTGTATTGTTTCTGTTGGGCTGCTGCCATTAAGTTTCCATTGCCCCCCAGGATGGACACTCCCAGAGCCAGTGATCCCATTCCCAGAGGTCACCTCACTCTCTTATTAATCTGAGCTTCCAGTCCTGCAACAGACATGCTTATGGAGAAGGTAATCCCAGGACCCTCTTCTCTTTCTCTTTATGTGAATAGCTCTGAGCAAGGAGGGTGAGGACAGAGAAACTCACATTGCTTTAAACAAATATGAAGCCAGATGCACCAGGGAAGAAAAAAAGAGCTAAATTATTCCTGCAGCATCTCTGCTCCCCATGTGAAGCACAGCCTGTTATTGCTTCCCATACCTCCCACCTCCCTCCCCAAACTAGATGAGAAACAAATCCATTATCTGAAGGACATTTGTCTAAAATTCCCCTTTTGTGCTTTGGCTATCTGGGACCTGCAGCTGTCACTTCCCATTCTTCTTGTAATTGCTCCTACTACAGCTAATAATGCATTTATCAACCAGAATTTACTTATTTATTTATTTGTCTCCTTTATTATTTTTATTATGTATGTATGAAATAGGTCTTTTTCTCCACATTGCTTCATCAAAAATCTATAGTCTTCTGAAGAAGCAGTGGCTGCTCTGTGCTTCTGCCTTAGCTGCAAGAAATTAGTTTATTAATCTATATTGTGCCCCCGCAGCAGCCTCTGGGATGTGGGGTTTTCACCTGATCATGTCACCCCTTCCCATGGTAGCTGCTAAAGTTAAGCTCTCACAAGGGGATGAAAAGCAATCCAAAAAGCAATTTGCTTGGCTGACAATTTCCTCTCTCTCCAGAGGTGTGGTCGAGGCTATTTGTGCATAGGAAGGAGTGAAGAGTCAGCCCCTGCCAAACGTTTACTGCAATGGAGCCAGATCCAGGGGTTGTGATGCTTCAGCTCAGGGCTCTGGTGACAGCTGCATCTGAAGGTTCAAGGTACAGCATCCCAGGGCAAGCAGGACTTGGACACCTTGCAGGGGGCAGCACATGACATGCGACTCTGCAGGCTCAATTTGGACAACTCAATTCCTTCTTCTTACCTCCCACCTTACTTCTCCACCTTACTTCTCCCCTATTTTGATGGGAAGCCCTGGAGAGGCTCCTTTTTGGTGAGAACACCAAGCTTTTGGAACATTTTGGAACAACCACTGAGGGTTTGAGGGAAGAGTTGATCAGACATACATCTTGCTTTATCTAATTACCTTCTTCTCTGGGCAAATCATGGCTCTCTTTCACTGTTTTTTCAAGGGTTGATAGGAAAGAAGCTGAACCACTAAAACTTCAGGTTTTCTACTGCTTTATTAATCTCCCCCATTCAAGAATTATCCACAGAGCCTGCCCCACAAAAGGAAAATCTTCAGCTCTCTCCTACTTCTGTCCCTGGAATATTTACTTTGAAAGTTGTACACCTACTGAGTAATGGGGCAGAGGTGAAAGGCAGTAGACTGTGCTCTCATGCAATTTGCTCGTGCAAATTAGGCAACAGAATTGCAAAAAGAAGCATGGGGATGGATGCTGAAGGGACAAAAAAAAAATCATTCAGTTGCAAAGTAAAACATCTGGAACACCAACTACCATTTTGTTCAAAGGAATATTGTAGCAGGTGTTTGAGATCTCAAGGAGGGATGAAGGACAGAGTTGTTCTGACATTTGTATGGACATTGTTGAATCTTCAGGTCTCTAGGGCTGAGAGGAAATTCAGTTCTTTTCTCCCTTGGAACAGCAGTGTATAAACCTGAAAAACACAAGGGGGTTTCAGATATTCCTTTGCTTTTGCCTCCTACTCCAGAGTTGTCAGGATGAAGTGATTTATTTCCCTGACCTTTTCAAGTGTGTGTGCAGGAGGGCAAACAAGACCAGAATTCAGCCCATCAGATTTACAGGTACAGGGACTTGGCCAGTTGCTCAGAGATGCTTCTGACTTCCCCGTCTGGCTGCTTAATTCAGGAACCAGTTAGAACAAACAGTTAATACAGACTTTGAACTCTTCATTAACCAAAATTTTTGTTCAGTTCCCTGGATGAGAACTGGGTGGACCCATAAAAACCAGATGCATGTTTGGACTGCTAAAGGATCCAGAGCCTGTGAAAAATTCCCTCTGAGATGAAGGAGAACCAATTCTCTCAGGCAATGAAAGACCTCTAAAGAGGATTTACCTCAGTTGTACCAGCAATGCTCTGCAATCCAGGTTCCTTATGCTTGGTGACCTGGGAATTATGGAATTACTTTTTCAGAGGGAAGGAGTTAGAAAGACTAATTCATTCTGCTGTATGTGACAGGCATCATCTAGCTTACCAAGCTGAGGCTTTTATCTTGGCAAGCCATGGGGACATTTACCCCCTTACTGGCTCAGGTGTTTGTGCCTGGCACTGCAGATGTGGTTTCTAGGACTGAACTCCCTCTGCTCCTTCCCCTCTACTGCCAACATGCCAACAAGCCTTCCTAAGAGTAGAATTCTGAGAGATGTTCAGATGTGTTATATTCCACCCTTTAGCACCCTATTTTTGTATGCAGTTTAGATTCCATGAGAAAAATATGCCTCTCCTCCCTACCAGAGCACAATGGCCATCACTGAGGAAAGAAGAGTTCCCCTTATCTTTCCTCACTTTGTCACTTCATCACTTCAGGACTTAACCTTCCAGCCATGCATGTATCCTGCAAGCATCACCCACACTGTTCAACAGAGATGCCACTTGCTTGTACTACATTTATGTAATGCAGTGTTTCACTTGTCCTAAGGGAAGGTAAAAAAATCAGAGCTTTGGGCTGAAGTAGTGGTGGATGCCCTGGTTTGCTAAATGGCTGTGGGTCTGTACAAGCTGTGATGGCTGGGAAGGATGTCCTCACTGCTGAACAATGAGCAGCACTTGGATTGCTGAAGGGAGAGGAGATGGGCTCCCTGTGCACTGTGGTGCTCAGTTTTATCTTTCCTTTCCCCAAGTGCAGGGAAAGCATTGGGGAAATATTGCTGTGTTTGTTGGTTTTGGTTTTAGTGAGTTTAATTTGCTTGTTCCCCCTGCAGCCACTATAGTCCTTATAAAGCTAATTCTTGGATAATTTTTAAAGAAAATTAGAAAAAAATGTCTCTTCTAAGCTCTGTAAAATCCCACTGGAAAAAGAAACTTAAATGTGAAGCTTATTTTCCTTTGATAGTAAAGCTGGATGGACTAGCTCAAAATCATTTTATTTAAATGCAGGCATGGGTTAGCCAAATAATTTTGCAGCTTTGTCTGTTTTAGTGAATGGGTTCTGTTTTAAAATACTTAAAAAGTTTTCTTCAAAGTAGGAAAAAAGTAACCTAAGTAAATTTTTTTAATATGTATGTTTCATAGAGCTACAATAAGTTTCCCAAAACCTAAAATTAAATTATTTATTTCTGGTTGAGTAAATGTTGCATTTGACCTAGAATGAGTTATGGCTGAAATTCCAGCAACTTTGGACCAGACAGTGAAGAGCCTCCAGCGCTGTGAGGCAGCAATCAGTCCTCTCTCTTTTCCTTTTTATTCGGTTATTTTATTTTCAGGAGCACCAATTTCACCTAGAAGTGAAACAAAGCAAAAGAAGTGCTTAATCAGAGGTTTTTCGTCATGGCCCATTTAGATCCTAAAAGGCAGATTACAGGGAGAGTAATCTTTGAAAACCAATACAGAGTGGAGATCTCTGCAGTTACTCAGGGTCCATTCATGCAGTTTGTGATATGCTAAGGAAATGCCTTGCTCAGTCAAGGTGGGTTTATTCCCCTCCATCCTCCTTTCCTGCCTCATTTTCAACAGCTGTAAAGCAGATAATCTCTCACTTGCCTTCGCATCCACTGTAACTCAACCTGTGTCCCTTTCACACACAGCGGTGAAGTGTGATCACAGTTAAGTGATGGCCATTAGAGTCTATAAAATTAGGATTAGTCAGGATGACTTCCTACATTAGATCAATTTAAGTCATTGGCTGGTGGGAAAAAAGTGTGATTCTCTCCTCTGTTAGCTGGGATATGGCTTGTTTTTTTTTGGTGACAGCATGGGGTGCAATTGTAGTTTTTCTCTTAAAGTCATTGATTCTGCCTTCTACCTGCATCCTCTATTGTACCTGCTGCTTTCCAGCCTCTGCTTCTCTGCTTGCCCTGGGTAAAGATCAACTGAGGTTAATGTCTGATGAGCAGATAGGAGGTTTTGGGAAGACAAGTCTGTGGCAGAAACTTCTGTAATTTACAGGAGTAGGCTAAGGCAGGGTTCCCGGGGACTTGTTCTGACAGCAGCCCAAAGGCTTTTTGCGTTCATGGCTGGAGAGAGGAGAGCACAAACATGGTGAGCCCCAGGGATGGGTGGCTGAGCACAGGGAGAGGAATCATGTCTCCCTCACATGCCTCCTTGGTCCTGGAGGAACCTTGTTGCCCCAAACCAAGCCTGGTTTCATTTTGCTTGAACAGACAGATTCCACAAAGCCGAGCACCACCCAGTAGGTGATCCTGTTGTGGTCCAAAGGGAAGCAGGTCCTTAATGAGGGTGGTGCAGACATACTCCAGGTTAGAAATGTGTCCTAAGCAGCTCATGAAAAATCAGCCTGATCTAAACCTGATCCTATCCAGATCTCTAACTCATGAGGAACTCAGTGAGGAGCCAGTGTCCAAGCAGCCAGGGTGTGGGTGTGGGAATGGAGGGGGAAGGATGGGAAGAACGTGGGCTGCTCAGCATGCCCAGGGCACTGCCAGGCATGGCCTTATTCAATGATAGATTTACAGAAATTTAATTAAATTCATGAGAAATCTAATTAAATTAAATTTCCCATGTCCTCGAGAAAGGTGACCTGTGTGCCTGGCTCAGTGGCACCACAGCAGTTGCAGGGTCCATCTGGGTCTTCATTGCAGACTGAGAACACACAGCACCAGGATGGTCTGAGCCACCAGGGACTGGATGGAGGGCTCAGGGTCTGAAAGGCTGTGACAGAAAGAGGAGAGATGAACCCCTGGGTCTGCAGAGGCTCCTCCTGCATCCTCCCAGGCCATTCTCCCCACTCACCACTGTGGATCTGATACAGTGTCTCTGTGTTCTGGTCCCACAGGTGCCACACGGCCAGTCCTGGGCACAGAGCTCTGTCATTCCCTTCTTCCCTGCTCTCCCCCCTCACCAGAGACCATCCAGAAACCACCAGTAGCCCCGGGGGTGGCACTGAGTGGGGTGACCACCATCCCACCTGCATGGGCAGGGCTGGCAGAGGGACATTTGCCTGGGGCTGAGGGTGGGGGCCAGGCTGCCCACATAGGCCCTGGGGCTCACCAATGGTGGCCACTTCTCACACAGTGACCTGGGGGCCCTTCAGGTATGGCAGGCTCTGATGCAGGTCCTCTTCTGCCCTGCTTCTGTCCTTCACCAGCTGGAGAGACCACAAGGGCACAGGACTGATGTGGGCCCTCCCCAGCTGGCGGGATCAGTCCCCCTTCCTGGCACCCCTTTTCCCACCCAGGATATTCCCATCTTCCAGCCAGACACCAGAGGCAGCCACAGACAGAGTGGTCTTCGTGGGTCCTGAGACCCCTCTGTGTATCTGCCAGGAGTCAGGTGTGCTGAGGACTCTCTCAGAACCCTTGGGAAGAGAGGAGAGAGCCCACCACTGCACTGACGTGTGTGGCAGTGTCAGTCATGAAGGTCCCCCCAGTAATGTGCCACCTGCCCCTGGCAACAGGTCCCAGGGACCTGACAATGGCCCCTGCCCCTGGCAGTGGAACCCAGTGGCTCACTGCCCAGGAGGAAGGGACAGAACATGTCTGAGTGGCATGGGGCCAGCTCAGCCCTGGGCACCCGGGCACCTTTTGCCCTGATGTCCCTTTGGGACATCTCTGGTGCCTTCTGGTGTGTCCCAAAGCCCTGTGTTCAGATACCCCAATGTGGCCTCAAGACATCCCTTTCATCACACTCCAGAGCCTGGTCTCTGCCCCTAACTGACATTAAATGAGTCAGATTCACTCAATCCTAACGGAAGTCATCGTTTTTTTGTCACCACAGCTCTTCCTCCTGCCAGCCAGACGTCTTCATGCAGAAAAGGGGACAAAGAAAAGGAAATTTCTTACCCTGAGTTTGCCTTTTCTGGATGTGGAAGCTCTCAGCAATGAAGATTCCACTCTCCTTGTTTTTTGGCTCACTCTGGCCATGAACCATGATGGAAAACACTGTCTTACAACCACAGCCTCTTCTCCACTCTGCACATTGCCTCAGTTCTGGTCCACTCAGGACCCCTCCCAAGACCTTCATCACCTCTCATGTCCCTCTGAGGGGGCATATTCTTCCTCCCTGCTCAGCCACTTCCTCCCAGTGGGGTGAAACATGCTGCAGAGACCAGTCTAGTAAGTCAAACTCATACAAATTTTTTTGAGCTTGAGACATTCACATTCTTATCAGACTCTACACTCAGCAGTTTGGGTCTATTTCTAACACAAAGCAGAGAATTTTGCCTAAAAGCTATTGCTGTTTCTTGGAGAGGAAAGAAATTTTGTGTCTTGACAGTCCTGGGGCTGAGCTAACATAGTTATACCAGAGATTTCTCCTCCCAAGTCCTTTTAAACTCAAGAGTCTGTGTTTATACAGTGCTTACCCCAAAGGAGGCTCATTCTGTGTTGGCCCTTTGGCACTGCAGCAATAAACAGGATTAATAACTGGAGTCAGCAGGGCTTGGTACCTGTTAGGATTTCCCGTGGACTATGCAGAAGGTGCTGTTCCTACAAGCATCCTGGCAGTGAATTATTTATGGGAAGCATAAGGCTGGCAGTTCTTGCCAGTTTATTAGATTTATAACTAGCTGTGCTGGGTCCATTGAGTGTGTCTGTGCATCTACGAGCATGTTCTTGTTCAGCTGCTTCTTGGCAATGCCCTACTAGTTAGGGAAGATCTGCTCACACACATTTCCAACATAAACACAAAACTTTGTGACTCAGATGTGAGAAAATCTTGGAGAGGCAAAGGATTGTTACTAAAGAAAAGGAGGATACATCAACTGAAGATAAAAACTTTCATTCAAGCACATGCTGAAAAACACAGATTATTTGAAGGGTGAAAAAGTTTTCTTCCCAGTTCCACAGCTCATAAGAGACCTACTTGTGTGGCTTTTATCTGGAAATGTGTGGACTTCTGACTTCTTTTAAGGCTTATGTATCTTTTTGATACCCAGAGGTGGTCAGTTCACTGTGTGAGCATTGGAGAGGATTTTAAACACAATTTTCTCTTGAAACCCATGCATTGGAGCACTTGCCTTGCAGCTAATGTCTGCTGTTCCAGTTCCAACAGATCTCAGAATAGGTGTTATTAAAGGCTCATCTTTTCTATACTCTGTTATATCAGAGCTGTGATGTTGCCAGTAGAGTCATCACTGCATGTGAAGGCGCTGGCCTGAGGCCATGAAGCTCTACAACACCTCTCTCTGAAGAAGCACAGGTGATTCTTGCTAACACCAGAGGTTCTGCTCTGAGGTAGGAAAGAGGTGACAGGGGCAAGGCCTTTGTACATGCAAATGATCCAGATAGGGTAGCAAAACTTGCCATGGCTAGAGCAGAACTGACTGAAAGCAGAATATTTTGCAAAGTTTTCTGTGAGCCCTTGTCAACTCTGACTGGTGTAGAGAGAACCTGTTTGAGCTCTTTCAATAAATTGGATGGTTTAAA